>NW_027491145.1:1200000-1942500 GCF_021521415.1 Bidens hawaiensis
AAGGCCCTCGCCCTGGCCTTTAGCTTCTCATCCATCTTCCCCCTCGAGGAAGTCCCCTGACCGGACCCCCTGGCTTACTGGAAGGACAGTTTGATGCCAAGTGACCCGAACCCTTATAGCGGAAACAAGTCAATGACGGACACTCGAAATGGGGGTGTCCAATCTTATCACAATGAAAACAGGTGCCAGACCCACACTTACATTCCCCCTTGTGCGGTTTCCCGCACTTCTTGCAATACCGAACGCCGCATCCCTCTTATATTCAGAAGTCTCCATTTTTGCCCTTTTCTCAGATGAATTAAAATTGCCTCCCCCGGCCCGCTTACCGTACGAATTGGAGTTCCATGTCTTCCTAGTCTCGGTCGGCGGTAACTTCTCCCTCTGATCATACAATGTACCTGCTAGAGTAACCACCAAGTGAAAAGAGTTCATGTCGGTAGTCAACACACCCCTGCGAATATCCACTGGAAGCCCCTTCACATACTTTTTAATCCTCTTGGCTGCTTCGGGAGGAACCAAATCGGGACATAAACGAGCCATCTTGTTAAACTTTGTGGTATACTCCCGATGCGACATAGTACCAGCCTCCATGGTTAAGAATTCCTGTTCTATCTTATCCAATTCATGCGGAGGACAAAACTGATCGAGAACCAATTTCTTCAACCCATCCCACGTCATCCTCCTAATCGAACGATCACCTATAGTCTACGCCAAGTTATCCCACCAGCACAGTGCCTCGGAAAGAAGCGAGGCGGTAGCATAAGTCACCATGTCATTCCCCTTGCACTTACTAACCCTTAGAACGTTCTCCATCTCTCTCACCCACTGATGTTCTGCCAATGCATCTTTAGTACCATCGAAAGAAGGGGGGTCACACTTCCTAAAGTCACCATATGAGCAACCCCGAGTAGATACACTAATAATCCACACCTCATCTTCATCCCACTCGGTACATACACTTCCTCTTCCTCTTCGACCTGCACCTCCCTACTCTTCATTCACTTATCCGAACCTTTACAAACCAGTGACTCCTCAATGGCCCTAACAGCCTCAGCAACGATCTCAGGTATGGCGCTATGGAGCACCTGGTAGACCTCATCCGCGATAGCCTTGCGTATAGCAGGATCTATGGCGGGGTTATCCCCTTCCTCATGAATCGGGGTCTCCTGCTGGGGAGTAGGAATCTCACTCTCGGCTTCGGTACGTGGCTTACGACCACGGTCGCAAACACTAGGACCACCTCTGTTAGCTGCTTGAGTATTAACCATGACTTATCCCTACAAAGACAGAATTTTAACACGACTAAGTACAGGTGGCATTTAGAACATGTAAGGTAAGGGTAAACTGCTAATGATGTTGATCAAGTGTAATTAGTCGTTTACTTTTCCCGTCCGTCCTAATAACCCCTACTCCTAACCTCGTTTGCCTTCTATCTAACACTTAGACGGTTAATCACTTACTGGAAACTTTTAAATTTAAAGGAATGACTAATAATTTAAATTACCTCTTGGCGTGCAACTACTCGTGGTGGGCATACTGGTCTCTTTTCTTACAGTTCGAGTCCAAGCATTCGGGGATGCTCGGATCCCTCGAACCATGGCTCTGATACCAACTTGTAAGGCCCCGAACCCCGGGAGCCCCACAGTTGGACATTCATACAAAATACTTATTACAATAATTAAACTTGAAAACGGTGTAAACAAACGTCTCAGAGTGTAAATTCAGCGGTAAACATAAATAGTGAAGTAAGTTCCCTAAAACCCGGGAATTTTGCCCAAAACCAAATTTTAATTATAATTCATGAAACTATTTAAAATAAATTCTTCCATCCACGTATGCCCTTCACCGTCCAACTAGCTTCGTGCACGTCCAAGCGATAAGGCATCCTCTTCCTAACCTGAAACTCACACTAACAAGCACACAAAGTCAGCTTGAGCTGAGTAAGTTCAAGTTTTAAGTAAATAATATCAGTAACAACAATTATGATAGTCATACCAAAATTTTAAAAATAAAAAGAGTGCATCCATTAAGTCATCATTACCGAAGACTAAACATTCTCATACATACATATACAAAATATATATATAAATATCCTTTCAAGTACATCCCTATATATTTGACAATATATATATATAACATCCACGTATAACATCAGGGTCGAGCAAACGTACAACCCAAACACGTAACATCAGCGCATGCAAACACAAAGTAGGCATACGCAACATCAGTAGTCGAAACGACTACAACATCGCCAAATATAGGCAAAACCAAGGCCTACCATATACTAGCAAGCCTATATAAAATCGTTTAAAACATTTCATCAAGTAAGAAAAACACTTAGGTGTGCATGCTAGCCCAAAATTTAAAAAGAGTAAAAATGGCATCATGAACTCACCTGAAATCGACCAAGCACCAGCAACGAGCTAAGAAATCTCTAAGTGCACACTCATAAGTAAGGGCCTGTAAATTGTACACAACGCGTAACTAAACTAGACCGTAAGAACACACTTGCCTAACGGGCCGTTCAAGCCCAACAATTTGGCCCGAGGCCCAACCCACACTCATTTACTTTACCTCAGCCCCTAATACCTTTCAATTAACCAAATCCACCCTACGATCATGGTCGGGGCTAACCATGATGCACAACTCACCTGTCGGTATGCAAATCGAGTCGAATACGCGTGTAATAACTCTTAAAACCAATTGCCAAACAAATCAGCCCCAAATGGACCAAATTCCCATCTTAACCTTTTCATACATCATAATTATGTCACCCGAGTTGATAGGGTTGACGGTTCCTTTTTACAACACTCACTTTAATGTTTAGACGACAATTCGCGCACAACCGACTCGATTGACTAATCACCAACCTAATCAGCCCCGAGTGCCAAAAAAGTAATTTTCCCACAGCCCTTAAACCCCCCTAGGGCTATGCAAGCTGTTTCGGTTGGTCGTTCAATCGATTAACGAATCGAACTCAACAATTGACGATTCTACACCCGTTAAACCCTAGTTTTCGAACTAAAATCGATTGACCGACCTAAACACCTCCAATGCCCACGAAATTTTAATATGATGTAAATGCCATACCTGGGAATCTTTCTACACCACAAACTCTAATTTTTATCCACATAAAGCGGGTCAATTGCACCTTGGCCGAAATCTGTCCAACAAAAAGAATCGGAAAAATTGAGCATCAAAACGATTAGGGGTGAACGAAAAAAGTGCTGGGGATTGTAGTACATACCTTGAACAACTTCTAAATGCCTTAGAATCACTCAAAAATTCGAAGCAAAGAAGGGGGGCTGATCTTCTGGCCGATCGGCTGCTGGTAGGGTTAGGGTTAGGATTGTTTTGTTTTATAATTAAAATAAAAGAAGTTGGATCCAAGTCCCTCCAAATTGAAGTATAAGGCATTATGGAAGAAACGTTAGATGGTTTAACATACTGGGATGACGTAAAGGCTTTCGAGAAACGTCGGTTAAATCCCGAGAATTATACATACTTTACATGCAGGAAATCTTTAAACCAAAAAATTTAGCGGGCGTTACAATCTCCTACCTGAGTGGATTGTTCAATCATAGGCACAATCTCCTCAACAACTTCTCGTATATCATCATTGCCACCAATAATCCTGGCATTTCCACCTTTTGGACCATTGTCTCCATCATCGGTTTGATCATTCTCTTCATCATCCTCATCATCATCACTATTACCGGGGGTCCTAGGTACATCAATAGCACCTAGTGCTGGCACAAGCAACTAACGGAGTATATCCTAATCATCATTAACCTCAAACTTGCTCTTTGCATCCTTCATACGTTTGCAAATGTTAGGGCCTTGTAATTTCAAAACCTCTCCTGTTCTTTGAAGATCAGGTAGAAATTGGTTTATTAAGATTTGTAGGAACCTCGGATACATAAGGAATCTCTGAATGACTTCATTTTCTGCTTTTGATATCTAACCTTGAAAGATAAATCTTGAAATATTGAAGGGTTGTTGGTATAATATGGCCATTGTCAGAGTCCTGAGCTCTCTGCTCAATAAAGTCCAAGTCCCTCTCCTCGGAGATAAGGACTAGAAGACGTGATGGATCAGGAATCGGTAGATTAGTGGAAAACTTCCTTTCTGGAACTGGCACTCCTTCACACCTCCTTGGTATCCCATAGTCTCTTGAAAGACTCTCAATAATCCGGGAACAGAGTAGGATGGCTGAGCATTAAAATTGTCGTTTAGTTCCAGAGCAGCTCATATTGATGCTTCTGTGATCTATATATCATTATTTAGAACCGATGCCTCAATCCTTTCCCCATTAATGTCATTCACATACGTAGCCGAGCCCGAAAAATCTGCAATACAGTTTCTGTTAATTGTTGGCCTTTCGGTAAGTGCCATTCTCAAATTAGAGTTACTTAGAAAGTTTATCATTAGCTCCAACTCCCGGTTGTCATCATCGAGTTCCATCTGAGCCCACATATTGTTCCTCTTCTTAAATTTTAAGGCCATCAGTTCTGCAAAATAAACAAATGTCAGTACACAAAGTTGCAGAACTAATATTCGAAGATGAGTAGATGATTTTAGTGTCTTCAATAACATGTTCCATAGTAATATGCGTACCTGCAAAAACAAGTAATCAATTTGTTCGTAAATCAATTGGAAACCCTAATTTCGAATTCAGTGTGACGATTATCGAATAATGATGTATTACCGAAGTCGAAACAGAGCTAATGGCTGTATTCGAAGTAAAATTGACTGAGTATTAAAGTATTCGAGCAAGCGGAAGATAACACGAGCAAGAGGATTTTGTGTTTAGGTTAAAGAGAGAGAAAGAAATATGTGAAAAAGTTTCTAAGCCCCCTTCTATACCTAACGTTTGGGTGGTACAGTACATCATTTTTTCGTCTAGCACACGACAGTTGTCATTTAATTTCAAATTTAATGTACCTCCCTTGCTCGAGCATACAGCCAAAACCACAGCTGACTCCCACTGTACACAAGTACATAGTACAATCCTTGCTCGTTGTACATGGAATATGATGCTCTTGAGCACTAGTATACTCAAGACGGTGTGATCGAATAGACTTGTGCTCTATGCCCAAATGTTTAATGATCAATAGATTACATGCTCGAGCATTGAGTCATACTCGAGGTGTAGTGTGCTCGAATGTACTTAGCAAAATTTACTCAATATATATGCTTGAGACACACCTGTAAGCTATCCCTATTCGACTATACATCATGCTCGATATACGTAGAAATCTATCATGACAACATCCTATGCTCGAGATGCATTCTTAATAGTGTTGTAACCTTTGCTCGACTCACTTAGATTGCCATAGCTCAAAGTGCACAAAAGTTTGCTCGAACTACTTTACAAAATAATCCATTAACTTCTTAAGCTCGAACTCTCGTACTGAAACACCAAGCACATTTCTATGCTAGAAACACTTAAATGTTTCCTATCAGTTAATTCTCTGTGCTCAAAGACTTAGGTCTGACATTTCATCATGCATTCATGCTCGAAATACATATCAATTTTCATATAAAATCAGATGCTCGAATGTAAGATGCATGCTCGAAACATTTGACAGCAAATTTTGCATGAGATGCATGCTCGACACACTTGACAGCAAATTTTCATGAGATGCATTCTTGAAACACATAGATAATTCATACAGGTCACATAGGATGCTCGACACAATGTTATCATGCTTAACAAGAAAAGTTTCTTTACTCGAATTAAAGTATCATTTCAACTTGATGAGCTGACTTAAACAATTTGTTTAAGGTGAAATAAGAGATCGAAATCCAGTTCAAAATAAAATTAATTTTAATTCATTTTAATTCATTTTGAAAGATCTTAACATGGGATCAGATTATCTAATTACTGTCACACCATTTCATTTTCAGCCTTATTATGATTTGAGTCAGGTTGACACTAGGTGGAAGCACTTAACATGATTCTTATAACTTTTGTGATATGCTTAAGATTTGATGTGTTATATAATATACATAAAAAGTACAAATATTCTTCAACAATTTATATAGTTTCTTGTTGGTTCTTAATTAAAATTATATCTAATTAATGACTATTTATTAATAAGTTACAAGTTATTGTGATAATAAAGATGTTTTCAAAATTCGTTAACAGGTTTTAAGATTGATAATGTGGAGATTTTGATGATGTTAAATAAATGTCATTAATTGAGTTTTTCTTTATCTTCAAATTGTAGGTGTCGAGATATGAAGATTAAATTCCAACATGATCATTGGCTACGTAATTAAATGGATGCATATGATAACATGGACTAATGGGCCGGTTATTATTATCAAACCCATTAAATTATAACTTTGTGTCAGTTCAGGAGAAAAGAAAATAAAAGGATACGTCAACCAAAAGAAAAAGGGAGGACCCTAGGGACAGAAGGCAGAGGGCAGCCGCAAGAAGAAAAAGAAGAGTGAAGCACGCGTTGGGGCTCAACACCTACTCGTTCATAGCACTATTTTCTTGTTTGAATTTATTATTTTCATTATGAACTCAGTGTTTGAACCTAACTATTATGTTTTATTCTTGAGTATGGTTGTTGGCTAGAACCCCTAGCTACCTAGGTTTTTGATGATTACTTCGTGATTTGAGGTTTTTTCTTGGCTTTTGGATTTTAATATTGGATTAATATTAAAATAGAGATCTTTTTTAATTGATTTGATGTGTTTGCATATATAATTTTGATTTATTATTGATCTTTCTTCTGTATGTGTCTTTTTGAAAGTCTTTCAGTTATAGACGCATATTTGGGTCACTACTTTGTGTTTGTGATTATTTTATGGTTTTACTAGACGTAGTAATCCATAGGAACATTGGTTGGTGATTTATTAAGATTTTATACTCTACCTATCTAGAGACTAAGAGGTAATAGATAGTCGGATTGTCCATGGGATTAGGCGTTTAGGCTAGAACGCTCTGACAGGAGGTTTCCTAGATTTTCCTAGTTTCAATGTAATTCCGTGTCTTATTGATTGTTTTTAGGTTACCCCTTGCATTTTAGGGTGTATTGAGATAGTGAGACAGATAGGTAATCTTTTTTTTAGGGTACTTTAGTATTGTTGAGAGACTGACAGGTAATCCGACCAACCGGTACGTTTACACGCCCCTATGTTTCCTTTTAGGTGACACCCGGAGAATGATCAGGGATCCACAAGGTTGTCTAAGGGTGCCGTATTTTAACATCCCGGTTCCATCATAGTTTCCATAGCCAAGAGAGATCCAAGATTCACAAGTAGGATTCTAAACCTAGGTAGTGCTCCTCCTATCTTTGAGTTCGTCTAGATAATCGAGTTTAAGTCTATGTCTGTTAAATGTCAGTTTTTAGTTTAATTAGTTAATTGTGAAATAAGTAAAATTCATTAAGTTTTAAGTCAGAGTCTAGTTTAGGTGTCGCTAGTGTCCTTTGGTTTGATATGTGGACTTCATTAAGTTTTACTACAGTCGACAGGTAAACTTGCCTGTCTTGTGGTCTAGCATTAGGAGAGTCTAGGTTTATAAATTTAAAGCTAGAGTGTCTAGGTTAGGTTAATATTTTATAGACCGCTTTCAGCACATCAAGTTTTTGGCGCCGTTGCCGGGGACACTTAGGCGATAGCGAAACTAGCTTTGATTGAATTTAATTGGTCAATTGGTCTTTTTGTGTCTTGAGTTGTGGTGTGTCTTGTGATTCCGTGTCATAGATTTAGCATGTCTAGTTGTCTTTAGGGTAAGTTAGTTTCTGTTTTATTTTATCGAGTCTAGTTAATATGTTCAATAGATCGAGTCAGTTTAGGAGTAGTTTATATAGAAGATGTTGGAAAGAGATGATGTTGGAAAGAGCTGAAGAAGAGGAACATGAAACAGTTCAAAAACTAGAGGCATTGGAAGCTACGCTTGATAAGTTGATCAAAATATATAGGCTCCATAAATTAGAAGAACTAGAAGCTAGGTTAGAGGAGTTAAGTGCTAGATTTCAAATTGAGAGTCTTTCTTACAAAGAGCAGCAAACCGTTTATGAAGATGACGAGGTTGTGTGTGAGGATATCACTTTGGAACCAGAGACAATAATGGACGAGCCAATCCCACCTCCGGTTCAGCAAGAGGTTACATCTACCGATCAGTATCCCATGTTTGGTAGCTATGAAGCAGAACCAGAAGATGATGACTTCTGGAGTGATGATGATGAGGGCGTAATGGAGGAGATGGAGGTGAAACCGGTGGCTTACACGGATCTAAGTGAAGATTCTGTTGAGGAGCCACTTAACCAGATGGAAATGATGAAGAGGAGGAGCATGCACCATCTTGGGAGGATGAGTTTGGTGATGAATTGGTGGGTTTACCAGTTTATGAAGAAGATGGAGAAGTTAACCCTGTTGGCGATCTTATCTACATAGAAACACTAATAATGGGGAAGCCAGCAATGGAGATCAAGCGTGCACCAAACGGAAAAGAAAAGGAGGTGGCAAATGAAGAGGATCAGAATACGATGGTAGTTGAGTCGCCACATCATATGAAGTTTAGTAGGTCTGTGAAGGAACTATATAGTGGATCGCCACCGATGTTGAAAAAGCCGAAGAAGAGGGCGTGAAAATGCTTGGATCAGCATGTTTTGAAGGTTCAAAGATGGCACATTAAGAGTTATAGGACAAACCTTAAATGCAAGATAGACCATTTTCCTCATTATATGCCACGTATTAGGTTTGGTCCGGGTAAGTTTAAGTATTTGTGGTCCGACCCGTTTGATTGTTTTAATATGCTTTTTATTTCCACTATGTGTTATTTGATTAAATATATTATATGGGTGGAACTAAACGGGTTAGACCGGGGTTGGATAAATGAGAAGCCTCCTGATTGAGGTTTTAGGAGCGAGTCCGACTGAAGACTAGTCTGTAAACTTAGCGCTTCTCGGGAGGCAACCCGGTAGTATGTTTTTATTTTATTTTATTTTATTTTTTTTATAAGTGGGGTTCCTTGCTTTCTTATGCTGGTCGTTTCTTGGTTTGCCTTTAGGTTTCTCTAGGATGCTATTGATGATGGGATTTGATTCAAGTGTAGGGATGTCGTTCCCGCTAGCTTATGGATTGCCGCGTCCGTTCGTGAGAGACGATACTATTGACATTTGCTTTTGTTCACGTTCGAGATGGAGGGGATGAGACACGACTCACGACCAATATCGTCATATTTACCAGGGGAGTCTGTTCCACTATACTTATATTTGAATGTTGTTTTATTTTTTTGTATTTTTCTTGTCTCATTGAGGACAATATGACATTTAAGTGTGGGGATGGGAAACTGACGTTTTTAGTTAGTATAAAAGAAAAATTATTAAAAAAAATTATTAAAAAAAATATTTATATCTAATAATAACAAGGACTTCGAGTACAGTTCAGTTCACAAGCAAGATTTACATCCGAGCATGCTAAAGATTGTTGAATAAGAAAAGCTGAATACATCAAGAAGAATGAGTTTGCTCGATGGATTCATTCGAGCAAAGCATGAACTAGTCAAGAGGAATGAAGTCTGCTGGAAGGGAATATCTTCACTTAAGATATTCTAAGTAAAGTATGCTCTAGGACAGTCAACGAGCATACCTAGCATAGTGAGTTTGCTCGAGCAAGATTGTTACCTAGCTCGAGGACTCAACACTTGTATTATTTTGTATTTCATTATGTAATGATTAAGAACTTCTAGAAGGAATGTCAGGGTCTATAAATAGGGTCCTAGGTTTTCATTTAGGGCATGGATTTACACACTGATAATGGAGCACTATACGAGAAACATTCCAAAAAGAATACTCTATTTGTTTCCTCGTATAGCCGCCGCCATCATCACACATGAAACCCTAGACATTCCTTTAACTGTTCTTTTAATGATATATTAAATACAGTGAATCTTTGTCTTTGAATGCGTTCTAACTGATTATTCTTTATCATTTCGTGTTTGTTATTTTTCACTTCTTCGTTCCCACTTGTTGGATATCCTGATTCCGTCGGGATGTTTATTAGGCCTTTGGGTAAACAGAGTCGGTGTGTTCTTGTCAACCTTTTGAGGTGTCACCCGATTCACAGTGCTGACAAAGTAAATTGGGTTGAAGCATGTTAGAAAGACATAAACTTGGTGTTTAACATGTTGTTTGAAATGAATCAGGGCGAACGAGTGGCGTTCGGACCGTGTAAAAATGAGTAGATAAGGTTGTTAAGGCCGCAGCTCATTGAAGACATCAAAAAGAATATGCTTGCTCGATGGACAAGTTCGAGTAAAGCAAGGATTAGTCAAGAAGAATGAAGCATGCTAGAGGAGAATATTTTCTATCAGAAAATAAACTAAGTAAAGTGTGCTCGAAGACTCTCATTGAGCATACAGTGCATATCAAGTCTGCTCGAGCAAGATATATCATGCTCGAAGATTCTAACAATTTCATTTTATTTGTCATTCATTATGTAATAATTAGGGTATTCTAGAAGGAATGTCAGGGCCTATAAATAGCGTCCTAGGTTTCCAATTAAGGTATGCATGGATAGGCACAAAATATGAGAGCACAAACATTCCGACGAATATTCTCTTTATCTCCTCGTACCGCCTTCACGAAACCATATACATTTCTTTCACTGTTACATTAAATGATATATTCAATGCAGTGAATCTTTGTCTTTGATTAGTGCTATTATGGATTATCTATTGTTGTTTCGTTTATTTCTAACACCTTCACTCCCATCCGTTGAATATTTTGATTCCGCCGGGATATTCAATAGGTCTTTGGGTTTATTAGATCTGTGTGTTCTTGTCAACCTATTAAAGTTTGCACCAGATCCGGTCCAGGTAAGTAGTATCAGAGCCTTGGAAGCTCGCTGACGGCCACAGGACTGAAGGTTTTGAGATAAAGTTTGAAGCTTTACAAAGTTTTCGTTTGTCAAAGTCCAGATCAGAGAAGATGGATGACCAAGAAGTGTCTACAGACAAGATTCGAAGATTAATCGGACAAGAAAACTTCATTAGATGAAAAGTATTGTTTGAAGCTGCGGTAAACTAAAATGACCCCGAGCTTTGGAACTCAATCCGAGATGGACAATATGTTTCCTCCCTTGCAGCAAACAACAATGCCACCATTGAAACCAAAATGAAGAAACGAGATGACAAGGATCTGTCAATGCTGAAACTAGATCTCTCGTGTGAAATATTGGCTAGTGGTAATCACCACAAGACTGCAAAAGAGATGTATGATGCAGTTATTGATATGTTTGAGGGAAACACTGAGCTAAGAGACATCAAAAAGCATAGATTGAAACAATAGCTTGACCGTTTCAAGTTCAAAGAAGGTGAACGATTAAAGTTATGTTACAAAGTTTTATAACGATTGTCAACGAAATCAGAACAACTGACTTACAAATTCCTGATTTTGAGCCGAACAAGAAACTGCTTTCTTCATTGTCTAGCGAATGGTACACAGCCAGCAAATTCATTAAAGAGAAGGTTAATTTTCCCAACTTCAAGTTGGATGATGTCTTAGCATTTCTAAAAGTTGTTGAGCATTAGACGGTCGAGAACAACATGATAAGAGAAGGGAAGCCCAACTTTCCAGTGATAAATGCTTTAGTCGCACCAATGGGCAATCTTACTCTCAAGACTCAGCAACAGCTGATATTGGAAGAGCCTTCTGAATCAGGATTAATGTGTGGAGGAAGCCAAGCAAGATTTAATGTCCAGATGATTGATGATGATATCGCTTCTACGGCCAGTGGACATCCTCCTTATATGCAGAACAACTCAGGCAATGGAACTGATTATCAGGCCTTGTTTACAATGTTAACTAACTCTTACAACACCTTTTTAGCAAAGAATCTGATTCATACAAGTGTGGTGCAACAGGATTTGGAGCAAATTGATGTGGATGATCTTGAGGATATAGACCTGAAGTGGCAGGCTGCAATGTTGGCAGTAAGAAACAAAAGGCTGTACAACAGGACTGGGAGATCATCATTCTCGGGACCTAATGATCGTATTGGATTTGAGAAGTCTAAAGCCATTTGTTACAATTGCCAACAGCCAGGGCCGCACTTTACCAGGGAATGTAATCAACCAAAGCAATTTGGTAGTCTGGTGAATAAGAACCAGTTCTACCCAAACCAACATCAGAATTACCAAGGGGCTCAACAGAGAAATCAGCTGGTTAATCACAATCCCTATCAGAATTAGAACATACCCCGGCAACAACAAAATCAGCCACAGCAAAGAAACAATCAGCTTTAAATTCATGGCAATCAGAACAGAGGTAATGCCAATGCTATGAATCAGGCTAGAAATCAAGGAAATGTTGCAGTGACTATAGTACCGCAAGATGGGGAGTTTGACTGGAGCAACACTACTGCAGAGATGGAAAAATCAAATGTTGCATATATGGCTAAGGTGTAGGAGAAAGGAGAATCTTCAGGATCACAGGTACAATCTAAACCCTCTATTTCTGATCTTCTTTTGACAATTGATGATCTTAACAAGGAGATTAGAAAGTGAAAATCTGAATGTGGAAGGAAGGAAGCTATTCTAAATGTCTATGAGACCAGTGAAGCCATATATGAAACTCATATTAAGAGTTTGGAAAAAGTTTGTGTGCAACCCTACACGACTAAATCTAAGATGACAGTTGAAATTGAGGGGCTGAAAAAGATGTATACTGACGAGAAGCTTAAGAATTCAGAGTTGCTAATTCAAATGGAATTTTTGAAGAACCTTGTATCAATTGGAAACATAGTGGGATATATTGAGAAGATGACCCCTGAAGAAAAATACAAGAAGGTACCACCACCTTTTTGTGACAAATATCCACTCAAGGTGGACAAAGAGAGCAGAGATGGATATTTAAAGCAATTTAAGAGTGTGTTTGAGGATAAATAAGAGTTTGTGAAGAAATATGAAAATATGACTGTGAACAAAGAAGGTGAGTTTGTTATGAAGGAGACTGTTGAGTCAGATGAAAAGGAAGTGAAAAAGGTTGATGGAAAGAAGAAGTGGAGTGAATACTCTAGTGAAGGAAGCACTTGTAGGTGCAAAAGTGAGAAATCATCAAATGGTAAGAAGAAGAAGAAGGCCTTAAAGAAGAAGAATGATGAATAAATTCCAAGGATTCCAAAGATGACTCCTAAGATGAAAAAGCATTATGAAAATATGAGAAAAGAACACAAGGTATTTGACATTTGTAATAGATCTGAAGTCAAAAACAGGAATAATCAATCAGGAAGCTACTCATATGCTCAAGGAAACCCTCCCATTTATCCTGTGTTCTCCAACCATGAGCTTTTTGACATAGGGGACGTTGAGTATGTTCCAATGAGAAGTTACGCAACTGATCAAGAAGCAAGCTCCTCAAGCACTCTAACTAAACTGAAGAAGATCAAGTTGATCAAAGAAAAGTACCCTCAAGTGCCTGATGTGAACAAACCTATTAAAATGGATTTCAGCAATTCTCTATGTCCAAAGACCTCTCTAGGTTTTGACTTTCCGAAGCCCAGTGACAGAATCAAAGACAAGCAACTGCTTGAGGATATGGGAAGCTATGCTAAAGTATGGTGCAAGAAGTGTGATGCCTATGGACATCACACTGATTCATGTTGGGTTGTGGTAGAGATATTTGAAATTCCTAACATTGTCAGTGGATTTGACATGAAAGGATGCAAGCTGATGTATGAAAAATACTTGAATGATGAAAGAATCCATCTGATGATGAAGATCATAGATTGAAATTGGAAAAGAGGTTGAATTCAGTTCTTAAAAAAAATGAAGGATCAGAGGCATCAGACAAGACTGTTAAGGGAAAGTGGTCAAGTGACAAAGGAAAATTAAAGTTGAGACCTGGTGTTATGAATGGAGATGAAAATTTTCTCCTGAAACAAGGCGTTGAACCAAGTGGATATCAATGGAAGACTAAACAAGAAGTAAACAACTGAAAAGACTACGAATTGACAAAATTGAAGAAAGCATCAAGTCACAAGTTGAATGTGAATCTAATTCAGATGTCATGTGAAAACAATATATGAAGATCCAGTTCCAACTCCTGTTGAAGCTCTAATTGACACTGACTTACAAATTGATACAGTTTGTAGCTCAGAATGTAACTGATCTTTTTATGTATATGTGCGCAGGAACAGTCCTTGAATGGAAATGATATGTGGTACGTGATAGGGAAGCCCTTGTAAATTATGAAATAAAGTTTGATGGACCAGTAGCCTTTGGAAGTGATGAGAATCGAGGAAAAATTTTTGGAAGAGGCACTCTTACAAATGGCAAAGTATCATTTGAAAATGTGCTGCGTGTTGAAGGACTACAATATAATTTACTCAGCATTTCTCAAGTGTGTAATAAAGGATACACGGTCGGATTTGATGATGCACATTGTTTCATTTTAAGGCATGAGTTTGTCATCCCACCAAAAATGATAATGATGATGGCTCCAAGGAATGGAAACCTCTAAGATTGAGAATGAAAAATGTTGTCTCTAGAGGTGGCTCATGCTTTGTATCCAAGGCCACTGAAAATGAAACAAAAATGTGGCATAGAAATTTTTGTCATGTGAATCTCAAAAACATGAACAAGCTTGTGAAAGGAGAGCATGTGATAGGTCTTCCTATCAAGGAATTCAAGCTAGAAGAAAAATGCTCTTCTTGTCTAAAAGTAAAACAACATAAATCCTTACATAATAGCAAACTGATCAACTCAATTGATGAGGTGTTGGAACTACTTCATATGAGATGTTTGGTCCTGTAAGTGATCCAAGCATTGGGAAAAATAGATACTGCCTGGTAATAACTGATGATTTTTCAAGGTTTACATGGGTCGTCTTTATAGGAGGCAAAGATGAGACTCTATAGATAATCAAGACTTATGTACTGAAAATGGAGAATCAACTTAAGAAGAAAGTTAAAGTGATTAGAAGTGACAATGGATCAGAATTCAAGAATGAAATTATGGAAGAATTATGCACTTCTAAAGGGATCTTTCAATAGTATAGTGCTCCAAGAATCCCTGAGCAGAATGGTGTTGTAGAGAGAAGAAACAGAACATTAATTGAAGCTGCAAGAACCATGATAGCTGATGCAAACTTACCAGTAACTTTCTGGGCAGAAGCTATCAACACTGCATGCTGTGTGGAGAACAGGGTTCTTTTGAACAAAACTCATAAGAAGACTCCATATGAGATAATCTTTGAAAGAAAACCTTATGTAAAGTTCTTGAAGCCTTTTGGTTGTAAATGCTCATTGCTGAATACAAAGGACTATCTAAACATGTTTCAATCCAAATCTTTGGAATGTTTCTTTATGGACTATACATCTCAATCAAAGGCATACAGAGTTTATGTCAGACATGGTGGTTATTGAGTACTCAGACATTATCTTTAATGAAAATCACTTAAATAATGTAAAAGGACCCAAGTGGTTATTGAGTACTCAGACATTATCTTTAATGAAAATCACTTTAATAATGTAGAAGGACCCAAGTGACTGTTTGATCTAGAGAAGATGATTAAATCTTTCAAATTTTATAATGAAGATATGGATGACAACATCTTCAGAACAAGTATTGAAGAGAAAGAGAAGCAAACGCAGATTCATGTGGACAAGCTGTGGTCAACTATTGCATCAGGAGAGAAAGGATTCAACTTTGAAAGAAGCAACAACAGATCAAATGAGATGGATATTAGTGACCAAAAAGTTGCAATTGAAGTATCCAATGATGGTCCAAGTGAAATTGAAAGTGATCTAATGAAAAGTCAACAGCAGAGTCAACCTGAAGAAACAGACAGATTTGAAGCCAGGTTCCAGTCATCTACTTCATGAAATGCCTTTAATTCTAACTCTCCTGAAGCTGAAGAAGATCCTTCAAAAGAAACTTCTGATGTGAACATGACAAATCTTTAATCAGAAGTAACAGCAAATCAAATTGTTCAGACTACCTCTATTGAAAGAAATCATTCTATAGAAAACATTGTTGGTGACTTGCGTGAAAGAGTGACAAGAAGTTGTTCTGAAAGGGAAAAGATATGTCTTTATGCTTGCTTTCTATCCCAAGTTGAGCCAAAGACCATCAATCAAGCCTTAAAAGACAACAGCTGGGTGGAAGCCACGCAAGAGGAGTTAGCTCAATTCAGGGACTTACATGTTTGGGGTTTGGTTGACAAACCCAGAGGAAAATATGCAATTGGAACCAAGTGGGTATTCAGGAACAAAAAGGATGAAAGAGGGATAGTCATCAAGAATAAAGCAAGGCTGGTGGCTCTAGGGTGCTTACAAGAAGAGGGAATAGACTTTGAAGAAGTCTTTGCCCCTGTTGCTAGATTAGAAGCCATCAGAATCTTCTTAGTATATGCAACATCCATAAACATCAAAGTCTATCAATTGGATGTCAAATCTGCATTTTTGAATGGGAAGATTGATGAAGAAGTTTATGTGACTCAACCTCCAGGATTTGAAGATCAAGTTCATCCAAACAAGGTGTGCAAGCTGAGCAAAGAACTATATGGACTACATCAAGATCCTAGAGCTTGGAATGATGAGCTATCAAATCACCTTTTGGATAATGGTTTTTGTCGTGGAGCTATTGACAAGACATTGTTCCACAAAAAATGGAAGAAAGATCTACTGATAGTACAAGTGTATATGGATGACATTATCTTTGGCTCTAACAATGACCAAATGTGCAAATACTTTGAGTTGGTGATGAAGTCAAAATACAAAATTAGTTCAATGGGAGAAATGAACTTCTTCCTTGAACTGCAAGTGTAGCAGAAGACATATGTCATCTTCATTATTCAATCCAAATATGTTAAATAAATTCTAAACAAATTCAAATGCCAAGACAACAAGACAGTGTCCACTCCAATTGACACACATGAAAAGATGGTGGCAGATAAAAAGGGGGAGCCTGTTGATCAAGATGAGTATAGGGCCAAGATAGGCTCACTGATGTACTTGACAACTTCAAGGCTAGATATCATGTATGCAATCTGTGTATGTGCAAGATTTCAAGCAAACCCCAAGGTTTCTCACATTTTGGCTATGAAGAGAATATTCAGCTAATAAAAGGGAAAACCAGACTTGGGAATCTAGTATCCAAAGAACAACTCCTTTAACCGGACTTCTTTTACTGACAGTGACTATGATGGTTGCAACATGAGCAGGAAGTCTACCTCAGGAGGTTGCCAATTCTTAGGGAATAGGCTGGTGTCATGGCAATGCAAGAAGCAAACCACAGTGTCCATCTCAACTGCTGAAGCTGAGTACATTGCTACATCTACCTGCTGTGCACAGGATCTATGGATCCAAAACCAACTGCTGGATTAGGGTCTGAATATCTTACTCACTGCTATATACTTTGATAATGCTGTTGCCATGTGCATAGTTAAAAATCCAGTACAACATTCAAAAACTATGCATATAGAAATTAGGCATCATTTCATTAGAGACTGCAATGAGAAAGGGTTAATTAGTAATGAAAAGGGTCGAAATAACTGACAATTTGGCTGACTTATTCAACAAATCCTTTGACAAAACCAGGTTTCATTTTATATTAAAATGCCTAGGAATGATTAATGCTAATGAAGTCTAATTGATGAAATATGCTTAAGTGAGTTTTTAATCGACTATCTGCTTGCTCCTCACTATTTTTGATTGCATGATTAGGCGAGTCACTCAAAATGACAATCTGTTGAATGCTCACTCCATGTTTGTTTGACTGTGTGACACATGCTTACTGAATATGTTTTGTGTGTCTGATGTGTGTGCTTGCTTATAGACTGATTAAGTGATGGTTTAATTGTGGCATTTGGGCCAAAACAAGGTACACCTCAGTACGTATTTACCGATTAAGCAAATAAACGCCTTTTGCGTAACAAACGAACGATTAATCGAACGGGTCGGGTTATGACCCATATATCTCGGGGGGCCATCTATAAGTGATATACGATCTATACAAGCTAAAATATTAGAAATATGGTCTTAGTTTGATAGCAAACAAGTTAAACGAAAATATGCTCGTTTAACTACCCGCTATAGATTTAAACGCGAAAGATAGTTACAAACCAAGCGTTGTATCATCCAATAAGCCGAAAAGACTTACTAAACACTTATTTGAAATGTTTTAAGCGATCCGTGAAAATATTTTTGATTTTTACAAACATATAGTATGTTTTTATAATTTTACTCAAAACGAGCCGAAAAACACACGTTTTCGCACTAATTAACGCACCCGATAAGTTTTACGCACCAAAAACCGAACTCGAACTAAATTTGGACTGGGCTTTTCGTATTTGGGCTTGAGAAATCAGAAAATTGGGCCAAAACAGCCCAAAATGGGCCCATAAGGAATTCCGATCGGCCAGTAAACCCACCCCAATTTTTTTTTATAAAACTTGTTACCTAAGCTTTTTATTCATTTCACTTGATAAAAAACTGGAGTCCAAGCAACTGCAAGTCACTTTTCCAGAAATCTTCCAAAACCCTAAGGTAACAACATAAATAAGTAGCTTTTAAACTTGTTTAACTTTGATTAATACAATAAAAACATGTCTTAATTGCTAAAAATCATTCCTAACCATGTAAAAATCCTAAAAATGGTCCATAAACATTTTTTAATCATACACATGGTAAGGAACCTGTTTTGATAATTTTTTTGGCCGTAAACACGGATTAAAGGATTGAAACGGCGTTTTTAAGGTTCAAAAGTTCGTTTTTGTGCACTAGCCGAAACCCTAAGTTAAAGGGCTGTTATATTGATGAAACCTGCTTGGTTTGTGATATAGGACCTGTACCTAGCCTACATAGGAGCACAAGAGCTTGAAAAGTTGATTAGAAAGGCGGAAACGAACCAAAATCGCTAAGGTAATGCCGAAACACTCGCTTACGGACTGTTTAGGTTAAGGTTGTGATTTGCATATTATTAGGCCTTGAAATTTTTCAGGGATATCAGGGACCATGTCATTGAGTCCCTGTTTAAATTTGGTAACTTTTCGACCATCCGAGATTATTTGGCGAATTTATTACCGAATTGGGACGTTTATTTGGGAAAAATAGCTAAAATACTTCAAAAATTATGAAAATTTTTTAGGAACTCAGATTTGATGTATTTTGATAATTTTGGGATCTTTTGGAGAAGTTTAAAGGTGTTTTGTTTATATGCGTTCGTGTGAATTTTTATAGCCGAATTTGGGCCGAAAAGAATATCGCACGAGCTTTTTACATTCTAGAATTGATACAGGTTGATTTGGGATATGATTTGAGCATTCAGAAATTTTTGTGGAATTTTTGGAAATTGTTTGGGGTAAACGGACGATTTTCAAGCGAAATATAGCTGATAAAATGAATTTTTATAAATTAATAAATCAGTGAATAATTCCAAAAATATTTTTATAAAAATCTAAATATTTTAGTTGATAAGTGGCTAAATTTTCATAATTCAATAATTAACGGTTAATTAATTATGCTAATTTAAAGATTAAACAAATTCAGTTTTTATAAAAACCGGCAAGTTCGCGACTAACGAACATACGGGAATATCAAAACACCAAGAGTGATCAAAATCATATTTTTGGACTAATTAAGTAAAAACGAACTTTTCTATGAAAAACCTAGACAATCCGGATGGATTGTGCGCGTTTCTTCTTAAATCAAACTGAATAAACGGAAACGAGCCCCGTGGCTAATCCGGGACCCCACTATGTGATCCTTCTTTATAACTTAATCATTTTATTAACCAATACATTTACCCAAGCTTGTTTTCCCATAACTATTTTCTGAACGCGTAAACGAACAACTTGGCCCAGTTGGGAAAACGGGAATCTGAGCCAAGTTCAGTTCAAAGTATTAGACATTGAACAACATCACAACCTAAGCCTATTGTCACTTTCTGGGATTCCAGCTATACCCAGATTAGTTATACAGCCCAGTTAAGTATTGAGATTATAATAATATTAAAATATTAATATTGATTATAGGAACTACTGATAGCGGACCGAACAAACCACGAGCTGATACAGTACTGATTATCTACTAAACCGTGAGTTTCATGACCCTACTCTTTAAACAGTTTTACGAACTTTTGGGGTGAAAAGCATGTTTGATTACATATACATACCTGAAACATGTATCGATGTGAATTATCTAAGTGCTAACACACGAAAGTCTCCACTAACACAGTGATTAACTTCGAGCCGGTGGCTTGTGAATAGTACTATTGGTTTGACAAACCCAAACGGAGCCGGCATGTATTGCTGAGACTTTACCCCGTTTGCACATGACCATAATTATACAACTGTCACACCCCGTTAAGCGAATTGCGGAAGCGTAAAACGGAAATGCAACAGATAAAACTGGTATCAAATACATTGTTCATAAAGAAACATTAATAACTAATTTACAATATATTACATCGTTCTAACATCTTTTACAAACTAGGTGATACAATAAAACCGGTTCTTCAATTACTTTACTTCTAACTCAAATGCCCACGACATCAATCATCAGTCAGACACGTAACGCACAGGAAATTACTTCTCATATCTGATTACCTGAAAAGCATGTTAAAACAGGTCAACTACGAATAGTTGGTGAGTTTCATAAGTTTAACAAAATCAGTTATGCGTACCACACAGTCATAGTTTGTATGTACGCACGTATGTAAAAATATGTATTTACGTTTGTATAAATATGTATAGCCATATCCTTGTGTGTGCATATGCACACATGTAAGTTTATAATATAAATTCGAAATTTCGGTAAAATCGTGATTGTTTGTTCGTACTACCTGTTTCCAATTTCCGTGTTTAACCAACCACTGTGGACCCCCTTCCTCCCACAATGGTTCCACATAAACTCAAACATTATATAGTGTACACGCAAATAATTAGTATATTCTACACATAGTATTTCCTACGGCTAATCACATAGCATGTATATAGACACATATACACATATAGTATTTATCACGTATCACCAAATACTGTGGCTCCCCATCCGCCCACAATACGCATAATCACATTATTTTCTTAACATTCATGTCATAATCAAGTTAGTTCGTTTAATAAGTTTCAGCAGAACTTGGCTCATAGGCCATACTCAACTTTAGTTTATAAGTTGCAGCAGATTTTGGCTCATAGGCCATACTCAACTTTAGTTTAGTAAGTTGCAGCAGAACTTGCCCCCCCTTTCGCCCACAATAGCCCCTTGGTCATTACAGACCACGTTATTTCCTCAACCTGTTGTGTTTAGCATTATATAGCGTATTTGTATAAACAGGTTGTCACGTATGATTTCATTATGTTTTGGCATTTGTAGTGTTTCCATTTAATATATCAATCACGACAATAATCACCTTTCCTCAGCACGTAGTTTATCATTATGTTTGTAGGAATTTTTCATATATGAAAGTTCAGGTATTTTTCATTCTGAACCGTTTTCAAATAGATAATGCATATGAACATGCTTTTCATCCCAAAAGTTTGTAAACAGTTTGAAAAGAGGGGTCATGAAACTCACGGTTTTGTAGGCACTCAGTGCGAGATCAGCACGGGGTTTGTTTCCCTTGCTATCACTTAGTCCCTATAGTCCATATTATAATAATATTAATATTTTAATATTATTATAATCTCAGTACTAAACTGGGCTGTATAACTAATCTGGGTATAGCTGGAATGCCCAGAAAGTGGCAATAGGCTTAGGTTGTGATGTTGTTCAATGTCTAATACTTAAAACCGAACTTGGCTCAGATCCCCGTTTTCCTAGCTGGGCCAAGTTGTTCGTTTACGCGTTCAGAAAATAGTTATGGGAAAATAAGCTTGGGTAAATTTATTGGTTAATAAAATGATTGAGTTATAAAGAAGGATCACATGGGGTCCCGGATTAGCCACGGGGCTCGTTTCCATTTATTCAGTTCGATTTGAGAAGAAACGCGCACAATCCACCCGGATTGTCCAGGTTTCTCATAGAAAAGTTCGTTTTTACTTAATTAATCCGAAAATATGATTTTTGATCACTCTTGGTGTTTTGATATCCCGCAGGTTCGCTAGTCGCGAACTTGCCGGTTTTTATAAAAACTGAATTTGTTTAATCTTTAAATTAGCATAATTAATTAACCGTTAATCATTAAATTATGAAAATTTAACCACTTATCAATTAAAATATGTATATTTTTATGAAAATATTTATGGAATTATTTACTGAATTATTAATTTATAAAAATTCATTTTGTCAGCTATATTTTGCCTGAAAATCGTCCGTTTACCCCAAACAATTTCCAAAAATTCCACAAAAATTCTTGAATACTCAAATCATGTCCCAAAAAAATCTCTGTCAGTTCCAGAATGTAAAAAGCTTGTTCAATTTTCTTTTCGGCCCAAATTCGGCTATAAAAATTCGCACGAACGCATATGTACAAAACACCTTTAGACTTCTCCAAATGATCTCAAAATTCATATGTGATCAAAATACATCAAATATGAGTCCCAGAAAAATTTCAAAATTTGTGAAGTATTTTAGCTATTTTTCCCAAATAAACGTCCCAATTCGTGAATAAATTTGCCAAATATTCTCGGATGGTCGAAAAATTACCAAATTCGAACAGGGACTTATTGACATGGTCCCTGATGTCTCTGAAAAATTTCAAGTCCTAACAATATGCACATCACAACCTTAACCTAAATAGCCCGTAAGCGAGTGTTTCGGTATTACCTTAGCGGGTTTGGCTCGTTTCCGACTTTTTAATCAAGTTTTCAGGTCTTGTGCTTCTAAGAAAGCTAGGTACAAATCCTATATCACAAACCAAGCAATTTTTCATCAACATAACAGCCCTTAACTTAGGGTTTCGGCTAGTGCACAAAAACGAACTTTTGAACCGTAAAAACGTCGTTTCAACCCTTTCATCCGTGTTTATGGCCAAAAAAACTATCAAAACAGGTTCGTTACCGTATTTATGATCAAAACATGTTTATGGACCATTTTTAGTCTTTTTACACGGTTAGGAATGATTTTTAGTAACCAAGACATGTTTTTATGGTATTAAACGACTTTAAACAAGTACAAAAGCTACTTATTTAAGCTCCTTACCTTAGGGTTTGAAGGTTTTCTGGCTGGAGCAGAACTTGTGTCCAGAATTCTCATGAAAAAGATATCACAAAATATCTTAGAACTTGTTTAAATATGAAAAGGGTTTAAGGGGGGAAAAGTCTTCTTTGGCGGGCTGGGCTCGTTGGGTCCCCTTTTGGGCCCATTTGGCCCACTTTTCTCGATTTACGTACCCGAACGTGAAATTACGAGTCCAAATTTATTTCGGGTTCGGTTTCTGGCGACAAAAATATATCGGGTGCGACAAACGGAGCGAAAACGAGTGTTTTTCGGCTAGTTTTGTGTAAAATTATAAAAACATACTATATGTTTGTAAAAATAAAAACTATTTTCACGGATCGCTTCAAACATTTAAAGTAAGTGTTTGGTAAGTCTTTTTTGGCTTAACGGATGACACAATGCTTGGTTTGTAACTATCTTTCGCGTTTAAGTCTATAGCGGGTAGTTAAACGAGCATGTTTTCTTTTAACTTGTTTGCTATCGAACTAAGGCCATATTATTAATATTTTAGCTTGCATAGATCGTATATCACTTATAGATGGCACCCTGGGATATCCAGACCATAATCAGACCCGTTTGGTTATTCGTTTGTTCGTTACGCAATAAGCGGTTAAACGCTTATTCGAGTTTGTAAGTACTAAGGTATACTTGGTTTTGCCACGGATGTCACAACTACACGCTATGTAGTGTTAGACATAGCTACTTGGGGCATGTTGTGGGCGGAAAGGGGCCACAGTGGTTGATTGAGCGTGGGAAATGGATTCACGCAGCACATACAGTCAAGGCTTCACTGTAGCTTAGCATAATTACATCTATACATACATACATACATACATACATACATACATACATACATACATACATACTTATTTCATGATTTACAAGTGTTAACTTGTGAATACTCATTACTATTTTCTTGAAACTCGTGAAACTCACCAACTCTAGTAGTTGACCCGTTTTAAACTGCTTTTCAGGTGTACCTAAATCGGAATGATTTGGTGATCTGTTACTTGCCCAAGATGTGTGGTTGATGCTATGTGAATAGAAGCAAGGGCGTTAGTAGTAAGACCGTATAGTTAACGAACTAGTTTTGTTTGTATCGCCTAGTCTGTAAAACAATGATAGAACAATGAATTGTAATATATTGTAAATTAGTTTGTGATGTTTCTTTATAAACAATGTGTTGGTACCAGAGGTGTCTGTTACATTCTCGTTTTACGCTTCCGCATTGTGTTAGTCGGGGTGTGACATTAATGATGTTGTGTGTTACATTACTGACTATCTTTTGCTGTATACATGTATGTAATTCAGTTTGAATATTAAGATGTTTGAATCAGGTTGCTTTAAAATGATAAATGCTAGATAGACTTGATTCAAATGTGAATTGAGTGTGCTTACATGATCAAATCATTCATCCTAGATGAATGTGACTGTGTGATATATGCTTTGAAAGTATGTTGAAAGTATGAAAGTATTAAGTCAAAATATCTTAAATGACAAAATTGTTTTCAAAGTGAAAACTGAAATGAATTGTCTTAAAAAATGATTTTTGGAACAGCTAAATGATTTCTGACTAAGTAAACTGTTTTTGTTGTTTTCATTAAGAGAAATGATAAGATTATTCAGTTGCAAGCTTTATAGAAGCTTGAAAAGGTTTTGTGATAGAAATAGTATCCAACATTTGAGAAATAATTGAAAACTATTTGATTAATCTAACACGTTGATTATTGGCTTAAAAGTCCCAAATTCAGTCATTGAAACTGTTTGATAACTTTCTATGGTAAGTAGTTGTCCAAGTAATACAAACATAATGAAACTACTAAGTTTGATGCAGGGATACATTTGAAAATCAAAATTTTTCTCTTACACATCTCTCCAAATGAAGGGCAGAAAGGTAATTATTCAGTCATACACAAGCCTGTTAATGTATTTGTCACCAAAAACTTTTATCCAAGTGATTGAGCAGCTATACATATATGTATATATATATATATATATATATATATATATATATAAATATATAATATTAAGCTACTATTAAAAAAAATTATAAGAATATGCTAACTATGAAAATTATATATTTATAAAATTATTCAGACTTAAAGGGGAACCAAGGGAAGTACAAGGGTGGGGCATTCAAATAAGTCCTAAACACCCTGAATGTAAGGCATGTAAGTCTGAAAGGCATGTAAGTTCAACGTTCAACCATAAAGTCTTCTTTTCTATTAAACGGTTCAAACACACAAAAAATATTTTGACCAATGCATCAGGGGGTTGAAGTCAAACTGGGGTGACTTGGAGAAAGCTAAATATGCCTTGAGAGATTAGGGACAAACTAGATCTAAAGTGCTGACCATACAAACCTTGGTACTTAATTGAACCCAAAAGTATTACTGAAAACAATGACAATCATGAAAAATTCATCTTCACTGTCAGCCTGAACTAGGTCACAATAATGCCAACCATGAAGTGTTGTGAAATTAATTAAATAGTATGATCCCATGTTGAGATTTTTCTATAAAATGTTTTGGTTGGAATAGTAACTGAAATACGATCTCTTAGTTCACCTTAAACTAAATGCATATGTCAACTCAGTGTCTAAAAGATTATTCTTGACGAGTTTTGAAGGTTTAAGCAAAATGTTTTGATGTGTGACATTGTTTATTAATTGTACAGACATGAATCACTTAACAAAATGTGATCTTTTATCACAAAATTGTTTTCAAGCATGTTCTCTCAGTTAGATTTGTTCTTTAAGTGTTTCGAGCATGCTTCTATGCCTGATTTTGACAAACTGTTGCTCTTCGAGCATAATGATATGTAGTGAAATGTTTTCTAAGTCATTTGAGCACAGATCATGAGTCTCGAGCACATAATTATGTGCTATGGATTACTCTAAGTAATTCAAGCACAGATTCTTGTTCCTTCATATGTGTACATGTCGAGCACAAGTTTAGTCTTGATGAATTTTTACAAAGTGTTCTCAAGCGTGAGGTATCTTTTTTGAGCACGTATGTAGTTCAAGCAAAAGCTAATTCATGATAGATTTCTTTAAGTGTTGTCAAGCATGAGAGTATGCTAGATGCTTAAGCTTAGATTTACGAGCACGGGAAATGGAATGATAAAGTTGGTTAAGTATTTCGAGCATACGCTAGATACTTAAATTAACTCTACAAGCCTATGTTAGGAAATGAAGATTTTGCTAAGTGTCTCGAGCATGAAAATACTCTACGAGCATAGGTAACCGTAGAATAATTCTCTAAGTATGTTCGAGTAGTGTTGATGATTTGGATGTGTTTTGAATACGATTGAGTGATTGAATATTTGTTTAAGTACTTCGAGCACATGAGGTGTTCGTTATGTTTTCTAGCATAAAGGTTAACTCGAGTATGTTAACTGACTGAATATCTTTCTAAGTATTTTCGAGTATGATCTTTTGCAAACGAGCATGAATGAATATATGTGTGTGAAAGTTGATGGAAAATTGGTAAAGGCAATTACTCGAGCATAGTTGTATCTCGAGCAAACATGGATCAAACAGATAAATATGCTAGGTTTTCTCTCTAGCATACGTGGTCTCGAGCACACATTTATAAATGAACATTCCAGATAACCATTTTTAAGTAAAACTATAAACGAGCATGCTTGAAATAGAACTTTCGAGTATACTGGGAGCTAGATGATTTTGGTTGTATGCTTGGACAAGGTAGGTATATTAAAGTTCAAATTCAAATTAAATGGCATCTGGCGTGCATTAGACGACAAATCTATGTTGTACAGTCCACACGTTAGGTATAAAAGAGGGACTTAGAAAATTTTCTAAACATTTTCCTTTCCTTCACTCAACCTAAACTCATACTACCCCCTTGCTCATGCGTCCCTAGCTGCTCGAATTCACTCGATTCTGCTTGATTATTGTTTGATAATAACCATTAGCTCTGTTTCAACATAGGTAAGATATCGATTATCGTCATCTTATCTCCGAGTATCGAAATTAGGGTTTCTATTGAACAGCTCGCTAACTATTTGTTTGATTTGTGTAGGTTCTCAAACTACTACGGAACAGGTTCTTGAAGACACTTTTCTTCTTTAACTACTCGCCGCTATTGAACAGCTCGCCGCTATTAATTCTGCGTTTACGAGTACTGATTATTTCTTTGTTTTGCAGAACTGATGGCCTTGAGGTTCGAACCCAAGAATAACATGTGCACCCAGTTAGAGGTCAACAATGAAAATAGGGAGTTGGAGTTTATAATTAACTTTCTCAACAACTCCAACCTACGAGTGGCACTAACAGAAAATCCCACCATATATAGAAATCATATCACCGTTTTCTGGGGTTCTGCTACATATGCGGATGATATAAATGGATGAAGAAATGAATCATCTGTGTCAAATCAAGATATTGATGTAACCGAGGTGTCCATTAGAGAAGCACTGCAGCTCAATAACAATCATCAAGTGCAGCCTCTATACTCTACTCAAAGACTATCGAGAGTATTCCAGGAGCTGCTTGGTTATAAAGGAAATGTGCATGAGGGACAGTTTCAAAAAGGAAGATTTCCTTTGTTATGCAGATTCTCGATCCACCATGTCATTCAGTCAGAAGAGGAGCATGGACTTTATTAAGCAGAGAGTTGGCATCTATGATAGTGGCAATATTTTAAACAACCATTCAACTTTTCAAGATTTATCTTTAATGATTTGGTTAGAAATGCTGAGAAGCAAGCACATCAAAGATTTCTGATGTATCCAAGGTTCCTGCAAATTTTGATAAATTGATCCTTGTAAGGGCTAAACTTAGTAGGTGAACCTTTAAGGTTACATGATCCAAATATTTATAAGATGTTAAAGGGTGGAAGAAGTCAATTTGATGAGAATGCCGAGTGGGACATTTTACCTTGGTTGCTTGATCAAGATATTGAGGTAATGGAAGTTCATCCCTCGCCTGAAGAGGATGAGAGTGAGGAAGATTCTGATTCTGATGATGATCAGGGTGATGGACATGATGGGGCCAATAATGAACTTGAAATTGTTGCACTGCAGGCAGAGATAAATGAGCTTGATGTAGAACAAATTTCCAATGAAACTCACAATGTTGAAGAGTTGGATCATGATGTTGAAATGGATGAACTAATTGTTGACCCGGTGGGTAATGAAATGGTTATGTTTGCAGGTGCTGAATCAAATGTTCATAAGGCAGTTGATGAACTAGCAGCAGATGTTGAAGAACCAGTTGAAGAACCTGCAGTGGGTTCTGGTGAAATAGCAACTGTACACATAGATGATGATGCATTTATTGCTAATGTGGTCTCAACTGTAACAGATACTATGCAAAATATCACACCACCAGATTCGCTGGATCTTGGTGAAGACATACAAGATACATCCTCTCTTGGTTCTGAACCAGAAGATAATACAGTTCACTCATCCCCTGCCACAACTGAACCAATCTATCAAGTCTTGAACCTATTCAAGGCACTACATTCCCAACACCACCAATCTCACCAATACAAGAACCAATCATTTTCTCACCACCAGTGTCACCACTAAATTCATCTACCAAACAAACACATGTTCCTACACCACCAACTTCACCTTTACATGCACCTATTCAATCTGAACTCATTCTTACATTGCAAGTTGTTCAACCCACAACCGCACCCTACAATTTTCTAACACTAGAAACTTCTTTCCCTGAACCATTTTTTAAACCTGATTTTAAGCCTACCCAAGAAACACCACCATCAAGCCCAAACATTTATGATATCATCTCTGTGAATGCTGAGTTGGAGTTTGCAAATATTATGTTTAAAGAAAAGAATGCCTTCTTAGAGAAGAAAAATGAGGCCTTAGAGCAAGCTCTACAACAAGCCTTACTCAGAATTCAAACCCTGTAGCAGGCTGAGGTTGAGAAGACCTCAGATACACCAAAACAGGGAGAGAATATCAATGAAGAAGTAGATGCTCTTAAACTGATAATTGAAAATTATGATGAAGCCAGAGATGAGATTGCTGAAGCAGGAACCTCTGATGCTCTAAAAATGATTAATGAAGAGTTTGAGGAACACTTGGAAAAGAAATATGCTGGTGAAAAGGGGGAGTCAGATGATGTAGAAGAGACCCCAGAATAGATTGCAAAAAGAAAACAAAAGGGGAAAGGGATTGCACATACTGATGAAGATCTACATCCTAAATCTGCCCACAAAATAAAATATGGAGATGAAATTTTGCTAAGAGATGATTTAATTGATCCAGACATAGCTGAGGTGGAATCTGTGAAGACTGTTATGAAGATCCTAAACAAAGAAAGGGAGAAAGTAAATGTTGAAGAAGAAGAGGAGGAGATTCCTCAGGATGTACTAGAGACATTGATAACAATGAAAAGGAAAGAGGAGGAAGATGAGAAACTGAGAAAATTGGTAGATGAAAGTATTAAGGCTGCAATTGAACATATAAAAAAAGCCAGACTCAACAAACTCAAGCTGAACCTGAAGCAGTCATTCCAGTCATTCAATTTGAAGAACCTATTATTGATGAACCAGAAATAGAATTAGATGAGCCAGAAGCTACACTGCCTGAGCCTGAGACTACAGAGCATACTGAGTATGCCTTAGGTCTAATTATTCAAGTACAAGGTCAAAAACAATCTGAAAGACTTACCTATGATATGCTTATCAAACTAGTTGTTTTGAAAATGCATTATGACATCTTAAAGGATCTAGAAAGGCATGATCCTAAGATAGTAGCTGCAGCCAGAAAAAATCAAAAAGAATTTCAAGATAGAAGCAGACAGTCACAAGCTAAAGCTACATCTGAGCCTAGAATTGTAGAAATAATAGATGATGAGCCTGTTAAAGGGATATCTAAACCTATGGTTACTGAACCTGTTGCAGTTGAGATGACTAAGCTAGAAGCTAGGGTGTCCATGAAAAGAAAAGAAACATCAGAGATGGAGACCCCTAAAGCCAAGAGGCAAAAGTCTGTGAGAAAAGTCTTTAAAAGAAGGGAAACACAGCCTAATATTGAAGAGCCACAAATAATTCAAACAGAAGAACCCATAATTGGAGCTCTGCACAATCTTGATGAGACAAGTGAGAATGAAGAAGATGAAGACAAGGCAAAGAGGGCTTAAAACAAAGAAAATGAAGATAAAGCCTACTTACTGTGCCTTGAATATGACCCTAAATATTTACAAAGATTGTCCAAGAAAAGTATTGCACAGGAGGTAGAAGGATGGAGAAGTAGAGAATCTAAAAGGGCCTTTCTGTTGCAAGCTGGACATAGACCTTACTTTCTTAATCTACAATCATTTGACACTTTTGATAAAATGTACAAAAATGTACTGGTGGATGATACTGCAAACTTTGTGGAGAAGATGAAAAAGGAAAAGGCAGAAAAAGATAAAAGGGACTATGAAGTGATGAAGCAAAAACGAAAAGATGTGAGCTTCTTGCAACTACATGGCTTTGATTTCAACTCTGTCATAGAGCTACCTGTGGAGGAGATAAGTAGAGAGGTGAAAATGTTCAAAGCCTCCCACAAAGATACCAAGTGTACCACAGCCTATTCAAGGGAGAGAAAATTGAAGATGAAATTACAAAAGGAGAGAAAAAAGGTTGAGAAGAAAAAGGCAGAAGTGGTGGAATGGTTTAATGATCCCGGAAGAGTGCAGACATTGAAAGATATTATAATGGGAAAGGGGATGGCTGAATCTGAGTTTGATAGCATGCCTCATGATCAATCACTTGACATATATCATAGAGAGCAAAGGCTATTTTTGGAAACTGAAAGAGAAGTATTGGCTGCAAAGTTGAGAAAACAAGAAGAGGAAAGGGCAGAAATGATCAGTACCCTCTGTAAAAGAGGTGCAAAGATGGGGAAACTAACTATGCAAACCTATGAGACTATCAGAAATTGGTTTGAAAAGTTAGAGAAAGAGCATGCAAAGAAAAATCCTTCAATAAAGTCAAGCAGAAATGTAATCAGATCAGAGGTTGTGAGGCCTAAAGCTCAATAGAGGAATTTAAACTTGCCCATAAATCTCTATTTCGACAAGAGGTAAAATACACTAAGGGTAATCACTGAAGATGGTGAAGAGACTCATCATCTTCAGAGTCTCTTCAAGAATTTTTCAAGAGAACAATTGCAGAGGATGGATCAGCAAGACTTACATGACAATCAACAATGGAATCAATTTGCTGGCCAACAAAGGAACGACCTTTCAAAATTCTTAAAAGAACAATATGAAAAGGGATTTCCATTCCTCAAGCAAAAACAAAGAAAAGCTCATACAGATGCAGAAAGGGAGAGGAGGACAAAGAGAAAAAGTGAAGTACACTTGGTTGAACTCTCCCTATAGGAAACAAAGAAGAAAGAAACACACAAGGTAAGAATATCTAGTACCAGAAGACAAACATTGAGAGAGTGCTTGGCCACGAGGAGAGATATGGAAGAACCGAACTCAAGAGCCCAAAAAAATGGAAAAATTATCCATCTAACATACAATAAGAAAAGTGACTCTGTCTCTCTCCGGAATGCATTAGAATGGACTATTGCAATAGTAGAGCATGATGAAGAACTTCAGTTCATTCACATCCAAGATCTTCAAGACATCATGAATGTGGATGTTCCCTTGGAGTTTAAAGATGGTGTTGAATTAGAAATGTTCAAACAAATAGCTGCTACAGTTAGGCTAAGAAAGATGAAAGAGGCTGAGAGGAGGCATGGCAGGAGATAGCAAAGATGAAAGCTCAAGGATTATTCACTTATGTCTTGTTTATATTTTGTATTTTTGTCTTATGCATTTTCTGTCTTTTGACATGTAATTTAAATTTGATGTGTAATGCCCAAGTGGCAAAATTCCCCTATGTATTGCAATGATACTTATGCTTAAATTGACTATCTTAGAAATCCAATACATGTGTAACTATACCAGAAGCTTGGAATCTTCTCAACCTCCTCAAGGAATCGGCTAAGTATGGACTATGAGCAAGCTTGGATCATCGAGCATGGTTTACTACCTCGAGCATGGTCTTCCAGAGCTATCTCAGTAAATTCTTCTAAGTGTTGAAGGCTTCGAGCAAGCTACACTTCACCGAGCAAGAGTGTTCTTCAATCGAGTATGAATTTCCAATCAAGCAAACGACTTGATCATTCAAGTTTTAGCCAAGTGATCCGAGCACATTGGTGTTGAGCATGGATGCAATAATAAGATGTCATATGTTGAAATTATAGACTTCTAACATGGTTCGGTCCCGAGCAAGCTTTATATCCGAGCATGCTGGAGATTATTCATTAAGTCACAAGGCTGGATTGAAGACATCAAGAAGAATATGCTTGCTCGATGGACAAATTCGAGCAAAGCAAGGATTTGGTCAAGAAGAATGAAGCGTGCTAGAGGAGAATATTTTCTATCATAAAATATTCTAAGTAAAGTTTGCTCGAAGACTCTCATCGGACATACAGTGCATATCGAGTCTACCCGAGCAAGATATATCATGCTCAATGACTCTGACACTTGTATTTAATTTGCCGTTCATTATGTAATAATTAGGGTATTCTAGAAGGAATGTCAGGGCCTACAAATAGCGTCCTACGTTTCCAGTTAAGGTATGTGTGGATAGGCACAAAATACGAGAGCACAAACATTCAAACGAATATTCTCTTTGTATCCTCGTACCGCCGCCGTCTTCATGAAACCCTAGACATTCCTTTCACTGTTACATTAAATGATATATTCAATGCAGTGAATCTTTGTCTTTGATTATTGCTATTACTGATTATCTATTGTTGTTTCGTTTATTTCTCACACCTTCACTAACATCCGTTGAATATCTTGATTCTTCTGGGATATGCAATAGGCCTTTGGGTTTATTAGATCTGTGTGTTCTTGTCAACCTACTAAGGTTTGCACCAGATCGGTCCTGACAATAATATTTGTGATGACAGGGACAAGACCCTAATAATATCTATGATGGTAAAGATAGAATAGTTTACGGTATACCATAGGGATTTATGAAAGAAAGTATGTAAGTACGCATCCATGTATGTAAAGTATGTATGAAAGAAGTAATAGTAAGTAAGGTACGAATACGTATCTTTGGACATGTATGAGTAAGGATGTGAATGTAATGTATGTTAATTGATTAACTAGAACTCACCCAGCATAGCTAACGTTTTGTATTCACGCAGGTAAATAGGTTGATGAAGCTGGCTTGAGGAGGACACATGGTAGGGACTGGAAGGCTGGCATCTTGGGAAGAAAGATTATGAAATTTGATGTTATGTTTAAGACAACTTAACTTTTGTTAAGACAAGATTTTGTGATTTGTAATATATTGGTTGATGTTTTTAGTATTCTGTGAAAGTTTTTATTAACTCTGACATTAGAACTGTGTTTATGGGTAAATCCAACATCCAATGTAGGGCACCGGGATAGGGGCCTTACAAGTTGGTATCAGAGCAAAAGTTCGAGAGAAATAAGCATCCTGCATGCTTAGACTCGAAAAGAGAATGTGACTTACGGAAGAAAAGAAAGAAGATGTTATTTCAAGAAAGCCATGTGTTGCTCAAGCAAGCTCGAGAACAGTAAAGTACATGATTGAGTTCATGTAAAGATTTTAGAATATATGTACATGTATGTTAAATGAAATTAGAAGCATGTATAAATGCTAGCGTAAATTTCTAGAGAAGAATGTGTGTATGTTAACTTAATTGCTAGAGAAGAAGGTGTGTATGCTAGCTTAATTGCTAGGGATAAGAATGTAGGTTATTTGTATGTATGCATGATTGAGTAGTAGAAACTAGCACAAGTGAAATCATAAAAGGAAGTATGTAGGACCTGAGGAGTAATGTAAATAGTTAATTACACTTGCCCACTGTCATTAACTACTTACCTTACAAATCATGTGCTAAATAATTGCTGGAGTGATAACATTTGTATTTCCTTGGAGAAAAGTTAGGACGAATGTTGCAGAGAGACGACCATGAGGACTTCGTACTTGATGCTATGGTAGGACACGTGCCAAACGGAAACCTTTTGAAGGAATGTGTGACAAAACGATATACGGAAACAGTAGGATTACAACTGCAGAAAGTAATGAAGAAGGATCACACTTGGAGCTTGTAGTCAAATACACTAAAGGAGTTGCTCAACCGTTTCACATTTCAATGCCAACAAAGCTGACTGAAGCATTAAAGACTACCTAGATTAGGGACCCGAGTGGAAGAAACGCAAAAGAAATGGAGATATGTCAACTAAAACGGGCTAAAACATGTAGTATGCCTGCGATAGTTTGTTACATAAGGGAACTTGCTAGGATCATGAATGTCGAAGCGAATGTTGATAAAGTAGAGATGATCGAGGAGTACATGTGACTGTCATGGTATCCTAAATGAAGAAGGCATGAAAGGATAAGGCTACATGGTATATCGAATGTGAAATACGGACACTAGGAAGAATGTCATTGTCTACCTGAGACTTTTACTTACAGACCACTTGCGATACCTCCGTTAAAATTACAAGAATGATTAAGAATTGTAAGATAGAACTAGAGGGACGCGATTTCCCTGCTACTCTTTATGTTATGGTCTTAGGAGGGTTTGACGTAGTTTGGGAATGAATTACCTATCTGAGTTTGAGGCCCAGATAGTGTGTAAGAGTGAGTTAATAAGAATATAATCTTTTGATGGTGGTACGGCGACAGTATACGGTGATAAAGAAAGTTTAGGGCTTAACGTCATTTTGATGATAAAAGCAGAAGGTTTGATAAGGAGAGGGTGCAGTGCCTACCTGGCGTATGTTGTCAAGCTACGGCTGAGACAATATTATTGAAATATGCTATAGTTCGTGACTATCCAGAAGTGTTCCCAGAGTACCTTCCGAGGTTATCACTGGAATGAGAGGTAGAATTTCTGATTGAGATAATACCCGGAGAACAGCCCATCGTGAAAGCGCCTTACCATCTGGCGCCATCCGAGATGAAAGAGTTAATGTCCCAACTTCAAGAACTCCTTGATAAAGGTTTTATAAGACCAAGTGTTTTCCCGGTGGGTTGCACCAATGATGTTCATGAAGAGGAAAGATAGAAGTATGAGAATGTGTATAGATAACCGCGAGTGGATAAGCTTACTGTGAAGAATAGATATCTATTGACAAAGATTGACGATCTGCTTGATTTGTTGCAAGATGCTATTTGGTTTTCCCGAATAGATCTCAAGATCTAGTGATCATCATTTTTAAATGAAAGAGACAGACATCCCTAAGACAACATTTTGGACGCACTATGGACATATAAGTTTTTCATGATACCATTTAGATTGACGAATGCTCTGGTTGCATGTATGATTATGATGGATAGTGTATGTCGTCCAATGTTGGACAAATCTGTCATTGTCCTCATTGACGATAATTTTGAATTATTCAAGGAATAAGTCTGATCATGCTGAACACTTGAGAAAAGTGTTGGAGACGTTGAAGAAAGAGAAACTGTATTCTATGTCTTGAAATGTGCCATCTTTACAGAACATAAGAGTTTGAAGTACCTCTTCAAGCAACAAGAACTGAATAGGTGGCAGAGAAGATGGTTAAGGTTGATAAAGGATTTTGATTGTAAATTCAAGTATTATCCTAGTAAGGTCAATGTGGCCACTGACGCTGAGCCGTAAAGGTGGAGAAGTTATCACGCCAATTAAGTCATATAAATTAGTTAGCACTTCGGATTTCATGAGCGAGATACGTGAGGCGCAGTTAGAAGTTATAAAGGATGAAAGCTAGATGATAAAGGATTGAATTTTTAGATTATACCAAGATATGGAAGATAATACTTAAGATGTGAAAATCAGATTTGATCGTTGAGGATTCCTCGTCATGGAGATCTTCAAGGCCATATCCTAGATAAGCTCATAAGTCTATATAATCGGCTTACATCGAGGATCGTAAAGGGAAGAGATTGATTACGACGCGAATACTGAAGAAGGTAAAACCTCTAAGTAGAAGTCAAGTAATGATGAGTTCATGGTATGCAACACTATAGGAGGACAACGTACCTTGACTACGTGGATAAGAACAACCGCAAGTGTCACGAAGGTGGAACCGGCGGTAACACATCAAAAGGATGCAATATGTAAGGACAGAAGAGGGAAGGGCATGCAAGGAAGGCGCAGAGATGGTTTAGACTTTATGTCCGGACAGGACTTGTTGCAAACCTTAATAGTTTGACAAGAACACACAGATCCAATAAACCCAAAGGACTATTGAATATCCCAGCGGAATCAAGATATTCAACGAATGGGAGTGAAAGAATGAAATAATAATAGATAGTCATTAAGAACAATAGTCAAAGACAAAGATTCACTATATTGAATATATGATTAATGTAATAGTGAAAGGAATGTCTAGGGTTTTGTGAAGGTGGCGGCGGTTGTACGAGAAAACACAAAAGGAATATTTGCTGGAATGTTTGTGCTCTCGTATTCTGTGCCTATTCACGCATAAAATAAATGGAAACCTAGTACACTATATAGGCCCCCTGACATTCCTTCTAGAATACCCTAATCATTACATAATGAATTACAAATAAAATACAAGTGTAGAAAAGTCTTCGAGTAAGGTAGATCTTGTTCGAGCAAACTTGATATGCACCGCATGCTCGATGCAAGTCTTCGAGCACACTTTACTTAAAATATTTTCTGATAGAAAATATTCTCCTCAAGCATGCTCCAATCTTTGCTTTTCTAGAGTAAGTCCATCGAGCAAGCATATTCTTCTTGATGTCTCCAATCCTGCCTTAGAGACTTATTGAACAACCTTCAGCATGCTCGGATGCAAAGCTTGCTCGGGTCTAAACCATGCTCGAAGTCTATATAGAACATTTGACAACTTCTTTATTGCATCCATGCTCGACCCACCAATGTGCTCAGAACACTTGGTTTAAGCTAGATGATCAAGTTGTTTGCTCGATTGACAATCCATACTCGATGAAGAACATGTTGGGTTCTAACAAGATTATCAAAGCCATAAAATACCGTGTTTATGAAAACACAGTGGAAGTAAGTTTTAAATCTTGTTAATTTGATGAATGTGAAACCGATGTTACACATGCAAAACCAAAAATCCGGATTCAAATACGAAATACATACTTACCAACACATGCAACCATAAGAAATGCATGCATATGAACTACCTTTCAAGAAAACCAAAACCGGGTAGAAGAAGATGATGATTGAAAGGCAAGAACTTCAATGGAGAAGCTCATCAGGCTTGAATACCCCAAGCCTCTGACTAACACCCTTGTAGCTAAGAATCTAACACTTGAAAACACCCTTTCTTGTTCTTTCTTCTTCTTGGTCGAAAAATTGAAGGGAGGAAGAAGGGAGAGAGTGTTTTTTGTTACTTGTGAATTCTGAGTGAGAGAGAGAGGAGTATGGTTAATGCACCTCCCAAGTCCACCATTCAAAGTGCTTGCATGTTGAATATATGAAAAAGCAAGAGAGAGAGGAGGGAAAAGAGGAGGGGGGGGGGCTCTCTCCTTTTTTGCAAAATTTTAAAACCCTATTTTATGATATATATATATATATAAGTTATATTTTATGTAATTCCATTTTTTAAAATGTAACATAACATATATCATGTAACATACAAAAGTAACACTTTTCACATATAGTTAATTAACCGTCCTAAGTAACATTATGGAATGATTTCTCTCAAAATAGAAATAATCCATATGATTTATTTATTTCATAAGAACAATGTATTTAGAAACCTTTTTTCAAATAACATAAGTGTCAATATTTATTTACTATGATCATATCATATATATACAAATATTATTGGTGTGTCTCTAGCTTGTTATTGGGTATGACCCGACTTAGATCATAACGTACTAGCCCCATCAATTATAACATGTGTCTTGGGCAGATCAAGTCCAACAATCTCCCACTTGCACAAGATACATAGTAGATTGCTACAAGTAGCATATACTGCCTAACTACGGTTTACTACCCCTAATACGCATGACGAAGTGCCATTCAATAATATCATCCCCTTCAAGTCCCTTACTTGAAATGATTTAGGTGAAACTATCATTTATCCTTTTGTCTAAGATGTCACGTCAAATCCAGAGACACATAGTGATCATTCTCTATTGATTTAACTTAGCAAGCCTTACACATCTTACTCTCAACGAATAAGAAGTACAAATCCCCTTTTAACTACATATGTCGATCATAATCACCTTGTACTATACCTGATCTTACCCTTATGTACCGTCATGTTTCAGAGCAGCAAAGAACTAAGTCAAAGCATAATATTTGGTGAATATCAAAACCCAATATGTATCTCAGGTCAGAGGATACTATGATATTCGCCTTTCCTCAAATTTACTTATGATCAATCACAAAGATTCCATGTAGTAACATTTGAGAGCGGGTCAGTCCAACATTTATATCCCATAAATATCTATGAACCTTGGCAGCAACCTTTTTCTCTATATTCATACCTTATGAATATTCACCAATCCAAGTTCTTAATAGTCTTATCTTCATACCTTTCCCACAAATATGAGTGACTACGGACATTTAGAATAAGTAACTTATTCATGGGTTTAAACATGCTAAAATGGAACATAACTCAAACTATCATAATCATAAACCATAATTATATGGATGAGCGAAAATAACAATTGTTCTGATACCCAAATACAAAATAGAGCATATTCAGTCACTAGAATATTAAAGTCCTAAGGCTCAAGTGTGACCTTCATGCTTTGGCCTTTCAAGGAACTTCGTGGGTGCATTCGCAATGTTTGATCGGTGTGAACTTTGATAATACATATCTTTCCCTTTTCAACTTCATCCATTATGTAGTTGAACCTCCGCTCAATGTGCCTCGTATTTTTATGTGCATGAGGTTTCTTGATTTGAGCAATAGCACCCTCGTTGTCACAAAAGATCTCTAAAGGGTCCTGAATGGTACGGACCACCCCTAGGTCGGCAATGAATTTTCTATTCCACGCAGCTTCTTATGCTGCCAATGAGGCAGAAATGCATTCCGGTTTTGTGGTGGACAAAGCTACCACATCTTGTTTTGAGCTCTTCCAAAAGACTGCCCCACCATTTATAACGAATACATATCCCGATTGTGTACAAGAATCAACTCGATTGGTTTGGAAACTCGCATCCATGTAACCCTTTACAACGAGTTCCTCCTCACCAGAACCGTATATTAGAAACATGACCTTAGTCCTTCTAAGGTATTTCAATATACTCTTAACCACCATCTAATGGCTACTTCCCGGATTATATTGGAATCTACTTGTCATGCTCAAAGCGTATGACACATCCGGTCTAGTGCATATCATTACATACACGATGGATCCAATAGCCGATGCGTATGGGATTCCACTCATTTTATCTTGCTCTTCCTTTGAGCATGGACATTGAGATGCACTCAATATCGTTCCTCTTTGAATAGGCACCAAACCTCTCTTAGAGTTCTCCATCTTGAACCATTTCAAGATTATGTCAATGTATGCACTTTGGTTTAAACCTATCAACCGCCTTGATATATCCCTGTAGATCTTTATTCCCAAAATATAGGCGGCTTCACTAAGATCTTTGATGGAAAAACAACTTCCAAGCCATGCTTTTATACCTTCCATGGTTGGAATGTCATTTCCAAATAGTAGTATGTCATCAACATACAATACTAAGAAAGTGCTGATACTCTCACTAGATTTCTTATACACACAAGCTTCATCGGCAAAACCATAGATTGATTTAAATGGTGATTCCAACTACTAGATGCTTGTTTCAATCCATAGATTGATTTTTTTAACTTGCATACCTAGGATGTTGTGGATCGACAAAACCTTTAGGCTGAACCACATAGACATCTTCCTCAAGATGCCCATTTAGAAAAGCTGTTTTGACATCCATTTGGTAAATCTCAAAGTTGTAATATGTGGCAATGGCAAATAATATCTTAATCAACGTTAGAATTGCTACGGGAGAGAAGGTTTCATCGTAATCAACCCCTTGAGTTTGAGTAAAACCTTTTGCTACAAGTCTTGCTTTATAAGTATCCAAGTTTCCATGCATATCAGTTTTCTTCTTGAAAACCCACTTACTTCCAACCGGTTTGGAATTAAGAGGTGGTACAACCAAATCACATACTTGGTTGTCATGCATGGATTGCATCTCAACGTTCACGGCTTCAAGCCATTTGTCATAATCGGATTGTGACATTGCATCACGCTATATGGTGGGTTCGTCCGAATCTACCACATAGCATCCATCCATGAAAAATCCATATCTTTCGGGTGGATGACTAATACTACAGGATTTGCGTACGTTTTGTGTGTCTTGATCAACCATTTGATCATTCTCAACAACCCCTTGTTGATTGCCAGTATCAACCAAACGTGTATCGGCTTGTGGTTCTCGATCCTTCTCGAGTTCCACCGTTCTACTAGTACCTTCCATAAGGAATTTAGCTTTCCAAGAACTCGGCCTTTCGAGCAATGAACACCTTTTACTCGGTTAGGTTGTAGAAATAATATCTCATAGAGTCTTTGGGATATCCTACAAAGATACACTTAGTGAATCAACTTTCAAGTTTGTTTTGTGTGTTATTCTTGACATAAGCCTCACAACCCCATTCCTTTAAATATGATAACGATGCAGCCCTTCCATTCCATGTTTCAAATGGTGTCTTGTCCACTTTCTTGGTTGGGGCTTTATTTTGAATACGGGCCGGAGAGTGCAATTCGAAATCCCAAAATGATAGGGGCTTGTTGGGTTTTAACAAGATAATCAAAGCCATAAAATACCATTTTTTATGGCCGCTCTTGATGCCATTGTTGGGTTTTAACAAGATTATCAAAGCCATAAAATACCATTTTTATTAAAAACACAGTGGAAGTAAGTTTTAAATCTTGTTAATTTGATGAATGTAAAACCGATTTTACACATCCAAAATCGAAAACCCGGATCCAAATACGAAATACATACTTACCAACACATGCAACTATAAGAAATGCATGCATCTGAACTACCTTTCAAGAAAACCAAAACCGGGTGAAGAAGATGATTATTGAAATGAAAGAACTTCAATGGAGAAGCTCCTCAAGCTTGTATACCCCAAGCCTCCATCTAACACCCTTGTAGCTAGGAATCTTACACTTGAAAACACCCTTTCTCGTTCTTTCTTCTTCTTGGCCAAAAAATTGAAGGGATGAAGAAGGGAGAGAGTGTTTTTTGTTACTTGTGAATTTTGAGAGAGAGAGAGATTATGGTTAATGCACCTCCCAAGTCCACCATTCAAAGTGTTTCCATGTTGAATATATCAAGAAGCAAGAGAGAGAGAGGAGGGAAAGAGAAGAGGGGGGGGGGGCTCTCTTATTTTTTTCAAAATTTTAAAACCCAATTTTAGATATATAAGTTATATGTTATGTAATTCCATTTTATAAAATGTAACATGCAAAAGTAACACTTTTCACATATAGTTAATTAACCATCTTAAGTAGCATTATGAAATGGTTTCCTCAAAGTATAAATCATCCATATGATTTATTTATTTCACAAGAACAATGTATTCAGAAACCTTTTTCCAAATAACATAAGTGTCAATATTTATTTACTATGATCATATCATATATAAACAAATATTATTGGTGTTTTTCTAACTTGTTATTGGGTATGACCCGACTTGTATCATAACGTAAAAGCCACATCATTTATAATATGTGTCTTGGGCAGATCGAGCCCAACAGTACACTCTTGCTCAGCGAAGTGTAGCTTGCTCGAAGCCTCAACACATAGAAGATTTCACTGAAGTAGGTTTGAAACACCATGCTCGAGGTAGTAAAACCAACTCGATGGTCCAAGCTTGCTCGTAGTCCATACTTAGCCGATTTCTTGAGGAGGTTGAGAAGATTCCAATCTTCCTTTGTAAATATCCGACTCAACAATCTCCCCCCTAGATTGAACACGGTCAGATGCAACAAAACATACCTGCATATAGTTACAAATGTATCAATTTTCAAAGATAGTCAATTTAAGCAAAAAGACATTACATTACATAAAGGGAATTCTGCCACTTAGGCATTACACATCAATTTACATATCAAACATAAAGTAAACAAAAATAAAGAATGCAAAAGATAACAAGGATAAACAGATCATCCATTAGTTCCATTCCTGTTATCTTCTGCCCTGGGTCCTGTCAGCATCACTCTCCTTCCTTAGCTTCACAGCTGCTGCCCTTTGCTTGAACATTTCTAATTCAACACCATTATCAAATTCTAAAGGAACATCAACATTGATGTGTATGAATTGAAGTTCTTCATCTTGCTCCACTACAGCAATTGTCCTTCCTAAGAGAGACATAGTCAATCTTCTTATTATTAGTAAGTTGTGCGATGTAACATTCGTGACCAAACCGGATACAACTTAGTACTTACAAATCGAATAAGCGTTTAACCGCTTATCCATAACGCACAAACGAATAGCTGAACAGGTCTGGTTATGACCCAGATATTCTAGGGGGGGCATCTATAAGGGATATATGTCTATTATAAGCCAACATATTGAAATTAAGGCCTTAGTATGATAGCAAACTAGGTAAACCAAAACATGCTCGTTTAACTACCCGCTATGGATTTTAACACGAAAGATAGTTCCGAAACAAGCATTGTGTCATCCGTTAAGCCGAAAAACACTTACCAAACACTTTTTGTGGATGTTTTAAGCGATCCGTGAAAATATATATATATATATATATATATATATAATACTTCTCAGGTTGGGTCTAATCCTTATCTTATATACTTATTTTTGACGTTAAACTAAACTATTTTCCGGTCACTCTTTCGTTTCTGTTGTTCAAAAACAAACACCATCCCTAGGGGAAATACCTATTAATGAACCCGATTTATTAAATTATAAATATGATAGTTATCCTAAACTGAGTTTTCAATTATAATATGACCAATTGTGGCTACCAATACATATAATGTACTAATGATATTTCAAGAAGAAATATTAATAATAATAATTTCGTTTACATATCACCAGAACAGCTAACTTTGTTGAACCTCCCTAACTAATAAATCTTCGAACCATCTATGTACGAGAAGCTCCAACCTCTTCTATATATTTGCTATTCCAATTGGTTATTATAGGAGAGAAACTTCATGCTTACGAATCGATGACGTGCCTGACTAGAATGGAAATACTTACCCCAACCAGTAATATACACGTGCATTCCCATTATAACGCATTAACTAAACTTATAACGGGCAGATGGTTACTTACGGGAGAGGCCGAACAAAAATAATTGCCCAATGATGGGATTGAACCGGAATAATTGTCGGGCAAGTTGTAAACCGTATATAATTGTTATAATGTGTACTTGGATAGATATGGATAGCACGATATTGTTGTGTATAGCATCTTTTCGATACTCTATGCAAGCATCTAATAGAGTATGCTATGCTGATATGGAGGACAACTTTGGCCTTCCGTTACAATATTGATCCTTACAGGGTTAAAATTTCTTGTCACTTGGTGGCAACATTTGATATATATATATACAGACAATGGCCTTTGTTAGGCTAAATCGATATGATATCCTTGATATATAGACACATGGACAAAGATGTGAAATACAAATGTGGAACTTGAAAATACTTGATTACTTTCTAATATGATTCCTTTTGTGATGAGTTGTGTAGAGAACTATTAATAGTTACGGTATAATTGGTTATCATTATAAAATGGCCCCGGAGAAACTAAACATACTATTTGAGGCAGTGGTGGCCGATATGATTGCTCGGTAACTGTAGACAGTAAATCTGAGAATAGCTGCACGATTCGTTGCTGCCATTAACACGACAATTAAATACCGAACACCAATATGGTCGCGAATACTATTTCGCCGCCCAATACTATTACGGTTACAAATGTTATACTCCCAACCAATACTAACATTGTCACGAATGATACTCCCCCACTGAACACTAATGCTATTACCAATATTATTAAATTCCCCCACTAAATGCCATTGGAAACGGAAATCTCCTACCGAACATGAATACTGGTCGTAACAACCGTGATCCTTCATGACGAAAATATTCGTTTAAACAATCTATGTCATACAAACCTGCAAATTTTAATGGTACTAAAAGATCAAATGGGATAGTAAAATGAATCGAAGCAATGGAACCTCTTATCAGAACCAGTAGTGCCCATCAAATTGTACCATTTCTTGACCACGCCCTTACGTGGTAGGAAAACGATGATATGAATTCCGAAACAAAACGTAATCAATCACATGACTTGGGCAAGACTTAAAATCTTTATACCGAAACATTTTCGTCCAAGGAATGAAACCTAAAAATTAAAAACACAAACCCGAGAAACTGAGAATGAAAATTGCGGACAAATTGGAATACGCAAAATGTGTTAACAATCTGGCTAGACTGGTGTAACGCCCGTTAATTCCGGTTCCAAGAGTTAAAGCTTGTAGAGTATGTATAATTCTCGGGATTTATCCGACACTTCTCGGGATTCTTCTCATCAGCCCGGTACATTAAATCACTTAACTTTCCACCAAAGTTGCTACATAGTTCATACTGGAGGGACTAGAGTGTAATTATTTATATTATATCATAAAATAAACCCTAGCCTCCCCCTATATCCGATCGACAGGAAGCAAGACCCCCCATGATTTTTCTTTTTGCAGCTGTGATTAAGCCATAAAACTTTAATTCCAATTCGGTTTTATGATTCCCCATGTCTTTTACACCTTAATTGACCTTTATATTACGCGTATTGATCGTAAAACGACTTGTTTTAGGTTAACCGGGTGGCTGTCCAATTGAGCATTTCCGGGACTGTTTTGAGTGAGGTTTTTGCACCAAAATCCTCTTAGGTATGTGTGGTACATCATACTTAAAAACCATATTCATTGAAGGTGTTTAGGTCGGTCAATCGATTTTAGTTCGAAAACTAGGGTTTATCGGGTGTAGAATCGTCAATTGTTGAGTTTGATGCGTTAATCGATTGAATGACCAACCGAATCAGTTTGTACAGCCCTAGGGGGTTTAAGGGCTGTGGGAAAATTATATTTTTGGTACTCGGGGCTGATTAGGTTGGTGAGTAGTCAATCGAGTCGGCGGTGCGCGAATTGTCGTTTAAACGTTAAATTGAGTGTTGTAAAAAGGAACTGTCAACCCTATCAGCTCGGGTGACATAATTATGATGTATGAAAAGGTTAATATGGGAATTTGGTCCATTTGGGGCTGATTGGTTTGACAATTGGTTATTAAGATTTAGTACGCGCGTATTCGACTCGATTTGCATACTGACGGGTGAGTTGTGCATCATGGTTAGCCCCAACCATGATCGTAGGGTGGATTTGGTTAATTGAAAGGTTTTAGGGGCTGAGGTAAAATAAAAGAGTATGGGTTGGGCCGCGGGCCAAATTGTTGGGCTTGAACGGCCCATTAGGCAAGTGTGTTCTTACGGTCTAGTTTAGTGACGCGTTGTGCACAATTTACAGGCCCTTACTTGTGAGTTTGCACTTAGGGATTTCCTAGCTCGTTGCAGGTGTTCGGTTGATTTCAGGTGAGTTTATGATGCCCTTTTTACTCTTTTTACTTTTGGGCTAGCATGCACACCTAAGTGTTTTCTTACTTGATGAAATATTTTAAACGGATGTATATAGGCTTGCTAGTATATGGTAGGCCTTAGGATGTTAATATATATATATATATATATATATATATATATATATATATATACACATATTGTTTGGCCTCTATTTGGCGATGTTGTAGTCGTCTCGAATACCGAATGTTGCGTATGCCAACTTTGTGTTTGCATGCGTTGAAAGTTACGTGTTTGGGTTGTACGTTTGCTCGACCCTGAATGTTATACGTGGATGTTATATATATATATATATATTGTTATATATATATAGGGATGTACTTAAAGGATGTTTCTATATGTATATATATATATATATATTGTTATATATATAGGGATGTACTTAAAGGATGTTTCTATATGTATATTTTGTATATGTACATATGTATGAGGATGTTTAGTCTTCGGTAATGATGACTTAATGAATGTACTCTTTTTAATTTTTTTTAAACTTTTGGCATGACTATCCTAATTTCCATTACTGATATTATTTATTTAAAACTTGAACTCACTCAGCTCAAGCTGACTTTGTGTGCATGTTAGTGTGAGTTTTAAGTTAGGAAGAGGATGCCTTATCTCTTGGACGTGCACGAAGCTACTTGTACGGTGAAGGGCATACACGGATGGAAGAATGAATTTTGAACAATTTATTTTAATTAGTTTTATGAATTATATTTAAAATTGGTTTTGGGCAAAATTCTCGGGTTTTAGGGAACTTGTTTTACGATTTATGTTTTCCGCTGAATTTACACTCTGAGATGCTAGTTTTAATGGAAGAAACCGTTTTCAAGTTTAATCATTTCAATAAGTATTTTGTATGAATACAACTGTGGAGTTCCCGGGGTCGGGGCCTTACGATTGGTACCATGGTTAGTAGCCCGGAAATAAGGATGTTACTTAATCCAATTAACAAACCTTTGAGAATGTCATGACACAAGACGGTGTGGTAGCTTTTGATTTGATCAGAAATAGTTTGTTGAGTATGCCAGCGGAAGCATCTAGTACAAAGTGAACCAATCGTGAAACAAGGGTACAAGAGATACAACCAACTAAACGTGCGTGCCCTACAGCTTAAACCGATACTTCTACCAGCTTTAAATCCGAACGAACAATATACAATAAACTATCGTCAAAGTGTGGGAAGTGTAATTATATCACATAAGAGAATGTCGAACAAAGGAATATCACAAAAGCGGGAAACTTGGACACTATGCCCGTAATTGTACAACTATTATGAATCTTATAAACCAACCGACCCAACTTTAGTAATCACAAATACCTCGGCCCTAATTGATCCGACAACAACCAACTCACCAGAACCAACCCATAATAAGCTGCTATACTTGCTATGAGTGTGGCAGTATAGGGCACGTCAAGAAAGACTGCCTTGGTTTGAATCGAGTTGCAATGAGAACACAAAACCAAGAACCAGCCGATGTCCATCCCGACTAGAGAGCGTGTATTGTGATTAAATCAGATAAAGTAAGTGCGTTAACGAGTACATTCTGAGTCTAGTATACTTTAGTTTTATTTAATGCGGGCACTGATAGATGTATCGTTTCTACAAAACTTTAGCTTGGAAAAATATATCAAGTAGTAAAATAAGAAATTCTTATATTATAGAACCCACTAAAGGTAAAACTATGACCGTTAAAGATAATGTTCAAAACTGCCATCTCAACCTAAACAACTAGCTATTCCCTGTCGATGTACTCCCGGTGAAAGTGAGGAGTCATTATGTAATATTTAGTATGGACTAGTTAATTTAGTTCAAACAGAGGTTACATATGTTGATTGGGTGGATTGTTAACAATCATAACTTTGAAACCGAAGAAATTACTTAGTACAGGAACCGAAACTTGAACTTCAAACTTTTATAGTCTCAGTAACTAGGTGATGAACGAAGAAAAGTCAGGCCAGATGTTCGGTTAGACTGAGTACTAGTATAAAGATGTAAAGAAAATTTATGGAAGAACTGGTATTAAAAGATCATAGGCACATGTGCTATAAAGATGTGCACCATAATAATTTAAGGTGGAATATTAAAAATCCTCGGGGACGTTACAACATTTTGAAATACCCCATTGGAATGGAGGGAAACAAATTACAATGGACCACTTAACACATATTTCTAAAACATCCCGAGACAGCAACGCCGTCTGTATAATAGTTCATTGACTGGCCTAATCCGCATACTTCCATCCGATCAGTATCAACTGCAAACTTGAAAAGCCCACCTTAATCGTATCCCGACGTAGGGAGCTCATTTTAGTTACATCAGATCGAGAAATCCATTTCACATATTATTCTTGGTGGGTTGTGTATGAGACTTTAGATCCCGAATTGGCCTGAGCACAGTCTGTCGTCCTCTAACAAACAATCAAATCAAATAAACTATTCAAACAATAGAGGAAAATAGGGACCGGTACCTTCTACTAGTTTAATCCTAGTACACTAACAACGATCATAATATTATACAAGCGACTATCCTTGTGTTATACGAGCAAGAATATAAATCGCCACCTTATTGAACTAAAAATTGGTCGACACTCAAAATTTAAAATCCGATCTTATTTCGGAACACAGACAAAGCTCGAAAGATTAAAAACAAACTGAAAGCCGCTTGGGGTTGACAAAAGAACTAAACCGATATACTTGAAGGTTGTTGATTTAAAGGATTGGTTGAGTTGATGAAAACAATGAGTTAACTTTAAAATATATAGAATCGTACAAAGTTTTCTCGAAAATTAATCCAGTGGTATATGGACTGAATCTATCTATATAATTGAGTTTCACTCATGATATTTTTATATATCGACTCTAAACAAGTGCCTTACTAACAACGCGGAAATAGTACCACTTGGGAACTTTTATACAACTAAACTTTGTAAAGGAACTCGTGAAAATGTTGAACGGGGAAAATCAAACAGTTACGACTCAATAAAATTTCATTGAATAAGTTCGGTGGAATCCACAACGGAGAATCAAACGTGTTCGGAAACAGAAGAAAGAATTCCTAAACAGATTTATATAAACTTTTCCCTAAACTGGCCTAATTGGCTTATTGAATTTCGGCGATGAAATTTCTTAACTGGGGGAGAATGTGACATTCGTGACAAGACCGGATACACCTTAGTACTTACAAATCGAATAAGCGTTTAACCGCTTATCCATAACGCACAAACGAATAGTCGAACAGGTCTGGTTATGACCCGGATATTCTAGAGAGCCATCTATAAGGGATATATGTCTATTATAAGCCAACATATTGATATTAAGGCCTTTGTGTGATAGCAAACTACTTAAACAAAAACATGTTCGTTTAACTACCCGCTATGGATTTTAACACGAAAGATAGTTCCGAAACAAGCATTGTGTCATCCGTTAAGCCGAAAAACACTTACCAAACACTTTTTGGGGATGTTTTAAGCGATACGTGAAAATATTTTTGATTTTTACAAACAAATAGTATGTTTTTATAAATTTACACAAAAATAGCCGAAAAACACTCGTTTTCGCACTGTTTGTCGTACCCGATATATTTTTCGTGCCGAAAACCAAACCCAATATAAATTTCGACTCAGAATTTCACGTCCGGGCACGTAAATCAAGAAAAGTAGCCCAAATGGGCCCAAGAGAGGGCCCAACAAGTCCAGCCCGCCAAAGTGGACTAAAAGAAAAAAAAACCCCTTTTTATTCATGTTTCATATTTAAACAATTTCTCATGATATTTTATGAAGAATCTAGATTTTTTTAATCTCTCCCCTACTGTTCCTTCACCTCCATAACAAAACCCTATGGTAAGTTACCTATTTTGATCAACTTGTTTAAGCACGTTTAATTACATATAAACATAGTTTGATTGCCAAAAATCACTTCTAACCATGCAAAAACCCTAAAAATGGTCCAAAAACATATTTCGATCTTACACATGGTTAGGAACCTGGGTTGATAAGATTTTTGGCCATAAACAAGGATTAAGGGTATTAACTCGCGTTTTTACGGTTCAAAAGTTTGGTTTAAAGCCCTAACTGAAACCCTAAGTTTCAAGGCTGTTTGGTTGATGATACATGCTTGGTTTGTGATATAGGACCTGTACCTATCTTATTTAGAAGCTCAAGAACCTGGAAACTTGATTAAGAGAGCGAAAACAAATGAAAACCGCAAAGGTAATGCCGGAACACTCGTTTAGGGGCTGTTTAGGGACAGTGGTTGATTTTATGTGGAACCGTTGTGGGTGGAAGGGGGGCCACAGTGGTTGATTAAACATGGATAAATGGAAACACGCAATACAAACAAACAGTCACGATTTTATCATGATTTCAAACTTATATTATAAACTTACATGATATGTACACACAAGGATACGACTATACATATATATACAAACGTTAATACATATTTTTACATGCGTGCATACATACAAACTATGACTGTATGGTACGCAGAACTGATTTCGTTAAAACTGATGAAACTCACCAACTATTCATAGTTGACCGTTTTTAAACATGCTTCTCAGGTAATCAGAAAGGTGGAATAGATTGCATATGTGTTTAGTGTTCGGATTGTGAACGTTGAAGTGAGCATTTGAGTTAGAAGTAAAGTAGTTGAAGAGCTGGTTTGAATTGTATCACCTAGTCTGTAAAAAATTTTTAGAACGATGTAATATATTGTAAATTAGTTAGTAATGTTTCTTTATGTACAATGTATTTGATACCAGTTGTATCTGTTACATTTCCGTTTTACGCTTCCACAGATCGCTCAACAGGATGTGACATGCAATCTTTCCATCTTGTTGGACCTTTGAATTTGGTTCCTCCATCTCTCACCTTATGGCCAAGAACTCTCTTTAAGTTCTTGTTTTGGCACTATAGCTGCTTGCCTTTTGTCTTTCTGTCTTTTTGGACTCCTAGAGGGAGAGCCCTGAAAATTTAACATCACTCATCCTTTTTGTCTTCTCTCCCTCTCAGCTTCTGTGTGAGCTTATCTCTGTTTTTGTTTAAGAAATGGAAATCCCTTTTCAGATTGTTCTTTTAAGAATTTAGAGAGATCATTTCTTTGTTGGCCAGCTACTAAGTTCCTTTGTTGATTATCATACAAGTCCAGCTGAGCCATTCTTTCTAGTTGTTCTCGGGTGAAGTTTCTGAAGTCATTCCTGAATATGATTTGTGATTCTTCGCCATCTTCAGTAACAACTCTCAGTGTTCTTGATCTTGTATCAAAGTAGAGATGTATGGGCCGATTCAAATTTCTTGGAGATTCAGGCCTCACAGTCTCTTATCTAATCACAAGTCTACTTGACCTTGTTGATGGGTTTTTCTTTCCATGTTCTCTATCAGATTCTTCAAACCATCTCTTAATTGTTTCGTTGTCCTGCAACACCATTTTCCCCATAATTGCACCTCTTTTGCAAAGAGTGCTCATCATCTCAGCCCTTTCATCTTCCTCTCTCCTCAGCCTATCTGCCAAAATTTCCCTTTGAGTTTTCAAAAATAGCCTCTGCTCTCTATTGTATACTCCTATTAGTTGCTCATGAGGGATGCTATCCAACTCAGCTTCAGTCATCCCTTTGTCTAATAATTTGGCTTTTAAGGTCTGCACTCTAGCTGGATCTTGAAACCATTTCACAGCTTCTGCTTTCTTCTTTTTAGCTTCCTCTCTTTCTTTATCCATCTTCATCTTCAATTTTCTTTCTCTTTCACAGTCAGAAGTGCACCTAGCATCTTTATGTGAATCTTTGACCATTTTGACTTTCCTTTTCAGTTCTTCCAAAGTTAGGTCTATGAGAGAGTTGTAATTATATCCATGCAATTGAAAGAATTTGATATATTTGTGTTTCTTATTCAACTCTTGATATCCCCTATTATCTTTTTCTTCCTTTTCTCATCTGACCTTTTCTACATAGTTGGCAGTGTCATCAATAAATGCGTTTGGCGGTTCAAGTATGATGGAGAATGTCCGGCTTGCAAGAGGCAGGTTCTTCTAGTTTCTCTGCTCCTCCAACCCTCAACAGCCTCAGCAATGGTCTGTCTTGTCATGAAGTTAAAATGACTTTGATCAAAATCAAAACTTAACTGGTAAGCTTTATCCTCCTTTTCTCTCTTTTCTCCTCTATCCTCATCTTCTTCTACTTCAATAATTTCATCAAGGTTGTACAAAGCCTCAATTATTGGTTTTTTAATTTAGGTGACTATTGGCTCAACAACAACCTTGGTCTTATGTCTTCTTTGGTAGAACTTCTTGACTGACTTTTGTCTTTGGGCTTTGGGGGCCTCTATCTCTGACGTATCTTTTTCATTTTACACACCCCCTAGCTTCAGTCTCTGGCTTTTCAATTTCAGATGGTTCAGTAATTATTGGATCAGCAATCTCTTCAACAGGCTCATCATCCACCATCTCTTCAATTCTTGGCTCTATAATGTGAGGCTCATTTTCAGTGTCCCTCTCTTATCCATTAACTATCTCTTCAACTCTAGGATCTGGTTTGTCTTTTAGTAGCATTTGACTTGTCTTCCAGTGCTCTTCTCTTTCTGCTTCTTGAGCCCTTTTTTGCTGCAGCCATTGTCTCTGGTGCATGCTCATCAGGATTTAAAAGAATGTCATTGTATATCATGAGCATGACTAATTGAGAAATAAATTTTACATATTTATCGCATGGTATGATTGATCCTTCATCCCTTTTTGGTTCATTTCTAACTCCAATGCCAAACTCAGTTTTAGTTTCAAGCTCAGTCTCAGGATTTGTAGGTTCGGGCTCATCTTCAATTTGTGCAACTGGAGTTGGTTCTTCAGATTACTCATTTTGACAATTTTTAAAATTTACCATTGCTGCCCCTAGAGCCTCATCAGCCATTTTCCTAAGCCTTTCTTCTTCTTCTTCTTCTTCTTCTTCTTCTTCTTCTTCTTCTTCTTCTTAGCAATCAGGGTCTCTAACACCTCCTAAGCAATATCCTCCTCTTATTCTACAACTGACCTTCTAGACCTTTCTTCATTTATCATTTCAATGGCTGTCTTGATAGATTCAGCACCTCAGCCATATCAGGGCCATTCACCACATTTTTTTCCAGAATTTCATCACCAGAGGTTACTCTTAGGTAGCTTTTGGATGCAAATCTTCTTCATTTAGAGCCACCCCTTTCCCCTTTTGTTTTCTCTTTTCTACTTGCTCTAGGGTCTCTTCTACATCATCTGACTCCCCCTCTTCTTTAGCATTCAATTAAGTCTGTTCATTAATTTCCTGTCCTTTGTATACAACTTCCTCCTCTTCATCCACATAAACATATTCTTCATTCAATAGATTTAATGCATTGTGTGCTCTTAAATCTGTAATTTCATCACTACTTGCATATGTGCTTCCAATCAACTTCATGGCATCTGCTTCTTCAGGATTCTCCCCCTGTTTGCTGCATCTGAGGTCTTCTCAACCTCAGAGTGCTCTAGGGTTTGAATTTTCACTTTTCTACTTGCTCTGGGGTCTCTTCTACATCATCTGACTCCCCATCTTCTTTAGCATTCATTTCAGTCTCTTCATTAATTTCCTGTCCTTTATTTACAACTTCCTCTTCTTCATACACATCAACATATTCTTCATTCAGTAGATTTAATGCATTTTGTGCTCTTACATCTGTAGTTTCATCACTACTTGCATATGTGCTTCCAATCAACTTCATGGCAACTGCTTCTTCAGGATTCTCCCCCTTTTTTGGTGCATCTGAGGTCTTCTCAACCTCAGAGTGCTCTAGGGTTTGAATTTTCAATAAAGCTTGTTGCAGAGCATGTTCCAATGCCAAATTCTTCATATCAAATATAGAATTTCTCTATTTAAGCATGGTGTCCTACCATTCCAGACTTGCATTTTCAGAGATAAGGTCAAAGACATTTGGACTTGAGGGTGGTGTCTCTTGGGTAGGCTTGAAAGCAGGTTCAGAGGAAGGTTGATTAGAAGAGGTTTCAGGAGAGTGTAGTTTGTAACCCTCAATTTGAGGTTGGACATTTGTACTTTGTTGGACCGGATATGACGGAGGTGTGGGTACAAATGTATCCTGGATAGGTTCATGGAAAAGTGAGGTTGTAGGTGGTATCAATGTAGCTTGAATAGTTGAATTATGAATAGGCTCAGGGCTAGATAGCAAAGGTTTAGAATTTGATGGGGATGATTGGACTGTATAATGGGATGGTTCTGACCCATGTGAGGATGTATCAATGTTATCTTTAGCTGCCGCCTCAGCCCTTGTTGTCGTCTCATCATGCACCTCCAGATTCTCAAGTTGCATTTCTGGTTCTTCATTATTGTGTGCCTCACGTGCAATTTGGGCTATGAAAGTCTCATTTATCAACTCATCTGCCTGTGGCTCAATAATTATCATTGCAGCCTCTGCACCAACATCATTTCCATTTGCACCATCATCACCATCATTTCCATCATCATTTTCATTAAAATTATCATCACCCTCATCATCATAGTCATCACGTTCATCATCAGACTGCTCAAGGTAGGAGGGTACTTCCATTATCACAATGTTCTCCAAAAACCATGGAAGAATATCCCATTCAGCATTCTCATTGAATTGGCTCCTAGGCCCTTTGATTCTTTTGTAGATATCCGGATCTTGCAGCCTTAATGGGTCTCCTGCCAAATTCAGAACTTGCAGAGATCTGTTAATGATGATCTGCAAGAACGTAGGATACATTAGATAACGCTGATGTGCCTACTTCTCAGCATTGCTGAAAAAACTATTGAATATAAATATTGAGAAATTGAATGGTTGGCGAAATAGTATTGTCACTGTCATGGTAGCTAGTTCCCTGCTCAACAATGCCCATGTTCCCCTTCGAGGAGATAAGGATTGAATCACATGATGTATTAAAATTCTATATAGCAATAGAAAGTTTCCCTTCTGGAATTGACCTTCATGGACACCTCCTTGATATCCCAACATCTCTTGGAATATCTTTAACAGCCTCTGGGTAGAATACATGACCAGCTCTTGATGATGGTCACGTAGTTGCAAAGCTGCTCTTATGGATGCTTCAATTATTTCAATATCCTGACCCAAAACAGCTGCTTCTATTCTCCTTCCATTGATGTCGTTCACATATGCAGCAGAACCCCAGAAATCTGAGATATGATTTCTGTAAATTATTTGGTTCTCTTTATGTGCCACCCTGATGTTGAAGTTGTTAAGGAAGTTTATTATGAACTGCAACTCCCTATTTTCATCATCTACTTCCAGCGGGGCACACATGTTGTGCTTAGGTTCGAACCTCATGTCCATCAGTTTTTCAAAACAAAGAAAATAATCAGTACTTATAAGCGCAGAATTGATAGCGGCTAGTAGTTAAAGAAGAGATTCATCTTCAGTAACCTGTTCCGTAACAGTTTGCGAACCTACACAAATCAAATAAACAGTCAGTAAGTTGTTCAATATAAACCCTAATTTCGTTGCTCGGAGATACGATAAACGATAATCGATATCTTACCAAGGTCGAAACAGAGAAAATGGCTATTGTCGAACAATAATCGAGCAGAATCGAGTGATTTCGAGCAATAAAGGAAGCACGAGCAAGGAAATACTATGAATTTAGGTTGAGAGAGGGAAATGTAGGACCGATTCGGGACTCGGTTTCCCAACGATTCACGGGGCAACGTGTTAGAGTGCGGAATCCTCTAACACGGCGATTCGGTGGTGATCAACGGGCACGTAGGTACGATTCCTAAAGGGGTTTGACGCCTAGGATTGGAGGAAACGACCAAGAACACGAAAAACAGTGGAGAGAGTTTCTGTAGGCTGCTGGTTCGTGAGTGTGTAATCTGTTCTCTGCATGTGAAATTTCCCAAGTAACGTTTATATATCGAAGACTCATTCGGTCGAATGAGATACTCATTCGATCGAATGAGATCTGGTTCGATCGAATGAGATCCGGTTCGATCGAATCAGTCACTGATTCGATCGAATCAGCTTCGTTTGACATTTTCAGTACGTTAACTTGGTTTCACGATCGTTGGTTTCATGTTGAACCAACCTGATAGAACTGGGGACATACATGTGACATTTCATGTCCTAACAAACTCCCCCTTGGAGCCAGTTCTATTTTCCTGTAACCAGTCGAGTTCTCTTGCTCGATCGTAACTCCCCCTTGGAGTTATCTCACTCTCTCGTTTCTCAAAACTAGTGGTGCAAACGTTGCAACCACAAACTCCTACCTTCATGGAGTTCTCTCTTGATCAAATGGTACAGTCAGTCAGACTTACCATAGGTTCCGCATATCCTGAGACGCTGTCAATTGGAATTTTGGATTAACATTTAAGCACAATTGTATTAGATTTGTAAAATTGACATTAAAGCATAATCTATCACAATATTCCAAATCATATTTCAGTCAATTCAAAACAATTACAATCAGAAGATTTAACTTTTAATTACAACAAGAAACAAGATAAACGAAAGACATGACAATTAATCTTTAGTTTCTTGGGCATACTTCTTCTGTTGTTCTTTCCAATTTGATCCTGCATGTATGTCATAGGCAAAACAAATCCTAATGACATTTCTGTACGTTAACGCTTGCTCTATGTCTTCAGGAGCATAAAGAATCTCTGTCTTGTACAACGTATAGACATCCTCCTTTGACAAATTTGTGAGCCACATTAGATCAAAAATACGAATAGTGCTCCAGTTACCATAGTCATTGAGCACAATAACTGCCTCATGCAGTCTTCCATCATAGTACCAATGCCTGAATGATTTGTAGAAGTCCTGCTTCATCTTTCTAAGAGGAATCTTCTTCATTGTGAGTGGTGGCATGTACTTCAAAATAACTTTTGGCCTGTTGGTGATCGGATCGATCTCCTTTTTGCTTATATATCTCTTCGGCCTTTGTGGTGTGATCATCTTCCATTTTGTGTTGTACTCTTTTCGCAATACACTCTGATAATACGTGGCAAATGGAGATGAGTTGGCGTATAGCATATCAAGATAATTCAGACGGTTCAGATCATAAGTAGGAAGGGTCTTCAAATCAGTAATACGTTGAAAGTATTCAACCCCCCTTTCTCTCTTGACAGCTACGCAGTTAAGATCCTTCAGACATGCCCAAGCGATAATTTCTCCTGAAGTTCTGCGACCCTTCATCTTATATGACGTTGTATGAGGAATGGTCGGCTTCGCTTTTCGTCTGGATCTAATCTTCTCAAGAATAGCATTGAATGCTTTCTTGCATTCCTCGGTTTTCTCTAAAAAATCGGCTTGATCCGCTTCAGAAGGCTGTTCCATATTGTTTGACCTTTCGTCAGCCTTCTTCTGTATTTCCTCCTCTGTTACATTTTGGAAGAAACTTGCAGAGTTAGGAAGATCGTCATTTTGAGACGTATAGTATTCAGGATACTCTTCCTTTGACAAGTCTTCCATTTCAACTTCATCAAATTGAGAGGGATCAACGTGTGAGGGATCAGTGGCCGTTGATGATGATGAATCAGGTGTAGCAGCAGAAGAAGACATTTGTTCTGTTGGAGGCAAAGCCAGATACTTGCCTGTTTCTACGTTGGATAATTCAAACATTTGTTCCAATTCTTCTTCTGTGATATTATGAGAAATTTCACCTTCTTCCAAGTCTCCACTTGCGAAGTTTCGCTGCTCATTTGGATTGTCCAGTAGAAACGTGAAAAATTCTGCTGCAGTTTTTGATTGCAGCGGTTGGACATTAAACGGATCATCATCACCTGTTTGATTAAACAACCACAATTTAACAACAATTTTAAGTAAACATATGTAATATCATAAACATGAAATACAATATCATTACATATGAAACTGAGTCTATACAAAAATCATCATTTAACAAGATTTAACATTTAAATCCTCACTACATTCACTCAATTCACTCTTTAGTACCTTCACCTCCATCATCTGAAGAGTCAAGTTCGTCTGTGTCCACATCAACATTTGATGGACCTTCCAAACGTAGAACATCTCCTTTCAATTCGGTTACTTTCGCCTCAAGGCTTAGATTTGACTCTCTTAGTTCCTTGATAGAAGAGCCCTGATCAGCGACAGTCGCATTCAGCTGACTGTTTTCAATTCTGAGCATGTCGTTTTCGGCTCGAAGTTGGGCAATCTGCTCATCTCTCAGTCTATTTTGCTCTTCTTGCCGTCTATTCTGCTCTTCTTGCCGTCTATTCAGCTCTTCTTGCTCAGTCTTGAACATGAACATCTTCATCATAGCCTTGTGAAGATCAGCTATTTCTGTTGCAACCTGAGGAGGTATAGACATTTCAGGTTGAGGTTGAGTAGTCGGTTGTGGTGCTGATTGTGGTGCTGGTTGCTGTGTTGGTGGCGGTGCTTGTTGAACGGGAGGAGCAGCAGACGAAGTCCCAACTGATTGTAACATTTGAGGACGTGGGGGATCGGAAAATAAACTCCGATACTTCCTTGTAACCTTCTTCTTTTGTCTCTTCGCAGGCCTTTCTTCGCCCGCAACATCCTCAGCCCTAACCTCACCAGCAAAGTGCACATCCGATGCACTTGCTTCATCACCAGCATCCAGAACCTCAACGTTAAAGAATGAATCAGCCTCTTTTTCGGCATCTGTTCTGGTGTCTGCCGGTACCGCTTCCTCCCCAGTGTCAGATTCGTCGCTGGTTTTCTGATAAGGTAAGTTCTCGACTTCTGAATCACTGGCAGCATTCCTCCACTTCCTCTTCGGAGGAGCCTTGTAAGACGGATTTGTCACGTGCCCAAAACACCGTTTGTGTGGTGGTCTTGTGGGGCGATCCTTGTAAGATTTTAAACGGTTGAGGGTTTCATTCTTCATGTGGTCCAGTTTCACCACATCACCCTCATTTTCTTTCAGTAGACCCGGAGCTTGACTATCAACGATCATTTGCACAAATCTCGGGTACTGTAGAAACTTCTCGCCCGCCCCTTGTTTTATTGTCAGATTTTCCACCATATGGCTGAAGGTCATCTGCGAGAAGTTGTAGGGGCGGTTCATCACTAATGCAGCCATTGTGAACTGCATGCTTTCCCTCAATTTGTCAAAACTTGTTCTCTGAGGCCCTAAGCAGTGCATCACCACGTGTGCCAGATATTTAAACTCTGGACACAGATTGGCTTTATGGAGTAGACCGGCGTTCAGGTCACCGTCGTACTTCATTCTTGCAAAACATCCTCTGGTTCCAGCAGGATGTAACCCAGTAGGATCTGAATCGGCATCAGCAAACCCGCAGACTTCCCTGAGGATTTGGGCAGATACAACAATTCCGTGCCCTCTAACATTGGAGCGAATTACCGACGGCACAACAGTTTTGTCGTGCGAGGCATTCCTCCAGAATTCCTGTTGAATTGACATAATGGGTTCTACTACCCTTGAGATAGGTCCGTGAATCCTGGACCGTTTCAGGAATTTGATCATTATTGCAAAGTCTTTCCCATGGCTTGCCTTTTCGTCGAGAAAGGCTACTATGTTGTGCTTGATTGATGTTTTGAAGGGAATGAAAACTTCTGCAACTTCAGCCATTTTATCTGCAAACATAAACGTGTTAGAACGAACAGATATCGAAAAGACTGAATGCGTTTAACATTTTCAAACTTTCTGGACTGGTTCAATCGAATGAGCAATGATTCGATCGAATGAGCTACTCATTCGATCGAGTGAGCTACTCATTCGATCGAGTGAGCTACTCATTCGATCGAGTGAGCTACTCATTCGATCGAGTGAGATCTAGTTCGATCACAGACAGTCGAATGAGATAGATATCATCTTTGACCTCTGATTCGATCGAACTACTGATCGAATAAGTCTCATTCGATCGAACAAGAGACTCGTTCGATCGAGTAGACTGATTCGACTCCTTCAAACTCAGCCCAGAATCTGCAGAAACCCGATCGACATTTTCGATCGTTTAAAGATACGCAACACACATATAGCACCAGTTGAAGTTTATAAACATGTATCAACATCAAACTACAAGACTTAAACGATTAAAAACAGTTCAATATCAGTTTCGTTCTAAAGTCCGTTTCCGAGAACTAAAACGACCAAAAACATGATCAAAACACGGTTAAAATCCAAAAAAACTTACATTTTATTGATGTACGTGAAAAATCGAATAAGATGAATGGATCAAAACGAGGGTTTTGCGTAAACAATTTTGAGAGTAAATTTCAGTAAATTTTTTCGAATAATACTGACCGATCGAATGAGTCTGAGTATTTATACTGTTTCTGGACTCATTCGATCGAATGGACTTGTTCGATTGAACCAATCGATCGAATGAGAGTCTATTCGATCGAATAGGTCTCTCGCAACACTTCTCATTCTCACAACAGCTGACTCGATCGAATCGGCTCATTCGATCGTTTTACTCGATCGAATAGCAACATATTCGATCGAATGAGGGACAAACTTTGGAAAAATAAACTTCTAAACTTTTTATTCCCTGCCATCGATCGTGGTGCCTTTGAACCTGCAAGAAAACATAAACTTTTGATACTTGGTTAGTTTTCTTAGACATTTTCCGATAATGAGAGCTTAGTTCCTACAGAACATATAGATCATAAGACATTAGTAAACACACGGAAAAATATCAGGCACAACCATCTTTGGGTTTCCATTGTCACTTCTTCTTTCTTTCATGCACAGTCGGTTGCGCAGATAAACATTTAGCAACCTGCATGAAGTTTTCTTTCATTCCTACACACTGGATAAACATTTAGTAGGAATAGACAGGGATCAGACAACCTGTCACGATGATTTCTCATCGATTTTCAAACAAACAGAACTAAATAAAATGAAAAATAAATAGAAATAAATTTTTTTTTTTTTTTTTTTTTTTTTTATAATATTCAAACTGAAATAAGCAACTGTATAAAACTTAAAATACAATATTTTTGGTTGAGAAGGATCTATAATAAGAAATCATACAGACTTATTTGACTATCTACTGAGACTTTTCGAGATTTTTCACATGTTTTTGATTTTTCTTAATAAAAGAGTATATAATATTAAACTAGGCATAATGAACATTCTTTTTGTGAGAGAGATCCGAACATGGGATCAGTACTGACATTTTAGCACTCAGTAAGTTCAATATAATTTCTTTTTGGTCGATACATATTACCAATGCGATTATGGGTATATTTGTCCATTTAAACTTAAACAAACATCCTCTCGTCTGTCAATGACCATTTGAAATTGCTTGTGATCACAGCTATGTATCCCACCATATTTTGATTGACTCATGTAGGACCTCACAACATATTGAACAGTCAAATCGGCGCATCTTATTTTGACGAACGACCATAAGCTTATAGGATCCCCTTTGTTAGCTTTTCATCAAATATTGTTGCTTTCCTCATTCTTGCGAATTTAATTAGCAACTTGATGATTTTATCATGTTTTCACATACGTGTTCGGTATTCATCTACTTGTCCCAAAATCATTTATTTTATATTTTTTTCAGGAGATATCCAAGTTATCAGCGCTGTCCAGGTCGATACTTACGTATCACAGAGGGAGATAATAACTTTAGATATACCAGTATGGAAGAGCGCTGTCCAGGTCGATACATACGTATCACAGAGGGACATCATTCCAAAACCGGTGGAGCATAAGATATTTAATACAGATATCCAAGTTATCAGCGCTGTCCAGGTCGATACTTACGTATCACAGAGGGAGTTAATAACTTTAGATATCACAGCATGGAAGAGCGCTGTCCAGGTCGATACTTACGTATCACAGAGGGAGATCATTCCAAGGCCGGTGAAGTATAAAATATTTAATACTCCTCCTTAATCAACGTTTAAAGCATTTGATTTAGAAGGGACTTTCGATGAAAGCAGACCTGCAACACGAAGATCTAACATTCTTTAAGAATTTAGCTTTTGGGGGAACCAATTTGGGCCGATGGTAATTCGTGTACGCGTGATAAGACATATCCTCAATTGATATTGGTCTTTAGACAGTGACGTCTCGTCAATTTATCTTAGATGTACACCCATAGCTGACAATCTAAATGATTTAGATAGGTCAAATCCAGACTCAATTCAGTAAGATAAGCCTACCAATATATCACATTAGTACTATGCATGACCAATTTTTCACTTTATATCTTTTTAACATCATGCTACTGTCAGTGTGCCATCACTTCCCAAAGGTTGGATACAATTTCTCATTTTCTGAATATATGAATGTTTTTGGAAAAAAAAATTTAAATTATTTCACCCCGATCAAGTCAAAGTCTTCAGGTAAACGGCTATCCTGACGATCCAATGGATCAGCTGGACCGACCACATACGAGTATGTGTCCTTCTAACTAAGTATGAACGACTATTTTTCAGCGAAAGAATAAAAACACATCATAAACCACCCCGGTCACTTTCAGTCATCTGGTTAATGGTTATCCTCATAATCTACTAGTAGAAGTAAGGGCCAAACATATCCGAAGATATGTCCTTCAAACTGAAGCAACCGACATAATTCTAAGCGATAGTGACGTTTTTTTTTTTTTTTTTTTTTTTTTAATATAAGGAAAATGAGAATAAGCTATACAGAAATAAAAATCTTTTTGATGTCTCAGTATGATAGCGTCTGTGTACTATCATCTTTCTTGTAACAAGATCAACTTCTCAAAATTTTAAAATTTTTGATGTTTTTGGGTTTTTGTATTTTATATTGTTTTTGGTTTTTCTTGAAACCTTTCTCCCCCTAAAAATTATAAAACCAAAATCTTTTTGGATTTTTCAAATTTTTAAGAAAAGAAAAAATGAAAAACAATTTAAATGATATCTTCAGGAACATCATCTGATTGACGTTTAACGCCGTTGATCTCTAGCAAATATAAAAACCGTGGTTTGTCAAATGATTTAGTGAAGAGATCAGCGCGTTGTTCCTGAGTGGGGATTTTTACCACATCGATTAACTTCTTTTCGTAACAGTCACGAAGGAAGTGATATCGAATTTCGATGTGCTTCGTTTTGCTAAAATGGACAGGATTTTTGGTAATTGAAATTGCAGCAGAATTATCAATATATATGGGAGTAGTAGAACATTCAATACCGTAGTCACGCATCTGTTGCTGAATCCAAATAACTTGAGAACAGCAACTGGCAGCCGCAATATATTCCGCCTCAGCTGTTGAAGTGGAGACTGACGTCTGCTTTTTGCATTGCCACGTTACTAAACGACTTCCAAAGAACTGACATCCTGCTGTTGTTGATTTGTAATCGAGTTTACAACCACCATAGTCCGAATCACTATACGCATGTAGATCAAAGTTATCATCATGAGGATACCAAAGACCCCAATCTGGAGTACCCTTCAGATAACGCAAAATTCTTTTGACTGCAATAAGATGGGAGACCTTCGGCTTTGACTGGTAACGTGCACAGAGACACGTAGCAAACATTATGTCCGGCCGAGAAGTAGTCAGGTACATTAGAGATCCGATGATCCCTCTATAGTGAGTTGGATTGATCAATTCACCCTTCTCGTCAGGATTAATCCCGTGATTAACCACCTCGAACGGAGTTCCTTGTGAAGAGGAACTCAACATCTCGAACCGTTTCAAGATGTCATTGACGTATTTTGTCTGGTGAATGAAGACACCGGAGTCAGTTTGATCAACCTGAAGTCCTAAGAAGAACTTCATCTCACCCATGGAGCTCATTTCAAATTTTTCTTGCATCACTTGTTCAAACTCCTTGCATAGTGTTTTATTCGTGGACCCGAAAATGATGTCGTCCACGTATACTTGTACCATAATGAGATCTCCTTCTTTCTCCTTTGTAAATAACGTGCAGTCGATCGTTCCTCTTCTAAACCCGTTGTTCAGAAGGTGTTTGGATAGTTCCTTGTACCAAGCTCTCGGGGCTTGGTGAAGACCGTACAAAGCCTTGTTGAGCAGGTAGGCTTTGTCCTTGTGATTTGGGTCTTCAAAACCAGGAGGTTGTCCCACATATACGGTCTCTTCGATGTGACCGTACAAAAAGGCACTCTTGACATCCATCTGATATACTTTGAATCTCTTGAAAGACGCATACGCCAAGAACATCCGGATTGCCTCCAAACGCGCAACCGGAGCATACACCTCATTGTAGTCTAGGCCCTCGATTTGCCTAAACCCTTGGACCACCAGGCGGGCTTTGTTGCGAACAATCACTCCACGATCGTCGCGTTTACATTTGAGTACCCACTTAGTGCCAATTTTCTTCTGTCCTTTGGGGAGATCCACCAGCTTCCACACACCAAGTCTCTTGAACTGTAATAATTCTTCATGCATGGCTGAGACCCAGTTAGCGTCTTTCAGCGCATCGGTGATGCTGCGTGGTTCTTCTTGTGCTAAGAAGCATTCATGGGCATTTAGCGCAACTGATCCTGACTCCATCATTTCAGTGTAGAGGCCAAAATTCAGTTGTCGACGTGTTTTGACACCCTGTTGAATGTCCCCTATAATGTTGTCTTGTGGATGATCACGTTCAGTCCTGACCACCGGATTGTCAGGAACGACAACATTTTGTTCCAAGTTAGTTAAGTTCGGCTCAGGAACTAGAGCGGTTGGTGCCTCTGATGTAGACGTTAGAGGCTGATCTGCATTTGGCGCTTCTTGATTTGACGATGAAGGTTGTGGAGTAACCTGTGTCGGTGCAGATTGTACATCATCTGCTGGTGATTCATCTTCAGATTCAGATACGGATGACTCTTGAACTTGCTCGCTAGACTCTGTGGAGGAAGACGATGATGGACCAGGATGAGGTGAAGATTGCTGTGATTCATCAGGAGGTGCATTTTGTGCCTCATACATCATTTGAATAGCAACCTCATACAGATTGAATGACTTGAACAATTTGTCAAAATCAAACAACCAGTCTTCTCCTGACCCCTTGGCTGGTTCTGTGTAGCGTTGAACGTCGACATGGTACCATTCTTCAACTAATTTTGTTGATCTGTTGAAGACCCTTTTGAGAGGTACGCTGTAACCCAGAAAATAGCCGTTGATGATCTTCTCCTCGAACTTATTACCGACTTGCCTTTTAAGTAACGTGCAAAGAGCTCCAAATGGTTCCAGGTGCTCTAAATTAGGTCTCCGTCGTTGAAGAAGCTCGAAGCTTGTCTTGCCGTGGCGCTTGACAATGCCTACCCGATTCAATGTGAAACAGGCGTTGGCAATTGCCTCACTCCAAAACGTGACAGGCAACACTGAGTCTGCTAACATTGTTCTAGCTGTCTCGATTAACGTTCGATTTTTCCTTTCAGCAACCCCATTCATTTGTGGAACATACGGGGCACTGAACTCCTGAACAATACCTCTTTCTTTGCAGAAGTTTTCAACATTTGCATTCTTAAACTCTGTCCCGTTATCTGAACGCATTCTCCGAACCTTCAGATTGTACTGTGACTCAATAGTTGTAACCAGCAGATTTATACACCCAAATGTCTCGGACTTTGATTTCAAGAAAAACACCCAAGAGAATCTCGAATATTCATCTGTAACCACTAGACAGTATGAGTGCCCAGAGATACTTTTGATGCTTATTGGGCCAAAAAGATCCATATGAAGGAGTTCCAATGGAATATCAATGGAGTGGAAACTCTTAGACTTGTGGGACCTTTTTAATTGCTTTCCCGCTTTGCACTGCACACACGAATCAGGGAGACGGAAACTTCTCAGATTAACTCCCTCAACTAGCCTGTTGTGCACAAGCTTGTTCATGTTCCTGACATTAATGTGTCCCATCCGTTTATGCCATATGACAGTATCACGTTCGGATGCCTTGGACACAAAACATGTCGCCGTTGGAGACGATGACCCTGCCTTAGCCATATCCAGAATGTAGAGATCACTCTGGCGTGCGGCTGACATTAAAACCTTGTCTTCAGAAATGGTGAAATCCTTAGCCAAGATGTGGCAGTCTCGATCATCAAACATAACTTTGAAACCCTTGTCGCAGATTTGACTTATCGACAACAGGTTGTTCTCCAACTCCTTGATGAAATTAACCTTATCAAACGAAATTCGCCCATTAGAAACAATTCCTTGGGCCGTGATGTAACCACCTTGATTTCCTGCAAAGGAAACAGCACCTCCTTTTATCTGTCTGACACTGGATAGGAGATTCATGTTTCCAGTCATGTGCCTGGAAGCTCCTGAGTCGATGATCCACATGTTGAATCTTGGATCATACAGAGCAACCTGCACGCAAAAAGAAAAAGGTTTAAATATCATTGGAAACCCAAGCCTTTATGGTCTTGGGTTTTCCATTATCATCACGAATTAACAATTCAATCCATTTACCCTCATTAACACTGTTTTCTGGTTTGACATCGTTATCAACAGTGTTGTTTTTCTTTTGTTTCCAACTGTCAGTCTTCTTCTCAACATGTTTGACATAGCTGGTTGAAGACTGACTTTCACTTATTGAAGTGGAAACACTTGGGTTTGAGGGATTCGGTGATCTGTGTGGTGAGGTTGACTGAGGTTTCCTAGGAGAAACCGACCGCGGTGTGTGAGACCGAGGTTGACTTTGAATGTCAACGGTCGGTCGCCTCATAGGAGTTGACTTGACATATCTAGGATCCGTGTAATTGTAACAGAATCTTGCTATATGGCCAACATCTCCACATGAGAAACAGTAGTTTCTCCCCCTTTGACGTTGTCACACCCGGCCCTGAGCGGCGGAAACAGCCGGGCGCGCGCGAGTGGGGATTGATAATTAAGCACGGGCCATTGCAAACATTCAAAGTAAGATTTTCATTGCGCATGAAAAGTTTAATACAAATACATTACATTGTTTAAAAATTACATAAAAAACATCCAAGTATAAAAACTGTTGAAGATTTCCACGCCATATCCCCTTGCGCGGCGGGATCAACCACGCGCATCGAAGGGATAGAACTAAAATCTTCCAAAAAGCTAGTTTTAGATGTTCAGCGTGAGGTGCTCTAAGTGTGACTCCATGCGCTACCTAGTTATCTCCTGAAAGACACGTAAAAACATTTGGATCAGTATAAACTGAGTGAGTTCACAAGTTTTAGTAACTTGATAATTCGTATTGCATCATAATCGTGATAAAAATCATTCTGAAACATAATTCTGATAGCATCATTATAACACATGCTTGGTAAAACATAGTTCTATCAACATATTCTGATAAAATCGTTCCGCGGGTTACGCGCGAACATTTCTGGGAGCTGTGCTCGTCTGTGTAAGTGGCGCTGCCACTACGAGCGAAATAAGTAATACCGTCCCGCGGGTTGCGCGTGGACATTTCTGAAAAGCCGTGCTCGTCTGTGTAAGTGGCGCTGCCACTACGAGCGAATAATACCGTCCCGCGGGTTACGCGCAGACGTTGTGCCGGAAAACAAGGCGCTCGTCTGCGTAAGAGGAGCGACCTCTACGAGCGGGCTCAAACCCATAGTACTGCCCCATGACCATACTAGGCACTCGTCTGTGTAAGAGGTGCGACCCCTACGAGTGGGTGGATCAAACCAGCAGTCCCTACCCTTAGAGTTCCACTGGTAAAGTGATCACTTACTCGAATCTGGTGCACTAACATCGAAAAACCATAGATAACCGTTCGCATTGCTCATCATGAAACATAACTTAAACACATAATCGCTTGCATAGCTTGTAAGTATACCATGATAAAACATTATTTAAGTACGTGTCCCTCGCCCCGAAAACAGTTTAAAAATAGTGAAAACAGTGAAAATAGGGGCTGTGAGACTCACCTGTGGTTCTTGTTAAGGGATTAATCGAGATTCGGGTTTTCTTGGTGTTGGCCTTTGAATTGAAGGTCTAGTAACAGGATCGGAAATGAAAACAACGGATGCTTGGGAGAGGATTAGTGCAAGTTTGCAGTTCTTTGAAGTGTGTTTTGGGTGATAATTTAGGTTACATATTTATAGGCAAACTCAAGGGAACACAATCCCTTGCTTTAGGGGATTGTAATCTTTTCATATCTAGGGGTAATGATGATAAAGTATGGAAATTATTATTATTTATTTAAAAGTGGAGTAGTGGATAAAAGATTTTGATTTGATTTGGTCAGGACATGCAGGTCTGGGGTTGGTGAGAATAGGGTGGCTGACAGTTGACTTTTCGTGTTACAGTGAGCTTTTTCAGGTACTTTTGTCAGTGTACAGTAAAAAAATGAAAAATCTCTGAAACACGCTACTGTTTCCTTTTGGGCGGGAGTAATCTCCTTACGTCTGGAGAATAGACTAAGTGTTCTGTGCGTATCACTTTGTGCGCATAGCTTTCTGCGTGAAGGACATTTCTTTGCTGCGGGTAGGTGCGTAACCTTCTCGCAGTTAGGGACATTGAGTTTCATTTGTAGATTCTCCAGGTGGTCTTGGTATTTCAACATAGTGATCAGTCATGTTGAAGTCAATTCCATCTTGGAGCTTCAGACAAACTAGCTCTCAATGTTCCCGCCATGCGGGGAGGTTAGTTCCCTTCCGCACGCGCATAAACGATTTAGGATGCACCCGCCTTAGCATCATGCGGGATGGTCAACCCATTAGACAACATAACGTTAAGGTACATGAAAACATAAAGCCAAAACATTCGCGCATGGCGCATATAACATATGCCCACGCTGGTTCTTAACATGGCGCTTTCGCGCAGGGCGCACATAATATGCCCGCGCTGACTAACATGGCGCGCTCGCGCAGGGCGCACATAACAAATGCACGCGCTGACTAGCATGGCGCGCTCGCGCAGGGCGCACATAACAAATGCACGCGCTGATTCTAACATAGCGCGCTCGCGCAAGGCGCATATAACATAATTACCTAATATTTAGGTTGATTACTTGGTTTAAGGGATTGGGAATTTACCGGGTGTCACAGACGTGGTGGAGAGTAATAACTTTGTTGTTGTTTGTTACCATAGTACCCCTTTGATTTGACATTTTGGGGTGAAGTTTGTCTGGGAGGGGGTTTTGGAAAATTATGTTTTTCATTAAAGTTACCCTCTCTGACAAACTGGGTACCATGTTCCACATGCACTTTCTCAGATTTATGATTAAACTTGTTCTTCTGAGAATTACTTGTTGTTGCCTTTGATTTAGATGTGGATGGGCCTGACTTAGTTGTGGAACCTAAGTCTGTGGCAACAACATTTGGTTTGGTCTCAGGAGCCAGGTCAATGACTTCTTTACCCTTGGACTTTGAAATTCGTTCTGTGTCCTCGGGTGTTTTAACATTTGAGTCATCATCTGGCACAGCTCCTGGTGTGCTCACAAATTGGTTCAGCACAGGGGGTGGGACATAGTGATATCCCACACCTTTTTCCTTTTTGCACCGGAACTCGGGGATAATGTGTTCTAGCAAATAAGAGGAATTGGAGTAACTTTTTATTTTGAAAGTCAATGATTCAAGATCAGCTTTTGTGTTCTCCATTTCCTTTTTCAAGACATTATTTTTATTGATATGAAAATTTATAGAATCTTGTTGATTTAGAACACATATCTCCAATTCCTTGTTCTGACGCTTAAGGCTATCAACTTTTTCTTTAAAAGCAGACTCTTTCTGCTTCCAAGCCTTGTTTTGTGCAAGAGCGTCAGTCAGTTCAAGTAAAGATCTTGAGGCTGCTTGTTTATAAGCCTCGAGATCTTCAATTCTCTCTTTCAGAGAATGAATTTCTTGTTCAGACATTTCACATTTTAAACATTTGGTATTTTCTGGTTTGGGAGTAGTAGGGTTAGAACTTACCTTGGCATCATTTGACGTCTCTGCCATGAACGCGAAGTAAAGATTCCCTGCTCTTTCCAGAAAAGATGCAGACTTTGCTTTTGACAGTACCTTGTTGACTTCTTCAACAGTAGCAGCTTCTGCAGGAATTGTTGAACTTGGACATGATTGAGGAACATTTGACTCTTTTGCTTGATCCTCCTTAATCTCCACTGATGACACCTCAGCTTCATGCTCTCCTTCATTCATTTCAGTAGCTGACTCCTCGACAACGTATTCTTCATCAGTTGAGGAATCATCAGACCCAGATTCTGAGTCTCCATCCACAATGGTGATGTCAGCCGTGTTAATGCTGAAGTTCCAGGACTCGCCTTCATCACCTTGAACAGCAAGAGCAGTTTCATTGTTGATGTTTGCGTTGGTTGCTGCTGTTTGATTCTGAGGGACCAGTTGTCTCTCATTGTTGACATTTGCAGCGGCTGCAGCAGGAGTAGATGAAGTTGAAGTAGTTCGGAAGGGATATTGGTGACCTTCCCTCTTTGGTTTAGAGCACTCCTTAGCAAAATGACCAAGTTCGTCACAGTTGTAGCATTTAACTTTTGTTTTATCAAAACCAAACTTGGATTTATTGTTGATTGAAAGAGCTTGGCCTGTTTTCTTAGCCCACTTTTTAGCCCTACGGAACGCGCTGCCAAGTGCCCACATTATATCGATGCGTTCCATATCATCTTCATCTAGCTGTTCATAGTCATCGCTGTCCAGATGACTGTTGCCAAGTTTACCAGCCACCATTAAACTGTATGATTCAATTATTGTGCCTAACGTTGCCATATGTTCTTTGGCAACTTCCACCGTTACCTTTCCCAAGCCTTCAGTGTTTAACGTTGCCTTTTCAGTTGACTTGGGTCCGGAGTTAGAACTTGAATTTCCGGAATTTGATGTTGGTGGTGCAGAAGATCTCGTTTCGGTCCCCTTAGATTGATTTGACATTGAGGAGACAAACGCAGTCTTCATTGGAGCATGGTCATTTGAATCTGACATTGGAGAGTTTGACATGTACAGCGACTTGTCTGATGTTGCTCTGGGTTTCCTGGAGGATGCTCTTAATTCAGCGTCTTCCTGTCTGATTTCTTTTATAAAGTCAGAAAGAAGAATCGTCTCCAATTGATGACTTCTTCTCATCACAGTCAGGAAGGTGTTCCAGCTTGTTGGGAGTCCTTGAGCGAGACATCTAACCTTTTCAGTCCCTGTTGTTTTGACATTATAGGACTTTAGCTCTGACATAAGATGATAGAACCTTGACAGCAACGATTCAATGTCTTCTCCGGATTCTGGACCAAACAAATCAAATTCACGCTTTAGCTCCCGTGCGTGAATTTCTTTAAGTGACTCAGATCCTTCGCATCGTTCAACCAGTGCGTTCCAAAGAGTTGATGCTGTTGTGAACTGGTTAAACTGATGGAAGAGATGGCTGGAGAGAGATTGAGACAGTAAGGAGAAGGCTTTCTTCTCAGCATCAAAGGCCATCTTTTGTTCTTCTGACAGCCTAAAGTAGCTCAGGCTTTCACCATCATCGTTTGTAGGATGCACCCACGATGTCTGAACCGCTTCCCATAGTCCAGGATTCACACCTGTGATATGAATCTGGAATCTTGTCTTCCAGGTAGTAAACTCATTGAGTGCCATCAACTTTGGAGGCTTGTTGAAGCTTCCAGATTCTGAATCACTCTCAAGGATCGATTGGATCCTTTTGTTTGTACTTGAACTGGCAGTCATGTTTGCTTCTTTGCTTTAATCTTTGATCTTTTAAACGAATTGATGACTTATTCGATCGAATGTGTTCGTTATTCGATCGAATGTGTGTTGATTCAATCGAATGACTGACTGATTCACTGTTCTGGTCTTCTGAAGGTTATCCGATCGAATACAATCTAGTTCGATCGAATGGACTTGGCACAGATCACGGCGGGAAAAACTGATTCGGTCAAGATTCAAACTGGTTCGATCGAATAAGAGGCTTATTCGATCGAATGAGTTCCAAAAATACGACTTGTTCGATCGGGATTTATGGAATTTCCAAACTTAGAAGATTTGACCAGATTTTCGGTTTAAAACTCACTAACACGAATCCAAGTTGATTTGGAAGCAAAATATGACTCTTTTAAGTGTATTAACACTCAAACAATTAACCAACCAAACAAAAATGGATCAAACGATTAAAAACGAAGAACACGATGAATGTTCTTGATAAAACCCGGAATTTTAACACCAAATCTTGAGATCAAAAACAAAAATATATGACTTTTATGAGTTTTTGATAAGAACACCAAGAACAAAACACTAGTTTTCGAAAATTTTTCAAGCAAAATATATGATTTTCACGAGAAAAACACGAATATCACCACGAATCTTTCGTGAATCAAGAACCTTAAGCTCTGATGCCACTTTGTAGGACCGATTCGGGACTCGGTTTCCCAACGATTCACGGGGCAACGTGTTAGAGTGCGGAATCCTCTAACACGGCGATTCGGTGGTGATCAACGGGCACGTAGGTACGATTCCTAAAGGGGTTTGACGCCTAGGATTGGAGGAAACGACCAAGAACACGAAGAACAGTGGAGAGAGTTTCTGTAGGCTGCTGGTTCGTGAGTGTGTAATCTGTTCTCTGCATGTGAAATTTCCCAAGTAACGTTTATATACCGAAGACTCATTCGGTCGAATGAGATACTCATTCGATCGAATGAGATCTGGTTCGATCGAATGAGATCCGGTTCGATCGAATGAGATCCGGTTCGATCGAATCAGTCACTGGTTCGATCGAATCAGCTTCGTTTGACATTTTCAGTACGTTAACTTGGTTTCACGATCGTTGGTTTCATGTTGAACCAACCTGATAGAACTGGGGACATACATGTGACATTTCATGTCCTAACAGGAAAGATGAATGTTCGAAAAATTTTCTAAGTTCCCCTTTTATACCTAACGTTTGGACAGTACAATTGTCGTCTAGTGCACGCCAGATGGCATTTAATTTGATTTTAAATTTAATGTACCTCCCATGCTCGAGAATATAGCCAAAATCAGCTGGCTCCCTGTATACTCGAAAGTACTATCTCAAGCACGCTCGATTACAGTTTGAATTGAAAATAGTTAACTGAAATGTTCATTTAAATATGTGCTCGAGACCATGTATGCTTGAGAGAAAACTTAGTATATTTATCAGTTATTTCCATGTTTGCTCGTGATACAATTGTGCTCGAGGTCTTGCCTTTACCAATTTTCAATCAACTTTCACACACATACATTCATTCAGGCTCGTTTGCAAAAGATCATACTCGAAAATACATAGAAAAATATTTAGTCAGCTTCACCTCCGCGAACCCATACTCTTCAATACATAGTTCATGCAGTTCAAGAAAGATAAGCCGTATGCTCGAGTTAACTTTTATGCTCGAAAACATAACAAACATCTCCTGTGCTCGAGGTACTTAGAAAAATATTCAATCAGTCAATCGTACTCGAAACACATCCAAATCTTCAACTCTACTCGAGCATACTAAGAGAATTATTCAATGGTCACCTATGCTCGTTGAGTATCCTCAACAAAAATCTATCATTCCATTTCTTGTGCTCGAAAATCCAAGTCGAAGTATCTGGCATACTCTCATGCTCGACGACACTTAAAGAAATCTTTCATGACTTAGCTGGTGCTCGAACAACAAACATGCTCGAAAAAGAAAACTTGTACTCGATATGTACACATGCTCGAAAATAATTAGAAAAATATATCAAGACAAAGTTTGTGCTCGAAAAGCACATTCATGTGAAAGAAGCAAGAATCTATGCTCGAATTACTTAGAGTAACCCACAGCACATGATATGTGCTCTAATGAATTAGAAAACATTCCACTACATATCATTGTACTCGAAGAGCAACAGTTTGTCAAAACTAGGCACAGAAGCATGCTCGAAACACTTAAAGAGCAAATCTAACAGGTAGAAGATGCTCGAAAACAATTTTGTCATAACAGACCACATTTTGACAAGTAATTCAGCTTTGTTTAATGAAAAACACATTGTCACACACAAAAACATCACGCTTAAACCTTCAAAACTCGTCAAGAATAATCTTTTAGGTACTGAGTTGACCAAAGCATTTAGTTCAAGGTGAACTAAGAGATCAGATTTCAACTAATATTTCAAGCAAAACATTTTATTGAAAGATCTCAATAAGGGATCATACTATTTAATTACTTTCACAACATGTTATGGTTGGCATTATTGTGGCCTAGTTTAGGTTGACAGTGGAGATGAACTTTTCATGGTCATCATTGTTTTTAGTGACATTATTATGGTTCAATTGAGTGCCAAAGTTTGTATGGTCAACACTTAGAAACAGTTTGTCCCTAATATCTTCTCAAGTCTTATTTATCTTTATCCAAGTCACCCCAATTTGACTTCAACCCCCTGATGCATGGGTCAAAATATTTTTGTGTGATTGAGCAGTTTTATTGAAAAGTAGACTTTAAGGTTGAACGTTGGACTTACACACCATCCGGACTTACATTCCTTACATTCAGGGTGTTTAGGACTTATTTGAATGCCCCACCCTTGTAGTTCCCATGGTGCCCCCTTAAGTCTGAATAGTTTTATAAATATATAAATTTCATATTTAGCATGTTTATACGTTCCCCTTTTTTTTAAATAGCTTAATATATTAAATAGTAGCATATATATAGCTACTCAATCATTTAGATAAAAGTTTTTTTTGAAGACCAATACATTAACAGACTTGTGTATGACTGGATAGTTACCTTTCTGCCCTTTATTTGGAGAGATATGTAAGAGAAAGACTTTGATTTTCAAATGTATCCTCACATCAAACTCAGCATTATCATTATGTTTATATCACTTAGACAACTATTTATTATAGAAAGTTATCAGACAGTGTCAATAACTGAATTTTGGACTTTTAAGCCCGTAATCAATGTGTTAGGTCAATCAAACAGTTTTCTATCATTTCCAAAAGGTTCGATACTATTTCTATCACAAAACCTTTTCAAGCTTCTATAAAGTTTGCAACTGAATAATCTTATCATTTCCCTAAAGGATATCACCAAAAATAGTTTGCTTAGTCAAAGATCATTTATTTTTTCAAAAAACATTCATTTGATAAATCATTTAGCATTTGGTTTATGAAAACAATTTTGTCTTTAAAGAGCATTTGACTTACAAACTTCTCAAAAACAGTAAAGCATGATTATTCAAAGAAAAACAGATTCATTCAAGCATATATGAATCATGCAGCTTAAGAATCAAACAGACACAGATGTATGTCATTTCAAATAGATTCCTATACACTCAGCAGTTCATTTAGATTAATCACATCAAACATGCAAGTAGTCAGTTGATTGTCAAAACATGATCAGCACAAAACATAATCAAGACATACTGTTAAATCATTTGCAAGCAGATAATACATCAGACACACAAAGCATAATCAGTAGGCATAGGTCACACAATCCTACATTCATGAAGTGAGTGATAAACAGATAGGCATTTCAGTATCTCACCTAAGCACATATCAGGAATTAGACTTCATCAGCATTTATCCTTTCTAGGCATTTTAATAGAAAATGAAACCTGGTTTTGTCTAATGGTTTGGAGAACAAATCAGCCAAATTGTCAACGGTGTCTATCCTTTTCATTTCTATTAGCCCTTTTCATTGCAGTTCCTAATGAAGTGATCCCTAATTTTTATATGCTTAGTTTTTGAATGTTGGACAGGAGTGAGTAAGAAATTCAGACCATAGTCCAGCAGTTGATCTTGGATCCAAAATCCCTGTGCACAGCAGGCTGATGCAGCAATGTAATCAGCTTTAGCAGTTGGGATGGACACTGCGGTTTGCTTCTTGCATTTCCATGACACCAGCCTATTCCCTAAGAATTGACATCCTCCTAAAGTAGATGTTGCGACCATCATAGTCACTGTCAGTGAAAGCAGTCAGGTCAAAGGAGTTTTTTTTGGATACCAGATTCGCAAGTTTGGTTTTCCTTTCAAGTATCTGAATATCCTCTTCACAGCTATCATGTGAGAAACCTTGGGGTTTGCTTCAAATCTTGCACATACACAGACTGCATACATGATATCTGGCTTTGAAGCTGTCAAGTACATTAGTGATCGTATCTTGGCCCTATATTCACGATGATCAACAGTATCCCCCTTTTCATCTGCCACCATTTTCTCATGAGTGTCCATTGGAGTGGACACAGTCTTTTAGTCCTGGCATGTGAATTTCGTTAGAATTTCTTGCACATACTTGGATTGGTTGATGAATATTCCATCAGTCTTCTGTCGCACTTGAAATCCAAGAAAGAAATTCATTTCTCCCATTGAGCTCATTTGGTACTTAGATTTCATGACCTGCTCAAAATCGTTGCACATTTGTTCATTTGTTGATCCAAATATAACGTCATCAACATATACCTGAACCAACAGTAGGTCTCTTTTGTTCCTCTTGTAAAATAAGGTTTTGAGAGCTCTTCATACCAAGCTCTGGGAGTTTGATGTAGTCCATATAATGCTTTTGCTCAACTTGTACACCTTGTTTGGATGAATTGGATCTTCAAATCCTAGAGGTCACGTAACATAAAATTCTTCATCAATCTTCCCATTCAAGAATGCAGACTTGACATCCAATTGATAGACTTTGATGTTCTTGGATATTGCGTATGCTAAGAATATTCTAATGGCTTTTAGTCTGGCAAATGGAGCAAAGACTTCTTCAAAGTCTTTCCATTCTTCTTGTAAGCATCCTAGAGCCACTTGTCTTGCTTTATTCTTGATGACTATCCCTCTTTCATCCCTTTTATTTCTGAACACCCACTTGGTGCCAATTGCATATTTTACTCTGGGTTTGTCAACCAAATCCCAAACATGTATATCCCTGAATTGAGCTAACTCCTCCTGCATTTCTTCCACCCAGCTATTGTCTTTCAAGGCTTGATTGATATTCTTGGGTTCAACATGGGAGAGAAAGCAGGCACAAAGACATATGTTTGCTCTTTCAGATGAACTTCTTGTCACTCTTTCATGCAAGTCACCAATGATATTCTCAGCAGGATGATCTCTTCCAACTGAGGAAGTCTGAACAATCTGATCTGCAACTACTTTAGCATCTAGAGTTTTCATGTTCACATCAGAAGTTTCATTTTGAGTTTCTTCTTCAGTTTGATTACAGTTTCTGATGTAGATGCTTCATTGTTCCCAATCTGCAGAGAGTCTAACAATGACTGGAACTTGTCTTCATTTCTTTCTGTCTCTTCAGGTTGACTTTGCATGGGTTCATTCTCCATTCCACGTGGACCATCATTAGAGATTTCAATTGCTGCTTCATGATCACTGTTCTCAATCTCAATTGTTCTTCTGACATTTCTCTCAAAGTTATATTCCTGTTCTCTTGATGAAATAGTTGACCATAACTTGTCTAGATCAATCTTCTTTTGCTTCCCTTTTTCTCCAATGCTTGTTCTGAACATGCCGACATCCATATCTTCATTATATATCTTGAATGATTTAATCATTTTCTCTAAATCAAACAGCCATTTTGGTCCTTCTACATTATTGAAGTGATTTTCATTAAAGAAAGTGCCTGAGGACTCAATTACAACCATATGCTCTTTAACATAGACTCTGTAAGTCTTTGATTGAGATGAGTTGCCCACAAAGAAGCATTTCAATGATATAGATTGGAATTTATTGAGATAGTCCTTTATGTTCAACAGTGAGCATTTACATCCAAATGGCATCAAGAACTTCACATAAGGTTTCTTTTGAAGATAATCTCATATTGAGTCTTGTTATGTGTCTTATTTAAAAGAACCCTTTTTTGTGCATAGCATGCAGTGTTGATAGATTCTGCCCAAAATGTCACTGGTAAGAATGCATCAGCTATCATGGTTCTTGCAGCTACTATTAATGTTTTGTTTCTTCTTTCTACTACACCATTTTGTTCAGGGGTTCTTAGAGCATTGTACTATTGAAAGATCCCTTTAGAAGTGCAGAATTCTTCCATGATTCCATTCTTGAACTCTGTGCCGTTGTCACTTCTAATCACTTTCACCTTCTTTTCAAGCTGATTCTCCATTTTAAATACATAATTCTTGATTAATTCTAGAGTCTCATCTTTGTTTCCTATTAAGAAGACCCAAGTAAACCTTGAAAAATCATTAGTTATTACCAGGCAGAATCTCTTGGAACACTTACATGACCAAACAGATCCATGTGAAGTAGTGCCAAAACCTCATCAATTGAGTTAATCAGTTTGCTCTTGTGTAAGGATTTGTGTTGTTTTCCTTTGAAACAGAAATAGCATTTTTCTTCTAATTTGAATTCCTTTACAGGAATACCTATGACATGCTCTCCTTTCACAAGCTTGTTTATGTTTTTGACATTTACATGACACATTTTTCTATGCCACAATTTTGTTTCATTTTCAGTGGCCTTTGATACAAAGCATGAACCACCTCTAGAGACAACAATCTTCATCCTTAGTTCATAGAGGTTTCCATTCCTTAGAGCCATCATCATTATCATTTCTGGTGGGATAATGAATTCAGGCTTGAGGATGAGACAATGTGCATCATTAAAAGAAACCTTGTATCCTTTATCACACACTTGAGAAATGCTGAGCAGATTGTATTGCAGTCCTTCAACATGTAGCACATTCTCAAAGGATACTTTGCCATTGGTCAGTGTGCCTCTTCCTACAATCTTCCCTCCATTTTCTTCACTGCTAAAAGCTACTGGTCCTTCATATTTTTGTTCATAATTCATAAGTGCTTCTGTATTGCAGGAAATGTGTCTAGAACAACCACTGTCCATGTAACATATATAATTTCCATTCGAGGACTGTTCCTGCACATATAGTCACAAGAAGATCAGTTACGTTCTGAGTTACAAACTTCATCAGTTTGTAAATCAGAGTCAATTTGAACTTCAACAGGGGTTGGAAATGGATCTTCATGTATTATTTCACATGATTCATCAGAATCATATCCATATTCAACAATAGCTTCAACATTCTTCACTTCAACATGTTTAATCATAGTCTCCTTCTTCAACACCTCTTCCTTTGTTTTTCCACTGAAAGCCTTTAGGTTCAAAACCTTGTTTCAGGAGAAACTTCTCATCTCCATTCAGAACTCCTGGTCTAATTTTGCCCTTTTCTTTCATGCCAGGTTTCTTACTGATTGGCTTGATTTTCATTTAATTTAAAAACTGTCTTCAACCTATTTTCCAGCTTAAGTTTCTTAGATTCATCATCTGATGGTACCTTTCATACATTTGTTTGTATGCTTTCCTGTCCAATCCACATACAATGTCAAGAATGAAATATTCCTCTTCTTGTTCCACCCAACAAGAATCAGTGTGATGTCCATAGGCATCACACTTCTTGCACCACACCTTGGTAAAACTTCCCATATCCTCTAGTAATTGTTTGTCGTTAATTCTGTGACTAGGTCTTGCAAAGTCAAAACCTAAGGAGGTTTATGGATACAAAGACTTGCTGAAATCTATTTTGATTGGTCTGTTAACTTTAGGAATCTGTGGATAGTTCTCTTTCACAAACTTAATGGTCTTCAACTTTGCAAGGGTACCTGATGAGCTCACATCCTTTTCTGCCACATATCTCCTTCTTGGCTCATAATCAACATCATCAATGTCAAAGAGTTCATTATTTGAGTACACAGGATAGATAGGAGCATAGAACTCTTCATTTGAGTGGCTTCTTGTTTTGTTATTCTTGTTCTTGGATTGAGACCTCTCACATATATCAAACACCTTGTGTTCCTTTCTCATCTGTTCATAGTGTTTCCTCAGTTTGGGAGTCAATTTTGGCATCTTTGGTAGCTGATCACCATTTTTCTTTTTTGATGTCTTCTTCTTCCTCTTGTGATCAGATGATCCTTCACTTCTGCAGCTGCAAGTGCTTTTTTCACTAGAATATTCGCTCCATTTATTCTTAGCTGCATCTTGCTTCACTTCCTTTTCAGGTGGTGTAGTTGTTTCCTTCATCACAAACTCACCCTCTTGGTTAAGTGGCACATTGTCATACTTCTCCACAAACTCTTTCTTGTATTAAACACACTTTAAAATTACTTCAAGTATTCTTCTATGTTTTCTTTGTCAACCTTTAATGGATACTTGTCACAAAATGGTGGTGGAACCTTCTTGTACTTCTCTTCTGGACTCATCTTTTCCATATATCCCACTATGTTTCCTGTTGAAACAAGATTCTTCAAGAATTTCATTCGTATCAACAACTCTGAGTTCTTGAGCTTCTCTTCAGTATACATTTTCTTCAGCTCCTCGATTTAAGTATTCATCCTTGATTGAGTCATGTAAGCTTGCATACAATCTTCTTTGTCACACCCCGTTAAGCGAATTACGGAAGCGTAAAACGGAAATGCAACAGATACAACTTGTGTCAAATACATTGTTCATAAAGAAACATTACTAACTAATTTACAATATATTATATCGTTCTAACATCTTTTACAAACTAGGTGATACAATCAAACCGACTCTTCAATTACTTTACTTCTAACTCAAATGCCCATGACATCAATCACCAATCAGACATGTAACGCACATGAAATTACTTCTCATATCTGATTACCTGAAAAGCATGTTAAAATAGGTCAACTACGAATAGTTGGCGAGTTTCATAAGTTTAACGAAATCAGTTCTACGTACCACACAGTCATAGTTTGTATGTACGCGCGTATGTAAAAATATGTATTTACGTTTGTATAAATATGTAAAGCCATATCCTTGTGTGTGCATATGCACACATGTAAGTTTATAATATAAATTCGAAATTTCGGTAAAATCGTCATTGTTTGTTCGTACTACCTGCTTCCAATTTCCGTGTTTAACCAACCACTATGGACCCCCTTCCTCCCACAACGGTTCCACATAAACTCAACCCCTGTGGCCCCCCTTCCGCCTACAACGGTTCCGCGTTAACATCGACCACTGTGGTCCCCCTTCCACCCACAATGATTCCACGTAAACTCAAACATTATATAGTGTACACGCAAATAATTAGTATATTCTACACATAGTATTTCCTACGGCTAATCATATAGCATGTATATAGACACATATACACATATAGTATTTATCACGTATCACCAAAGACTGTGGCTCCCCATCCTCCCACAATACGCATAATCACATTATTTTCTTAACATTCATGTCATAATCAAGTTAGCTCGTTTAATAAGTTGCAGCAGAACTTGGCTCATAGGCCATACTCAACTTTAGTTTATAAGTTATAGCAGAACTTGGCTCATAGGCCATAGTTAACTTTAGTTTATAAGTTGCAGCAGAACTTGGCTCATAGGCCATACTCTACTTTATTTTAGTAAGTTGCAGCAGAACTTGGCTCATAGGCCATACTCAACTTTAGTTTATAAATTGCAGCAGAACTTGGCTCATAGGCCATACTCAACTTTAGTTTAGTAAGTTGCAGCAGAACTTGGCTCATAGGCCATACTCAACTTTAGTTTATAAGTTGCAGCAGAACTTGGCTCATAGGCCATACTCAACGTTAGTTTATTACTATTGTGACCCCTTCCGTCCACAATAGCCCCATAATCATCACAGACCACGTTATCCCCATGGCCATTATAGACCACGTTAATAATTATCTTTCATAAGCACGTAGTCAATCATTATGTTTGTAGGGACTTTTCATATATAAATGTTCAGATATTTTATATCCTGATCCGTTTTCAGATAGATAACGTGTATAAACATGCTTTCCACCCAAAAAGTTCGTAAAATAGTTTAAAGAGTGGGGTCATGAAACTCACGGTTTTGTAGGCACTCAGTGCGAGATCAGCACGGGGTTCGTTTCCCTATCTATCACTTAGTCCCTATAGTCCATATTATAATAATATTAATATTTTAATATTATTATAATCTTAGTACTAAAATGGGCTGTATAACTAATCTGGGTATAACTGGAACGCCCAGAAAGTGACAATAGGCTTAGGTTGTGATGTTGTTCAATGTTTAATACTTAAAACCGAACTTGGCTCAGATTCCTGTTTTCCCAGCTGGGCCAAGTTGTTTGTTTACGAGTTCAGAAAACAATTATGGGAAAATAAGATTTGATAAATTTATTGGTTAATAAAATGATTAATTTCTAAAGAAGGATCATATACTGGGGGTACCGGATTAGCCTCAGGGCCTATTTCCGTTTATTCAGTTTGATTTAAGAAGAAACGCGCACAATCTATCCGGATTGTCCAGGTTTTTCATAGAAAAGTTCGTTTTTACTTAATTTGTCCAAAAATATGATTTTTGATCACTCTTGGTGTTTTGATATTCCCGCAGGTTCGTTAGTCGCGAACTTGCCAGTTTTTATAAAAACTGAATTTGTTTAATCTTTAAATTAGCATAATTAATTAACCGTTAATCATTAAATTATGAAAATTTAGCCACTTATCAACTAAAATATGTATATTTTTATAAAAATATTTCTGGAATTATTTACTGATTTAATAATTTATAAAAATTTATTTTATCAGCTATATTTCGCCTGAAAATCGTCTGTTTATCCCAAACAATTTCCAAAAATTCCATAAAATTTCCTAAATACTCAAATCATGTCACAAAACAACCTGTATCAATTCTATAATGTAAAAAGCTTGTTCAATATTCTTTTCGGCCCAAATTCGGCTATAAAAATTCGCATGAACGTATATGTACAAAACACCCTTAGACTTCTCCAAATAATCTCAAATTTCATATGTGATCAAAATACATTAAATCTGAGTTCCCAGAAAAATTTCATATTTTTTGAAGTATTTTAGCTATTTTTCCCAAATAAACGTCCCAATTCGGTAATAAATTGCCAAATATTCTCGGATGGTCGAAAAATTACCAAATTTGAACAGGGACTCAATGACATGGTGGCTGATGTCCCTGAAAAATTTCAAGGTCTAATAATATGCACATCACAATCTTAACCTAAACAGCCCGTAATCGAGTAAATCGGTATTACCTTTGCGGTTTTGGTTCGTTTTCGCTCTCTTAATCCAATTTTCGGGTTCTTGTGCTTCTATATAAGCTAGGTACAGGTCCTATATCACAAACCAAGCAATTTTTCATCAACATAACAGCCCTTAACTTAGGGTTTCGGCTAGTGCACAAAAACGAACTTTTGAACCGTAGAAACGCCGTTTCAACCCTTTAACCGTGTTTTTGGCCAAAAAAAACTATCAAACCAGGTTCCTCACCATGTGTATGTTCAAAACATGTTTATGGACCATTTTTAGGGTTTTTACATGGTTAGGAATGATTTTTGGCAATCAAGACATGTTTATATGTTGTTAAACGAGTTTAAACAAGCCGAAAATCGATTATTTAAGACCTCTTTACCTTATTTCTTGCTGGTTTTGGCAGGAGAAGAAGAGTTCCAAAAGTTGAATGTGGAAAATTGTGTGAAAATATCTAAAATCTAGTTTATAAGTGAAAGGAAAATAAAGGGGTAAAAGTCTTCTTTGGCGGGCTGGGCTCGTTGGGTCCCCTTTTGGGCCCATTTGGCCCACTTTTCTTGATTTACGTGCTCCGAACATGAAATGCCGAGTCCAAATTTATTTCGTGTTCGGTTTTTGGCGACAAAAATATATCGGGTGCGACAAACGGAGCTAAAACGAGTGTTTTTCGGCTAGTTTTGTGTAAAATTATAAAAAAAATACTATCTGTTTGTAAAAATCAAAATATTTCACGGATCGCTTAAAAAATTTCCAATAAGTGTTTGGTAAGTCTTTTTCGGCTTAACGGATGATACAATGCTTGGTTTGTAACTATCTTTCGCGTTTAAATCTATAGCGGGTAGTTAAACGAGCATGTTTTCGTTTAACTTGTTTGCTATTGAACTAAAGCCATATTACTAATATTTTAGCTTGTGTAGATCGTATATCACTTATAGATGGCACCCTGGGATATCCGGACAATAACCAGACCCGTTTGGTTATTCGTTTGTTCGTTACGCAATAAGCGGTTAAACGCTTATTCGAGTTTGTAAGTACTAAGGTGTACTCGGTTTTGCCACGGATGTCACATTCTCCCCCAGTTAAGAAATTTCGTCCCAAAATTCAATATGCCAAATATGCTCTTTTTGGGAAAAATTTTATAATCATTTGTTTCGGAATTCGTTTTTCTGTTTCCAAACACGTTTGATTCCCCGTTGTTTTTTTTTTCTGTTTCCAAACACGTTTGATTCCCCGTTATGGATTCCACTGAATTTTATTCAATGAGATTTTATTGTGTCGCAACTGTTTGACTTTCCCCGCTCAGCATTTTCACGAGTCTCTTTATATTATAGAGTTTAGTTGTATAAAAGTTTTCAAATAGTACTAATTCCGCCCTGTCAGTAAGGCACTCGTTTTGATTCGATATATGAAATATAGGGAGTGAAATAATTTTGTTTAATACATTATGGGGTTAACTTTCAAGGCAATTTTGTACAGCGCTATATATTTTAGAATTAACTCACCGTTCCTCAACTCAACAAACAGCTTTCAAAATTTGATAACTTCTCGTATTTCTCAGTATAGCCCTCTTGTTAGCCTTAGGCGGCCTTCGGTTTGTTATTAATATTACGAGCTTTATTTATGGTTATAGAAATCGAATCGGATTTTGTATTTTGGGGGTCGCCAATTTTCAATTGAATAAGGTGGCGAGTTATATTCTTGCTCGTGTAATATAGTATATTACCACTTGTATAATATTATGATAACTGTTAATGTACGAGGATTGAAATTACTGGTCTCACTTTCCTCTATTGTTTGAATAGTTTATATGGTTTGATTGTTTGTTAGAGGACTACAGCCCGTGCTAAGGTCGATTCGGGACATAAGGTTTCATACACAAGTTACTAAAGATAAGATTTTGTTAAGGCGCGTTTTTTTTTATTTTTATTTTTTGGTAGTTGTTACAAATCAGAAGAAGGTATTTGGAGTGGATTAGTCAGGGAACTATCATTCAGCTTGAATTGTTTACTCGGGATGTTTAAGGAACACATGTTAAGGGTTCCATTTTAGTTTGTTCCCACTTCCAATGGGGTATCTCGAATTGTTGTAGCATCTTCGAGGATCTTTAGTATTCCCCCAGAACTTATAATAGTGCACACTTTACAAAACATGAGCCTATGATTCCTTCATAGATTTCGCTTGCATCTTTATACTAGTACTCAGTTTATCCAAACATCTGGCCTGACTTTTCCTTGTTCATCACTTGGTTATTAAGGCTATAAAAGTTTAAAGTTCAAGTTTCAGTTACGGATAGTATAGTTTTCCTCATCCGTGTTTCGTCATTGGGGTACTAGGTTTTGTTCCGTGTACGGGATCACTTCTTTATCTAGAAGAGGCAGTATAACAGTTCTATTTCTATATATAACCTTCATTTGAACTCAATTAACTAGTCCATACTGACTATTACAGAATGACTCCTCACTTCCACCAGGAGTGCATCGATAGGGAATAGCTAGTTTAAGATGGTAGTTTTTCGAGTAATATGGTTAGTATTTATAGTCTTACTTTTGGTGATTTCTATAGTATACAGAATTGTTATTTTACTAGACGGTATACTTTACAAGGTAATAACTTGTAGGAACGAAACGTCTATCAGTGTCCGTAATAAATAAACTAAAGTATATTAGGCATTACTAGGAACGTACCTGTTACTACATTTGTTCTATCCGGTTTATTCACAATACTTGACCCCTAGTCGAGTTGGACGTCGATGTCGGTCCTTGCTTTTGTCTTCCCGTCGCAATTGGGTTCAATCTAGGGTAGTCTTTCTTGATGTGCTTCACACTACCACACTTATAACAGGCATTACGGTTTATTATGGTTTGGTTTTGGTAGACTGGTTGTTGTCGTGTTGGTTGCGGTTGGGGTAGTTGCGAGTCCTGGAGTTGGGTTGGTGGATTTATAGTATTCATAACGGTTCTACAATTTCGGGCATAGTGTCCCACTTTCCCACATTTATGACACACATTGGTTCGACATTCACCAACATGATGATAACCACATTTTCCACATCTAGGCAAAGGCCCGTTATACTTATCTTGCTTCATATCGGAACTGATCATAGCGTAATTTTGTATTGCAGGGCGCGCGCATTTATTCTGTTGTCTTTCTTGTATTCCCGCTCCATAATTGGTTCGTTTTATACCAGATGATTCCCCGAGCATTCTTAACGCACCACTTTTAATCAAATCAGAAGTTACAATGCCGGCCTGTAACACGGCATTTTCGAAGGTTACAGGGCCAGTTGAATTAACCAAACTCCTGAATTCGGGGGCTAAACCCCAAATGTAGCGTTCAGTAGTTTAGATTCTGGAGTAACTAACCATGGGACTAGACGAGCCAGTTCGTTAAAGCGATGGGTATACTCCAAGTGATCTGCATCCTTCATTTCTAGATTCCAAAGTTCTTGTAAGGCCCCGAACCTCGGGAACCCCACAGTTGGTAATCATTCAAACACTTGTAAAATTTAGTAAACTTAAAAACCATTTCTTCCATTAAAACAAACGTATCAGATTATAAATTTTGCGGAAAACATGAAAAATGTAATAAGTTCCCGAAACCCGGGAATTTTGCCCAAAATCCAAAGTAAGTATAACTTTTATAAATTTCCTTGAAATAAAACATTCATAATAATTCTTCCTTCCAGTATGCCCTTCACCATCCAAGTAGCTCCGTGCACGTCCAAGCGATAAGGCATCATGTTCCGAATCCTGAAACTTACACTAACATGCACACAAAGTCAGCTTGAGCTGAGTGAGTTCAAGTTTTAAGTAAAAGATATCAGTAGTAAAATCATGATATTCATATCAAAGGTTTTCAAAAAGTAAAAGGGTACATCCATATAATCATCATTACCGAACTTAAACATCCTCATACATACATATACAAAATGTATATGTAAACATCCATTCAATAACATCCCTATATACATAACAGTGTATATATATATATATATCATCCACGTATAACATCAGGGTCGAGCAAACGTACAACCCAAACACATAACATCAGTGTATGCAAACACAAAGTAGGCATACACAACATCAGTAGTCGAAACGACTACAACATCGCCAAATAGAGGCCAAGAAATAATGTATATACACATATATATTTAACATTCCAAGGCTTACCATATACTAGCAAACCTATATAAAATATATTTAAAACATTTCATCAAGTAAGAAAACATTTTGGTGCGCATGCTAGCCCAAAACTAAAATGAGTAAAAAGGGCATCATGAACTCACCTGAGATCGATCGAATACTTGCCACGAGCTAGGAAGTTTCTAAGGGCAAAATCACAAGCAAGGGCCTGTAAATTATACATAACGCGTTACTAAACTAGACTGTCGGAACACTCTAGCCTAATAGGCCGTACAAGCCCAACACTTGGCCCAAGGCCCAACAACTTGGCCCAAGTGTTGGGCCGGCCCAAGGCCCAAAGATAGTCAAATCGGGTCGAATGCGCGTGAAATAATCCTTAAAACCATTTTTTAACCGAATCAGCCCCGAATGGACCAAATTCAGGGTTGACGGTTCCTGTAACGATTCCGGCAAATCCAGGTATACCCTAGCCGGTATATACTATTTACGTGTCATTTAATATTGATTATATGAGTTATAGTACGTTTATACGAGTATATATGATTCATAGTACGAATCATACTCGATTATATAGTGAATCGTATTGGAATTACAATTAACCAATGAACGATCATTGAAACCCGAACGAATCGGGAATTACATTATAGACGAAGTATATAATGTTTAGTGATGTTTACGAAGTATTAATGCTTCGGGATAAGTGAATTATAGCACAGAGAAAGGATTTCGATTTATTAGTACGTCGGTACGATAAACGAAACCTTTAACATCAAATCAAGCAAGAGACGATCGATCAAACCGAAAAAGATGCACAATGACCGACAATATGATGTTTTAAGTCAATAAATGTCATGGTTTAAGTTTTTTAAAGTTTTTAAGTCGGTTTTATGTAAATTTTATTTTAACCCGAAAAACGACCATTTTAGGCTCGTTTTAAGCCGAATTACGAGTTTAAACGAGAAACGAACTGAACCAGACTATCCACAACATTATCCGGATTGTGTAATCCAAATGTGTGGCCATGGTTTGAGATGTGGGCCCCCCCCCCACACCACCACTTAGGCCGGCCCTTACACACACACTTTACACATTTCATTTTCTTTTTCTAACATCAAACACTCAAAACTCTCTCAAAGTTTCATACATTCATCCAATCTTCTTGAGATCTAACCAAAAATTTGAAGGTATAAACATGTTTTAATGCTTGAATCTTGTTTCTAATTCTATAATCTTGAGAAAAGGAAGTTTCAAATGAAAAATGGGTGAAAACCCGAGTTGAAACCGATTCTCGCATGATCAAGTGATGTATACAAGTTATACAAAGGATCTTGATCCAAGTGATGAGTTAAAAGAGTTTAGAACGAAATTTTACGGTTGAAATCTTGTAAAATGAGTTTCCATGTGAAAGACGGGTGAAAACCCGAGATGAAACCGACTCTTGCATGATCAAGAGATGTATACAAGTTATACAAGGGATCTTGGTCCAAGAAATGAGTAAAAAGAGTCGAGAACGGATTTTTACGGTTAAAACCTTTGTTTTTATATCAAAACCGACACTATGAAAGAAATGGTTTGATTGTTGGTGTAACTTGCTTGGTATAGTGTTATTGTGCTTGTAAGTGTTGTATCTAGTGGCTAGCAAAGGCTAGAAACCAAGATCTTTGCGATCTAACGCTAGAAAACACAAGATAGTTCGGTTTTCGTGTGATTTAGTGATTTTGGACAGATTGTAATGTGCTTAGATTTGGGTCACGAAATTTCACAGAGATGATCTACACATGAAAATATGAGATCTGTGAATTTTTGGTAATTTTTGGATAAAAGATGAATATTTGGTGAATTTAATGCTCGGTTTTGGCCAAAAATGGTGAAAAATAGCTAAACTTGATGAAAAAATCTGACAAATTTTGGATAAGCTTTTTATAACATATAAAAGTCACACTCAAAATTTGAGCTCATTTGGAGAAGTCTAAGGGGGCTTTTCGGTAAAATGAGTTCTAGAGCTTTCTAGCTCGGTTTTTGTGAAAATGGCTTGAAAAATAGGTTTTGGGTTCTGGAAAAATTCCAGGGAGTTATGAGGATGGCAGGGATCATTCCAGAAAAATTTGGGATTTTTCTAAAGTCTTTTGGTATTTTTGACATATTTAGTGTTTTAATAAGGTTTAAAAATAGATAAATAAATGTAAATATAAGAAAATAAATCTGGAAAATTTTTATAAAATTTCTTACTGTCAAAATAAGTTTTGTGCAAAATTTCAAGACCCGAGACTAAACGGGTAATTATTTGTGCTAAAAAGAACATAAAAACAAATTTTTAAAGCTTAAAATGTGTAAACCGGCAAAACTCGCATAAGCGAGCTGACTGGTATATGAAAACCCTAAAAATGGACCATTTCCATAAAACTAAGTAAATTAAGTAAAAATAAATCATCCGAAAATAATTCGGATGATTTGGGTAATTTTACCCGATTTTACTGTTTCCGGCACCTAAATGACGGAAACGGGCCCCGCGGCCAAACGGGGTGTCCAAACCGAGCTCTAATTTCATCACTTTAACTAAATTAACAGTCAAACACCATTTTTGGGTCGGGTGTGACCAAACTCATTTTTGAATCTAAAAACGGATAACCGTGCTAGGCACGCAAATCAAAGAAAACATAAAAATGATAATTTTGACCGTCAGACTCTAAGTAATGTCACAATCTGGGTCCTTAGAAGTGTCACGGGGTTAACATAGTCCCCGGATCGAGTACAGTAATGGGTTAACAATGTCCCCAGATGTACCGATTGACACGTATTTAATTTATGGGAATTATATAGTAACGACTAGATATTATATTACAGATCCAGGCTTATAGCAGTTCATTGTATCACGTCCCGACTCACAGAAAGGTGAGTTTTCACGAGCCCCTTTTACTGAACTGTTTTAAATATTTTCCCGGGGCGGAAAGCATGTATTTATTAAAGTATTTAAGTACATACTGATCGTATGGAAACACTTGTATATTTAAATATATATATGGTTGATGCATAGAATATATAAATTGTTTATCGTGTGGGATTGTTCTGGGGTAACATAGTTCCCAGAGGTTATTATTATTGTTCTGGGGTAACATAGTTCCCAGAGGTTATTATTGTTCTGGGGAGGTTATTATTGTTCTGGGGTAACATAGTTCCCGGAGGTTATTATTGTTCTGGGGTAACATAGTTCCCGGAGGTTATTATTGTTCTGGGGTAACATAGTTCCCGGAGGTTATTATTGTTCTGGGGTAACTTAGTTCCCAGAGGTTATAAATGTTCTGGGGAAACATAGTTCCCCGCATAATTACATTCTTTAATAAATGATTATTAAAATGATCTGTCGGTGTTTATTTAAATTAGTGAAACTCACCAACTATTCGTAGTTGACCCGTTTTCTTTACATGTTTTCTAGGTATGCCCAAGTTGGAATGATTGATATGTGCTTAATGATCTGTGCTACTTGTTGGAAGCTTGCTGATCTATATTTTGTAATGAATATATTAAGGTCTTATCGGTAAAACTTGTGTGTAACACCTAGACAGTAACGAAGCTAGCAACAATGTAATATGATATAAATTAATGTAGTGGTATTTTCTTTATAAGCAAGGCTGTTGATATCAGATGTGTCTGTTGCATCCCGTGTACGTTTCCGCTGCGGTTACGGGGTGTTACAGAACTTGGTATCAGAGCCAATGGTTATAAAGAATTAGGATGTCTGAAAGAGATACCTAAAATATAACCAGTAGCTCAAGTATTATAGGATCTGAATATCAACTAATAATTTATTTCTACGGGATCTGGATGAACTTGGATGGACAAGTGAGTTATTATGGTCCGGAACATAATAACAGACTTGTCTGCACGGGAGAATTCAGGGGAAGTCACGAGGAACTTTAAATAGGTAAAATTGGCAACATATGTGTAAATATATGATAATATTATTATGTGGTAAAGTTGTATAAATAAGTATGTATTAATTTGATTATGAATTACACTATGGAAAGAACTATATGCTTTTTAACTTGTGTGCAGGTAAAAATGTCAAGCCCGCATAGCTAATCAGTAGAGGAGGACCCGGAGGAGGTTAGCCCCGGAAACTCCGGGAGCCTACACGTGTCAACCGACTCCGAGCCTAGCGAGGCGAGTCACAGGAGCTCGAGCCAGTCCTCCCCGGCCCGGATCGTCAGATCCCCTACTCCACTCGCACCGCAGGCCACCTCTGTCCCTCCAGGATTTGGTCCCCGCCTTACGGCGCGGATCAGCATTCCGCGTGTCCCACCGACCTCTCCCCCACCCCGACCTGCTACTCGTCGGGGAGAGTCCTCATCTCAGCCCGAGCCGATGGCTCCACCTGTCTGGGGCCTTCCTAGACAGGAGCGGGATGCGGCGGCCTGGCTACGAGTGCTCACAGAGCAAGTAAATGAGCACTCAGCCGCCCTGACCGTGGGGGTACAGAGACGGGTGTACCTTGGTGACCGCATACTGGATTGCCAGTATGCAATCGACCGGTTGACAAGGGAGTGCTCGTACTCCCGATTGATGGTTCAGCGGTTAGAGGCGTGGCTCCGGGGGGTGATGGCAGTAGTGGTGGCGTTGGTGGCAGTGATGATGTGGTGGGCATACCACCGTGTTTAGTAGTTATGTTTGGATGGGGATAGTCAGGGACCATTTTTTTTTGATACTCTGTGTAAGTAGTTAGTGGTGATACTAACACGGAGTGAATCTTGTTTAGTTATGATACAACCACTGGCCCCTAGGGTGGGTCTCTTTTGGGGCATATCTTTATATATACTTTTGGGTATCATTCAAGCACTGACCCTTTTACGGGTTATGTCGAGATGATACCGACATAGGGCCCTTGTATTAAAACTTAGTTGTGTAATGTTGACTGGAAAGTATGTAAACTGATGTTTGTGTAATATGTATCAATGTTTACTAATGAATGAAATATGTCTTGTGTTTTATAATTTGAGATGGTATTGATTATATGTATTTCTTGATGTTGTGTAGAATGGCACCGAAACAATCAACGAAAATATCGGAAGTAGATGTGAGACGTTTGATTGCTCAACAGTTGGAGGCGGCGATACCGGATATAGTATCGCGCATCGCCGCCAGTATTAACAACTCGACCAATCCAACCCCTCTGAGCAATCAAACGCCCATAAATACTGACGGGGAACAAAATGCTAATCCTCCAAGGAATGATAACACTATTCCGAGTAATGACGCACCGCCTAGGGTGGTCGTTACTGACAGCAATGGCCCTATACCTACGGTAGAGACAAACCGTACTAAACCAATTCGTGCATCCAGGGGATGTTCGATCAAGGATTTTATGTTGTGCAAGCCATTAGAGTTTAGCGGGTCTGAAGGACCGAATGGGTTAGTCAAATGGATAGAGAAAATAGAATCAGTGGTGAATATCAGCAACTGTCCCGAGGATTGTGTCGTTAAGTACGCCACCTGTACATTCAACGACCATGCCTTGACATGGTGGAACACCATAGTACAGACTCGAGGTCAGGCGGCGACAAACCACATGACCTGGACAGAGCTTAAGGCTCTTGTGTTGGAACATTTCTGCCCAAAGAATGAATTGCAGAAACTGGAAAATGAGTTGTGGAATCTGGAGATGAAGGGGGCGGACCACCTGGGTTATACCAACCGGTTTAATGAACTGTCATGATTAGTACTGTGGTTGGTCACCCCAGAGACGAAGAGGGTAGAACGTTATATTTGGGGACTTACTCCAGTAGTGAGGAGTATAGTTAACGCGGGGGGACACCAGACGTATGAAAGTGCAGTGACACAGGCTGGCATTGTCACGTATGATTTCTTACGGAGCGGATCACTAAAGGTGACAGGAGAATCCGCTGGGGGAAAACGGGGTACACATGACCATAGGATCCAAGAAAAGCAGCAGAGCAAACGAGCTAGGCCCGCTGCCCAGAGCTATGCCATGACGAGTTTGGGCGGAAGGAAAGAACCGCAGAAGGGAACGTTTCCTAAGTGCGGGAAATGTGGTTACCACCATGGTGGCATGTGCAAAGAGGTGGTATGCCACCGGTGTGGCAGGATTGGACACTACGCACCAAATTGTAAGACAAATCTAAACAACCTGAACCGACAACCGCAACCTATTCGTGCGCAACCATTTAGGACTCAACCAGCCCGACAGCAGAACCCGCAAGGAAACCAGATGGTGACCACTAGCCGTGCTTGCTATGAATGCGGCAGCACGGATCACTTCAAAAGGAACTGCCTGAAACTGAACCAGGGAGGAAACGGGAGACAACTCACGGGTCAGGCATCGTCATCCAATCCGGCGAGAGGCCGAGCATTCGTGATGGGGGCGAACGAGGCACGCCAGGACCCCAGCGTAGTGACAGGTACCTTCCTCGTCTCTGATCATTACGCTTCTGTATTATTTGATACAGGCACCGATAGAAGTTTTGTCTCCGTTAGATTCCTTTCGATAGCAAACTTTCCTATTGGCGAAACCATAGAACCTTACACCGTTGAAGTCGCTAACGGTAAAACCATGATAGTTAATCGGATAGTTCGGAATTGCCCTTTTATTCTGAACGAACAATCCTTCCTGATTGACTTGTTACCGGTAGAATTGGGTAGTTTTGACGTGATAGTGGGAATGGATTGGTTGGCACGTAACAGGGTAGAAATAAACTGTGAAGAGAAAACCGTCAAGATCCGGGTGTCGGATGACGAGGAGGTATTAGTGCAGGGAGAAAAATCCGGCACCATGATACCATTTATATCCCACCTCAAGGTGTTGAAATATATACGTCAGGGATGTGTGGCGTATCTAGCGAGCCTGACGGCCACTGATTCTGAGGAAAAACGGGTGGACGATATTCCCGTGGTACGCGAATTTCCACAAGTTTTTCCAGAGGAACTTCCTGGATTAACGCCAACCCGACAGGTCGAATTCAGAATCGATCTGTTACCTCAAGCTGGCCCTGTTGCTAAGGCGCCCTACCGACTTGCACCATCCGAGATGCAAGAATTATCCAACCAGTTGCAGGAATTGTTGGATAAAGGATTTATACATCCCAGTTATTCCCCGTGGGGTGCAGCTGTTTTATTCGTGAAAAAGAAGGACGGGAGCCTTAGAATGTGCATTGATTACAGGGAATTGAACAAGTTGACAATCAAAAATAGGTATCCTCTCCCCCGAATCGATGATCTGTTCGACCAACTACAAGGTGCGAGCTACTTTTCAAAAATAGATCTTAGATCGGGATACCATCAGGTTAGAATTCAGGAGGAGGATATCCCAAAAACTGCATTCCGGACTCGCTACGGCCATTACGAGTTCTTAGTTATGCCTTTTGGGCTAACAAATGCGCCAGCAGTATTCATGGATCTCATGAATCGAGTCTGTAAACTCTATCTTGACAAATTCGTCATTGTATTTATTGACGATATTTTGATATACTCGAAGAGTAAAGAAGAGCACGAGCAACACTTAAAGTTAGTTTTAGAGCTCCTGGATCAGGAGAAGTTATTTGCAAAATTCTCCAAGTGTAACTTCTGGTTATAAGAGGTGCAATTCCTCGGTCACGTTATAAACCACCAAGGAATACACGTTGATCCGAGTAAGGTTGAAGCAATTAAGAATTGGCAAGCGCCTAAATCCCCAAAGGAAATCCGCCAATTCTTAGGCTTAGCTGGATACTATCGTCGATTTATAGAGAACTTTTCCAGCATCGCCCAACCTTTAACCCTCCTGACTCAAAAGGATCGGAAGTATGAATGGGGTGAAGAGCAGGAAACGGCGTTTCAAACGCTAAAACAAAGATTGTGCCAAGCACCAATCTTAAGTCTCCCCGACGGAGACGATGGTTTTGTCGTGTATTGTGACGCATCCCGGAGAGGGTTAGGATGCGTATTGATGCAAAATAGTAAGGTTATAGCCTATGCTTCTCGACAATTAAAAGTTCACGAGAAAAATTACACTACTCATGACCTAGAACTGGGAGCAGTCATCTTTGCACTTAAAATCTGGAGGCACTATCTCTACGGTACAAAGTGCACCATCTTCACTGATCATAAAAGTTTGCAACACATATTCGATCAGAAAGAACTGAATATGAGACAACGAAGGTGGGTCGAATTACTGAGTGACTATGACTGTGACATCCGATATCACCCCGGCAAGGCTAACGTTGTAGCCGATGCCTTGAGTAGGAAAGATCGAGTTAAGCCACTACGCGTGCGAGCGTTGGGAATGATAGTCCAGTCGAACCTTTCGGATTTGATTCGAGTTGCTCAACGCGAGGCGTTGAAAGGGGACCAATTGGAAAAAGAGGGACTTTTTGGTAACGAGAAGAATTTCGAACAACGTGTGGACGAAATTCTCTATTTCAAAAATCGGATTTGGATTCCGACCATTCACGACCTTCGTAATTTGATCATGGACGAAGCACATAAATCAAAATATTCCATACATCCGGGATCAGATAAAATGTACAAGGATGTGAAAGAATTTTACAGGTGGCCAGGTATGAAAAAGGATGTAGCCACATACGTCGGCAAGTGTACGACGTGTGCGAGAGTTAAGGCGGAGCACCAGAAACCCTCGGGAATGTTACAACAACCGGAAATTCCCGAATGGAAATGGGAGCAAATCACGATGGATTTCGTGACACACCTCCCTAAGACACCCCGGGGACATGATGCAATTTGGGTAGTCGTGGATCGATTAACCAAATCGGCACATTTTATCCCGATTAGAAATAATTATAACAATGAGAGACTTGCGCAGATTTATATAAGTGAAATAGTGTCTCGTCATGGCATCCCCATCTCGATCATCTCCGATAGGGATAGCCATTTCACCTCCAAACTTTGGCAAGCTGTCCAAGAAGCATTGGGAACACGTATTGACCTAAGCACAGCTTACCACCCCCAGCCCGATGGTCAGTCTGAGAGGACCATTCAAACTTTGGAGGATTTGCTTCGTGCCTGCGTACTGGACTTTAAGGGAAACTGGGATCAACATCTCCCACTCGTTGAATTTTCCTACAATAACAGTTACCATAGCAGTATAAAGGCAGCACCTTATGAAGCATTGTATGGACGGAAGTGCCGATCACCACTTTGCTTGTCTGAAGTGGGTGACTCGCAGGTCATTAGATCGGATCTGGTCCAGGAGACGACCAGCAAGATTCTTGAAATTAAGAACAACCTGAAAGCCGCGCGGAATCGGCAGAAGAGTTATGCCGATAACCGTCGAAAACCTTTGTCATTTGAGAAGGGGGAAAAGGTATATTTGAAAGTATCACCCTGGAAAGGAGTGGTCAGATTTGGAAAGGCGGGGAAGTTGGCCCCTAGATATATTGGACCATTCATTATTACTGCGAAAATCGGTCCTGAAGCATACCGATTAGAACTGCCTGATGAACTGAGTGCAGTTCACAACGTGTTTCACGTGTCGAACCTGAAATGGTGTCTGTCGGATGAGACATCGGTATTACCCTTAGAGGGTGTTCAAATAAATGATAAGCTCAACTTCGTAGAGGAGCCCATTGAAATAGTGGACGGTAAGATCAAGCAACTTAGACACAATAAGATCTCGTTGGTCAAAGTTAGATGGAATTCGCAACGAGGCCCAGAATTTACTTGGGAACGAAAGGACGAATTTCGGAAGAAATACCCCCACCTATTTCCTCAAAAGGAAGTAGTTGACGTGTAAAATTTCGAGGACGAAATTTTTATAACGGGGGGAGAATGTAACGATTCCGGCAAATCCAGGTATACCCTAGCCGGTATATACTATTTACGTGTCATTTAATATTGATTATATGAGTTATAGTACGTTTATACGAGTATATATGATTCATAGTACGAATCATACTCGATTATATAGTGAATCGTATTGAAATTACAATTAACCAATGAACGATCATTGAAACCCGAACGAATCGGGAATTACATTATAGACGAAGTATATAATGTTTAGTGATGTTTACGAAGTATTAATGCTTCGAGATAAGTGAATTATAGTACAGAGAAAGGATTTCGATTTATTAGTACGTCGGTACGATAAACGAAACCTTTAACATCAAATCAAGCAAGAGACGATCGATCAAACCGAAAAAGATGCACAATGACCGACAATATGATGTTTTAAGTCAATAAATGTCATGGTTTAAGTTTTTTAAAGTTTTTAAGTCGGTTTTATGTAAATTTTTTTTTAACCCGAAAAACGACCATTTTAGGCTCGTTTTAAGCCGAATTACGAGTTTAAACGAGAAACGAACTGAACCAGACTATCCACAACATTATCCGGATTGTGTAATCCAAATGTGTGGCCATGGTTTGAGATGTGGGCCCCCCCCACACCACCACTTAGGCCGGCCCTTACACACACACTTTACACATTTCATTTTCTTTTTCTAACATCAAACACTCAAAACTCTCTCAAAGTTTCATACATTCATCCAATCTTCTTGAGTTCTAACCAAAAATTTGAAGGTATAAACATGTTTTAATGCTTGAATCTTGTTTCTAATTCTATAATCTTGAGAAAAGGAAGTTTCAAATGAAAAATGGGTGAAAACCCGAGTTGAAACCGATTCTCGCATGATCAAGTGATGTATACAAGTTATACAAAGGATCTTGATCCAAGTGATGAGTTAAAAGAGTTTAGAACGAAATTTTACGGTTGAAATCTTGTAAAATGAGTTTCCATGTGAAAGACGGGTGAAAACCCGAGATGAAACCAACTCTTGCATGATCAAGAGATGTATACAAGTTATACAAGAGATCTTGGTCCAAGAAATGAGTAAAAAGAGTCAAGAACGGATTTTTACGGTTAAAACCTTTGTTTTTATATCAAAACCGACACTATGAAAGAAATGGTTTGATTGTTGGTGTAACTTGCTTGGTATAGTGTTATTGTGCTTGTAAGTGTTGTATCTAGTGGCTAGCAAAGGCTAGAAACCAAGATCTTTGCGATCTAACGCTAGAAAACACAAGATAGTTCGGTTTTCGTGTGATTTAGTGATTTTGGACAGATTGTAATGTGCTTAGAGTTGGGTCACGAAATTTCACAGAGATGACCTACACATTAAAATATGAGATCTGAGAATTTTTGGTAATTTTTGGATAAAAGATGAATATTTGGTGAATTTAATGCTCGGTTTTGGCCAAAAATGGTGAAAAATAGCTAACCTTGATGAAAAATTCTGAAAAATTTAGGATAAGCTTTTTATAACATATAAAAGTCACACACAAAATTTGAGCTCAGTTGGAGAAGTCTAAGGGGGCTTTTCGGTAAAACGAGTTCTAGAGCTTTCTAGTTTGGTTTTTGTGAAAATGGCTTGAAAAATGAGTTTTGGGTTCTGGAAAAATTCCAGGGAGTTATGAGGATGGCAGGGATCATCCCAGAAAAATTTGGGATTTTTCTAAAGTCTTTTGGTATTTTTGACATATTTAGTGTTTTAATAAGGTTTAAAAATAGATAAATAAATATAAATATAAGAAAATAAATCTCTTAAAATTTTTATAAAATTTCTTACTGTCAAAATAAGTTTTGTGCAAAATTTCAAGACCCGAGACTAAACGGGTAATTATTTGTGCTAAAAAGAACATAAAAACAAATTTTTAATGCTTAAAACGTGTAAACCGGCAAAACTCGCATAAGCGAGCTGACTGGTATATGAAAACCCTAAAAATGGACCATTTCCATAAAACTAAGTAAATTAAGTAAAAATAAATCATCCGAAAATAATTCGGATGATTTGAGTAATTTTACCCGATTTAACTGTTTCCGGCACCTAAATGACGGAAACGGGCCCCGCGGCCAAACGGGGTGTCCAAACCGAGCTCTAATTTCATCACTTTAACTAAATTAACAGTCAAACACCATTTTTGGGTCGGGTGTGACCAAACTCATTTTTGAATCTAAAAACGGATAACCGTGCTAGGCACGCAAATCAAAGAAAACATAAAAATGATAATTTTGACCGTCAGACTCTAAGTAATGTCACAATCTAGGTCCTTAGAAGTGTCACGGGGTTAACATAGTCCCCGGATCGAGTACAGTAATGGGTTAACAATGTCCCCAGATGTACCGATTGACACGTATTTAATTTATGGGAATTATATAGTAACGACTAGATATTATATTACAGATCCAGGCTTATAGCAGTTCATTGTATCACGTCCCGACTCACAGAAAGGTGAGTTTTCACGAGCCCCTTTTACTGAACTGTTTTAAATATTTAATTTATGGGAATTATATAGTAACGACTAGATTATATTACAGATCCAGGCTTATAGCAGTTCATTGTATCACGTCCCGACTCACAGAAAGGTGAGTTTTCACGAGCCCCTTTTACTGAACTGTTTTAAATATTTTCCCGGGGCGGAAATCATGTATTTATTAAAGTATTTAAGTACATACTGATCGTATGGAAACACTTGTATATTTAAATATATATATGGTTGATGCATAGAATATATAAATTGTTTATCGTGTGGGATTGTTCTGGGGTAACATAGTTCCCAGAGGTTATTATTATTGTTCTGGGGTAACATAGTTCCCAGAGGTTATTATTGTTCTGGGGTAACATAGTTCCCAGAGGTTATTATTGTTCTGGGGTAACATAGTTCCCGGAGGTTATTATTGTTCTGGGGTAACTTAGTTCCCAGAGGTTATAAATGTTCTGGGGAAACATAGTTCCCCGCATAATTACATTGTTTAATAAATGATTATTAAAATGATCTGTCGGTGTTTATTTAAATTAGTGAAACTCACCAACTATTCGTAGTTGACCCGTTTTCTTTACATGTTTTCTAGGTATGCCCAAGTTGGAATGATTGATATGTGCTTAATGATCTGTGCTACTTGTTGGAAGCTTGCTGATCTATATTTTGTAATGAATATATTAAGGTCTTATCGGTAAAACTTGTGTGTAACACCTAGACAGTAACGAAGCTAGCAACAATGTAATATGATATAAATTAATGTAGTGGTATTTTCTTTATAAGCAAGGCTGTTGATATCAGATGTGTCTGTTGCATCCCGTGTACGTTTCCGCTACGGTTACGGGGTGTTACAGTTCCCTTTTACAGCCCCGAACGAAAATTCGCGCACCGCCAACTCGATTGACAAAGCACTAACCCTGACAGCCCCGTGCATCAAAAATATAATTTTCCCACAGCCCTTGGACTCCCCTAGGGCCATGCAAACTGATTCGGTTGGTCATCCAACCGATTAACACATCAAACTCAACAATTCTAGACAACCGAACATAACAATCAAACTACAACTAGTTGATCAACTTAACGAACACCTAAGAACATGGTCTTTGAGTATGTTATACGGGACATATCTAGGAAGATTGTGGTGCAAAAATTCACTTCAAACAGCCCCGACAAGAACACAATTGAACATCCCCCGGTTAAGCCTAAAACGAACTTATCGATCAATAACGAGTAAAATGTGTAGATTTTAGCATGCGAAGATGCATTTAATTACATAGGATAACCTTTGAAATAAATTATTAAATTTTTACCAGACTTTAACAAATGTCTTAGGTTTATAAAAATATTTTTATTATATTTTTATATTGGACACAAAAATCATAAAAATTCCTCCAACACAGAAAGGTATGTGCAGCTATTTCAGCGCGCAACAAAATGGTTTTATTTTTATAAAATTCATTACCGAACCAAATTAAACGATTCCAATTGGGTTTGGTTCCTAACTCAAAATACTAACTTCCAGAAGTGGAACCAACCAATTTTTACCTGTCGAAAAAAGGTTACGACATCGGGAAGAAAGACCAAAATCCATCATCTCGCATCAGCTTTGACACTCGATTTTATAAATTCATAAAATCCATTCAAATCTCGTCCAAAAATTACGTATTATACCTTTCTGGAAACTAGACTCAGAGTAGAATATGATGGAATCAAGAATCGATCAAAAATAGTGGATTAACATCGTGTTACAGACCCTACAATAAACGTATACTAATCTGTCAGCAAGCTGTTATCATCAAAACTCAATCTTAACGACCAATAAACGCATTAATATGATCAATTAAGGTTTAAAAGACATGGGGAATCATAAAACCGAACTTGAATTGAAGTTTTCACGTCGGAAACATGGCGGGGCAGAAGAAAAACGAGCAGGGGGGGGGTTCTTAGCTGCGATCGGCTGCACCTAGGGTTATGAGTTAGGGTTTTTCATTCTTTTATGATATAAAATAAGAAGTTTCATTCTAGCCCCTCAAGTATAAAGTGTGTAGCAACTTGGGTGGAAAGTTACATAATTTTAACGTACCGGGATGACGTAAAGCCTCCGAGGAAAGTCGGATAAATCCCGAGAGATGTACATACTTTACATGCTTTAAATCACTTATCTGAAATTAACAGGCGTTACAAGTCCACCCTCCTTAAAATGGGATTCGTCCCCGAATCCCGATGCGACAGGAACAATTGCGGGTAGAGTTTCATTATCTCGCATTCGGATTCCCAAGTAGCCTCTGAACCCCTACGGTGCCTCCATTGCACCTTCACCTTCCTAACCACTTTATTTCTCAAACGCCTTTCCTGACGGTCAAGAATTGCGATAGGTTATTCAACGTAGTTCAGTTTACTATCAAGCTCAATGTCATCAAGAGGCACATGGGCATCTTCATCTGCTAAACATTTCCTCAAATGGGACACGTGGATAGTAGCTTGAATTCCCGCGAGCTCATCGAGCAATTCCAGTCTATACGATACCTCACCAACACGGGACAATATACGGGATGGAACAATGAACCTCGGACTAAGCTTCCCCCACTTACGAAAACGAATGATGCCCTTCCAAGGAGAAACTTTTAGCATAACTCTATCTCCAGCCCCAAAAACAATAGGCCTCCGCCTTTTATCCGTGTAGGACTTTTGACGATCCTGAGCGGCCTTCATAAAAGCCTTAATCTTATCGAGCTTCTCAGTCGTTGCCTCAACCACCTTCAAACTACCCAACTATTTCTGACCAATGGAACCCTAACAGACTGGAGTCCTACACCTCCTACCATACAACATCTGAAACAGTGGCATCCCAATCGTGGCGCGATAACTGTTATTATACGAAAACTCCCCCAACGGTAAGTGACGGTCCCAACTACCACCAAAGTCGATAACACAAGCCCGCAACATATCCTCGAGAGTCTGAATGGTCCTCTCGGACTGACCATCCGTCTGCGGGTGATAGGCAGTACTAATGAGGAGTTTGGTACCCATCTCCTCGTGAAACCTTTTCCAAAACCTGGAGGTGAAACGCGTATCCCTATCCAAAACAATAGATACCGGCACCCCGTGCCTAGAGACGATCTCACGAATAAACTCATCGGCTAGCTGCTCAGAATTAAAAGTCTCTCGAATCGGCAAGAAGTGAGCGCTCTTGGTCAGTCTATCCCTGGTTACCCAAATGGTGTCCTAATTACCCTTAGGAGTACGAGGCAGTTTAGTCACGAAATATATAGTAAGATGCTCCCATTTCCACTCAGGTATTTCCAATGGCTGAAGTTTCCCAAACGGCTTCTGATGCTCGGCCTTAACCTGAAGACATGTCAAACACTTACTCACATACTGAGCCACCTCAAACTTCATCGCAGGCCACCAATAATTCTTCCTCAGGTCTTGGTACATCTTGGTCGCGCCCGGGTGAATAGAATAGCGCGACTTGTGCGCCTCATCTAAAATTTTACCTCTGAAACCTCGATACCTCGGTACCCTAAACGCCCATCCTTATACTTCACCCCATCACCAACGTCTTCCAAAAACTTTTCCTGACCCCAAACACGTTCTGACATAATCCATTCCACCTGCAAGGCCTCATTTTGAACGCTGGCTATTTTCTTCAAAATATCGGGTTTAAGGATGAGTTGGTAAGATTTTACACGAATCAGCTTCGGTCTCTCCTTCCGGCTCAACGCGTCAGCCACCACGTTAGCCTTACTTGGTGGTACATAATTTCCAAATCATAATCCTTAATCAACTCTAACTATCGACGCTGGCGCATATTCAATTCCTTTTGTTCGAAGACATACTTTAAACTCTTATGATCGGTATAGATAACGCAGGAAACACCGTACAAATAATGCCGCCACAACTTAAGCGCAAACACAACGGCCGCAAGCTCCAAATCGTGAGTAGGATAATTCGCCTCGTGAGGCTTCAACTTCCGTGAGGCATAAGCGATGAATCGACCTCACTGCATCAAAACACACCCAAGCCCCTGATAAGAGGCATCAGAATAAACTACCAAATCATCGGTGCCATCAGGTAAAGCTAAAATCGGGGCATGCGTTAACCTGTTCTTCAACTCGAGAAAAGCCTCCTCCTGCTCAGTACCCCAAATGAACTTAACACTCTTCTTAGTCAACTTGGTCAGCGAAGAAGCAATTTTCAAAAATTCGGGAATAAAGCGGAGGTAATACCCTGCCAAGCCCAGAAAGCTATGGATTTCAGATGGAGACTTAGGAGACTCCCAATCATTCCCGGCTTCCACCTTTGCAGGATCAACCAAAATACCCCTCGGGTTAATAACATGACCCAAGAACTGAACCTCACGCAACCAGAAGGAACTCTTAGAAAATTTTGCATACAACTTGCTCTTTCGCAGAGCTTCCAAAACTTCCGAGAGATGACCGGCGTGATCGGATTCGCTTTTGGAATACACAAGGATGTCGTCGATGAAAACAATAACTAAGCGATCGAGCATCGGTCTACACACCCGGTTCATAAGATCCATGAACGCAGCCGGTGCGTTGGTCAAACCGAAAGTCATCACGAGGAATTCGTAGTGCCCATAACGAGTGCGGAATGTAGTCTTAGGAATATCTTCCTCCCGAATCTTCAATTGATGATACCCGGACCTAAGTTCGATCTTCGAGAGCCAACTAGCTCCTTGGAGCTGATCAAATAAGTCGTCGATCCTCGGAAGCGGGTACCGATTTTTAACGATGAGCTTATTCAACTCACGGTAGTCAATGCACATCCGCATGCTACCGTCCTTCTTCTTAACGAACCAGACCGAGGCACCCCAAGGGGAGATGCTCGGTCGAATGAAGCCCTTGTCGAGCAAGTCTTCCAACTGGGCCATAAGTTCTTTCATCTCATTCGGTAAACATTTAGAATAATGCTTGGAAATCAGCCCCTTGAATTAAACTCTGAACAAATGGAGGATGTCCACTGGCCGTTGAGGCATTGTCATCTTCAACCATATGGACATTGAACCTTGCTTGACTTCCTCCACATATTGAGCCTGTTTCAGATGGCTCTTCCACTATTGGCTGCTGCTGAGACTTGATAGAGAGATTGTCCATTGATGCAACTAATGCATTTGTCACTGGAAAGCTTGGCCTCTCTTCCTTAATCATATTGTTCTCAATCCTTTCATTCTCAGCAGCCTGTAGAAATGATATGACATCATCTAACTTGAAATTTGGAAAATTGACTTTCTCTTTGATGAACTTGCTAGCTGTATACCATTCGCCGGACAAAGAGGACATTAGTTTCTTGTTTAGTTCAAAATCAGAAATCTGCATATTAGTGGTTCTGATCTCATTCACAATAGCCATAAACCAATGCAGCACAGATTTGAGCCTTTCAACTTCTTTAAACTTAAATCTGTCAAACTGTTGCTTCAATCTGTCCTTTTTTATATCTCTTAGCTCGAAATTTCCTTCAAATATTTCTACCACAACATTACACATCTCTTGCGTTGGTGTGGTGATTGACACTTGTCAATATTTCACATGAGAGACCTAATTTTAGCATTGACAGCGCTTTGTCATCTCTTTTCTTCATTTGTCTCTCAACAACTTGATTGTTTCCAGTTGCTTCAGAAGGAACATAGGGTCCATTTTGGATAGAAACCCAAAGTTCTCTGTTGTTATAGTTCACAGCAGCCTGAAACAACACTTTCCATTTTATGTTATTTTCCTAACCGAGTAGCCTTGGAATCTTGTTTGTAGAGAGTTCTTGGTCATCAATCTCTTCAGATATGGACCTTTACAAACGAAAACCCTTTAAAGATTCAAAGTTTATTTCAAAACCTTCAGTCTCGTGGCCTTCAGTGAGCTTCCAGAGCTCTTATACCACGTGTCAGGACCGGACCTGGTGCAAACCTTAATAGGTTGACAAGAACACAGAGATCTAAAAAACCCAAAGGCCTGTTGAATATCCTAGCAGAATCAAGATATTCAACGGATGGGAGTGAAGGAATGAAATAATAATAGATATTCAGTAAGAATAATAGTCAAAGATAAATATTCACTATATTGAATATATCATTAATGTAACAGGGAAAGGAATGTGTAGGGTTTTCTGAAGGCGGCGGTACGAGAAAACACAAAAGGAATATTCGCTGGATTGTTTGTGGAGTATTCTATGCCTATCCACGCATGCAATAAATGGAAACCTAGTACACTATTTATAGCCACCCTGACATTCCTTCTAGAATACCCTAATCATTACATAATGAATGACAAATAAAATACAAGTGTAGACCACTCTTCGAGTAAGGTATATCTTGTTCTAGTAGACTTGATATGGACCGCATGCTCAATGCAAGTTTTCGAGCACATTTTACTTAGAATAGTTTCTGACAAAAAATATTCTCCTCCAGCATGCTCCAATCTTCTTAACCAATCTTTGCTTTTCTAAAATAAATCCATCGAGCAAGCATATTCTTCATGATGTCTTCAATCTTGCCTTAGAGACTTATTGAACAATCTTCAGCATGCTCGGATGCAAAGCTTTCTCGGGACTGAACCATGCTCGAAGTCTATACTTAGAAAATTTGACATCTTTTTTATTGCGTCCATGTTCGGAACACTTGGTTTAAGCTGGATGATCAAGTTGTTTGCTCGATTGACAATCCATACTCGATGAAGCGCACTCTTGCTTCGCAAATTGTAGCTTGCTCGAAGCCTTCAACACTTATAAGATTTCACTTAAGTAGGTTTGAAACACCTTGCTCGAGGTAGTAAAACCATGCTCGATGGTCCAAGCTTGCTCGTAGTCCATACTTAGCTGATTTTTTGAGGAGTTTGAGAAGATTCCAATCTTCCTTTGTAAATATCCGACTCAAGACTTTATCTTCATCTGAATTGAGCCTTGAATCAAATGATTAGTGCTATAATTGATAATCATGCGATTGTGAATGAGAAGCTATCTATAAGGGTAACGATATAGTAGTACTATAAATGTCTATATAAAGGTCAAGACATTCCTGGAAAGGAAGTTGGGTAAGATAAATAGTTATTATATAAGGCAACCTGATATGCACTAGCGAACAACAATGGATTCATAGGACACGAAGAGACTTGATTATTCAAAAAAAGGAAGATGTATCAGCATGGACTTCATGATCAAACTACCTTAGACAGCTATAACTCATGAACCATACGTGTTGGTGCAGAGCTAAAAAAAATTGAAGAGCGATTGAATGGTGATTTAAGGAATACTCAGTCAAGTTGCATAACAGTTGTGCTCAAGAATTGCAAGAGGTGTTCTATCTTAAGGAATAGACAAAGGAATTTCAAGAACTAATCCGTAAGGAGAAACTGGAAAGGTGTCCTCATATGGATTAATACGCTTTTGAACAGTATATTTGTTAAAGGTTGTGATTGGACAAAGGGGCCAAGTGTTGTGATAGTAAGTGCAATGTTTCGATATGAAGGATGAGAAAGAAAAGCATGTTTAAGGAAATGATGCTGACTTGATAAGTCTAGATAAGGAAGTATACAATCGAGGACTTCATGGATAAGCTACCAAAGACTGCTAAAACTTATAAGCATCACCCGATGATTCCGAGACAAAGGATAAACCGGTAACCCATAAAGCTAAGACGATTCAAAAAAGGATGTGTATACAGGAAGTAGTCTTCTTATAAGAGCAGATTTCGAGGACGAAACCTCTTATAAGATGGGTAGACTTGTAACATCCCAAGTTTCATGAGGTATTTAAAAGAATCGAGTTTAATTGAATTATAGAAGATAAATGTAATTATCTAAAGTACGAGGGGCTTAGGTGTTATTAAATGAAAAGTTAAAAATGAAACCCTACCCCTTCATTTAAATATAGCCACCATCTTGTTTTATAATTCTCATCACTTCCAACCTCATTCACCAGATTCCCGTTTTGAGAGAGCAACCCACAAATGATTCCCGGAGATCTAACCGTCGAATCGGTATCAAATTTTAACTGAGTTCTCATAGAATTAAAATGAATAGTTCCACAAGACGGATATTCGATCAGAGGTCGGGAAGCCAAGTTTATATCAGCAAGACCGTAGTGGAAAATGAAGATTTCCGGTGACTTTTTGGGTTTTCGGTGACTGTAGCGGTAGTTTCCGGTGACGGCAACTAATGGGTTTGTAGATCGTGGCGAGACAGTTTCGTGGTCGCTTGAATCACTTAATTCTGAGTTTTGATATGGTTTTGGTCTATTCGAGTGATTTTGAACATAAACCTCAAATTTACGTTTTTATTAAAAAGTCGAGTGGTTTTGGTCTATTCGAGTGAATGAAACTTGGTAGGATGATAGATCGGGCCATGATTAGTGATAAAGTAATGAACTTTTTAGTAAATGGGTTAGTTGGTTCAATCTGGGTAAAACCAGTGGTGTCCGGTTGCGAAAAGGAAGGGTAAACAAAGTCGGTTTTGCACGAAAGTTGAAGAGAAAGTAAATCGGGTTGAAGCATGTAAGAAAGACATAAATTTGGTGTTTAACATGTTGTTTGGAATGAATCGGGGCGAACTGGTAGCGTTCGGACCGTGTAAAAATGAGTAGATAAGGTTGTTAAGGCCGCAACTCGTTGGAATAGTAAAACGGGACATAAAGAATTGTTAAAAGGCAAAATAACTGAAAGAATGGTAAAATAAAGAAAAAGGGAATTCCGATCGCACAGAAAAGAATCGAAGCGCACGAGCATGCGATGCGATTAATTAGTCATGCGATGCAATTCGTTTTGTCCCATGCGATGCGATTTGTTTAAGGTCATGCGATGAGAAACGTTTTTTCCATGCGATGCGATTTGTTTAAGGTCATGCGATGCGAATTGTATTCCCATGCGATGTGATTTGTTTAAGGTCATGTTAAGCGATTGGTTTGCATTCATACGATGCTATTTGATTATGTCCTGAGAATGCGATCCGTTTGGGGAATGCAATTGCTTTCAGGTGCGATTCAATTTAGAAAAGTAACCCATTAACTATTTTAAAGTAGTTCACTATTCTATAAAGTATGATCTAGTTAGAAGTAGTTAATTAACACTTATAATTGTTACACAGTTAGTCATGCCCAGCTGATGATGGGTGTTACAATTACTTCATAAAGGAGCAACATTCAGGTGAGTTTGTAGCCCCATTTCTCTGTTATTTTTTTCAGGGCTATGTGCATAGTCCAATGTGATTAGTTAATACACTTACCTTAAGTGGTAAGTGTATGCCATATGAATGTTTAAAATGATACTTATTTGGTGTAGAAAGAGTTAGAGGTATGTATTAAGTGTATACGAGAATAGATATAACTAATGTATGTATGGCATGTATTGTTTAATGATGGTACGGAAAGAAGGCACCAGACCCTTATAATATCTGTGATGTTAGGGACAAGACCCTTATAATATATGTGATGTTAGAGACCAGTCCCTTAAAATATCTTTGATGTTAGGGACCAGACCCTTACAATAACTGTGACGCTAGGGACCAGACCCTAATAATATATGTGATGACATGGACCAGACCCTAATAAAATCTGTGATGGTAAAGATAGAATAGTTTATGGTATACCATAGGGATTTATGAAAGAAAGTGTGTAAGTACGAATCCATGTATGTAAAGTATGTACGAAGAAGTAATAGTAAGTAAGGTACGAATACGTATCTGCGGACACGTATGAGTAAAGATGTGAATGTAATGTATGTTAATTGATTAACTAGAACTCACTCAGTGTAGCTGACTTTTATTATGCAAGCAGATAAATAGGTTAAAGAAGCTGGCTTGAGGAGGACACATGGTAGGGACTGGAAGACAGACATCTTAAGAAGAATGATTATGAAATTTGATGTTATGTTTAAGACAAGTTAACTTTTGTTAAGAAAAGATTTTGTGATGTGTAATATATTGATTGTTTTTTTAGTATTTCCGCGAATGTTTTAATTAACTCTGATTTTCTAACTGTGTTTATGAGTAAATCCAACATCCAATATAGGGCACCGGGATTGGGGGTTTAAACACCACCCCCAGCCTTATACCCTAGGTGGGAGCCATAAACGCTAGCAATGGTATCGGTGTTTTTAAAAATATTGGGCAGCGAAAAATTCAATAGGATCTTAGATTAGAAAAATCATCAGAGGTTAAAAACATCGTAATTCTTATTTCATAAACTGGGATAAAACCCATTTTCATACAAACATAATTTTTATAATGATAAACCCTAATTTACAAAACATATTTCTTTGTTCTGGTGGCAATTCAGTTTTTTAAATTGAAAGACCTGCGAGCATCATTCCCACGTCTGGTTGCCCTGTATCTGCAACTGGTTGTGTCTTTGAGGAGGCTGTTGCTGTTGGGGCCTGTTTTGATGCTGATAGGGATTATGATTTGTGGGTTGGTTTCTCGGTTGGTAGCCTTGATAGTTTGCTGGTTTTGATAAAATTGAGCTTGATTCACTTGATTTCCAAATTGTTTTGTCAAATTGCATTCCCTTGCAAAATGACCTGGATTCTGGCAGTTTTAGCATATGGCTTTTGACTTATCAAAACCTATTCTGTCATTGGGTTAAGAAATAGTTTTTCTCCCAGTCCTATTGTATAGTCTTTTACTTCTTACAGCTAACATTGTAGCGTGCCACTTAAGATCCATATCTTCAAGATCATCTGCGTCAATTTGCTCTAAATCTTCTTCCACCACACTTGTGTGTATCAGATTCTTTGCAACAAAGGCATTATAGGAATCAATAAACATTGAGAATAATGCTTGGAAATTAGTCCCTTGAATTGAACTCTGAACAAATGGAGGATGTCCACTGGCCGTTGAGGCATTGTCATCTTCAATCATATGGACATTGAACCTTGATTGACTTCCTCCACATATTGAACCTGTTTCAGATGGCTCTTCTACAATTGGCTGCTGCTGAGACTTGATAGAGAGATTGTCCATTGATGCAACTAATGCATTTGTCACTGGAAAGCTTGGCCTCTCTTCCTTAATCATATTGTTCTCAATCATTTCATGCTCAGCAGCCTGTAGAAATGATATGACATCATCTAACTTGAAATTTGGAAAATTGACTCTCTTTGATGAACTTGCTGGCTGTATACCATTCGCCGGACAAAGAGGACAGTAGTTTCTTGTTCAGTTCAAAATCGGAAATCTGCATATCAGTGGCTCTAATCTCATTCACGATAGCCATAAACCTCTGCAGTACAGATTTAAGCCTTTCAACTTCTTTAAACTTAAATCTGTCAAGCTGTTGCTTCAATCTATCCTTTTTTATATCTCTTAGCTTGACATTTCCTTCAATTATTTCTACCACAACATTACACATATCTCTTGCGTTGGTGTGATAATTGACACTTGTCAATATTTCCCATGAGAGACCTAATTTTAGCATTGACAGCGCCTTGTCATCTCTTTTCTTCATTTGTCTCTCAACAGCTTGATTGTTTCCAGTTGCTTCAGAAGGAACATAGGGTCAATTTTGGATAGAAACCCAAAGTTCTGTGTCGTTATAGTTCACAGCTTGACACAAAAGAAAACACAAAAGGAATATTCGGTGGATTGTTTGTGCTCTCGAATTCTATGCCTATCTACGCATGCAATAAATGGAAACCTAGTAAACTATTTATAGCCCCCTGCTATTTCTTCTAGAATACCCTAATCATTACGTAATGAATTACAAATAAAATACAAGTGTAGACAAGTCTTCGAGTAAGATATATCTTGTTCGAGCAGACTTGATATGCACCGCATGCTCGATGCAAATCTTCGAGCACACTTTACTTAGAATAGTTTCTGACAGAAAATATTCTCCTCTAGCATGCTCCAACTTCTTGACCAATCTTTGCTTTGCTGGAATAAGTCCATCGAGCAAGCATATTCTTCTTGATGTCTTCAATCTTGCCTTAGAGACTTATTGAATAATCATCAGCATGCTCAGATGCAAAGCTTGCTTGGGAATGAACCATGCTCGAAGTCTATACTTAGAACATTTGACATCTTTTATATTGCGTCCATGCTCGACCCACCAATGTGCTTGGAACACTTGGTTTAAGCTAGATGATCAAGTTGTTTGCTTGATTGGAAATCCATACTTGATGAAGAGCACTCTTGCTTGGCAAATTGTAGCTTGCTCGAAGCCTTCAACACTTAGAAGATTTCACTGAAGTAGGTTTGAAACACCATGCTCGAGGTAGTAAAACCATGCTCGATGGTCCAAGCATGCTCGTATTCCTTACATAGAAGATTTTTTGAGGAGTTTGAGAAGATTCCAATCTTCCTTTGTAAATATCCGACTCAAGACTTTATCTTCATCTGAATTAAGCCTTGAATTGAATGATTAGTGCTATGATTGATAATCATGCGATTGTGAGTGTGAAGCTATCTATAAGGGTAACGATAGAATAGTACTATAAATGTCTATATAAAGGTCAAGACATTCTTGGAAAGGAAGTAGGGTAAGATAAATAGTTATGATTTATAAGGCAACCTGATATGCAGTAGCGAACAACAGTGGATTCATCGAACACGAAGAGACTTGATTAGTCAAGAAAAGGAAGATGTATCAACATGGACTTCATGATCAAGCTACCTTAGACAGCTATAACTCATGAACCATACGTATTGGTGCAGAGCTAAAAAAATTTGAAGAGCGATTGAATGGTGATTTAAGGAATACTCAGTCAAGTTGCATAACAGTTGTGCTCAAGAATTGCAAGAGGTGTTCTATCTTAAGGAATAGACAAAGGAATAGGCCTTGGTTCGCCTAAACCCAGCTTGTGATACACAGAATACGGCATGAGATTAATACTGGCTCCAAGATCAGCCAACGCATGAATAACCGTATCATCACTCAAGATGCAGGGAATCGTGAAACTCCCTGGATCGACCATCTTCTCTGGTAACTTCCTATGTAGGACAGCAGAACAGCTAGCACTCAATGGGATGGAAGCGACCTCAGCAAGCTTCTCCTTATTCGAAAGAATATCCTTGAGGAACTTCGCGTGTTTAGGCATATGAGTCAGTGCCTCAAGGAATGGAATGTTAAGGTGAAGCTGCTTCAAAAGATCAAGAAATTTAGAATTCTGCTCCTCATCTCTGTCTCTGCGGAGTCTCCCGGGGTATGGTACTCTGGGTTTGTAGACTCTCGGTGGCTCGCTTGGTAGCTGTTGTCTCTCGGCCTGTGCTGAACTCCCTGGGCTGCTCCTCTGATGCACCTGGGCCGGTGGAGACTCCATCACAATCTCCTCATCCGCCTGCTCCTCTCTATCATCAACTGCATGCTCCTCGACAACTCTCACTCTCGACCTCTCCTGAGTCCCGGGCTCATCTCGTGCCCCTGCACCGCTCCTCGTTGTCACAAATTTAGCGAATCCCTTCGGGTTTTGCTCGGTGTTACTCGATAGCATACCCTGCGGCCTCTCGTTCAATCGACTGGCTATCTCCCCCATCTGTCACTCGAGACTCTGAATCGACGCTCATTGATTCCTCATGAACTGCTCGTGCTCTTGAAACTTCTCCTGGGTCTCCTTATGTCGGGAATCCTCTCGTGTCATAAGCTGTGACAACATCTGCGTCTGCTGCGCCATAATCTCCTCCAAAGTGGGCTTCTTCTCCCCACTGCTCGCTCCCTCAGCGGCATCCTGTAAAAGGCTCTGACGCTGCTGAAAACCGGACTGATTACCACCCCTCCAGTTGGAATTCTGGTTGCCTCTCCATCCCGAATTATAAGAATTGAAAGAATTTGGGTTTCGGTTTGGATTTCCTATAAAGTCTACGGCCTCCACCTGCGAACTGACTAGTCACTGAACGGTATCATGCCCTCCTCTGCATATCTTGCACAACTTGCTCTTCGTCTGCAAGTCCTTCACAATCTGCACTAGCGCCTCTACCTGTGCCGTCAGTGCGGTGGTCATGTCCACCGAACGCATGCCGCGTGAAATAGAATCGACGGTCTTACCACCCATTGCGGGTGGTCGCTGGTATCCTCTCATAGCTAACCCGTTAAACAAAGCGATGCACTCATCCGGGTCCTTCGTCGTCAGCAAATTTCCTCCCGCCGCCGTGTCAAGCATGTTTGCGTCACGTACGTCACTCCATTGTAGAACTTCTCGACAACCGCCCAATCTTGCAAGCCGTGGTTCGGGCACAACGCTAATAGATTCGTAAATTGCTCCCATGCCTCGTACAAACTCTCGGTGTCCTCCATCTGAAAAAAATTAATCTGGTTACGCAAACGAGCGCCGTTAGCCGGAGGATCGTATTTCTCAAGAAATAGGGTCTGATGGCAGCCCAAGTAGCTATGGAGCCCTGTGGGAGGGACTCGAGCCATAGACTCGCTTTATCGATGAGCGAGAGTGGAAACACGCGGAGTTTCACAGCGCCTTCGGATACGCCGGCAGGATGGAAAGTGTAGCAGATACGCGCGATGCAAGTGAGATGATGATGTGGGTTTTTGTGAAGTAACCTGTGGAACTGAGCAGAATGAGAAATGGTATTCAGAATGTTCGACGGAATCTGCCAGTTTCCTTTAACTCCAATGGCAGGTGGTGCGATGCTGGATCTTGCGCCAGCATTGGCCGGACGGGCCCGGTCTGCAACTGTCCTCTTTAGTGGTGGATTGTCACCCATGATCCTATCCCTATCGTCGGAGTCAACGGATGAAGAAGCGAAAGATGGTGAAACGGCGCGACGTCTCTCACGAAACTCTCTCTGGCTCGGGAAATGCTTCCGTGTCGGGTGGTCCTTGAGATCGAGTCTGTCGCATAAAACTATAATTAGAAATAAATTTAACTAAACTATTCTTACAAATAAGCAAAACAAACAAAAATAATTACAAGTAGCACACAAGGTAAGTCCTAACTCGAGTCGCTAGCAAAACGCCTAAAACCGTGTCCCCGGCAACGGCGCCAAAAACTTGATGTGCGTCGGATATGCCTAAAAAAATGACCCTCACAACTAAGCTTTAAATATAAAACGAAAATCCTAAAACCACACACAACCGGAAAGTGTACCGATCGCAAGTAGTATAGACCTAGGAAGTCCGAGTATCGAACACGTGGACACGTAAGACGCTAACGATTATTAACCATAGACAAGACCAACCTTAAAATAATATTTAATTGATTTTTGATTTCTTTTAACTTAACTTAACAAACTACGCTGACCGAAAAAAGTTACCTAAAATAGAAAACTTAACGGGGAACTAACTGTGTTTACTTAGGATGGAGAAAAACGTGTACCTAGGTCTGAATCAAACTGTAGGCCTGACAAGCTAATGGATTGAATGATATCTAGACGCCGGTTCCTAAAGATGACATGACTAAGGATCGCTCGGGCTCACTGGATTACTTCTCTGTCTCACTCAACAAGCCTAAACTACTCGAAATCGACTAAAACGACCAAACCGGGAGACAATTGCTACGTGTTCTAATGTTGACTCACCTCTCGGTCTCACCAACACTCGACCCTAATGACAATGAATACTACACAACCAAAGATAGAGGAACAATTCAACTTAAACCAAAATAGATCAACTAATCGCTCAAAACACCTATACCTGACAAGAAACGAACTCGCTCTCGCGCAATCCTTATTCTAGCATGCAAAGGTAATGAGATGACCCTAACTTCTTGTTACCTCTCGGTCTCTAAGAAGGTGTATAACCGCTGTACTTAATCCAATAAATCATGCAATAAAACCCTAAGGTTGTTCCTACCGCAAACAAACCCTAAACATAAAGTCTAGAATCAAACAATGCACCGATCAATCAACACAAAACTAATTAACCGACACACGGGGTTTCTGCAATGATTCACCAAAATTCCCAGCCACTAAACACAACCTATTTCATGTCTAAATCAAGCTTTACAATAACAATTCAAGTCCATCAATCAACAATCCATAAAACTCATCAAACACTAACAATAATCATCATTCCTAGGTAGAACTAACATGTTTAGCCTAGCATACTTTTTGGACAGCCATGAACATTCAATAAACACATCATTAAACTCATCTCAAACATCTTAACAATCATCCAATAATCATAAACAAGTCAATCTCTAACACAATTGCAAAACTATGTAATCAATTGAACAAGTAAATAATATAATGAACAATGTAAAAGAATGAAGGATATGGAGTGATTCCGGGCTGCAGTAAGTTGATGTAAACTGATGGAAATCAGTCCCGAGACATGTCCTTGCCTTCTTCTTCCTTCCCTAGCCGCCACAAGCTCCAACCCTAGCCACCAAACTTTTTTTCTTTTCTCATTGCTTCTGGCCGATCGCAACAGGTTATGGGCAGCTAGGGTTTTTTTTTCTATATCTTCATATTATTGTAAGACTTGGGCTTTTCCAACATGTAATAGGCCGGGCTTTGAGTTTTTACTTGAAAACGTATGCGTAAAAAGCCTTTAAACTGCTCAAGAAGCTCAGTTAAAAGGTGCGAAAAATACCCATAACCTACAATATGAAGATTAATATTTAAAACCTATCTAAAACGAGTTAAAACACATAAAATATAATATAATACGTAGATAAAATGTGCTAAAAATACGTGTGTTTTACAACACATCAATATATTAAACATAGCTTTTCATAAGTCAATGATATATACAAAATAATGTTTCTTTATGACTAAAAAACATAAAATTTTATTATATAAAAGGTACATTATTCATGGTTAAGAAACACAGGACTTTACATACAAAGGATGATAGTTAGAATAATGTTTTTTCATGATTAAAAGACAAAAAGTTTTATATACAAGGAATATAGTCAATTAATATTTTTATATGAATAGGAAAACTTTTATGCAAAAGTTATGGTTAGAATTTATATTTCTTTTTGTAAAAGAAGCGTAAACAAAGGATGTTTCTTCATGAAGAAGAATTCTAGAATATAAATAAACAAAGGGACTAAAGATCCAAGTGTTTTATAAAAGCAAGGGATATATCAAGGTTTAAAGCTATGAAAACCAGACAAAAGGTCTATAGCTAGATCAAGAAATGATCCGGGTATTTATCTAAACCTATTTTATCATATGTCAATCCGCAATCATTCATAAAGGTTTTCAAACAAGATCACCACATCATTCAAACAATAAATCACAAGTGAATAAGTTAAACCTTTACAAACAGTCAAAACATATTTATACTCTATAAGATGAACAGGTTGTTTGTCTTAAAGAGTTAGTCAAACGTATATATGAGATTACGTAATCTCTAAAACGTTATATTACAAATTAGAGAATAAAAACAACTCAGACCGAATACACATGTGTCTCAATCCAAAAATAACTATTCTGCCTAAACAGTCAAAGGCTACGTAGCCGCGGGCTAACAGTCATATGTAGTTCTCCAGTATGGGCTACGTTGCTCGGAGAAACTTGTGTGTGTGTAGGGCAGTGTTACAAATACTGGAAATAGAAATATTCCTACTGAGCATGTCAAGAAAACTATATTTGTATTATGATTGTTATTTAAATATTTTTAGAGTCAACGATTCATCAACATATCGCTGACGTATTTCCCCCACATTACAGGAAAGCAAGTATTGTACAGATAGCAAGGAATAAAAGTCATTCATGGAGTTAGATGCTCGCTTATAGAGATGGCTCAGTTTTTATCATGAAAATTGAAATCAAGATTTAATAAGGTTTATAAATCAACTACTCGGATATTTATTATTAGAGAAATTTTCAAAATAAACTAATATCTTTTTATAACCAAAACACTTCTGCTAAATAACCTGCAACTCTGATATATTTATCAAATAGGTACCAACTATGGGTCACACGCCTAGGCCCTAGACCGGGGTTTGACAGCTAATAATAGTAAGTCTATGGAAAACAAGCACATGAGATAACTCAAAAGATTTCCATTATGCAGATAATCATAATGATACAACGGAAAACTTAGGGTTTCAGGTGGAATCTATTAGGCGCGGCTGTCAATATTAGATCAGAAGATTTTAAGAGGCTCGTCTCATTAATGAGACGTACCATTCTATTTATAGGCACCTGGCATTCCTTCTATAAACCCTAATCATTACAAAACATTCTTAAAATAAACCTAAGTGTATAACGGGTCTTGGAGTAAACATATTCCTTGTCGAACAGACTTTGTAATCCTCGAGTGTGCTTGGAACATTACTTCGAGCAAACTTTACTTCAAATATTTTCCTAAGAAAACATTATTCTCAAGCACACCTCAATCTTCCTGATAATTCCAAACTTTTCTCAGAAATATCCCACGAACAAACAAGTTCGTGCTCGAATTTCTTCAATCTTTAACTTTGTCTTATTTGAACAAACTAAGTATACTCGGGTACTGTAGCTTGCTTAAGATTGAACTATGATCGGAGTAACACTTAGAATAATTTCCATTAACTCCCTTCAAGCATACTTGAGATCCATTTTTATTCTATCCTTGCTCGACCCACCAGGTTACTCGAGAACTTGGTTTAAAGTAAGATATATCAAGGATTTGCACGGCAGAAACCTTGCTTGATAGAAGAACTTACTTTGCTTGATGAAGCGCAGCTTGCTCGAAGCTCAACACTTAGAAGAATTCCAGAAAATAACCTTACACGGATAAGATATCTTGCTCGAGATTGTAAGTACCTTGCTCATAGTGCTTAAGTTTGCTCAAGTTTCACCATACTTAGCATTTTCAAGGGAGGTTGAGAAGATTCCGATCTTTCCTTATCTATCCTTTAGACCCAACAGTTTTCATACAAGAATATTAACTTATGAGCCCTCCTCCCTATAAGGAGCTCATAAGTTTTTGATTCTAGCAGTGTGGGACAAGTCATTTTATCATTTCTCCAATGTGGGATGAACCCACTTTCGCTTTGTTTACATGTTAGATTGTTATATATATCCATATCTTTACAGCATACACTATTGATTCTGAATTTAAGTCATGCATTGGGTACACACTCTCATGCACCTCCAACTATCTGGATGCATATGCAATCACTTAACCTTGCTGAATTAGCATGCAACCTAACCCTCGATGCGTGGAATCAGTACAACTACCAAATGTTCATTGTCATCGGGTAGAATAAGAATGAGAGCTTTTGTGAGTATCTTCTTTAATTCCTTAAAGGCATCCTCTTCTCAATTGAATACTATAGTATTCCAAGACATACTAGTCAATGACGTGGCTATCTTGGAGATAGTAGTCAGCTAACCTTAAGAAACTACGTATCTTGGTTGGGTTTTAAGGTGTCTTCCAATTCGCCACTTCCTCAACCCCTTAGCTGGGTCCACGGTGATCCCTTCACGATTAATTATGTAACCTATAAATTGCACCTCATGCTACCAAAATGCACACTTTGTGAATTTACATAATCCTTTTTTTCATAGTCTCTAACACTTCTCTTAGGTGTTAATCATGGTCAGACTCATTCCTCGAATTAATCAAAATGTTGTCAATAAAGACAATAACATATTTGTCTAGCATCAGAAGACATACCCTCTTCATTATATCCAAAGATGCTACTGGATCATTAGTCAATCCAAACGACATAACGAGAAACTCATAGTGTCCATAATGCATCCGAAACGCTGTTTTAGAGTAGTAGGGAACTCACATCTCTCTAGTTCTATCTTATAATTCTTAAACATTCTCATAATTTTAATAGAAGTATTGCTAGCGGTCTCTACGTAAAAGTCTCAGGTACACGACAGCATTCTGTTCTTGCTATTGTACAAATTGACGAAGATACAAAACTTCTATTTGCACCGTAAGTACGGTTAACTAGAAACGTACCTAACATAATTTCTGCCATCTTCTTAGCTTGCTCCTGGGCAAGCATGTTTCCAATCTTGGCTTTCGATTTCTCAGCATCTTTCTTACCATTTCCACCAGCATTAGCACTCGAACATTCCTTTTCCATGTGGCCAGTGTTTCTACATCTAAAACAAGATGACTCTGTAGTACAATCACGGGAGTAACGTCTAGTCTTTCCACACTTTTAGCAAGTCTTGAATCCAGTACCCCATTTACATTCTCCACCATGAATTTTTCCACAAGTATTGCATGATTCTTTCACCCACACCACGCTTAGGGTTAGTCAACTGAGTACAGGACCATTTAGCAGGGGCGATCCATTTCTTATATTTCATCTCATCAACATCAACATCTTTGATGTCGAAGTCATCATATACGATCTCAGCCAACTCTATAGTAGAATCATAAGTCGATGGCTTGTTAGCTTTGATAAACATTCTTACAATTTGGGGTGATACTCTCACATAACACTTGATACTCTTAGCTTCAGTATCCACCATACATCGCATCAAACTTTCCATATGGTCGAACTCTAGGGTATATCACGGTGAGTTCTCTTACCCGCCCGAAGGGACAAAAACTTCATTTCCACATTCTCAACTTTAGTATCCACACAGAACTTTTTCATGACCAACTCCTTCAAGTTGTTCCAAGTCATTTCTTCAAGTTCTTTCTCGGGATTCCCATGTTCTACACTTTCCCACCAAAAGAGACCTACATCATTAAACAATTGGGTAGAAAACCCCATAACTTGGTCAGGGCGACACTATCTTGATTACCTTGCTCATGGCACTCACCCACTAGAGGTGGGTCACAGCCCTCAAAGGTTCTGTAGTTGCACCTATGTTTTCCCTTTTTATTCTTCTTATTAGTTATATCTTCCAAAGTCTTGATTGACTTAATAACACTTGATTCAGTTCTTTGTGTTCTCACTACTATCCTTCTTGGATGTTCTTAAGACCATTGGAAAGAATCCATGGTATTTCCGTCGTGTGTCATTTCTTTAATGACGGTAGCTCTAGCAGCAGGGTTTAGATAATGTCTTTCTTCAGTACAAGTACTTAGAGTACTTCCGGCGGTGTTAGCATACAAAGATATAGAAGGAGTCTGACCCATACGTGGTCTACCAGGATGTCCAACAGGACCACTACATCCTTGATTGCCACCTCCTACACCATCCATGATAGTTCTATCGGGAAATACACAAGCGTTGTCATTACAGGAAACATTTAGTACAAGAATAGTAAGGTAAATAGTTAATGACATTAGCAAGTTGTAATTAACTAATCGCATTCTTCATTTCTCCCATTACTAATTCAATTGTGCTAGGTTCTATATCTTACACAGTTTAGCAATAATGCAAGAAACTATACATATAGTCAAATATAATTACATATTCTTATCCCTAGCAATTATTCTAGTATTTAAACATTCTTATCACTAGCAGTTAAACTAGAAATCTTACACAGTCTTACATTCTTCACATGCAATTAGTAGTGTACTCTACCATTCTCGAGCTTGCTTAAACGATATATGGAATACTTAAACTGACATCTTCTTTTATTTTCTTCTTTTAGTCCCATTCTCTGTTCAAGTATAAGCATATACGATGCTTATTTATCTCAAAATTGTGCTATCATACCAACTTGTAAGGCCCTAGACCCGGACACCCAACTTGGCATTGGATTTGCTCATAAACACAGTTCTAAATATCATAGTTTATTAATACTTTCTCGGAATAATAAAAACTTGAACCATTCAATACATATTCTTAATTTTAAGAAACATTCAAACATGTCTTTAAGAGCAAACATCACAATAACTTCTTTCTTCATATGTCAGTCTTTTTATTCTTTTACCATGTGTGCTCCTCAAGCTATTTGCTTTAATCTATTTGCCTGTGTGTATACTAAAAGTCAACTACGCTGATGATTTCTAGTTTAACAAGTCACAGGTTATGCATTTACAACATATGCATTCGTATCCGAAGATACCATTCTACATAAACCTGCAGTTACTTTGATTTCTTACTTTCACACATTCTACCATTCTACATTCTTCATGGATATTATAAGGGTAGCTCCCTAATTCATTGAAGTATTAGTAGGAAATGCTTCCTATTCTTCGCGAGTGTCTAAGGGCTCGCTCCCTAGTTCTTACCATTATAACATTCTTCCAATAATTACACATAACAAATATATAATATAGCATTCAAGCTAAACAACACAAACATAGTCATGCATATCATATTCTACACATAAAAGTATATACACAACCCCAAAAACGTTTAAGGATCAGGGGCTAGAAACTAACATGGATTCTGTTACATTCAGGGGCTAGAAACTCACATGGATTCTGTTACATAAAAGTATGTACACAACCCCACAAGCCCAATAAATCGCTCTTAACTTAACTAGCGGTTCTAATTTGCGAGCAGTATTAATCGAAATCAGGTTTAAATCACAACTACATGTGAGCTTGACCAAACTTGATATCGCAAGCTATCAAGTAAACTCAATCGCAGCCCGTCCGGGGTCGCAATCGCAGCCCGGTCCGATTCACAGCCACAACCCAGTCTAGTTTGCAACTTCCAAATCTGATCCATATTTTCCTAAGCTCGTTTAACATAAAGCTTTGGACTTTATTTAGTGTTTGATCATGTTCTAGTGTCATACTAAATTTCATGTAAAACCAACTTCATTTACCCATCCTTCTTTACGAACCAAACATTACTCGTTTAACATGAACCAAAACAATTCGCTCGTTTATGATAAATTTTGCAACTTGAATACTTATTATATCCTAATCTAATATCCTACCAATTTTTATGGCAATTCGACATCAAATGCATATCCTTTTTTTAGCTAAAACATACCTTAACGGGTCTAGATCCTATCTATGCTTTGGTGAAGCCTGTTCTAGGTTCTGAGCTAAACCGAAACTTGACGTTTAGAGAGCTTATGTGTGTTTTTTTGAGGTGTAAGTGAATGGATGGAAATGAGATCTAGGGTCTTAGGAGAAAGTTAAGGTGGCTAATTAAAAGTTTAATTTTGTGGCGGAACTTACATATTCTCCCCAAATCATGCTTGAAGAACATGATACATTATGCATGTAAAACTTTCGCTTTGGAAAAATATGAAATTTTTCAAGTATATAGGAGGTATACGAAATTCCCTTTTGTTTTGTAGAATGAAGAGTGACATGATTAGAATGTAACTTTTGATGAGCTTTGCGTGGAAATTCTGCTTTGTTCTTGAAATTTAATTAGTTCATATTTCTATTTGCTAGTATGGATTATTATCGGCTGGTAAGTAATAGTTTGGATTACTAATATCCAATTTGTTTTATAATTAAGTTATTTTACTCAAATAAGCTAAAAAAAGCAAGCAATATTCACTTTTTTTTTGTGATACCCCGTATTTTACATGTATTTTACTTGCAGTCTGAACCTGATCTTTGGTCTCATATTTGCATTGCGGGTAAACAGAAAGTTAACCTTTGGTAACTTCTGATCATGGGCCAAAATATGCATTGGATCACCAATGCCAGTGGTGGTTTTCATTTGGTTGTAAATATTTAAAAATTTTAATAATATTTCTTCATCTGCCCGTTATTTGGCGATATCTTCTCTGTTAACAGGTGAAGAACCTACTGAATCTTTGTTTATGAAAGAGTTAAAGTGACACTGGCATGACTCCCATTTCATATTAGAGGAAAGTTGGATCAATGTGAAAGACAATAAAAGTAATAATAATATTACATAAAGGGAAGAAGGCGTACGTTTTTTAAACAAAAATGTTGCATCAACATATTATGAGAAAGTCGTATCTAATCAAAGGGACCGATCCATGGATTGGAACAGTGAGGACCTTGAGGTTAGTTAAATGATGGTTGGTAAAAGTTAGTTAATTTTATATATTAATTAGTTAGTTTTGGAATAGTAAACAAATGAACATTGGTACTTCAAGCGTTGTTTTGTGTTTTTAGGGAATTGGAAGTTAAGGAGCTTGTCGGGAATATTTACGAGCTTGGAATGAAGGCGTAGAGGTGTGAGATTGGACGTGCATGCATCATGAGGCAGTTAAATAAAAGAAAAATAAATCTGCTAAAGCTTCTGTCCTTCGCGCGACGCGAAGGATTAGAGAGCCCGACTATTTTGGACTTTGCGCGACACGAAGATGAGGCCCATGCCATCTTCACGCAACACGAACCGACTTAAAACCGAAAAAATATAGGTTTTTCACTATATAAACCCATTTACCTCAACATTCAACATATCACCACTTCCAGAGGCAAAAGAGGCTGTTTAGGGCGAGTTTCCACCATTCTAAAGCTTCCGGTTCATCTCGGGTTTGCATGTCATCAAAGATAAGTTATTTAATCGATATGTCGATGCTCAGCTATGTTCCCGTGTTCATTATATGCTAGGGTTTGTGAATTTTAACTTAAAATCAGATTCATATGATTAATGTTTAAGAACTTGATTGAGTTATTTCGTATATCTTGTTTAATTATTGCTTGATTATTTAAACAATTTGTGTTTCAGATTATTAGTTAATACATCACTTGTTTGGTTTTGTTCATCAACATTTAGAGTTAGGCTCTTGTGTCATTGGACTATTGATCATCAAATATTGTTATCTAATTGGTTTCCACTAAACATAAATTGGTAATTAGGTAGACGGAGTTCAATTGTGTCATCAATTCGGTTAGGGTATCGTTTGCATCAAACTACTAGGTCTAGTAATAACTGCGTAGTCAAGATAAGTGAATCTGGGATTAAGTAGAATATCACATTACCCGACCCTAGAATGAATGCCTTTTCTTAATTTTGTTTACAAAATCTTTTTAAGTAATCGTTTAGGTTTAATTAATCTGTTTCAAAAACCGCTTGACATCGTTTGTCCGCCTTAATTTAATAATTAATTGAGTTAGAGTAATAGAATATTAAATTAGCATTTTCCTTGAGTTCCAGTGGAGACGACCTTACTTACCCGTACTAGTGTAGGTATTTAAGTATTTAAAATCAACTATTTCAGTAGACCGCGACAGCCTACGTCAAAATGGCGCTGTTTCCGGGGACTCAACGTGCTTAGGGCTTAGTTTAGTTTAGTTTTAGTTATTTTATTTTCTTCGTTGATTTTACGCGGGGTGTGCTTGTTTAGTGTGTGCAGTGAATCTTTTATGTTAATGCATACAAGATTTGCCCCAGACAAGGAGGTGTTGTAGTTTGATCCTGAGATTGAGAGAGCCGCGAGAAGAAACCGAGTAAATCAAAGAAAGGGTGAATGCTCAAGGCCAAAAGAAGAAGACATGAATCATCAAGAAAATAATCGAAACCCAATGCCACCTGTGTTTCAATCTAAAAACCAAGGCCCACTTCCAAACCAAGAACAACCCGTTCCACAACACATTCCACAAAACCTGCCCTTCCATGACTTACCACTACTAAACCAACACATCGACCAAAACCGAAACAGGAGACCTCAAAGGCAGTACCACTTGAGAGATGATCATTCCATAAGGTCTGAGCCGCCAACAATCAGGTGGAGTTTGAATATGAAAGGGTAGCTAATCAGCGGAGGTTATTAGTTGAGTTTGATGAGTTTGAGGATGAAAAAGAGATAGAAGATGCTCCAGGGGGTCGGTATTATAGAAGACAACAACAAACCAACCGAAACCGAACACCTAAGCCTGTTCAACAACCGAGAAACCGCCGAGCCCAAAGAAGACAAGAGATTCCCGAGCCGCAATTTCTCGAGTATGAGTTTGATGATGGGTCCCAAGGGCATTGTTCCACCGCCTGTTCGGGGAGTTCAAAGTCACTTCATTCCACAAGTGGCCACGAACCCGGTTCCCATCGTTATCCCGGTTAGAGAAGGAAGAACGTTTTCGATAAGACAATGCAAACTGACCGAGATGCCTACTTTTCATGGGTAGGCAACAGAAGAGCCATACCTGCACTTAAGTGAGTTTAATGCTATTTGCACCACCATCTAATGTCAAGGGTTCACTGCTGATGAAGTTAAGCTAGTGGTGTTTCAGTTCAGTCTAAAAGATCTAGTGAAGTTGTGGTTTTTGTCTTTACCATCAGCAAGTATATGTGGCAAGATTTGGCTCAGCAATTTTTGGACAAGAATTACACACCACAAATAATGTCTGAGGCCCGAACTTCTATGATACGTATCCTCGAGTTTATTCAAGACGAAAGAACCGGGTCAAAATATCACCTTAAAAAGCTCAACTTAATTCACTTTTGAACTACTTGTTTGACCCATTTTCTGGGGGGGGGGGGGAGGGGGGAACAGAAGGAGAGGATAAGAAGCTTTCAAGCTTCTTTTTAGGAGCAGTTAGTTAAATTTGTTTCACAACTTTTTATACGTAGAGGGCATTGTCATTTTATTTGTTATCTTCTTGTTTTTTTTTAAATTTCTAGACTTAGTTCTGTAATTGGAGACCGCCCCTCTAGAATCGGGCCTTATCTTTTTCAGCTCAATAATAATTTGCCTGCTGTTTTTCTTAGTATCTATCATTTGGTTCCATTGCCAGGAAATTCGAAATGGCACCTTCAACCCGGAGTACAAATGACACAGACCCCATGGTCGCCATTGCAGCTCAATTAGCAGCTACGGCTTCCCGATTGGATTCCATCGAAGGCTTGAAGGAGGAAGTAGCAGCCCTAAAAAATAAATCCCCGAATTTTAACCATTTCAAGAGTGGGTGAGGACGCAACAATGAAGGAAAAAGTTCTTGGCGGAACCACCATCCATACCGCCCATTCCAAAAAATTGACTTTCCTACTTATGATGGAGGAGATCCACGTGGGTGGATTCTTAAAGCAGAAAAGTATTTTCGCTATTATCAGATCCCAGATGAAGAGAAAGTGGATGTTGCCTCAATACATTTGGAAGGAGATGCTTTAGATCTGTTCTCCTGGTTATCAGCAGATAAAACTATTAGCATATGGGTGGAATTAATCCTGGCTTTTCAGAAGAACTTCGGTCCAGCCGGGTTCCAAAATCCAGACGAGTATCTCTGTAGTATCAAACAAACCGGATCTGCTCAAAAGTACCGACAAGAATTCGCCAAGAGGTCGGCTAGGGTTTCGAACTGGCCGGAACATTGCTTTCCACGGGTGTTTCTAAATGGCCTAAAAGAGAAGCTTAAAACTTATGTGCGTATACAAAAACCACGTACAGTGTACAACGCCGCCAGTTTAGCCATAGAGTATGAATTCAAAATGGGTGCTAACAAGCCTAGTAAAAACACCACATGGAGTCCAAGCCCGAAACCTAATATACCAAATACCAAAAAGCATAACTCACACTAACACACATAACCCCACCACCCAACGCCCTCCTTTAGGAATCTCTGAAGCAGAAAAACAAACTCGTTTATCGAAAGGGTAATGCTATCGATGCGGAGAAAAATATGGACTAGGTCATCGCTGCAAGACAGGAACATTCAAATTATTAGAAGCTTTTGATGGGTCAGATGAACCGATCAACACCTGTAACGAGGAGGAATTTGTTGAACAAGAGGGTTTTGCTGAAATAAGTATGCACGCGATTTTTGGTAAGTCCAACATAACCACAATGAAATTACAGGGAACTTTAGGAACCACTGAGGTATTGATCTTAGTAGACTGCGGTTCTAATCACAAGTTTATATCTGACACCTTGGTGCGAAAATTAAAGATGGTTTCTCAATTCATTAACCAGTTTGGCGTTCAGATTGGAAACGGGGATATCATCAGATGCAATCAACTTTGCAAAGATGTTTCTGTGAAATTAATGGACCTGAATATTGTCCGAGACTTCAACCCGTTCAATATTGGAGGAGCAGACCTGGTTCTCGGTATCCAATGGTTATCTACACTTAATACTGTTCAAGCAAATTGGAACGAGATGTTCATGATATTTACTATATATGACAAGAAATATAAGTTAAAAGGTATATCCTCTGGCCCTCAAAATTCTGCCTCTTTTCAGCATTTTGCCATTGATACGGATGTCACACCGGCTATACCAGACCCATTACAACCTCTAATCCGTAAATACCAAAATGTTTTCACTGAACTGAATAACCTGCCACCTTTTCGCACCGTTTCCCACTCAATTCCCATGTTGCTTAACCATGCCCCTCCAAATATCCGACCATACCGATACCCGTATTCCCAAAAAACCGAGATAGAGAAGCAAGTGGATCAACTACTAACAGCTGGGTTCATACAGCCTAGTACTAGTCAGTTTTCAAGTCCCATTTTGTTGGTTAAAAAGAAAGACGATACTTGGCGGATGTGCGTGGATTACTGTGCTTTAAACAAAATTACGATGGCCGAGAAGTACCTATTGATGAACTTTTAGATGAGTTGTACGGCGCAACAATTTTTTCTAAACTTGATTTGAGGTTGGGCTATTACCAAATCAAAGTGAACCCATCAGACATAGCAAAGACAACATTTCGCACTCATTCGGGTCACTATGAGTTCAAGGTCATGCCATTCGGTCTGACGAATGCCACATCAACGTTTCAATCGGTAATGAATGATTTATTTCAACCTCATTTGTGGCGTTTTATATTGTTTTTTTATGACATATTAATTTATATTCATAACATGGAGCAACATACTAATAATTTAGAACAGGCTCTAACGCTTCACCATGACCATCATTTTTTTGCTAAGTTGTCTAAATGTTGCTTCGGTCAATCCCAAGTGGTATTTCTGGGTCATGTGGAACAAGTGCTTCGGTGTACATGTGGAAAAAGAAAAAATTTCAGCCATTCAATCATGGCCTATTCCAACATTAGTAAAAGAAGTACATGGGTTTCTGGGGCTTACAAGGTATCATAGGCGTTTAGTCCGTAATTATGGGTTAATACCTCGTCCACTCACAGCCCTAACTAAGAAGGACTGTTTCAATTGGTCCACTGACGCGTTAACAGCTTTTCAACAGTTGAAACAAGAATTAATGTCGAAACCGGTCCTTCGTTTACCCGATTTCACTGTGGAATGTGATGCATCCTCGAAAGGGGTAAGGGTTATCCTATCTAAAGAAGATCATCTGGTAGCCTATTTTTGTAAGGGGTTTTCACCCACAAATCATTTTAAATCTGCTTATGATCGCGAATTACTCGCATTGGTGCTCACAATTCAGAAATGGAATCACTGTTTATTGGCCCGTCACTTCTTTATTCGCACGGATCATTACACTCTAAAGTTTTTATTGGAGCAGAGAATTACTACCACCGAACAACAACGACTCTTATTTAAACTCATGCCGTATGATATTTCTATCACTCATCGTGCTGGCAAAGAAAACAAAGGAGCCAATGCGTTGTCACGTCGACCTCACTAAGCTGATCTATTCACACTATCTGTCCCCTACAGTTTCGAAACGGTTAACATTAAAGCTGTCCTACTTTCGGACCCTTTCACCAACAATATAATCAGCCAATTAACAGCTGACCCTACTTCAGTTCCTGATTTCTCCTTAGTTGGTCAACTCCTCTTTTACAAACAGTGTATGGTGATTCCTAATACTGCTGCTGTTTGAAACAAACTGCTACATGAGGCTCATGAAACTCCAGTTGGTGGCCACAGTGGTATTCTAAAAACCTTAAAAGAGTATTTCAACTTAGTACTTTGGCCAAAACTTAAGCAAGAAGTCCGTCTTTTTGTTCAGCAATGTTTAATCTGCCAGCAACAGAAATATGAGACCTTGGCTCCCGCAGGATTACACCAGTCCTTACCTATTCCCACACGGATTTGGGAAGATATTTCTATGGGCTTTATCACAGGGTTACCTGTCTTTAACCGGGCTGATACAATTCTGGTTGTGGTTGATCGAGTAAGAAAATATTCTCATTTTCTTTGGCTTATCGCATCCATATACTACTAAAGGAGTCACGTCTATCTTTTGCAAGGAGATTGTTTGTCTCCATGGATTCTCTCGTTCAATTATTTCTGACCAGGATGTCGTACTTCTGAGCAACTTTTGGCAAGAACTATTTCGTTTGTGTCAAGCAAAACTACAGATGAGTACAAGTTACCATCCTCAGACAGACGGCCAAACAGAAGTGCTTAATCGGTGCCTCGAGGCTTATTTGAGATGTTTCGCTCATGAACAACCAAATAAGTGGAGCTCTTACCTACCGTGGGCCGAGTGCTCGTATAATACCGGCTTTCACACTTCAACAGGTACAACCCCATTTTCGGTTGTCTATGGTCTAGACCCACCGCCTCTTTCTTCGTATGTGGCAGGAGAGACTAAAAATGCAGATTTAGAAAACAAGATAATTGACAGGGACGACATGCTTAAACTCCTTCTTAGTAATCTCATGAAGACTCAAGATCGGATGTGTAACCAAGCCAATAACCGGCGATGAGAATTGTCATTTCAGGAAGGCGATTTTGTATTCCTTAAAATACAGCCATATCGTCAGAAAAGCTTGGCTAAACGTCATTATGAAAAACTGTCCCCCAGTTTTATGGCCCATATCGCGTTTCCCGCAAGGTGGGTCCAGTAGCTTACCAACTAAAGCTTCCTTCGGATGTTCGTATCCATCCTGTGTTCATGTTTCTATGCTTAAACCGGCTCGTGGTTCATTTCCATATACTCCATCACCTCCTTTACCCATCACTAAAGATTGGGAGATCGATTTGCAACCTCAATCGGTACTCGCACATTGGTGGGTCATTGAAGCTGGTCACTCTGTCCTAGAACTCTTAATTATGTTGAACCATTGCCCTTCCAAAGAAGCTTGAGAAAACTACGATCTTCTTGCTGCTCAGTTTCCAGATTTTTGCCTTGAGGACAAGGCGTTTTACAAGGAGGGAAGTAATGATACGTATTACCGAGTTTATTCAAGATGAAAGAACCGGATCAAAATATCACCTAAAAAAGCTCAACTTAATTCACTTTTAAACTACTTGTTTGACCCATTTTCTAGGGGGAAAGCAGAAGGAGAGGATAAGCAGCTTTCAAGCTTCTTTTTAGGTGCAGTTAGTTAAATTTGTTTCGCAACTTTTATAAGTAGCAGGCATTGTCATTTTATTTGTTATCTTCTTGTTTTTTTATAAATTTCCAGACTTAGTTCTGTAATTGGACACCGCCCCTCTCAAATCGGGCCTTATCTTTTTCAGTTCAGTAACAATTTGCCTGCAGTTTTTCTTAGTATCTATCATTCTATCAGAAATTTGCAACAAGGATCGGGCGAAACATTCCATGAAGCTTTTATGGGATTCAAGAGGTTGTTGAGGGCATATCCTTATCATGGGATAGAACTGTGGGAACTGATCAAAGCATTTCATGACGGGTTATCAAGCGATGATGTGCGCGATCTTCAGTCGACCACAAATGGGTAATTTTTGACTAATGATGAGAACAAAGATTGGCAGCATTTAGAGCGACATGCGAGAATTCAAAGAGACAAGCTCAGTCGAACCGTATGATTAAAAGGGCGGTTGTGAAAGCCATGGATAGTGGAGAATCAAATGATCGTATGGCTAGGTTGGAAAGAAAGTTGGATCAGTTGATGGGTGTGGACGCGAAAGAGAAAAGAAAGTCGGGAAAAACGTATCCTGTTTGTGAAGGTTGTTATGGAATAGGCCATGTTGTCGCGGCTTGTGGAGTTGTGATGGAAGACGAAGAAGAGGAAGTGAATTTTGTTCAGGGTGAGAAAAGGTACAACAACGGTAACATGAATTCAAATACCTATCACTCGGGCCTCCGAAACCAACCCAATTTCAGTTATGGAAACCCAAACATGCAACAAAACCCAAATTTTCAAGGTAATTCCCAAAAAGCAAGTTACCAGTCAAATCAACGTCAATATGGGAATGAGAGCGGAAAAAGGTCAAAGCGGGTATAATCAAAAAGAGTCTGGGGGTTACAACAAGAGTTATCATATGAGTTATCAGCAAAGTTAATGGGCGGCTCAAGGTCAAGGAAGTTCTTCTAGTAATAAGGAAGAGTCAATTAAGGATGTGATGGACTTTTTGAAGCAGATGAAGACAGATCAGGAGGCGTAGAATAAAAGCATGAATCAAAGATTAGAGCTAATGCGTCGAGGGATAAACAGGTGAGCCAGCTTGCAGAAGAATTGGCTAGTTTGAAGAGAAATCCATCCAAATTAACAAGTGATACCGTGAAGAATCCGAGCCATCAGAGTAGCAGTTCATCAAATGATAAAAACGTATATGTGAGGGAAATCATGAAGATCATAGGGTGAACGACACGGTTGGAGAATTTGAAACAGGGGCACCACTTAAGATTGGCGAGTTCAAGACGACCAAGACGTTAGTTGATTATGGTGCAAGCGTCAGTGTATTTGCAGGTAGTGTGTATGACCGGTTTGACCTCGGGCCATTACAAGAGGTTGACACCACCTTGGTGTTAGCTGAATTCACTTGAAGACGGCCCCGGGGGAAGTTGGTTGGTGTTCCGGTAAAAGTTGGGGAGTTTTATTATCCTAAAGATTTTCTTGTTTTAGATTAACAGTCGGTAGAACATGAAGAAGAACCGCGGGTGATATTGTGAAGACCGTTTTTGGCAACATCAAATGCTCAAATCAATTGCCGAGACGGAACAGTGTGCATGTCCTTTGATAACCATAAGTTAGTTTTGCATATCTTTTCAAATTCATTTGATTATTCTTGTGAAAATAAATCTTCTAGGTCAGGTGCTACTAAGATGTGTCTTCCTTATGTCAGCGAGGATGACACCAGAAAAGAAGAAAGTTGTGTTTGATAGGTCGAAGCGGGAGAGAGAAAAAAAGGAGCTGAATGTGGTAGAGATTCATGTTGGAGAGGTGGCAACTTCATTTGATGATATCAAGCAAGCAAGGGAAAAAGTGGTTCGTATTGAGACGGGCAAAACAAGTAAACCTCCGAAGAAGGAAAAGGTAAGGAAGCCACCCGGGTTTAGAACGAACAAAGAAGATTGGCGTGCTTCAGGCCATGGTGGAATACAATGGACAGCTTACCACTTTGTTGGAGGAGTAAGATGAACTAGGCGGAGGAAGGTAAACACTCCATTTGACCACTATAACAAAGAAATCAGGTAACGATCTGGCTGAAGACCTTAACAAAAACTTAGTGCTAACCGCGAGGTAACCCGGCCTTATATTCAGGTATGAGTATATTTTAGTTGTAGTTGAACTTTGTGGGTGTAATTCACTATAAACTCTAACAAGACCATACTTGTCCACCCGGGCTACCAGGGGGTTTAAAGGGCTTATTGCATATGCTAAATGCAATCGTGATTCCTATGAAAGTGAGTTAGGTCTTTTAATATATTTTACTAGTTTAACAAATTTGGTTATGAATTTATTTAAATTTGATTGGTAATTTAAAATTAATGGTTTTGCAAACGGTTTAAAAGACCTATATTTTTAACATTTGTGAGAAGCTTGCTTCTACATGTTTGAGAATTTGCAGATTTTGTTTTGAGAATTGAAGAGGTAAGTTCACTGAGAGCATCACCGATGGCACGAGAGTTGCACATGAGAATTATATTTTCTAGCAGGTGATTTCGTTTTCATAACCTTCTTTGTTTTATTAGTTTTGTGTTAAAAGTGTAATTGTATTTGTGTATAATTAGTTACATTCAGCACATTAAGCACGGTTTTAAAATTGTTGAAGTGAATTTTATCCCCGTCCCTATTTTATTTGCTCAATTTTAAACATTGAGGACAATGTTTGCCTCAAGTGTTGGATGGGGGAGAAATTGAGATTTTTAAAAAGTTTAATATTCATTGAATTAAGATTTTTTGCATATTAAATGGAAAATGATAGAAAAACCGGTGGTTGTTTTTCAAAATTATTATACGACATGAGATAAATAAAACGTGAACACACTTAATTTGGGATGTGTCGGTAGGCTCAGCCTCTAGAATGAAAGGATGGTTTGGTTGTAGACTTAATTGAACCTTTAAAATGCTTGATTTTTAGTGGGAAACGCCTTCAGGGTTTTGTTTGTTTAGCTAAGCCTGTGTTAGGACTGGAATGAAATATTAGGCCATACTCAAGCCTTTTATCAGATTTGATCACCAAAAATAAATTCTAAAATATGAATATTTATTGTACAATGCTTGGATAGGCTTAACGTTAATTAGAGTATGCTAGATGGCTTGTGATATAAACCTAAATAAAATACTGCTAGTTTAAGTGGTTAACACTTCATAGGTGTATGGTTTTAGGGTCTTAAATCCTGTTTTGATGGGATGCTCCGGGGTTCGGAGACCATGGGTCTATATACATATTTCCTAAGTGGATTTATGCATATTAAATAAGCTTAAAAAGATCAAACCCGCAGTTTATCTACCAAATCATAAGTCATTAAACATGATCACTACGTGCTTTAAAAGTACAAATTCACTACTGACTTGATCATACACGCTGTTAGTCATATGGAGTCCCCGTGCTTGCGTCCCATTACCATTAAGAAACGGACCACACGGGACCTGTCATATGTAATCCCTATAGATGAATTCGTGACTACTCACCTATGGTGATGGACATTGGGGTATTGCTTGATAATGGGGGTATGTCATGTAGTGGGGACTATTTGCTTGTTAGTCGCTTAATTGCACCTTAATCGTATCTAATGGCCATTATGGTAGATTTTGATGCTTAATTTTAGGTTTTGGTTCAATAAAAATATCCATCATTGTCTTAGCTATTACATATGAGCTTAAAAATTGTACAAATGTGCTAAATTTTGATCGTCTAATTTTAACGTTTAAGTCAAGTTGGGGTGGTCTGGTTCGGTAAAACTACAATGAAGCATGGTAAGGCGGCTTCAGGGCTTTGAGGTGTGGGTTCCATTTTAATCATATGAACTAATAAAACTGTCACGCCTTATTTTTTTCGGTAAGTATTGAGAAATGGGTTTAAGCGGACAATAATATCTGCAATCGAGGTTTTTGTGTTCTTTGTGCTTAATTAAAATAACCTAAATGCATTTTGTAAAATAAACTCTGATTCTGATTCCATTGCAAAGCCTTTTTCGGTATGAAAAAGGATAATTGTGGGGATGTGATGGTTGGGTAAAAGTTAGTTATATTTATATATTAATTAGTTGGTTTTAGAATAATAAACGAATGAACATTGGTGCTGTTGGACTCGGTCTGCCCACACATATTATAATTGATGTGGCTAGTACGTCATGATCCAAGTCGGGTCGTACCCAATAACAAGCTAGACAAACACCGATTATATTTGTTTACATATGATATAATCATGGTAAATAAATATTAACACTTATGTTATTTGGAAAGGGTTTCTAAATGCATTGTTCTTGTGATATAAATAAATTATATGGATAATTTTATTTTAAGAGAGAGAATATTTATTCTTACATGTTCATTATATATTGCAACCATGTTTTTATATTTGCATGAATTATATATATATCAAAAGGTTTTTAATTATAAGTTTTATATCATAAAACCTTTTAAATTTTGAATTTGAAAGAGGGAACCCCACTTTCCCACTCTCTTTCATTTCTTGATATAATACACATGCAAGGCATTTGGTTGGGGAACTTGGATGGTGCCATAAACTACTCACTCTTCTCTCTCTCACAAACACACACGTAACAAAAACTATTTTTCCTCTCTTTTCTCTCTTGTATTTTCGGCCAAGGAAAAAAGGGTTCTCAAGTGTTCAAATCCTAGCTACAAGGTGTTTGCTTCAAGGCTTGAAGGGTATACAAGCTTGAGGGGTTCCTGTTGAAGTTGTTGCCTTTCAATCATCATCTTCTTCACCCGGTTTTAGTTTTCTTGAAAGGTAGTTCACATGCATGCATTTCTTATGGTTGCATGTGTTGGTAAGTATGTATAACGTATTTGGATCCGGGTTTTGGGTTTTGCGTGTGTAAAATCGGTTTTACATTCATCATATTAACAAGATTTAAAATATATATCCACTGTGTTTTTACATAAAAGAGGTTTTTATGGCTTTGATAATCTTATTAAAACCCAACAATGGCATCAAGAGCCGCTTATACGAATGCATGCTTCATTAGACCCAAAAATTTTCTGGTTTATGGTTACTATTTGACCGAAATTTAGGGGTTTTGGTTTCCCCATGGTTTTTCAAGATTATACTTTACATGCATGTGGTAATCTTGAAAAACTAAGTCATTTGGATGATTGTTTGTTTTGTTTGGAAAAAACCTTAAACTTTCGGTTTGCCTAAGCTATGGCCAAAAGTTTTAAGGGAAAAAAGGGGAACCATTTTGGTCTAGTGATTTTCACATATATGGATGTGTAATGGATGTTCATAACCTAGCCATGGCCTTGTGTTTGGTTGAATGTTTGTGTTGTGGTGTTTGTTTATTCATGTGGTTGTTTGTTCATTCAATATGGTTGTAATAATTTTATTTGGGTTTTGTAATCTATTTATTTATTTCATTTGGTTTGTAATAATAATGTTAGGACCGGGAGTCGGGTGAACCTTCGAAAAGGTTAACAAGAACACACTGACTCAATTACCCAAAGGCCTGTTGAATATCCCGGAGGAATCAGGATATCCAACGAGTGGGAATGAAGGAGCAAAAAATTGCAAACACAAAACAATAATAGATGATCAATAAAAGAACATTCAAAGACAAATATTCATTGTATTTAATATATCATTAATGGAACAGTGGAAAGAATATCTAGGATTTCGTGTGACGGCGGCGGCGGCTATATGAGGAAACAAATAAAATATTCTTTGGAATGTTTCTCGTATTCCGTGTGTACCAACCTTATCCAAATCCGTGCCCTAAATGGAAACCTAGGACCCTATTTATAGACCCTGACATTCCTTCTAGAAGTTCCTAATCATTACATAATGAAATACAAAATAGTACAAGTGTTGAGTCCTCGAGTAAGGTAACAATCTTGCTCGAGCAAACTCACTATGCTAGGTATGCTCGATGAGTGTCCTCGAGCATACTTCACTTAGAATATCTTCAGTGAAGATATTCCCTTCCAGCAGACTTCATCATTCTAGACTTGTCCATGCTTTGCTCAAACTAGTCTATCGAGCAAGCTCATTCTTCTTGATTTCTTCAGTTATACTTATTCAGCAATCTTTAGCATGCTCGGATGTAAATCTTGCTCAGGAACTGAACTGTGCTCAAAGTCCTTGCTTTGATCACGTGACATCTTCTTATTAAATCCATGCTTGTCCCCATGTGCTCGATCATCCTGTGCTCGTAACACTTGGTTAAAACTTGTATGATCAAGTTGTTTGCTCGATTGGCTCCATGCTCAATAGAAGAATACTCTTGCTCGTTGAAGTGTAGCTTGCTCGAAGCCTTAACACTTAGAAGAATAAACCATTAAAGGTTATGAAGACCTTGCTCGAAGTAGTAAAACCATGCTCAATCGTCTATGCTTGCTCGAAGTCTATACTTAGCCGTTTTCTGAGGAGGTTGAGAAGATTCCAATCTTCCTTATCATAAATCCGACCCAACAATCTCCCTCTAGATTGGAACAAGCTCAGATACACCAAAACATACCTGTATATAGTTACACATGTATCAGACATCAAAAATATATATCATTTAAGAACATGTCATTTCATTACATAAGTAGGAATTCTGCCTCTTAGGCATTACACATTAAAGTTTTTACATCAAATATAAAATAAACAAAAATTACAAAGATAAAACATAAACAAAAGCAATCATTGGTAAGCTCCTTTCTGCTATCTTCTCCTCCTCCCTGTGTCAGATTCTTCCTTCCATTTCTTGACAAGGGCTGCTCTTTGTTTGATCATATTCAGTTCTACAGCATCTGAGGAGTCATTTGGAAATTTAGCAGTAATCAAGTCTTGAAGGTCCTGTGGATGCATAAATTTGAGGTCTTCATCATGTCTTATCATTGCAATGGGTATACCAGACACATTTCTCAATGTGATTGAATCATTGTGCTGATTGTACGTTATGTAAGTGATTCTCCCAAATTGTTCCACCAATGAGTTTGGTTCCTTTTGTAGTGTGAGCTGCTTGCTTGGGACTTTTGTTTCTTGGTATCAAAGAGGGAGATTTCTGAGATGTGCACTTCGCTAATCCTCTTGTTTCTTTTCTCCCTCTCTGCTTGGCTTCGTATTTCTCTTCTCTTTTGTTGCAAGAATGGGAACCCCCTTTCTGCTTGTTCTTTTGTAAATCTTGAGAGATCAATTCTTTGTTGACCAGATGGCTGACTTCTGATTTGATTATCATACAGTGTCAGTTCAGCTATCTTTTTCAGTTGTTCCTTTGTAAAATTTCTCAAGTCATCTCTAAAGATGATGAGATGTTCTTCCTTCTCTTCAGTAATGACTCTCAAGGTCTTGGTATGAAGAAGAGGGGCTAGACAAAGTAAAGAAAAATTGGCAAGGGAGCTCGAGCCAAACCCCAAGGTCTGAGAGTGTGAGGCCCATGCCACCAAGAAATTTCTCAAATCATCTCTAAAGATGATGAGATGTTCTTCCTTATCTTTAGTAATGACTCTCAAGGTCTTTGATCGTTTATCGAAGAAGAGATGTGTGGGCAGATTTAAATTTCTTGGTGGCATGGGCCTCACACTCTCAGACCTTGGGGTTTGGCTCGAGCTCCCTTGTTGAGTTTTCTTTACTTTGTCTAGTCCCTCTTCTTCATACCATCTTTTTATAGTTTCATCAGTCTGTATCAGCAACCTTGACATTCTGAGCCCTTTCTTGTGAAGAGCACTCATCATTTCAGCTCTTACTTCCTCTTCTGCTCTCTTCATATCTTCTTGTCGTTTTCTCTGGGTTTCCATATATAACTTTTGCTCTCTGTTGTATATGTCATTAGTTGGTCATGAGGCATGTTTTCAAACTGTTCTTCAGTCATTCCCTTTCCCATCATAATTTCCTTTAACCTTTGTACCCTTTTGGGGTCTTCGAACCATTTCTTCAGTTCTTCTTGTTTCTTTTTAGCCTCGTCTCTTTCCCTCTGTAATCTCATCTTTAACTCCTATTCTCTCTCAAATCTTTCTCGACTTTCCTGATCTTTGTGAGAGTCCTTTATCTGTTGAAATCTTCTTTTCAATTCTTCAGGAGAAACGTTTCTCAAATAATTATAACTGTAGCCGTACAGTTGAAGAAATTTGATATCTTTATGTTTAGCCTTTAACATTTCATAATTTGCTTCATCAGTTGCTTTCTTTTCAGTTCTCTTCTTACTACTGTCAGACTCTTTTAAAACCTTTTCACCCTCTACCTTCTTCTTTGATACCTTACTCACATAGTCTGAGATGTCTTCTACAAGAGTATTTATGTAAAGTCTATCTATTGAATCAAAGGATTGCAAGTTTAGGAATTCAGGCTTGTGACCGGCTTTAATTAAAGCTTCTCTTCTAGACTTCCTCATCCTCGACCCTTCAGCTTCTCTGGCTATGTCTTCTTTTGTTAGTCTTTGAAGTAACTTAAGATCATAGTTCAGGCTGATCAGATAGTCTCTGTGTTCATTTTCCTTTTCATCCTCCTTTGACCCCTCCTTATCTTCATTCTCCTCTTCTAAGTCAATTACTTCTTCAAGATTATGAAAAGCCTCAATCATTGGTTCTTCATGTCTTTCAGATTGAGTTCTCTTTCTTTCTTCTAATTTGTCTTTCCTTATTTTGTATATCATCTTCTTCACTGATTTTTGTCTCTTGGACTTTGGTGTTTAAACTTCAGATGTAGATTTTCTTTTCAATTCAGTTTAAACATGAGTGGGAGAGCTAGACTGATGCATTTCAACTTCTGGACCTTCCATTAAAATTTCTTCATCAACTAATTCAGAGGTCATAGACTCATCTGGTTCATGGTCGTCTTTATCACAAACTTTTTTGATAATTGGTTCAGATGTGTCTGTCAGCAATAATTGGCTTTTCTCCCATTGTTCTTGCTTTGCTCCTCTTGAGCCCTCCTTGCTGCATCCACAATTTCCGGACTGTACTCTTCAGGATGTAGTAGGATGTTCTAGTATGTTCTAAGCATTACCAATTGTGCAATGAATTTGACATATACGTTCCATGGCATATTTGGTCCCTCATCCTTCTCAGGCTCATCCCTCAATCCTAGACCAGTTTATTGATCATTGTTAGTTTCTATATCAGTGTTTACAGGTTCTATTTCAGGTAGTTCACTTTCAATTTCCAGATGCTCTTCATGTTCACTTGTCACACGTTCTTCAGTTTTGTCTTTTCAGGTTCATCAACATTCATACTTTCTCTCAAAGCATCAAGTGTAGTCTTTATTGCTTTAGATGCCTTTTTCAGCCTCCTCTCATCTGCCTCTTCTGTCTCTTTCATGTTTATAAGTGCTTCAAGCACATCCTGAGGTATTTCCTCCTCTTCCTCTTGATCCAAAGACTCTAACTCTTCATTTATCAATCTCATAGCAGTCTTCACATATTCAACTTCTGCTATGTTTGGATCAATTATATTTTCTCTTTGCAATATGTCATCAGATTGAACATTGTGTTGGGGCAGGGGATGTAGATCCTCATCAGTAAATGCAATCCCCTTTCCCTTTTCTTTTTTTGATATTTGAGCCAAAACAAGGTACACCTCAATACGTATTTACCGATTAAGCAAATAAACGCCTTTTGCGTAACAAACGAACGATTAACCGAACAGGTCGGGTTATGACCCAGAAATCCTGGGGGGCCATCTATAAGTGATATACGTTTAATATAAGCTAAAATATTAGTAATATGGCCTTAGTTCGATAGCAAACAAGTTAAACGAAAACATGCTCGTTTAACTACCCACTATAGATTTAAACACGAAAGATAGTTACAAACCAAGCATTGTATCATCCGTTAAGCCGAAAAAGACTTACCAAACACTTCATTGAAATGTTTAAAGCGATCCGTGAAAATATTTTCGATTTTTACAAACGTATAGTATGTTTTTATAATTTTACACAAAACTAGCCGAAAAACACTTGTTTTCGCACTGTTTGACGCACCCGATAAGATTTTAGCGCCAAAAACCAAACCCGAAATAAATTTGGGGTCGGGATTTCACGTAAGGTCACGAAAAACGAGACAAATGATCAAGAGGGGGGCCCATGGACCCCACCTTTGGGGAGGCCGCAATAGGGGAAACCCCCCCTCCCCTAAGTTTCCTTTAAATATAAAAATAAGTTCAAGATATTTTTAGAGTCATTTTCTTGTGGAAAAATCTGGATATCAACCTGGTCCTCTCAAAAACCAGCAAGAAACTAGGTAAAAATGTCATAAATAATCGATTTTCGGCTCGTTTAAACTCGATTAATACCATATAAACATAGCTTGATTGCCAAAAATCATTCCTAACAATGTAAAAACCCTAAAAGTGGTCCATAAACATTTTTTGAGCATACACATGGTGAGGAACCTAGTTTGATAGTTTTTTTTGGCCATAAACACGGATTGAAGGATTGAAACGGCGTTTTTATGGTTCAAAAGTTCGTTTTTGTGCACTAGCCGAAACCCTAAGTTAAGGGCTGTTATGTTGATGAAAAATTGCTTGGTTTTTTGATATAAGACTTGTATCTGGCCTGAGTAGAAGCACAATAGCTTGAAATCTTGATTAGAAAGGCGGAAACGAACCAAACTCGCTAAGGTAATACCGAAATACTCGCTTACGGGCTGTTTAGGTTAAGGTTGAGATGTGCATAATATTAAGCTTTGAAATTTTGCAGGGACATCAGGGATCATGTCATGAGTCCCTGTTCAAATTTGGTAATTTTTCGACCATCCGACAATATTTGGCGAATTTATTACCGAATTGGGACGTTTAATGGGGAAAAATAGTTAAAATACTTCAAAAATTATGAAATTTTTCTGGGAACTCATATTTGATGTATTTTGATCACATAAGAATTTTGGGATTGTTTGGAGAAGTCTAAAGGTGTTTTGTGTATATGAGTTCGTGTGAATTTTTATAGCTGAATTTGGGCCGAAAAGAATATCGCACGAGCTTTTCACATTCTGGAATTGATACAGGTTGTTTTGGGATATAATTTGACTATTCTGTTATTTTTATGGAATTTTTGGAAATTGTTTGGGATAACCAGACGATTTTCATGCGAAATATAGCTGATAAAATGAATTTTTATAAATTAATAAATGAGTAAATAATTCCATAAATATTTTTATAAAAATCTACATATTTTAATTGATAAGTGGGTAAATTTTCATAATTTAATGATTAGTGGTTAATTAATTATGCTAATTTGAAGATTAAACAAATTCAGTTTTTATAAAAACCGGCAAGTTCGCGACTAACGAACCTGCGGAAATATCAAAACACCAAGAGTGATCAAAAATCATATTTTTGGATTAATTAAGTAAAAACGAACTTTTCTATCAGAAACCTGAACAATCTGGATAGATTGTGCGCGTTTCTTCTCAAATCAAACTGAATAAACGGGAAAAGGGCCCCGTAGCTAATCTGGGACCCTAGTATGTGATCCTTCTTTATAACTTAATCATTTTATTAACCAATACATTTACCCAAGCTTATTTTCCCATAACTGTTTTCTGAACGCGTAAACGAACAACTTGCCCCATCTGGGAAAACGAGAATCTGAGCCAAGTTCGGTTTTAAGTATTAGACATTGAACAACATCACAACCTAAGCCTATTGCCACTTTCTGGGCGTTCCAGCTATACCCAGATTAGTTATACAGCCCAGTTTAGTATTGAGATTATAATAATATTAAAATATTAATATTATTATAATATTGATTATAGGAAACCGTGATTACAAGTTACACAAACCTTGAACCGACATGCTACTGATTATCTACTAAACAGTGAGTTTCATGACCCCACTTTCTGAACTGTTTTAGGAACTTTTGGGGTGAAAAGGATGTTTGCGTATATTTATACACTTATCTGAAATATGTGATGATTTGAATTATGTAAGTGCTAGCACACGAAAGTCCCCACAAACACAGTGATTAACTTCGAGCCGGTGGCTTGTGAATAGTACTATTGGTTTGACATACCCAGGCGGGGGGCCAGCACGGTTGCTGAGACATTATCCCATTTGTACATGTCCATATTTTTACGAACCAGCTATGTAGTGTTAGACATAGCTACTTGGGGCATAATGTGAGCGGAAGGGGAGCCACAGTGGTTGATTGAGCGTGGGAAATGGAGGCACGCAGCACGAACAGTCTAGGCTTCACTGTAGCTTAGCATAATTACATCACATATATCAATACATACACATATAATTACATGCGTATATATACAAATTATGTCTTGTGATTACGCATATTTATTTTTTTGAAACTCGTGAAACTCACCAACTCTAGTAGTTGACCCATTTTAAACATGCTTTTCAGGTGTGAAACCGAAGTTGGAAAATCCGTGAATTTGTGCCATCTGTTACCAAACGTGATCGATGCGGTGTGAATAGAAGCAGACTTACTAGTACGAATAGAATAACTTACAAGTACATTTTGATTTAACACCTAGTTTGTAATCAAAGATAGATCACTGTAATATAATGTAAATTATTTGCAATGTTTCTTTATAAACAATGTTGTTGATACCAGAGGTGTCTGTTACATTCCTGTTTTACGCTTCCACATTGTGCTAGTCGGGGTGTGACATTCTACCAACTTTTGTCACACCCCGACTAGCACAATGCGGAAGCGTAAAACGGGAATGTAACAGACACCTCTTTTATCAACACATTGTTTATAAAGAAACATCACAAACTAACTTACAATATATTACATTTCATTGTTTTATCATTGTTTTACAGTCTAGGTGATACAAACCAAACTAGTTCCTTAACTATACGATCTTACTACTAACGCCCTTGCTTCTATTCACATAGCATCAACCACACACCTTGGGCAAGTAACAGATCACCAAATCATTCCGATTTAGGTACACTTGAAAAGCAGTTTAAAACGGGTCAACTACTAGAGTTGGTGAGTTTCACGAGTTTCAAGAAAACGGTGATGAATATTCACAAATTAATACTTGTAATCATGATATAAATATGTATGTATGTAAATGATGTAATTATGCTAAGCTACAATGAAGCCTTGACTATTTGTGCTGCGTGCATCCATTTTCCACTCCCAATTAACCACTGTGGCCCCCTTTCCGCCCATAATATGCCCAAGTAGCAATGTGTAACACTACATAGCGTGTTGTATAATTATGGTCATGTGCAAACAGGATAATATCTCAGCAACCGTACTGGCACCGCCTGGGTTTGTCAAACCAATAGTACTATTCACAACCCACTGGCTCGAAGTTAATCACTGTGTTCGTAGGGACTTTCTTGTGTTAGCACTTAGATAATTCACATAATCACATGTTTCAGATAAGTATATAGATATAAGCAAACATGCTTTTCACCCCAAAAGTTCATAAAACAGTTTAGAAGTGAGGTCATGAAACTCACTGTTTAGTAGATAATCAGTAGCACGTTGATTTGAGGTTTATGTAACTTGTAATCACGGTTTCTTATAATCAATATCATAATAATATTAATATTTTAATATTGTTACAATCTCAATACTAAATTGGGCTGTATAACTAATCTGGGTATAGATGGAACGCCCAGAAAGTGGCAATAGGCTTAGGTTGTGATGTTGTTCAATGTCTAATACTTAAAACCGAACTTGGCTCAGATTCCCGTTTTCCCCAGCTGGGCCAAGTTGTTCGTTTACGCGTTCAGAAAACAGATATGGGGAAATAAGCTTGGGTAAATGTGTTGGTTAATAAAATGATTATGTTATAATGAAAGATCACATATTGAGGTCCCGGATTTAGCTACGGGGCCCGTTTCCGTTTATTCAGTTTGATTTGAGAAGAAACGCGCACAATCTATCCAGATTGTCCAGGTTTCTCATAGAAAAGTTCGTTTTTACTTAATAAATCAAAAAATATGATTTTTGATCACTCTTGGTGTTTTGATATTCCCGCAGGTTCGTTAATCGCGAACTTGTCGGTTTTTATAAAAACTAAATTTGTTTAATCTTCAAATTAGTATAATTAATTAACCGTTAATCATTAAATTATAAAAATTTAGCCACTTATCAATTACAATATGTAGATTTTTATAAAAATATTTTTGGAATTATTTACTGATTTATTAATTTATAAAAAATTCATTTTATCAGCTATATTTCACCTGAAAATCGTCCATTTATCCCAAACAATTTCTAAAATTTCCACAAAAATTCCTGAATACTCAAATTAAGTCCCGAAATAACCTGTATCAATTCCAGAATGTAAAAAGCTCGTGAAATATTCTTTTCGGCCCAAATTCGGCTATAAAAATTCACACGAACGCATATACACAAAACACCTTTAGACTTTTCCAAACAATCCCAAAATTCTTATGTGATAAAAATACATCAAATCTGACTTTTCAGAAAAATTTCATAATTTTTGAAGTATTTTAACTATTTTTCCCCATTAAACGTCCCAATTCGGTAATAAATTCGCCAAATATTGTCGGATGGTCGAAAAATTACCAAATTTGAACAGGGACTCATGACATGATCCCTGATGTCCCTAAAAATTTCAAGGCCTAATAATATGCACATCATAACCTTTACCTAAACAGCCTGTAAGCGAGTGTTTCGGCATTACCTTAGCGGTTTTGGTTCGTTTCCGCCTTTCTAATCAACTTTTCAAGCTCTTGTGCTCCTATGTAGGCTAGATACAAGTCCTATATCACAAACCAATCAATTTTTCATCAACATAACAGCCCTTAACTTAGGGTTTCAGCTAGTGCACAAAAACGAACTTTTGAACCGTAAAAATGCCGTTTCAACCCTTTAATCCGTGTTTATGGACAAAAAACTATAAAACTAGGTTCTTTACCATGTGTATGATCAAAACATGTTTATGGACCATTTTTAGGGTTTTTACATGGTTAGGAATGATTTTTGGTAATTAAAACATGTTTATATGGTATTAATCAAGGTTAAACAAGTATAAAAGTAGCTTATTTAAGTTGTTTACCTTAGGGTTTATGTAAACTTGCTAGAGAAGAAGGTTATTTCCAGAATTTTCTTGTGGATGAATGTGTAAAAATATCATAGAACTAGTTTATATGTGAAAAAAATCAAAGGGGGGGGGTCCAATATTCGGAAGTTTCATGGGGCCATTTGGGCCCATATTGGCCCAAGTTTCTGGTTTTTCATGCCCAAAAATGAAAAGCCGAGTCCAAATTTAGTTCAGGTTCGGTTTTTGGCGTGAAAAACTTATCGGGTGCATTTAACAGTGCGAAAACGAGTGTTTTTCGGCTAGTTTTGTGTAAAATTATAAAAACATACTATATGTTTGTAAAGATCAAAAATATTTTCACGGATCGTTTAATACATTTCAAAGGAGTGTTTGGTAAATCTTTTTCGGCTTAACGGATGATACAATACTTGGTTTGTAACTATCTTTCGCGTTTAAATCTATAGAGGATAGTTAAACGAGCATGTTTTCATTTAACTTGTTTGCTATCGAACTAAGGCCATATTACTAATATTTTAGCTTATAATAAACGTATATCTCTTATAGATGGCCCCCCAAGGTATCTGGGTCATAACCAGACCCGTTTGATTATCCGTTCGTTCTATACGCAATAAGCGGTTAATCGCTTATTCGGTTTGTAAATACTGAGGTGTATCCGGTTTTGTCATGAATGTCACATTCTCCCCCCGTTAAGAAATTTCGTCCCCAAAATTTAGCAAGCCAATTATACGTTCCTTAGGGACAAAAAGGAGTATTTGTTTAGTTATCTTTGAGTTTACCGAACTTAGGTCAATGAAATTTTTGACGAGTCGTAACTATTTGAATTTCCCGTCCATTATTCATAATGGTTCTTTACTATGTTTAGTTATCTTTGAGTTTCCAAGAGGTACTATCACCGCCTCGTCAATAAGGCACTTGTTTGTTTCGGTATATAGGAAATTACTAGTAGGAGTAAAACTCGACACTAAATATGGTTTTAGTCAATTTCCTATGAGATTATATTTCAGAATAACTTCGTACGGTTCCGAATATGTTGATGTCAACTTATGAGTTTCCTCAACTTGAATAACATTTTCCAAAAGTCAACAATTCATTATGTACATCGATATAGTTTTATCTGTGATTTCCGTAGTCAAATGAGTGTTGTCAATTTTTAGTCTATTAAAGTATCAATTCATGTTCTTGTTCGTATTGTACCGGTTACAATGCCGCTTGTATAATATTATGATAACTATTATTTTTCGAGTATTAGACCAGCGGAAATGTTGGTCCTAAATTTCTATAAGGTTTGGTAATTCTTTCAGTGTTTGTATAGTTTGTTCAAATTGATCATTTGTTTGGGAACAACAAGTAGTGGTTAAACCGATTCGATTTCTTAAGTTTGTTAGAACATAAGAGGCGAAATAACTATCTCAGTCCGAAGTAATCGAAATAGACATACCATGTCAAGGTATGATTTTGTTGACATAATTGTAGGCGTGCCTTTCAGTTGTGAAATTGTTATGGATCGGAAGAGAGTATGCAATTTAAGTTAGCCGGCCAATTAGTACCCGGGTCATACTATGCTCCCGGAATGATTTATGGAAGTGTTTTATGAGACTTATAGTAATGTGTTCCCAGTTCCCTCGGGTGTTTTCAGTTGTTATGACATTACTGAGTAGTTTTGATATTTTGCCTTAATTTTAAATTGAGTCAGGCATTTATCAACATGTATAGTTACACCCTTTATATATATATCAGGCCACCAATAATATTTATTTGAATGTTTGTGCATCTTATCGGCATCTAGATGAACAGAATATTTGGACCTATGTGCTTCGTCCAAGATCAGGTCACATAGTTTAACAAAAGTTGAAATCTAGACTCGGTTTGTTGGAGGTATAGAATTTCATCGGTTTTCCTTTCCAAAGTTCTTATCGTCCCTGTACAAAATTTTGCTTTCTAAATGTTATGGTCTTAGGGTTTTCTTTTGGGCGATATGAGTATGCCCGATAATGTTTGTCTAAACAATTGTTTAAAGCACCCGTACTTTCCAATGTTTAACTTTATCCCTTCATCTTAAGGTATCGTTTTTTTTCTTAGTTACAATTGTCCCATGACTCAACTCGTCTTCCTTACCCCATCTTTAGTTTTTTCATATTACTTACATGTTATAAGCTTTTGTGATTTATGTATCGGTGTATTTGATGTCATATAAGTAGTATTCCCATGTCTTTGGTGCAAAAGAAATCATCCCATACTCCGAGTCAAGGAAAGTGTAATTTTCTCATGTGTTTTTGATTGTTAGAAAGCGTATGTTATAATCTTGTTTCTTTGCATTAGTACATATTCTAATTCTTCTCGGGATGTGTCTCAATAGATTACAAGATCATCAGTCCCTTCTGGGAAATTTAGATTCGGGGTTTGACAAAGTTTCTGTTTTAACGATTAAAAGCCATTTCTTGTTCTCTTCCCCAATCATACATTCAGTTTTCTTGGGTTGAAAGGGTTAAAGGTTGGGCTAAACTGGAAAGTGTACAATGAAACGCCGATAAAACTCAGCTAATAAACAATGTTGTTGATAGCATGTTGTAATGTTTCTTTATAAACAATGTTGTTGATACCAGAGGTGTCTGTTACATTCCCGTTTTACGCTTCCGCATTGTGCTAGTCAGGGTGTGACACTTTTCTTTTCATTATTTCTTCTTCAGTTTCTTCTTTTTCTTTATTCTCCCCCTCATCATCTGAATCTTCATCATCATATGCTTGATTGATCATGTTTAAATCATTTGATGGTCCAACTTCCACAACTTTCTCATCCGAGCTCTCATATAGCTCTCCAATCACCTTTAGGCTCTCTACACCTCTAGGTTTCTCCCCCTGTTTTGGTACATCTGAGGACTTCTCAACCTTAGATTGCCCATCTAGGGTTCGAATCTTCGATAAAGCTTCTTTTAAAGCAGCCTCCAATGCTGAGTTCCGTGAGGCCAAAATGGCATTCTGTTCTTTCAACATGATATTTTCAAATTCAAGCCTTGCATTCTCACAGACAATGTCATAAAGATTAGGGCTTGATGGTGGTGTTTCTTGAGTCGGCTTCGGGGTGGGTTCAGAGAATGGTTCAGATTCAGCCGTTTCAGGAGATGGAGATTTATATGGTTCAGAAGATGGGATTAGTTGAGTTGGAGGGGTAGTGTCAGTAGCAGGTTTAACATGAATGGGTTGGGATGGTTGAGGTGGTGAGGAATGGAGTGGATCTTGTATTGGAGATGTAGGTGGTGTGGGGACAGGAATGGTATCAGTTGGTTCAGTATCAGATAAAGCAGGTTCGGTTGTGCCTGGTGAAGAATGAATATCGTCATTAACATCATCTATCTCAATAGAATTATTTTGTTAATTGTTTCCGCAACATTTGTTACAACTTGTGCTACGAAAACATCATCATCCATTGGCTCTACAGCTTGGTTGACTACACCCTCACCCTGTTCTGCTGTCTCCTCAAGCTCTTCTACTTCTGTAGTATCTGCCTCATGTGCAACTTGTCCAATCAAAGGCATACGTCCCTCAACAACCTCTTGTGCATCATTATAATCACCAACAAACATAACATATCCACCCTCCGGACCATTGTCCCCATCATTGGTTTGATCATCATCATCTGCATCATCATCTTCGTCATCATTACCTTCATCAGAATCACTATTTCCTGGGGTCCTTGGTACATTAATTGCCCCTAGTGCTGGTACAAGCAACCATGGGAGTACATCCCATTCATCATTATCAACAAATTTTCTTTTAGTATCTTTCAATCCTTTGCGGATGTTTGGATTCTGCAACCTCAACACTTCACTAGTTCGTTGAAGATCAGGTAAAACTTTTTCTGTCAAGATCTGTATAAACCTCGGATACATGAGGAATCTTTGACCCTCTGCTTTCTCTGCATTGGACACCAACCCTTGAAAGATAAGTCGTGAAATGTTAAAGGGTTGCTGATAGAGTATCGCCACTATGAGGGTTCCAAGCTTTCTGCTCAATAAAGTCCAAGTTCCTCTCCGAGGAGATAAGGACTGGATCACGTGATGAATCAGTAACCTGTAGATTAAAGGAAAACTTCCCTTTTGAAATTGTCCCTCCTTAACTCCTCCCTGATAGCCCACGGTCTCTTGAAAGACTCTTAGTAACCTTGGGACTGAGTAGGACGGCTGAGCCCCAAAGTTGTCATTAAGGTCCAGTGCAGCTCTGATTGAGGCTTCTGTTATCTCAATGTCATGATGTAGAACCGACGCCTCAATTCTTTCCCCATTGACGTCATTGACATATGTTGCAAACCCCCAAAAATCCGAAATACGATTTCTGTATATTGTGGGGTTGTTAGTTAAAGCCACCCTCAGATTGGAGTTACTCAAAAAAATTTATCATTGGCTCCAACTCTCGGTTGTCATCGTCTATCTCCAACTGAGCACACATATTACGCCACTTTTGAAATTTGAAAGCCATCAGTTCTGCAAAAACAATAAGAGTTGTCAGTACACAAAGTTGCAGAACTAATATATGAGAATAGATAGATGATTAATGGCATCTTCAATAACCTGTTCCGTAGTAATATGCGTAACTGCAAGAACAAGTAAATAGTTAGTCAGTAAATCAATTTTGAAACCCTAATTTCAAAATCGGTGCAACGATAATCGAATAACGATGTCTTACCGAAGTCGAAACAGAGCTAATGGCTGTAATCGAAGTAAAATCAAGCAAGTATTAGAGCAATTGAGCAAGAGGAAGATAGCACGAGCAAGAGGGTTTTTGTGTTTAGGTTTAAAAGAGGAAGAAAGATGTGAAAAAGTTTCTAAGTCCCCCTTTTATACCTAACGTTTGGGTGGTATAGTACCTTGGTTTGTCGTCTAGTGCACGACAGTTGTCATTTTAATTCAATTTTAATGTACCTCCCTTGCTCAAGCATACAGCCAAGGTAACAGCTGGCTCCCTCTGTACACGAGTACATAGTACCACCTTTGCTCGATGTACTTGGAATATTCTGTCCTTGATCACTAGTGTACTCGAGACAGATTGCTCAACTAGACTTGTGCTCAATGCCTTAGCCAAACTTCTAATGATCATCATAGTACCTGCTCGAGTATTGAGTCATACTCGAGGTGTAGTGTGCTCGACTATACTTATTAAAATCTAGTCAATACAAATTTTTGAGACACACCAGTAATCGAACCTTACTCGACTATACATCATGCTCGACATACTTAGAAATATATATCCTGAAAATGGCCTATGCTCGAAATGCATTTTTAAGTGTTAGAGCCTTTGCTCGACTAACTTAGAGAGCAAAAGCTCAATGTGCTCGATGTAGCCTTATGCTCGAAAGCCTTAGCATATTAAATCATTCCTATGCCTGTACTCGAACTCACAACCTAAGTGTCTAGTCGACAAATTTGCTCGAACTACTTAACAAATTGATCCATTTCCTTAAGCTCGAACTCTCATGCCAACACCTTCTGAACACTCTATGCTCGAGACACTTTAATGTTTCCTACCGTGCAAACATGCTCAAAAATAAGAGCATGCTCGGAAAACTTAACAAATTTTCATCAGTATGCTTGAAGGTAATATGCATGCTCGAAACACTTGATGATTCATACAAGTCACATAAGATACTTGACACAACGTTATCATGCTTAGTAATCAAAGTTCTTCTGCTAGAATTAAAAATAATCATTTCAATTTGATGAGCGGACCTAAATGTTGGAATTACGTATGCCCGAGACACATATTTATATTAATGTGGCTAACTGTGTTTGATCCAAGTCGGGTCATACCCAATAACAAGCTAGACAACACCAAATGTATTCTTTTAATGATTTGATCATTTAAACGAATACCGAACACTACGTGTTTAGAAAATTGGTTTTCTAAACAAACACACTTGAGGATTTAAATAAATTATCTGGATAATTTGTTTATATAAATTAATTATTTAATTGGTTAAATAATTACATAAATGTATGTGCATTTTATAAAAATGAGTTTTATAAAATAAGAGATGGAGATATTTAAATGTTAAAACAAAAAAAAAAAAAAAAAAAAAAAAAAAAATAACAAAACCGGCCACCCCATGTGGGTGGATGGTTTGTCCATTTATTATTTTGTCCTTTTGTGTTGACATCTCCTTTATACATCTCCAATCACAACACATGCAAAGCATCACTCCTCTCTCCATTTTGAATTCAAGTTTTGAATCAAAAACTCTCTCCTTCCCTCTCCTAAAACTCACGGCCAACCTTGGCATTTTGGGAGAGCTTGGTGAGCTTGTTTTGGTGTTCAAGAATCCTAGCAAATAACTTGGTGTTGTTGCAAAAGGCTTGGGGTATCACTCTCTTGAGGTTTTCTTCTTTGGAGGCTTGCCTTTCATTCATCATCCCCTTCAACAACCTACATCTTCCTATAAGGTATAAGGAGGTACATTTACATTTTGTGAGCATATTGTTCTTGTAATATTGATCCTTGTTCATTGGGTTTTAGTTTTAACATAATGGTATGTTCTTTAACAAGTATTAAGATATAAGCTTCCGTTGCGTTTTCTAGTTAAATATGGTTAACTTGACTTTGATAAACTTGTTTAAAACCCAACAATGGCATCAAGAGCCGGTTACAAGGACTTATGCTCCTTGCATGTTCATAGATTTCGGTTTTTTCATGGGTGAAAAGGGGTCCGAAATTTTGGTGGATTTTACCCCTCATGGTTTTGTAAGATCTTGACATGCATGCAAAGATCTTAGGAAACCATTACTAACATTTGGATGTTGAAAATATCAAAATTGCAAAATTTTGGGGGGGGGGGGGGTTGAGCCGTAGCCTCCTTTGGGGGGGGGGGGGGGCTGCCTTTTTTTGATGTATTTAGGCATTGGTTGCTTAGGTTGCATGCTTAGAACATTTGGTATGTTTGGATGTGTCATAACCGAAACCGAGACCTTGGATGTGTTGATTGTTGTTATGTGTATGTTGGTTATATTTATTATTCAATATGGTTGTAATAATTCATATTTTAGGCTTGTGTAATTTATTTATTCATAAGTTGGTATGTAATAAATAGATTAGTTGCATTTTCTTTGTTTTAGAAAAATATGTATTAGGATACATTTTGTAAAAATTGAAGATGCAAGAATTGGTGGATTTGGGCCTTGGACCAAATTTTGGGCTTGTTGGGCCTCACCGGCCCATCATGGGATTCAAGCCCATTAAGCCCATAAATTTCACTCTTGGGCCCAAGAAGACTTTTGGAAGTTTGGAGCCCATTTACAAGCCCAACAAGAACACAACAACTTGGAAAGGATACTTGAAGCATTTGGATGCAAGATCAAGTGGGAGTCAACATTCCATCCTTGTGTCATGTTTTGTCCCTTAGGTGAGACTTATGACCTATACTTGTTTCGGCTAACAAGTATGGTCAAACTTAGCGGTTCTCGGTTATGACTATATTTTGCATGTATGCTTGGTTGTTTGTTTTACTTTATGTAATGTGTGGTTGATAGATATTAGGATATCCAAACCGTCACATAGGAACGACAACAAGCATAAAACGGGTTCTAATATATATTTGGTAATATCGCGTCAATTAGTTAATAAAATGGGTTTATTAAAACTAAGCGATTACTCACATATAATAAAATTGGTTTTATTATAACTAGAACCTTGAAAATTGGTTTTCAAAATCGCCATATTACTAAATGCATGTTAGGATATGGCATAATGTTTTTCAAACTAGAATATTGGAAAACTTTAAAAATCCCTTTTCATAATTACCAAGGAAACAAGTCTAACACCATCCTTTTGTATGACACTTAACGTATTAGGGAACTTTAAATGGGATAAAGGTCACCTAACCATTTTGAGCAAACTAATATACTTAGGGTAATATTAACATATTTGTGGGATAAAGGTCACCTAACCACTTGTATGTTAATCTTACATGTTTATACAAGTAGGACGACTTGAATTGGAAACCATGTGATAAAGGTCACCTAAGCATGGGGTCCAATGGTGTTGATGGGATAAACATGCCAACACGAAATAAGGATTTCGAATGGTCCCATACCTCTAGAAGTTGCAAAGGGTTGCAATTGTCAAGGTTGACTACCTTGTTAAATCAAATAACGGGATAAAGGTCACCTAACCAAAATTTGATTTATCGTTGGATTCTAGAATTTAATTATTATTTTAAAATTTGGAATAAAAGGGTATTAATAATTAAATTGTTTATAATACTAAAATAAAACTTTGTTAAATTTTGTAGATGGCCGCTAACAATGCAAACACCTCTACCCATAACACCCGTAACCTATCCTTAAGAACCATCCTTGAAAAGGATCGTCTAAACCATAATAACTTTATGGATTGGTATCGCAACTTGAGAATAGTTCTCAAGCAAGAAGAGATATCATATGTCTTAGACGATCCCATTCCCGACGAGCCTAACGTGGAAGATGAAGAGGCTTATTACGATTGGGTCAAGTACACCAAAGATTCGGTACAAGCCTCTTGCCTCATGTTAGCAACTATGATTCCCGAAATCCAAAAGGATTTCGAGCATCATGGGGCATACGACATGATAACTCAATTGAAGGAAATGTTCCTTCAACAAGCTAGAGCGGAACGTTTCGAAACGGTTCGAGCGTTTCATGCATGTCGTATGGAGGAAACCCAAAGCGTCTCATCTTATGTCCTAAAGATGAAAAGCTACATTGAAAAGCTTCGTAGGTTGAATTGTCCCGTCTCTAATGAGTTGGCTACGGATTTGATCCTCAACTCTTTGACCAAAAGGTTTGAAACCTTTGTCATGAACTATAACATGAACGGGTGGGACAAAAGCATTGGTGAGCTTCACGCAATGCTAAGAACGGCCGAAGCGGGAATGGGTAAAAGGGTTTTACCCGTTCTAACAATCAATGAAGGCAAAAGGGGACATAACTCCAACCCCAAAGCAAGTGTTGCTAAGGGCAAGGGCCACGTCCAAGGAAAGGGAAAGAGGAAAGCCATCACGCCCTACAAACCGAAGGAAAAGAAGCAAAAGGTTGCGACGCAAGATCCATGCTTTGAGTGTGGAGAGATAGGTCATTGGAAAAGAAATTGTCCGACCTATCTCAAAGCGTTAAAAGATAAGAGGGATGCGGAGCAAACCTCAGGTATTATCTTTACTATATATGTTGAACTAAATGTTATTTCTTCAAATACATGGGTACTTGATACCGGATGTGGAACTCACATTTGCAATTTGTTGCAGGGGTTCAAAAGAAGTAAGCAACTCAACAAAGGGGACATTAGTCTCTTTATGGGCAATGGAGCAAGAGTTGAAGTCCAAGCTCAAGGAGACTACATGTTAAAGCTTCCAAGTGGTTTGGAAGTAATTTTGAAAAATGTTTTGTATGCTCCTAAGTTAAGGAGAAACATTATTTCCGTGTCCCTTTTAAAACAATGTGGCTTTGATCTTAAGTTTATTGATTATGATATTCATGTTTTGATGAATGGCATATTTTATTTTAAAGCTATACCCATGAATGGTATATATGAAATAGATCAAAGTGGTATGTCACATAGTAGTTCAATGTATAATGTCAACACCAAGAAACTCAAGAAGGACTTGGGTGATCCCTATCTTTGGCATTGTCGCCTTGGACATATAAGCAAGAATCGCATGCAAACTCTTCGCAAGAGTGGTATTCTAGAAACCAATGAGTTTGATTCATTTGATGTATGTGAATCTTGTTTACAAGGCAAAATGACAAAGCAACCCTTTAATAAAACTTTTGAAAGGTCAAAAGAATTATTGGGTATCATACATTCGGATGTATGTGGTCCTTTTAGACCAATGACTAGGAATGGTGAAAGATACTTCATTACCTTTATTGACGATTATAGTCGATATGGTTATGTGTACTTAATGAAACACAAAGATGAAGCTTTTGAAATGTTCAAAGACTTCAAAGCTGAAGTAGAAAGACAACTCAAAACCACAATCAAAGTACTTCGTAGTGATAGAGGAGGTGAATACCTAAGTAGTGTTTTTCAAGATCATCTTAAGAGTTGTGGAATTATTTCACAACTTACTCCACCTGGAACACCACAACATAATGGTGTGTCTGAAAGGAGAAATCGTACCCTATTAGATATGGTTCGATCGATGATGGCTAGAAGCACTTTACCTCTATCATTTTGGGGCTATGCTTTACTTTCCGCTGTTCGCATATTGAATATGGCTCCAACCAAGAAAGTGGAGAAGACACCTTTTGAAGTATGGCATGGAAAGGCTCCATCGCTATCATTCTTAAAAGTTTGGGGTTGTGAAGCTTATGTAAAGCAATACACCCCAAACAAATTAGAAGTCCGATCCACTAAGTGTATCTTTATAGGTTATCCTAAAGATGATTTAGGATATTACTTTTACGATCCTAGTGAGCAAAATGTTATTATTGCTCGAAAGGGTAAGTTCTTGGAAACTAAGTTCCTTGAGGAAGGAACTAATAGTAGAACAGTGAAATTTGATGAGGATCAAGAATCACAAGATGATACACAATTGGTTGATACTAGCACTCAACAAGAGGTTGTTGAAAGTGATCAAGTGGTTGATCAAAACACACAAAACGTTCGCAGATCTGGTAGAATTAGCAATCCACCTGAAAAATATGGATTTTTTGTAGAAGGTTGCTACGTGGTAGATTCGGATGAACCGACCACATACCGTGATGCAATGTCCAAGAATGATTGTGACAAATGGCTTGAAGCCATGAACGTTGAGATGCAATCCATGTATGACAACCAAGTTTGGGAATTGGTTGAACCACCACTCAACTCCAAAGCTGTTGGAAGTAAGTGGGTTTTCAAAAGGAAAACTGATATGCATGGAAACTTGGATACTTATAAAGCAAGACTTGTAGCTAAGGGTTTCACTCAAACTCAAGGGGTTGATTATGATGAAACTTTTTCGCCTGTGGCAATGCTTAAGTCTATTAGGATATTATTTGCCATAGCTGCACATTATGATTATGAAATTTGGCAAATGGATGTCAAGACCGCTTTCCTAAATGGATATCTTGAGGAAGATGTCTATATGGTTCAGCCTGAGGGTTTTGTCGATCCGAAACATCCTAAAAAGGTATGCAAGTTAAAGAAATCAATCTATGGATTGAAACAAGCATCTAGAACTTGGAATCATCGTTTTGATGAAGAAATCAAAAATTTTGGGTTCATCAAGAACGCTGATGAGGCTTGTGTGTATAAAAAGGCTAGTGGGAGTATAATTACCTTCTTAGTATTGTATGTCGATAACATTCTACTATTTGGAAATGACATTCCAACCATGGAAAGCGTTAAGGCTTGGCTTGGAAGTAGATTTTCCATCAAGGATCTTGGTGAAGCTGCCTATATTTTGGGAATAAAGATCTATAGGGATAGGTCAAGGCGCTTGATAGGTTTGAACCAAAGTACATACATTGATAAAATCTTGAAAAGGTTCAAGATGGAAAACTCCAAGAAAGGTTTTGTACCTATTCAAAGAGGGACCATATTGAGTTCAGCTCAATGTCCAAGCTCAAAGGGTGAGCAAAACATGATGAAACAAATCCCATATGCTTCTGCTATAGGATCCATCATGTATGCGATGATATGTACTAGACCGGATGTGTCATGCGCTTTGAGCATGACAAGCAGATACCAACAGAATCCAGGAGACAGTCATTGGATGGCTGTTAAGAACATATTGAAATACCTTAGGAGGACTAAGGATATGTTTCTGATATATGGATCTGGTGAGGAGGAACTCGCTATAAAAGGTTACACGGATGCAAGCTTCCAAACTGATCGAGATGATTCTCGATCACAATCTGGGTATGTGTTCACTCTTAATGGAGGAGCTGTCTCTTGGAAGAGCTCAAAACAGGAAGTGGTAGCATTGTCCACTACAGAATCAGAATACATCGCCGCTTCATTGGCAGCTCAAGAAGCTGCATGGTTGAAGAAATTCATTACCGATCTAGGGGTGGTCTCTTCCATTCAAGACCCCCTAGAAATCTTTTGTGACAACGAGGGTGCGATTGCTCAAATCAAGGAACCTCGTTCGCACCAAAAGACAAGGCACATAGAGCGGAGATTCAACTACATAAGGGATGAAGTTGAAAAGGGAAAGATATGTATTCGCAAAGTTGGAACTGATCAAAATCTTGCGGATCCATTTACGAAGCTCCTAGAAAGACCGAAACATGAGCGTCATGCGAGTGGCTTAGGACTTCGATATTCTAGTAATTGGATTTGATCTATTTTGTATTAAAGTTTAAAAGACTTTTGTAATTTAACTCTTTTATGTGATTATAGAATCTTGAGTTAAATTCTAATTTTGCATGTTTAATCCATGAATAAGTTATCTTATTCTAAAAGTCCGTAGTCGATCACATTTGTGGGAACAAATATGAAGCAAGACTATTATGAACTAGGATTGGTGGATATTCATAAGAAATGAATATGGAGCATAGGTTTGCTGCCAAAGTTCATAGATATTTGTGGGATACAAATATTGGACTGACCCGCTCTCAATATTACTACATGGAGTCGATTGACTTGATCATTAGTAATCTTGAGTAAAGGAGAATTTCATATTATCCTTAGACCTGAGATGTATATTGGGTCTTGATTTTCACCAAGTATTACACTTTGACTCTCCCCTTCGCTATTCGTAAAAGATGGTACATAAGGATGAGCTCAGGTGGAGTATAAAGTGATAGTGAGAGGCGTATACAGTCAAGACGGAATTTGTTCCTCTTATGTGTTGAGAGTTTAGATGTCTAAGGCCTGATAAAGTTGAATTGTAAAGAGAATGATCACCTATGTCTCTTAGATTCAACATGACATCTAGTAACAAAGGGATATAATGATAGATTCACCTAAATCATATCAAGTAAGGGACTTGAAGGGATGATGTTATTGAATGGCACTTCGTCAAACACATTAGGGGTGGTGAACTGTTGTTAGGCGGTATTCACCACTTGCATTAATTTTCTATGTATCTCGTGCAAGTGGGAGATTGTTGGAATTACGTATGCCCGAGACACATATTTATATTAATGTGGCTAACTGTGTTTGATCCAAGTCGGGTCATACCCAATAACAAGCTAGACAACACCAAATGTATTCTTTTAATGATTTGATCATTTAAACGAATACCGAACACTACGTGTTTAGAAAATTGGTTTTCTAAACAAACACACTTGAGGATTTAAATAAATTATCTGGATAATTTGTTTATATAAATTAATTATTTAATTGGTTAAATAATTACATAAATGTATGTGCATTTTATAAAAATGAGTTTTATAAAATAAGAGATGGAGATATTTAAATGTTAAAACAAAAAAAAAAAAAAAAAAAAAAAAAAAATAACAAAACCGGCCACCCCATGTGGGTGGATGGTTTGTCCATTTATTATTTTGTCCTTTTGTGTTGACATCTCCTTTATACATCTCCAATCACAACACATGCAAAGCATCACTCCTCTCTCCATTTTGAATTCAAGTTTTGAATCAAAAACTCTCTCCTTCCCTCTCCTAAAACTCACGGCCAACCTTGGCATTTTGGGAGAGCTTGGTGAGCTTGTTTTGGTGTTCAAGAATCCTAGCAAATAACTTGGTGTTGTTGGAAAAGGCTTGGGGTATCACTCTCTTGAGGTTTTCTTCTTTGGAGGCTTGCCTTTCATTCATCATCCCCTTCAACAACCTACATCTTCCTATAAGGTATAAGGAGGTACATTTACATTTTGTGAGCATATTGTTCTTGTAATATTGATCCTTGTTCATTGGGTTTTAGTTTTAACATAATGGTATGTTCTTTAACAAGTATTAAGATATAAGCTTCCGTTGCGTTTTCTAGTTAAATATGGTTAACTTGACTTTGATAAACTTGTTTAAAACCCAACACTAAACGGTTAGTTTAAGGTGAAATAAGAGATCAAAATCCAGTTCAAAATAAAATTCATTTTAGATTATTTGGAAAGATCTCAACATGGGATCAGACTATTTAAAACACGATCACGCTACTACATGGTCAGTGTTATTATGACTTAAGTCAGGTTGACAGCAAGTATACTTAGCATAATGGTCATTGCTTTCTGTGATACATTTAATGATTCAATTAGAGCTTAAGATAGGAATGGTTATCACTATAGCTTCAGATTGCCTCTAATCTCTTCTCAAAGCGTATTTAGCTTTCTCCAAATCACCCCGAATTGACTTCGACCCCCTGATGCCCTGGTCAAAATTGATTTTTTTGTATAATAGAGCAGTTACTTATTTATATTTTGTCTTTGATAACAGACTGTAAGGTTGAACATTGGACTTACATGCCATCCGGACTTACATGCCTTACATTCAGGGTGTTTAGGACTTATTTGAATGCCCCACCCCTGTAGTTCCCTTAGTGCCCCTTAAGTCATGAAATCAGATAACCTATTTATTTATATTATACTTTTGATCTTTTTGTACTTTTCACTTTCTTTTTCTTTTCTTCTGAGAAATTTGCCATATAGCAATAATTTATTTCTGCTCAAATACTTAATAAATATTTTGATAGACCAGAAACACCAACAGGCTCGTGTATGATTGGATAATAACCTTTCTGCCTTTCATTCGGAGAGATATGCTAGAGAGCATACCTTATTTTCCAATGTTTCACCACATCATACTTAGCAAGGTTAACTGTATATCACATATGACAACTACAGACTATGGAAAGCTACCATACTTTGCCAATGACTGTACTCAAAGCCCTTTGAACTTATAATCCATGGGTTAGTTGTCTTAAACAGTTTTCTAAGCTACCATACTTTGCCAATGACTGTACTCAAAGCCCTTTGAACTTATAATCCATGGGTTAGTTGTCTTAAATAGTTTTCTATCATTTCCCATTTTAGATTGGATTCAATTTCCACAGAAACAGTTTCTAGCTTCTTTGGAGCTGGGAACTTGGATAATATTATCATGTCTCTTATGAAATATCATCGAAAACAGTGTTGCTTAGTCAAAAACTTTTACCATTTTAAAAACCATTTCCTTTTGAATGTTCAATTAAGAAATATTGATTTTCAAAAACAGTGTTGTCATTTAAGCATGTTTAACAAGCACACATTATCACAGTATCAAAACATATTCATTCAGACAGTAGAAACCATTTAGATAATCACATGAGTCTGTCGAGCATGCTCAAAAGTTCATCGAGCATAATCGAAAGTCACTCGAGCAAACTTAAGATTTATCATTTCAAGTATTGTGCTCGAAAGACTTAGCTGAGTGCTCGAGCAGTGTACTAGTGCTTGAAATACTTCAAAAGTTTTCCACAACACATGTCCATACTCGACCACCAGTAACACATCATTTGTGCTCGAGTTACTTGAGAAACCTCAAGCATGGTTTGTTTGTGCTCGAAGAGCATTAAACACATCATGCAACACAGAATTATTCTCGAAGTACTTGAAAAAGTTTTTCAAGCAAAATTCTATGATCGAGCAGCTAAGCTATGACATCTGTGCTCGAATGACTTAGAATAGTCTTTCAAGAGCCTTTGCTTGTGCTCGAGGAGCAACATGCACACTATCAAGCATAGATTCATGCTCGAAGTACTTAGAATCACAGAATTACATCATGCAAGCAGAGATCAAAGTACCAAAAGCTGTAATTAGCAGTTATATCAAAATTTCCATACAAAGACAGTCACACACATGATTCATGCAATTTGAGTAATCATTCAAGCATAGCAATTTATCATGCAAACATACAAGGTGAGTAACACAGATAATCAGTAAGCACCTCACTTAAGCACACATTCTAAATCAAACTTCATCAGCATTTATCATTCCTAGGCACTTTAACAGAAAATGAAACCTGGTTTTATCTAAAGGTTTGGTGAATAAATCAGCCAAATTATCAGATGTATCTACCCTTTTAATTTCTATTAAACCTTTTTCCTGACAGTCCCTAATAAAATGATATCTAATTTCAATGTGATTGGTCTTAGACTGTTGGACTGGATTCTTAACAATAAACATAGCAGCAGTATTATCAATTAAAATAGGTGTAAGTAAGAAATTCAGACCATAATCCAGCAGTTGATTTTGAATCCACAGAACCTGTGCACAACATGCAGAGGCAGCAATATACTCAGCTTCAACACTAGAGATTGACACTGTAGTTTGCTTCTTGCATTGCTAAGACACTAGCCAGTTCCCTAGAAACTGGCATCCTCCAGAAGTTGATTTTCTACTCATGTTGCAACCATCATAGTCACTGTCTGTGTAGGCCATCAAATCAAAGGAAGGGTTCTTTGGATACCAAATCCCCAAATCTGGTTTTCCTTTCAAGTATCTGAATATCCTCTTCACTGCTAGCATATGTGAGACTTTAGGGTTAGCTTGAAATCTTGCACAGACACACACAACAAACATATTATCTGGCCTAGATGCTGTGAGATACATCAATGATCCTATCTTGGCCCTATATTCATGTGGTCCACTGGCTCCCCCTTTTCATCAGGTATCATTTTCTCATGTGTGTTCATTGGTGTGGACACAGTCTTGAAGTCATCGCACTTGAATTTGTTAAGAATCTCTTGTATATATTTTGATTGATTTATGAAGATTCCATCTGCTTTCTGTTGCACCTGAAGTCCAAGGAAGAAATTCATTTCCCCCATTGAACTCATTTTGTACTTGGACTTCATCACTTGCTCAAACTCTTTACACATTTGTTCATTTGTAGAGCCAAAGATAATGTCATCCACATACACTTGCAGCAGCAGCAGCAGATCTTTGTTTCTCCGTTTGTAGAATAGAGTCTTGTCAATTGCTCCTCTGCAGAAACCATTTTCCAACAAATGATTTGAAAGCTCATCATACCAAGCTCTTGGTGCTTGATGTAGTCCATACAATACTTTGCTGAGCTTGTAAACTTTGTTGGGATGCATTGGATCTTCAAATCCAGGAAGCTGAGTGACATAGACTTCTTCATCAATTTTTCCATTTAAAAATGCAGATTTACATCAAGTTGATAGAATTTAATGTTCATTGATGCTGCATATGCAAGAAAGATTCTGATAGCCTCTAGCCGTGCAACTGGAGCAAAAACTTTTTCAATGTCCACTCCTTCCTGTAAGCATCCTAGTGCCATCAATCTTGATTTGTTCTTGATTACTATTCCTCTTTCATCCTTCTTGTTTATGAAAACCCATTTTATACCAATAGCATATTTGCCTCTGGGCTTGTCAACCAAGTCCCATACATGTAAGTCTCTGAATTGGGCTAATTCCTCCTGCATAGCGTCTACTCAGCTGTTGTCTTTCAAAGCTTGGTTAATGTTCTTTGGTTCAACTTGGGATAAGAAGCAGGCATACAGGCAGATGTTTTCCTTTTCAGAAGAACTTCTTGTCACTATTTCATGCAAGTCTCCTATTATGTTTTCTGCAGGGTTGTTTCTTTCAACAGAGGTGGTCTGCACAACTTGTTGTGTAGACACTTCTGTCTCTAGATTTGTCATGTTCAACTCAGCAGATTCATCTTCAATTCTCACTTGAGATTCTTCATTTGCTTGAACTTGATTGATCTCTTATGATGATGCTTCAGTTGACCCAAATTGTAGAGAGTCAAACAAAGACTGGAACCTATCTTCAAATTGATTTATTCCTTCAGTATGAACAGGTTGTTGACCTTGATTGGGTTCACTCTCTACTTCACTTGGTCCTTTATTAGAGACTTCCACTACATCATCTTGTGAAATTCATATCAACTTCTGCATCTTGATTGCGTTTCTTTCAAAGTTAAATCCATGAGATTCAGGAGCAACAGATGACCATAGCTTGTCTAGATCAACTTGTCTTTGTTTTCCTTTATCTTCAAAGCTGGTTCTGTACATGCTATCATCCATATCTTCAATGTAGATTTTGAAAGATTTGATCATCTTTTCCAAGTCAAACAGCCACTTGGGTCCTTCAACATTGTTAAAATGGTTTTCATTGAATATTATATTTGAAGATTCAATGACCGCCATGTGCTCCTTCACATAGACTCTATAAGCCTTTAAATGAGATGAGTTGCCCACAAAGAAACATTCCAGTGATTTTGACTGGAATTTGTTTAGATAGTCCTTTGTAATAAAAAGTGAGCAACTGCATCCAAAAGGCTTCAAAAACTTCACATAAGGCTTTCTTTTGAAGATAACTTCATATGGAGTCTTGTTTTGAGCCTTGTTTAGTAGAACCCTATTGTGCACATAGCATGCAGTGTTGATTGCTTCTGCCAAAAAAGTGACTGGCAAATTTGCATCAGCAATCATGGTCCTTGCAGTTTCAATTATTGTTCTGTTTCTTCTTTCTGCAACACCATTCTGTTTAGGAGTTCTTGGTGCACTGTATTGTTGAAAGATTCCCTTAGAAATGCAGAATTCATCCATAATTCCATTCTTGAATTCTGTCCCATTGTCACTTCTAATGACCTTTACTTTCCTTTCTGCAACACCATTCTGTTTAGGAGTTCTTGGTGCACTGTATTGTTGAAAGATTCCCTTAGAAATGCAGAATTCATCCATAATTCCATTCTTGAATTCTGTCCCATTATCACTTCTAATGACCTTTACTTTCCTTTCAAGATGATTTTCCACTTTTAGCACATAGGATCTAATCAGGTCTGGGGTTTCATCTTTGCTACTCATGAAGTATACCCAAGTAAACCTTGAATAATCATCAGTGATCACAAGGTAGTATCTCTTTTTTCCAATACTTGGAAAACTTACAGGACCAAATAGATCCATGTGTAACAGTTCCAAGACCTCATCAATGATGTTTATCATTTTGCTCTTATGTGAGGATTTATGTTGTTTTCCTTTTAGGCAAGATGTGCATTTTCCTTCCAATTTGAACTCTCTTGAGGGAAGGCCAACAACATGTTCACCTTTTACAAGTTTATTCATGTTCTTTAAGTTCACATGACACATCTTCCTATTGCATAGCTTGGTTTCATTTTCAGTTTCTTTGGAAACAAAGCATGAACCACCTCTTGAAGTTGTAGTATTCATTCTTAGTTCATAGAGGTTGCCATTTCTTGGAGCCATCATCATGATCATTTCAGTTGGAATCACAAACTCAGGATTCAAAATCAAGCAGTGTTCATCATTGAAGGCTACCTTGTATCCTTTATCACACACTTGAGAAATGCTGAGTAGGTTGTATTGTAGTCCTTCAACATGCAGCACATTCTCAAATGATACTTTGCCATTTGTGAGGGTTCCTCTTCCAACAATCTTCCCTCCATTTTCATCACTGCCAAAGGCAACCGGCCCTTCATATTTTCTTTCATAGTTGATTAGTGCAATCTTGTCATAGGTCATGTGCCTGGAACATCCACTGTCCATGTACCATAAATCATTGTTGTTCAAGGATTGTTCCTGCACAAATATATAAAACAGAATTAGTTGGTTTCTGATTTACAAACTACATCAGTTTGTAATTCAGTGTCAGTTGAAGATTTATTAGGAGTTGGAGCTAGAACTGGAAGTGGTCTTCACACACAACTTCACATTCTTCTTCTGATTCTAAATCTGACCCATCCTTCACAACTTATGACTTGATTAAATTTTCAGTTTTCTCAATCACATAGAACTTCTTTACAGTCACCTCCTTCTTTGTCTTCCATTGAACCCTTTTGGTTCAAACCCCTGTTTTCACAAAAAATTTTCATCACCGTTAAGAAATCCTGGTCTTATCTTTGCTTTTCCCTTATCAATTGACCTTCTCAGCTTTATGTGACTCTTTCTCATTTTCATTGATTCTCAAAATGGTCTTGAGTTTCTTTTCAAGGATCGGCCTTTGTTCCTTACTACCAGATGGTTTTCTATTTCCACTTAAGTATTTCTCATACATTTCTTTGTAACTCTTCATATCAAATCCACTCACCACATCAGGAATTTCAAAGGTGTCCTCAAGAATCCAGCAAGAATCAGTGTGATGTCCATATGCATCATATTTCTTGCACCAGACCTTGGCAAAACTTCCCATATCTTCAAGCAATTGTTGGTCTTTGATTTTGTCACTGGGTTTGGGAAAGTCAAAGCCTAAAGAGGTCTTTGGACACAAAGTGTTGGAATAATCCATCTTCATTGGCTCACTTATGTCAATTGTTTTTTGATACTTTTCTTTGACAAAAACAATTTTCTTCAGCTTGGATGGAGTTCTTGATGAGCTTCCTTCTTCTTCACTAGAGTGTCTTCTCATTGGCACATAATCAACATCCCCAATATCAAATAACTCATGGTTAGAGAAAACTGGATAAATTGGTAGATGTGACTGATGATAAGAAGATTTCACAGTTTCTTCTGTTCTTTTCTTGAGATCAGGTTGTGGTCTTGCACAGATGTCAAGCACTACATGTTCTCTTCTTATCTTCTCATAGTGATTTTTCAACTTTTGGAGTCATCTTTTGGCAGAAGAGGAATCTTGTGTGACATTGGAGCCCAAACCAGGTACACCTCAGTACGTAGTTACCGATTTAACGATTAAACGCTTATTACGTAACGATCGAACGATTAACCGAACGGGTCCGGTTATGGCCCAGATATCCCGGGGGGGCCATCTATAAGTGATATACGTTTAATATAAGCTAATATATTAGTATCATGGCCTTAGTTCGATAGCAAACAAGTTAAACGAAAACATGCTCGTTTAACTAGCCGCTATAGATTTAAACGCGAAAGATAGTTACAAACCAAGCATTGTACCATCAGTTAAGCCGAAAAGTACTTACCAAACACTTATTTGAAATGTTTTAAGCGATCCGTGAAAATATTTTTGATTTTTACAAACGTATAGTATATGTTTTTATAAATTTATACAAAAATGGCCGAAAAACACTCGTTTTCGCACTGTTTGTCGTACCCAATATATTTTTCACGCCAAAAACCGAACCCGAAACAAATTTGGACTCGGAATTCACGTTCGGGCACGTAAAGCAAAAAACGTGGGCCAAATGGGCCCGAAAGGGGGCCCAATAAGCATAGCCCGCCAACTTGGACCAAACCCCTTTCTTGATTTTCTTCATATTTAAACATAATTGAGATATTTTGCACATTCCTCCATATACCAAAATCGGGAAAAATCCATCTTCTTCATCAAACAACTCAAGAACCCTAGGTATTTTGATTCATTTCATCATTTTTAACCCATTTTAATTATGTTTAATATCATAAAAACATAGTTTAATTATCAAAAATCATTCCTAACAATGTAAAAATCCTAAAAATGGTCCGTAAACATGTTTTGATCATACACATGGTAAGGAACCTGGTTTGATAGTTTTTTTGGCCATAAACACGGATTAGAGGGTTGAAACGGCAATTTTACGATTCAAAAGTTCGTTTTTGCACACTAGCCGAAACCCTAAATCAAGGGCTGTTATGTTGATGAAAAATTGCTTGGTTTGTGATATAGGACTTTTATCTAGCCTACATAGGAGCACAAGAGCTTGAAAAGTTGATTAGAAAGGCGGAAGCGAACCAAAACCGCTAAGGTAATGCCGAAACACTCGCTTACGGGCTGTTTAGGTTAAGGTTGTGATGTACATATTATTAGGCCTTGAAATTTTTCAGGGACATCAGGGACCATGTCATTGAGTCCCTGTTCAAATTTGGTAATTTTTTGACCATCCGAGAATATTTGGCAAATTTATTACCGAATTGGGACGTTTAATGGGGAAAAATAGTTAAAATGCTCCAACAATTATGAAATTTTTCTGGGAACTCTTGTTTAATGTATTTTGATCACATATGAATTTTGGGATCATTTGGAGGAGTCTAAAGGTGTTTTGTGTATATACGTTCGTGTGAATTTTTATAGCCGAATTTGGGCCGAAAAGAATATTGCACGAGCTTTTTACATTCTAGAATTGATACAGGTTGTTTTGGGATATAATTTTAGTATTAAAGAATTTTTGTGGAATTTTTGGAAACTATTTGGGATAAACGAACGATTTTCAGGCGAAATATAGCTGATAAAATGAATTTTTATAAATTAATAAATAAGTAAATAATTCCAGAAATATTTTTATAAAAATCTATATATTTTAATTGATAAGTGGCTAAATTTTCATAATTTAATGATTAACAGTTAAATAACTATGTTAATTTGAAGATTAAACAAATTCAGTTTTTATGAAAAAAACCGGCAAGTTCGTGATTAACGAACCTGCGGGAATATCAGAACACCAAGAGTGATCAAAAATCATATATTTGGATTAATTAAGTAAAAACGAAATTTTTATGAGAAACCTGGATAATCTGGATAGATTGTGCGCGTTTCTTCTCAAATCAAACTGAATAAACGGAAACGGGCCCCGTAGCTAATCCGGGACCCTAATGTATGACCTTTCTTTATAACTAAATTATTTTATTGACCAACACACTTACCCAAGCTTACTTCCCCACAACCGTTTTCTGAACGCATAAACGAACAACTTGGCCCAGCTGGGAAAACGGGGAAACTGAGCCAAGTTCGGTTTTAAGTATTAGACATTGAAGAACATCACAACCTAAGCCTATTGACACTTTCTGGGCGTTCCAGCTATACCCAGATTAGATATACAGCCCAGTTTAGTATTGAGATTATAATAATATTAAAATATTAATATTATTATAATATTGATTATAGGAAACCGTGATTACAAGTTACACAAACCTCGAACCGACGTGCTACTGATTATCTACTAAACAGTGAGTTTCATGACCCCACTCTTTAAACAGTTTTACAAACTTTTGGGGTGAAAAGCATGTTTGATTACATATACATACCTGAAACATCTATTGATGTGAATTATCTAAGTGCTAACACACGAAAGTCCCCATGATCACAGAAATTAACTTCGAACCGGTGGCTTGTCAATAGTACTATTGGTTTGACAAACCCAAACGGAATCGGCCTGGTTGCCGTGTCACATAGCGCCGTTTGCACATGACCATATTTATATATACAGGCTATGTAGTGTTAGACATAGCTACCGGGGCATGTTGTGGGTGGAAAGGGGCCATAGTGGTTGATTGAGCGTGGGAAATGGATGCACGCAGCACATACAGTCAAGGCTTCACTGTAGTTTAGTATAATTACATCATTTACATACATACATACTTATTTCATGATTACAAGTGTTAACTTGTGAATACTCATAACTGTTTTCTTGAAACTCGTGAAACTCACCAACTGTTTTCTTAGTCTCCGGTTCCTCACTCTGCTTCACTGCAAACTCTCCATTCTTGTCTACAAATACATCAGCATATTGCTTCATAAACTCATCCTTATCATCAAAGACATTTTTGAATTTCTTAAGATATTCATTATGCTCTCCTTGTCTACTTTTAGTGGGTAGCTATCACAAAAAGGTGGTGGCACCTTTTTATACTTCTTTTCCTTAGTCATTTTATCAACATAACCCACTAAATTTCCTGTAGAAACAAGGTTCTTCAAGAATTCCATTTGAATAAGTAATTCAGCATTCTTCATTTTCTCTTCTGCATACATCTTCTTCAACCCTTCAATTTCAATTGACAATCTTGATTGGGTTTGGTATGCCATCATACAATCCTCTTCAAGCCTCTTGATTTGACTTTCATAAGTTGCTTCACTTGCTTCATAGACATTCAAGAAGACTTCCTTTCTCCCACATAATTTTCCACTTTCCAATCTCTTGATTTAATTCATCAATGGTAATAAGAAGTTCAGAAATTGAGATATCAGATTGTACCTGAGCATTTGAGGATTCAGCCTTGTCATGCACTTTGGCCATAAATGCAACATTTGCCTTCTCTATTTCAGCTGCATGATTGCTCCAATCAAATTCCCCATCCTGTGGCACCCTGGTTACAGCAACATTTCCCTGGTCTCTCTGCTAATTCACATTGTTCTAATTACTTCTATTTTGATTTGTGTGAACCTGCATTTGATTGTTTCTTTGAGGTTGAAATGCTTGTTGAGGGAGTCTGTTTGGATTCTGATAGGGGTTTTGGTTGGTGATCTGATTTCTTTGTTGCTGGAAATTCTGATTCTGTTTCTTGTAGAATTGATTTTGGTTTACCTGATTGCCAGCCTGCTTTGACATGTTACTTTTTTTAGCAAAATGTCCTGGTTGTTGACAATTATAGCAGATGGCCTTTGATTTGTCAAAGCCGATTCTTTCGTTTGGAACATTGAAGCTTTTTCTACCAGTCCTGTTATACAACCTTTTGCTTCTTACTGCTAGCATGGCTGCTTGCCACTTTATGTCCATGTCCTCTAAATCATCAGCATCTATTTGTTCTAGATCTTCTTGCACAATGCTTGTGTTTATCAGATTCTTGGCCACAAAGGCATGATATGACTCGGTAAACATGGAGAACAAGGCTTGGTAGTCTGCTCCTTGATTTGGATTGTGTTGTATGAATGTTGGTTGTCCATTTTCTGTAGAGGGGGTGTCATCTTCGATCAGCTGAACATTGAATCTTGATTGACCACTGCAAGTTTATCCTGTTTCTGATGGTTCCTCAATGATAGGCTACTGGTTCTTGATTGAGAGGTTGCCCATTGGTGCTATAAGAGCATTGTTCACTTGAAAGCTTGGCTTGTCCTCTCGAATCATATGATTTTTAATCATCTCATGTTCTGCAACCTTGAGAAAGTCAATCACATCATCCAACTTAAAATTGGGAAACCTAGCTTTTTCTTTGATAAACTTGCTGGCAGTGTACCATTCACCGGACAAAGATGATAGAAGCTTTTTGTTCAGCTCCAAGTCAGAGATCTGCAAGTCAGTCGTTCTTATGTTTGTTCATTCATGTGGTTGTTTGTTCATTCAATATGGTTGTAATAATTTTATTTGGGTTTTGTAATCTATTTATTTATTTCATTTGGTTTGTAATAATAATGTCTGGACCGGGAGTTGGGTGAAACCTTCGAAAAGGTTGACAAGAACACACTGGCTCGATTACCCAAAGGCCTGTTGAATATCCCGGCGGAATCAGGATATCCAATGACTGGGAATGAAGGAGCAAAAAATAGCAAACACAAAACAATAATAGATGATCAATAAAAGAACATTCAAAGACAAATATTCACTGTATTTAATATATCATTAATGAAACGGTGGAAAGAATGTCTAGGGTTTCGTATGACGGTGGCGGCGGCTGTACGAGGAAACGAATTGAATATTCTTTGGAATGTTTCTCGTATTCCGTGTGTACCAACCTTATCCAAATCTGTGCCCTAAATGGAAACCTAGGACCCTATTTCTAGACCATGACATTTCTTCTAGAAGTTCCTAATCATTACATAATGAAATACAAATAATACAATTGTTGAGTCCTCGAGCAAGGTAACAATCTTGCTCGAGCAAACTCACTATGTTAGGTATGCTCGATGAGTGTCCTCGAGCATACTTTACTTAGAATATCTTCAGTGAAGATATTCCCTTCCAGCAGACGTCATCCTTCTTGACTTGTCCATGCTTTGCTCGAACTAGTCCATCGAGCAAGCTCATTCTTCTTGATGTCTTCAGTCATACTTATTTAGCAATCTTTAGCATGCTAGGATGTAAATCTTGCTCGGGAACTGAACTGTGCTCGAAGTCCTTGCTTTGATCACATGACATCTTCTTATTGCATCCATGCTTGTCCCCATGTGCTCGATCATCCTGTGCTCGTAACACTTGGTTAAAACTTGTATGATCAAGCTGTTTGCTCGATTGGCAATCCATGCTCGATAGAAGAATACTCTAGCTCGTTGAAGTGTAGCTTGCTCGAAGCCTTAACACTTAGAAGAATCAACCATTTAAGGTTCTGAAGACCTTGCTCGAAGTAGTAAAACCATGCTCGATCGTCTATGCTTGCTCGAAGTCCATACTTAGCCGTTTTCTGAGGAGGTTGAGAAGATTCCAATCTTCCTTATCATAAATCCGACCCAACAGATAAGTAGATTAGTTGCATTTTCTTTACTATAGAAATACATTTTTTGTAAAGGAAGATGCAAGGAAGGAATCCCAAATAAAGTGATGGAGACCACAACACAGAGTGAACACTTGGAGCATTTGGAAGCCGGATCAAGTGGGAGTTCACCGACACAAGTCTATGTTCTTTTGGGTCCCTTAGGAGAGACTTTTTTGGCACACTTGTTTTCCGTCAACAAGCGTAGTCAACATTAGGTGGCTATGGTTATGAGCTTGTGGTTGTTTGTTTTATGCTTGTGTGATTGATTTACTTTTGTTTTTGTTATTGCAATATGGATTGTTAACAACTTAAAATCAATAACTAGCACAAAATTGGTTCCTTAGAAATCATTAGGTAATAAAATTGGTTTTATTAAAGGCTAATGATTTCACAATAAAATGGGTTTTATTAATAGGAACTTTGAAAATGGGTTTTTCAACTAAGTACCATGCATTTGAATGCATGCAAATGGAAGGTACATAAATAGTTTTGCAATCTAGAATTTAGAAAACGAAAATCCCTTTTATAAAATAAGTCAAACACCATCCTTTTATACAACACTCGAATCACTTGCGAACTCGATGTGGGATAAAGGTCATATTAGTGCATACGTCTATTGCTTTCATCTTTGTCAAATGAAGGTGCACAGAGCTTTAAAGAAGCTAAAAGTTTGATCATTCTAGATGGAGTAAAAATTAAGATATTATTACATCGAGTAATAGAGAATTTGAATACGAGCGTGTGGGCAAAAACGACACGTAAAACGGAGCTATAACGAATAAGTTATGCCCAAAATAGTTTTCTGTCTTGCGGGGGCATAACTTATGCGCTGGACATATGCGCTGGGGGGAAACATATGCGCCAAAATTCATCTTATCACCCTATAAATAGTGATTTTGACATATGTTTTCATAACTCTTTGGTCCAGAACGTATATGTACTGATATTTGCCATATCTTGTTGTAAACCTTGAGATATATGAGAAATAGAGAGAAGTTAACGAGAAATCTTGTTGTTTTCGACCACGTTTAGGGATTCCGCACCTTCATGTTGATTATAGATATCGATCTACGTCTTGTTCATGACACGAACACATTCCTACAAGTGGTATGAGAGCTTTGGTGCTCGATATCGGAAGAAAATAACAAGATACACTCGTTTCATTTCAAAAAATTCGATCTATTTCTAAACTCATTAAAAAAAATCGTTTCGGATTCGTTAATCTCATGCTTAATCGTTGCTCGTTTCTCTAATCACTTAATCTCGTGCTTAAACGTTGCATCTAACACGTTTGATTTTGATTCCGTGTGTTCGTGTTCTTCGGTTTGATTTTCTATTGATTCAGATCAAAATCGGTTGATGTTTGACGTATATAATTGTTCACTATTCATCTACGAGTGATTTCGTGATCAAATCTGAGTTTAATTTGATGTTTGATCATGATTTTGATTTTTCCGGTGATAATTCCGGCCATAACCGATATTACAGGGAGATAACAATATTTTCTGGCGAGTATAACTGTTTCACGACACTGTAAAAGAATGCTCCGGCGAATTATCGTTATTCCAGCGTCAATTCCTGCAAAACTCAGTTTTCTGGTGAAGTACTGAATATCCACCGACGATAAACCATATTTTCCATCAATTACGTTTTTCCGGCAGCTCTGAATTTTCCAACAAATTGTTGTTGATCGATGCATGAATATGATTGAAGACATGAAGTCATCCACAATTTTCCCAGCCCGATCATACTTCCGGCAACATTTTCGTTTTTCCAGCGGTTTCTAACAAACTTATCCGGCAAAACTTATGATTTGTTACCGTTATTAGTTCCGGCGAGTAACTATCACAGTCTCACGTCTTAGTATCTGATGGCACTAGTTATAAGAACTTGAGAGGGAGAGAGTTTTTTTTAGAGTTGAGAGACAAATTTGGAACAATTTTCTTTTTTTCATATCCAAAATGCAAAACAAACTTGAAATTTAAACATGCATGGGATGTAGGTTCGTCACCCATATTCCTTATTTAATGCCACTAACTCCTATCATGTGCTAACATGCAATATACTACTTCAAACAAATATGCAGTAATGAAAACGTGGGAACATGCAGACTTGGGGCTCAATCCATAAATCTCATGGGTTTCTTGACTTCTCTCGTGGGCCTTGCTTTGATCCGAAGTGCTTGATGTTCCGGGCTAGCTGACTCGGCTTGTTGGGCTGTATCATCCCCCTCTCCATCAGAATTTACATTGTCCCCAATGTAATCATGGTCTGGAAATTGCAGCTTTAGTGAATTTAGATTTTCCCAAGTAGCTTCTTCAAGATTATGCTTTTCCCATTTGAATAAAACTTCTGGATCGCCATTTGAGTTGGTACATGAGTTGAGGATCGCTTCTGGTAAAAATGCTAACTCTTCTTTTGGATCGAATTCAGCCAGGTCACCTTTAGAGTCCGCAGCATCTCCATAAGATGGTTTTAACAATGAAACATGAAATACCGGGTGAACTTTCGACCCTACAGGTAACTCTAATTTGTAGGAAACTTCCCCTATCCGCTCGATGACCTTGTAAGTTCCATAAAAAAGTCTTGAAAACTTCTGGTTGGTACGGTTACGGACCGAGGTTTGCCTATACTTATGCAAGCGAAGATAAACAAAGTCACAGATTGAAAAGTGCTTGTCAAGTCATTTTTTGTTGGCCTGCGTCACAATTTTTTGTTTTGACACTTCAATGGAATGCTTCAAGGAACTCATAATTCTTTGATGTTCGAGTAAAGAATTCTCGATGGACCCCGTTGTTGTTGATCCGGGAATATAGTCGTGAATAGAAGTGACATCTCGTCCATATACGGCTTTGAAAGGGGACATGTTTATTGATGAGTGGTGACTAGTGTTGTAGCAGAATTCAGCCAAATATGACAGTCTTTCCCATGTTCTCGGTTCATCATAGATAAATTTGCGCAAATACATTTCAAGGCAACAGTTAACGACTTCGGTTTGACCGTCCGTTTGTGGATGGTAGGCGCTGGAGTGCAGTAGTTTCGTGCCCATGAGTTTAAACAGCTCCTTCCAAAACCAGCTGAGAAATAACAGGTTTCTATCCGAGACAATAATATTTGGAAGGCCGTGTAAACGATAAATTTCATGCATAAAGATCGAAGCCAAAGTAACAGCAGTGTAATTAGGAGACAATGAAATAAAGTGTGAATACTTTGAAAGTCGGTCGACGATAACCCAAATGCAAACCTTGCCTTTTGATTGTGGTAAATTGGTGATAAAGTCCATTGATATGTCATGCCATGGCTGTGACGGTGTTGGAAGCGGTTGAAGAAGGCCGTACGGTTTATGATTGGGATTTTTGATTGCTTGGCAGACCGCACAACTCTTGACAAATTGTGCAACATCCTTCTTCAAGCCAAGCCATGTGAAGGTACTTAGAGAGTCTTCTGACCGTGGCATTGATACCCGCGTGACCACCGATAAATAAAGAATGAAATTCCTGGAGAAGTTGTGCTCGGATATTGGATATCGGTGGTATAAACAATTTCCTAGAGATGAAAACCAAACCATCTCTAAACACGTGGTTAGGGAAAGCAGTTATATCGGCAGCTATACTTGTTGCAAATTCTTTACCCGTTGGATCGGTAGTATAGTATGTATGAAGGTTATCGAGCCAAGTTGCTGTTGGAAATGAGATAGCGAGCATGGAAGGGATATCCACCCTGCTAAGCGCATCTGCCATGGTATTCTCCTTACCTGGCTTGTATAAAACTTCAAAGTCATACCCCATAAGTTTTGTGACCCACTTCTGCTGCTCTGGTGTTTGGATTGTTTGTGTTAGAATATGTTTCAGGCTATGATGGTCCGTATAGATACGAAACCGACGACCCAAGAGATATTGACGCCACTTTTTAACAGCCTCTGTGATGGCGTATAACTCTTTTGTATAAGTGGATTGACCTTGCATGGTTGGGCATAACTTTTTGCTAAAAAAAGCGATGGATTTGTTTTCATGTGATAGAACCGCTCCAATAGCCATACCTGAAGCATCCGTTGTAACATCAAATGGTCTTCTAAAGTTTGGAAGAGCTAGCATGATTAATTGTTGCATGTGTTTTTTTAACTTTTTGAAGGCGGCGTCAGCATCTTCCTTCAATTTAAATTCCTTCATCTTCAGAATGTCCGTTAGGGGGGCTGCTATTTGGGCATAGTTTTGAACAAACCGCGATAGTACCCGGTAAGTCCCAAGAACGCCTATATCGTGGTGAAGGATGTCGGCTAGGGCCATTGTTAGATGGACGCTATCTTCTCGGCTTCCGGTGATACTCCTTGACCCGAGATTCGATGGCCAAGAAACGAGATATCCGTCACTCCAAAAACACACTTAGAAGCTTTCGCATGGAAATTATTCTGTTGTAGCTTGTGAAATACATAACAGAGGTGCGTATAATGTTCCTCACGTGTACCACTGTAGATGAGCATATCATCAAAAAACACCAACACAAAGTGATGAAGCACTGGGCGAAAGAGGTCGTTCATGGCCGATTGAAATGTGGAAGGCACATTCGTGAGGCCGAACGGTATCACTAGAAACTCATAATGGCCATCCAATGTTCGAAATGCTGTCTTGTGAATATCCTCTTAAGCTACTCGGATTTGATGATAGCTGGAGCGCAAGTCGATCTTGGAGAATATTGTTGCACCGTATAATTCGTCGAGGAGTTCGTCTATTGTTGGGATCGGGAACCTATCCCTGACCGTTACCTTGTTCAAGGCACGGTAGTCCACGCAAAATCGCCATGAACCATCTTTTTTTTTACTAACAAAACATGGGATGAAAATGGACTTTGGCTTGGTCAGATTATACCGTCATGTAGCATTTCGGCAATGAGTTGTGCCATAATCTGCTTTTGGAAGTGGGGGTAACGATATGGTTTAACATTGACTGGTTGGTTATTGTTGAGTAAGGGAATATGGTGGTCGTGGTATCTGCTTGGTGGAAGAGTGTGAGGTATCTCGAAAACAGGGTGGAATAGGTCTAATATTGCCGTAATGTTGGGGTCAACGATGGTGTCAGGTGGGATTTTCTTGGGTGCTTTTGGTTCCATGGTGAGGGTGTGAATAGATGCAACGAAGCCATGTTTGAGCATAGTAGATAACGAGCTCGAAGAAACTTGTTGGGTTTGTGGTTCACCTCGTAAGGTACAGTGGTTGCCATCTTTAACAAGTGAAATTTGTGGCACCGAGAAATCAGCCGTTATGGATCTGAGTGCACCCAACCAGGATATACCTAAAACAACGTCGGCACCCTCCACTGGTAGCACAAAAAACGGGATTCTAAACTAAATTTTCTGTAGTTGTACGGTTACATCAGGGCAATAACTAGAGCAATGGATGAATTGGCCATTGCGGACCACAACTCGGAACTGTTCGAGAGGGTTGGCAGGGAGACTTAATTGTTCGGCGATTCGTGGTTGCACAATGTTATGTGTGCTGCCGCAGTCGATTAACACCGTGACTGGGCATGATTTGATGAAGCATGTTATTCGTAAGGTTTGAGCTGATGACATACCAAAGTATGCGGCGGCGGATAAGGACCAAAGTTGTGGTTTTGGTGTATCTTTCGGTGGAGCGTTGTCGTTTAGATCTGGCATGGAATTGTGTTCGTCGTTATCCACAATTAGGAGGAACTGGGGGGGGTGAACACTTATGTCCGGGTAAAATTTCTCCGGGCAACGAAAGCAAAGGCCGTCTTTCCGGCGTTGTTGGATAGCTTCAGGTGATAGTTTTGTGAATGGTAACGGTTTTGGTGGGGATTGAAGGGTTGTTGGTGTAGGGTTTTGGTAGTGAGTATCGGTGGGGGTCGAAGGAACGGCGAGGTTGCTGGTGGATATGGTCGACGTGGGATTGTTGGAATATTGTTTGGTAGAGTATGTGAATTTAGGTTTATGGGAAAAGGCCAGTTTGTCTTCCACAAGTTGGGCCAGGCCACATGCATTGTAATATGTTGTAGGTTTAAGGATGGCTAATTCCACTTGGATTTTCGGTTTAAGGCCCGAGATAAAACAGTTCTTTAGGGTTTGTGGGGATAACCCTGTTACTCAGTTACCGAGTCTTTTGAATTCAGTTTGGTAGGCTTTAACCGTAGTGGTTTGGCGTAATTTTAGGAGAGTTGCTTCGTGGTTATCGTATGTTGACGGGCCGAAACGAAGTTCTATTTGTCGTTTAAACTCTTCCCAAGATCCCAGGAGGTTGTTGTTGTCTAAATGTTGGTACCAAGCTAGAGCATCCCCAATGACGTGGAACGCGGTTAGGTCTACACGTTCCTCCGGCTGAATATTGTAGTACGAAAAGAAACTCTCCGCCTGGAAAACCTAACTGAGAGGGTTCGTACCATCGAATAATGGAAGCAAGATTTTGGGTGTTTTGGGGTTATTATGGTTGTACGAAGAAGAAGAAGGAGGGGTATCCTTGTATTTTGGAATGTTCAGGTGTGGGGAATTTTTGTTGTCTGCGGTTAAGTGATCCGAAAGGGTGGTGATGTGGGTGACCAAATTCGCGGTGGTTGCTGTTTGTGAATCGATTTTGGTGTTTAGTGATTTGGTGGCTTCAATTAAGGCGGTAAGCTGGGCGGTATTTCGGTCGGCAACGGTGTTGGTGGCTGAGATAAGTTGTGTTATGAGGTCAGTAAGTGGTGGTTGGGCATCGTCACCGACGGTATCCCGGCTAGGTGGCATGGCGGCAGGTGAGTTGAGAATGAAAGCACCAAATGATGGCACTAGTTATAAGAACTTGAGAGGGAGAGAGTTTTTTTTAGTTGAGAGACAAATTTGGAACAATTTTCTTTTTTTCATATCCAAAATGCAAAACAAACTTGAAATTTAAACATGCATGGGATGTAGGTTCATCACCCATATTCCTTATTTAATGCCACTAACTCCTATCATGTGCTAACTTCCCTAACATGCAATATACTACTTCAAACAATATGCAGTAATGATAACGTGGGAACATGCAGACTTGGGGCTCAATCCATAAATCTCATGGGTTTCTTGACTTCTCTAGTGGGCCTTTCTTTGATCTGAAGTGCTTGATGTTCCGGGCTAGTTGACTCGGCTTGTTGGGCTGTATCAGTATCCCAATTCAGATTGCAATTCACATCAGTGTTCATCTCAGATTGTTAATTGTGTTTGATTGTTCTCGTGCAAGTCTCATTTTGATTCATGTCTGATCTGTATGATTAATTTCTGTTGCATGTCAATTCATTGAAATCAGATTGTGCTGTGTTTTGTATTCATGTGTACTTGATTCGGTCGCAATTTAGTTCCAATAGCACATTCTAATTCAGATTCCGGCTGTACCGTGTTTCATTTTATTCAATTTCAGTGTGTATTCCGTTATTGTTCAAGTTCATGTCAAGTTAAATTTGATTATGAGTTTGCTTCAGTCCATGGCTATGGCAATGGTCTTTCGGCTTTATTCTCGGACTTCATGGTTATATGCATCACTTCATTCGGTGCTCCTTATCAACCCGAGTTGAGTTTGTGTTCTTGTTTTCCGTATTCGATTTGGTTTCACTCATAGGCATCAGAGTTGTGTTCAAATATGATAGTTGTTATTGCCGCAACTATACAAATGGCTAGTGTGATAGTGTTGTACACAAGGGAAATTCAGTAACAATTTTGCAAATAGGCTAGGGATATTTTTGGTATTTTCAAGAAACTTTAAATGGATAAAAAGTAAATTTCAAGTCAGATTCTAGTTTACACGAGTGGCGAATTTGAACGTTTGCTTGAAGATTGATTGTTTACTTTTGTTAGATCAACGGGCCTAAAATTTAAAAAAAAAAATTAACAAGCTTAGCGTGGTCGGTTCAAATCTGACACGTCCGTTCATTGCTGATAAACGCTCTGTTTTAGTGCTGAATTTTGCTGCTGTCGCTGAGTATTTGCTGCTGTTGCTACTGATTGATGCTGCTGTTACTACTGCATTGTGCTGCAGACCTGCAGTTGCTTATCTGTGCTGCTGTTGCTACTGCAACGTGCTGATTTGCTATCAAAACGAACTAAAACGAGCTAAAACGTGCAGATTTTGGTGCTAAAACGAACCGAAAACGCGCTGCCACGTGCTGGAACGGGCCGAAAACGTGCTGAAATGTGCTGTTTTTGCGTTATATCGTGCCGAAAGTTGCTGAAATTTGCTGAAATGTGCTGGAAGTTGCTGGAAATTGCTGAAACGTGCGGATTTTGTTGCTGATTTTCAGAAAAACTGGTTAAAACGAGTCAGAAAGTTACTGAAATTTGCTGTTTTGCTGATAAACGAGCCTAAACAAAACAAAACGTTGCTGAAATTTGTTGAATTAAGATTACAAAAATTTTCAACATTGAATTTTCGATTTTGTTTAACGTTGAAGTTACATCGAGAAGAAACGTTTTGAAGAAAGAATTTATTGATTTTGAGATGATGATTGGAGAATCGTTTGATCGTTTAATCGAAAGATATTGCAAGCTCGTGAGCGAAATGAAGCATATCGGGATTGTGAGAAGAGAGTTCGAATACATTGAAACTTCACCAACACATACAATCTCTACCGATTCATTGAGAAGCTAGCAATGCACAAGGTAGTTGAGAATTCTGAGAAGGTTGTGAAGGTTGATGATGAGGTTAAATTCAAAATGACCAGTCTGAAAAGATGATTGATAGACTTGCTGAAAAGATTGTCAAATCTGAAGAACTATCACAGCCAGAATTTGAGAACACTCTAAAGTTCGATAATGATGGTGATTCAGAATTTGATGAAGAATTGGTTTTGGAATCATGGTGTCAGTCTACTTGTGATCCTCTGAAGTTGGAATTGAGGGAAATTAAGGTTGAGGATGAAGCTAAGGAAGCTGTTGCTGGAGCTAAGGGAACTAAACCTATTCTCAATGAAGCTAAAACAGAAAGTTTAGACATCCCGACTATGAAAGTCGAAGAGGTTAAGTTATTCGAGGTACACTCTGAACCTTCTGCTAATTTTCATGTTAAAATCAAATCAGAGTCTAATCATGAGTGGTTAAACATTCATAACGTAAATTCATGTGAAAAATGTGTGTTACTTCATAAAGAATGTTTAGAAAAAGATGTGGAGAATAAATTGTTAAAAAACTCACAACGACTCTTTACTAAATGAGCTTAAACGTATTAAGGAAGCTTATGCTAGGCTTCAAACATGTGAAAAGGCACTGGGGGAAAGATTGATCAAAATGAGAAAACAATTTTTATGTTAAAACAAACTATTAATGAAAAGGTTGATTTGAAGCTTAACAGGTTCAAAGCAACATCTCACCTGCTGGACAATATTCTCCCCGAACCGACTAGTAAAGATGAAATATCTGGGGAAGTTGTCTATGGTTATAATAATCATGGTTTGGGGTATAAGAAAGTTCAAACCTCTAGTTCCCCTAAGCCTCTAAAATCTGAAAATAAAAAAACTGGGCATGATCGTGTTCAAGAACCTCCGGTTAGAAAGTTTGTTGACCGAAGAAGATGTTTTAACTGTAAAGAAGTATGGCATGTGTCCTTTGCGTGTCCTAATCTTATAAGCACGATCATGGTAACCACAAAAGAATTTGTTAATAAGGTTTAATTTGTATATGGTAGAACATCTGAAAGTGATAAAGAAATCCAGTATCGAAATCAATCCAATAAGGATTTCTTTGTTCAAAAAGTCAAACGTAAACAAACTGAGGAATATCCTTGTTATAAGAAGAGTCCTAAGTTCTCTCACATTCAAAAGTTAGATGTTGTTACATATAAAATCAACCAGGAAAGTTTAAAAAGAGAAAAAAAAATTCAAAATTCAAAATCTAAAAATACAAGCTCAAATGTCAATTCAAATATCAAACCTAAATTTGTTAAGGTTGTTGATTTGAAAGATTGTGATGTTAAAAGGTTTGAGAGTTTGAAATTTTATGTGAAAAGATCCAAATCAACGATATATCATTGGATCATTAAGAAAAAGGACTCAAATGTCAAATCAAGCCAAGATTTTGTTGAGAAAGAGTCTGGTTCTGAAAGTTCGGATAACATTGTCAGATCTGTAAAATCCGAAACTTCTAAAATTCAAATGTTTTAAATGTTAATTCTGAGTGTTTAGAAAACAAGCATTCTGTTGTAACAAATTTGTCTGAAACTCATGAAAATGTTGAGAATTTTGAAAATGTCATGAGGTCCAAGACCAAGCGGGCTTGGATTTCCCTGTTTTCTTAAACTGTGTGTGTGCAGGAGCTCCCAAAATTCATAATGTTTATCATTGGAGCATGGTTGTGCTAAAATTGTCAAATCAATGGAGTGCGGGGCAAACACAAGAAATCTCGAAAGATGGAGCTCATTAGGGTTTGCTTTTCATGTTTATTATGGATTTCTTAACTGTTTATAATGAGGCTGCCATTGTGATTAACTAAAACTGATCTAAAATAGCTGTTGACCACATCAAACAGTCAAGTTTATTTTTGATAATGTTTTTAATTTTAGGGAGAGAAAATTCTGAAAAACCAAAAACATTTGAAAATTTTGAAAAAGCCAAAAACATTAAAAATGTTGCTCCTTAGAAAATGAGTTTTTGAAGCAAAAAGGAAAGATGATAGTACACTGATCATCTGGTCCCAAATCCAGTAAAAAGTAGGCATAAAAGGTTGTGTGCTTAACTGTATTAGTGCATTGGTAGGCCTTTAAAACTAACAAGTAAGAAAAAATAAGTGATATAAACCTAAATACAGCCGAATCTAGTGGATTAACATTTAGAAGCTTGATTAATATTTGTTTTAAGAAAATGAAAAGTTTAAAGATTGCTGTGTGTGCATGTGTTTATTTTGCAAAGAAATTCAGCTTATTTTTATTTTTATTTTTCAAACAAATTCAACTTGATTTTTTCTTTATTTTTATTCAAATCTTGGATCTTCTCCTGCGCGATAAGATTATCCGACCTGTAGGTTAAGATTTAAATATTCTACATTATTTTCTAGGTGTTCCGTATAAAGCTTTGGACTTTCTTCGCGCGATAATATGGTATTATCCGACCTTATTGTTAGAGCCTTATACAATTTCAACTTATTTTATCTTTTTTATTTTTGTTAAAATGGAACCTTATCTGTGTGTAGTAATAACGATCTTAAGGGAAAATTTTAACGTTCTGAGTTGTTTTGTTTTATTATTTTTGCATGAGTCACAGCTAATCGATTTTGAATAAATAGTGAAAAAATATACATGTGAAAAACTCACTATATAAAGATATACAAATTATGTCTGATGGGTGGGGTCCACATAAGATTCGTGCTTAATTGAACCAATTATATGTTTCATAGAAATTCCTAAATCATTTGTTTGGAAGGTTTAGGTGGACAACATTACCAATGACTGATTTAACACCAGTCATAATTAACGCTGAAAATAAAACTGTGTGGAAGGGCAATTTAGTCAATATGATTCCCTACTCAAACTCACAAAAATATGTTATTGTTTACATGTTTGTAAATAGTTTTGAAGTTCATTTGTTTACTGTCTTTATTGCTTTTCATTAAAAACCAAAAAGATTTTATTTTTCCGATTTATTTTCGACTGTTGAGATTGGAATACAAAATTTTATAAAATTAATTGGAAACATACTTAAATGCCAGTGTTTTTCAAGATCATTAATTTGGACTTGATAAACAACTTTTTGTTGATGTTCGTGGTGGTAAATTTGTCAAACAGTTGAAAAATCTTTACAAGTATTTGAGTATGCTTACATTGTTAGTTAAGATTTTCAACTTACAATTATCATGAGTAACAGGTCCCATCAAGACATGAAGCTTGAGGTGGAGTTTGTTAGACGATCAAGAATTGAGGGGGAGAATTATTGAAGATTCAGTTCTGGAAAGTGTCAAAGACTATACAAATAGAGAAGATAATGTTTAAACAATTGTTTGAAGCTTGACGTCAATTGTTCTTTGCACTTAAGGAAGGAATTGATAATTTGAAAGAGATGTGTTGACAAGACAAGCAATACCCAGAGCTAAAATGTTAAAGCACTTAATTTGAATGGAAAGACTCGGCAATATCCGAGGGGGAGTCTGTTAGTGCATACATCTATTGCTTTCGTCTTTGCCAAATGAAGGTGCGTGGAGCTTTAAAGAAGCTAAAAGTTTGATCATTCTAGATGGAGCAAAAATTAAGATATTATTACATGGAGTGATAGAGAATTTGAATACGAGCGCGTGGGCGAAAATGACACGTAAAACGGAGCTATAACGAATAAGTTATGCCCAAAACAGTTTTCTGTCTTGCGGGGGCATAACTTATGCGCTGGACATATGCGCTGGGGGGAAATATATGCGCCAAAATTCATCTTATCACCTTATAAATAGTGATTTTGACATATGTTTTCATAACTCTTTAGTTCAGAACGTATATGTACTAATATTTGTCATAACTTGTTGTAAACCTTGAGATATATAAGAAATAGAGAGAAGTTAACTAGAAATCTTGTTGTTTTCGATCATGTTTAGGGATTTCGCACCTTCACGTTGATTATAGATATCAATTTCTATGTCTTGTTCATGAAATGAACACATTCCTACAGGTCACCTAACCATGTTGGAGGAAACTTGGGAGTTTGAGGTGGGTTTACCATATAAGTAGGATAAAGGTCACCTAACCACTTGTATATGTAAACTCACACGTGTGTATAAGTAGGATGACTTAAATTGGAAACCATGTGAATAGGGTCACCGAAGCATGGCGTACAATGGTGTTGATGGGATTAAACATGCCAACTAAACATAAGATGTTTAACCGATCCCATAAAACTAGAAGTTGCAAATGGTTGCAATCGTCAAATGTTGACTACCTTGTTAATTTGAATGGTAGGATAAAGGTCACCTAACTACTATTTGAATGTAATGTTGGGGTTCTAGATTTTAATCAATAATTGTCTAGGAGACATAAAAGGGTATTAACGATTAAAATTAATTATTGATATCGAAAATACTAAAATGAGCTTTGCTAAATTTGTAGATGGCCGTAATCAGCAATCCACCTAACGTTATTATCCCACCGGTTAATAACCTATCACTAAGAGCTATTCTCGATAAGGATCGTCTAAACTATTACAACTTTATGGATTGGTATCGAAACTTGAGAATCATTCTCAAGCAAGAAAAGAAATACTACGTATTAGAGGATCCTATTCCCGATGAACCTAACGTTGACGAAGCCAATAACTATAACGATTGGGTAAAACACAACGAAGATTCGGTGCAAGTTTCTTGCCTCATGTTGGAAACTATGATTCCTGAGATCAAATGGATTTTGAACTTCATGGGGCATACGACATGATCACTCAACTTAAGGAAATGTTCCTTACACAAGCTAGGGTGGAACAGTTCGAAACGGTTCGAGCGCTTCATGCATATCGTATGGAAGAAACCCAATCGGTTTCTTCTTATGTGCTCAAAATGAAAGCCACATTGATCGTCTCGAACGGTTAAATTGTCCCGTCTCAAAAGAGTTGGCCACGGATTTGATCCTTAATGGCCTAACCAAAAAGTTTGAGACTTTTGTTATGAATTATAACATGAATGGATGGAAAAAAGAATTGGTGAGCTTCACGCAATGCTTAAGACGGCCGAGGCGGGAATGGGTAAGGAGGAAATAGGAAGAGGCATCACCCGGAACCCAAGGCAAAGGTTGCCCAAGGTAAGGGAAAAGTCAAGAGTAAGTTCAAGGGAAAGGCTAAATCGGAACCACCCAAACCGAAAGAAAAGAAGCCAAAGGTTTGCGCGGAGGATCCGTGTTTTGGTTGTGGGGAGATAGGGCATTTGATGTGAAATTGTCCAACCCATCTAAAAGAGTGGAAAGCTAAGAGGGATGCGGGGCAAACCTCATGTACAACTTTCATTATTCATGTTGATCTTAATATTATTTCCTCTAACACATGGGTATTGGATACTGGATGTGGAACTCATATTTGCAATTTGTTGTCGGGGGTTCAAAGGAAATGATGGATTCAAGAAGGGACATATTAGTCTCTTCATGGGCAACGGAGCAAAGGTTGTTGTCGAAGCCTGAGGGGACTGCATTTTGAAGCTTCCAAATGGTTTGGAAGTTATTTTATATAACGTTTTGTATGCTCCTAGTTTGACTAGGAATATTATATCCATTTCTTTGTTAAGACAATATGGGTTTGATTTTAAATTTGTGGATGATTGTATTTGTGTTTTTATGAATGATGTCTTTTATTTTAAAGCGATGCCGTCTAATGGCATTTATCAATTAGTTCATGATAACACATATTATAATAACACGTTGTACCAATCAAGCACCAAGAGACTCAAAATGGATTTGAGTAAGACTTATCTTCGGCATTGTCGCCTTGGTCACATAAACAAAGATCGCATACATACACTTCAAAAGAATGGTGTTTTGGAATCAACTAAAGGTGATTCATTTGATAAATGCGAGTGTTGTATGTTAGGAAAGATGACCGAGGACCCCTTTAGTGGAACAAACGAAAGGGCAAAAGACTTATTAACTTAAGACCAGATTCATATGCTTAATATTTAAGAACTTGATTGAGTTATTGCTTATATCTTGTTTAATTATTGCTTGATTATTTAAACAATTTGTGTTTTGGATTATTAGTTAATACATTACTTGTTTGGTTTTGTTTATCAACATTTAGGGTTAGGATCTTGTGTCATTGGACTATTGATCATCAAATATTGTTATCTAATTGGTTTTCACAAAACCTAAATTGGTAATTAGGTAGACCGTTTTCCATTGTGTCATCAATTCGGTTAGGGTATTGTTTGCCATCACAATCAAACTACTAGGTCTAGTAATTACTACATAATCAAGATAAGTGAATCTGGGATTAAGTTGAATATCACATTACACGACCCTAGAATGAATATCTTTTCTTAATATTGTTTACAAAATCTTTTTAAGTAATCGTTTAGGTTTATAATCTTTTTCAAAAACCGCTTGACATCGTTTGTCCGCCTTAGTTTAATAATTAATTGAGTTAGAGTCATAGAATATTAAATTGGTATTTTCCTTGAGTTCCTATGGAGTCGACCTTACTTACCCGTACTAGTATAAGTATTTAAGTATTTAAAATCAATTATTTGAGTAGACCGCGACAGCCTACGTCATTAAAACATGTTTTTGCTCAATTTTCATGCAAATTGTATTCTTTTGTGACAATATAAATAGATATGTTAGTTCGTCTATGTGTTATATGTGCCAGGGTTTGATACCGCGTCCTAAAGTCTTGCTGACTATTGGTGGGACATACTTCTTGGCATTTTGCATGCTGATTCTTGTGACAGTGGCATATTTCTCTGTTGTTTGCCTTGTAAGGTTTCTTGATCTTTATACTTACCTACTTTTATTTATTAATTTGTTTTGTATGTGACAGCTAATGCAATATAGTAAAGAAATCTTGATTTTGTACATCCTATGTAGTGTGTTGTTACAATATATAGCTAGGGTGTGCATGAAAACAAAAACACCGATTTTTAACTGAAATGTCCGAACCCAAATAAACACTTACGGATTAGTTTTACGTTTCCATAAAAACCGAATTTTTAGTTGGGTTTGGTTTTAAGTGTAAATACAAGCGAAATAACTGAATGATTTTTCGGTTTTTTTAATTTTAATTTAAATGTTAAGTGATTTATAAGGATATAATAAATAGTTTAACCCTAATATTTTTGCACAAATGTATAATAGTCAACTAGTCATTTATTAACAAAAAGTATTTATTCCCATTATGTTAGCCCTATATTCATTATTTTTGGCCAATTTTTTTGGGCAACAAGTTTCCAAGCCCAAATGAATACGAAATAATCGGAACTCAAAATGAAAACTGAAATTAAATTTAATGGTTTTCAAAAACTCAAAAACTGAATTTTTAGTTTTTTGTTCAATATGTTCGAGCCCAAAACCGACTATGCACACCCCTATATATCATGATTGAAATCAAAAAGAAAATAGCACGTGTGTGGTTGATAAGATCTAACTTTAATGTACTAAATATTATTACAGTCAAGAGGTTTTTGATGTTTAACCTGCTTGACCTGTTTATTTACTGCTTTTTAACATACATTCTCATTTTCGGTACTTTGGACCAAAACTCTTACACGATGCTACCACGAGACAAGTATGCCTACCCCAATACGTCGATCCATACACACTTCTATAAGACTAATTGTGACATTTGTCATTTTCTGTGCCCATTTGTACTCGTTTTGTATTGTAAACCCAACCTGTTTTGGCTTTCAGATCATTAGATATTAATAAAACAAAGAATTTTATGTTATAATCATGTTACATACTTGCCATTTCGTTCTAAAGTCTTCAACGGTGTTTAAAACGCTTATTTTTTGCTCAAAACGACCTAATACAAACTGCAAGGAGTAAATTGATAACAAAAGAAAATTTTGGCTGAGAACCCCACCTCACATGACGCGTAGGGTTGGCTTCAGCACGCTGCGCAACAGCCCACAGTTCGTTTCAGCAACAAATCAATTTTCCTAACGGTTGTTGGTTCGTTTAAGCTTGTTTAAGGCACGAACTCGTGTTGTAATCATCCAAACCAACCAAGACTCAACCCATAATTATTCTAGAACCCTCCAAACATATTTTTATCCCTGGTTATAATTTATTTAAATCAAAACTCATATTTTTAATAAACATTAAAGTGTATCGGTTATCCATTGGGTAAAAGTTTTATCCAACCCCTCAAACCCTAATCCTCCCCAACAAATACGCCACTATCTCATCCATTTTCTCCTACTAATTTTCACTTCTTCTCCCAAAGTGTTTGATCTTCCAAGTTGTTCTGGCTAGTTTTCCTTATATTTGACTTTAAAAGTCAACGTAACCAATTCTTGCATTTCAATCCGTTGCGGGTATATGTTTTTGATATTTTCAGTTGTTCTAAGTTAATTTATGTTAATAAAACCATTTTCATCTTTGTTTAAGGTTTTTAGACCATCAATCATGTATTTATGCATTTTAGGCCCGTTTGGGTCTTTTTCAGGAAGTTTACTCGCTTAACTTTCTTGTTTGAGTTTAGATCTGGAAACTTTACATTATTTTAGTTCTATAGTTTTGGACATATAGCAACCATCCTCGGTCTCATACCGAGTCAAGGACCTAACCAAACCAAACACTCGTTTAAACACTTTAATTAACTTTTAAGCAGCTATTGCATGAAGCATTCTAGATCTGAGTTTTCCTTTATATATTAGTTCTATGGTGTTGGACATGTGGTAACCATCCTCGGTTTCATACCTAGTCAAGGACTGAACCAAACCGAACACTCGTTTATGCACTTTAATTAACTTTTAAGCAACCATATTGCATCAAACACATTAGATCTGAGTTTTCTTCATATGTTAGTCATTATATGGTTGATATGGAAGTGTTGAACAAATCTTGGCATGAACCCAAGTTTCGGGTAAAAACCCAGTAAAGCAAACACATGTTTTAACATGTTAGTTAATGTTCAAACCACCAAAAGTTCAACTCACTTTTTTAGTTATGTTTTGTTTTTATATTACTCATGTTACTTAAGATTTTGGAAGTGTTAGAACAAATCTTGACTTAAATTAAGTTTCGGTTAAAAACCGAGTAAAAGTCAAACTACTCGTCTTAACGAGCTAGTCACCGTTCAAACAACCAAAAATATTTCCAAACCTTTTTAACTCATGTTGCACTTTATATTATTTATATTTCTAAGATTATGGTGTGTCAAAACCAAACTTGATTTTATACCGAGATCTGGCCGACTTACAATCGCTTAAACCCGAGTTTAGGACTTTAATTGATAAAAATCCTCAAAATTGTTTAAGCTACTGATTATATTGAAGTTATTCATATATTTAAAATTTCTGGTAAGTTGGATGCGGATTTGCTACTTTATCAAGTCCTGAACCGACTAAACCGACCAAATCAGAAAAGTCGGATCTTGATGCTTACATTAGCGGGATCGTGCACACTAGCACTAAACCATCTCCCCTATGTAAAACTAACCAAAGGTTGAGTAAAACTAAACTTGAAAGGCCCGGTGTCATGTAAAACCCATTTCATGTTATGCTTACTTTATTTAACCGCATTTTGTAAAATATAACTTAAACTCACGAAAACCCAAGCCTTGTTTTCTTGAACTTTTATACCATTTATATCTCATCTTCAAGACTCATTATTAACTCAAGGTCCTTCAATCTAGGATACACACGTTAAACCGTCGGATCGCTTTCTTGAAGATTATTATTATTATTCTAAGTTTTCTTCATCGACATCACTATTTTCCAAGTGAGTAATTTCATCCCCGTTTTCGCTTTTATACTTTAGGATTAGCTTGCATACTTACCCAAACAATCATGATTTAAGACTTGGATCCTCAAACCTCAAACCGCAAACCCTAGTTGATGTGTTACTTAGAATAATTGCTCGATTATGTGTTATACGCCTCATATGATTAATTGCTAAATGTTTATTGTTTCTTGTTGGTTGGTCTCAACCTCATTCTCAATAAGTATGATCATACGTTTCTCCTTATAATTTAGTAATCTTTGCCAATTAGAAAGGAACCTCATTTGTTTATGATTTATATACCGCAATTGTTGTTAATATTTATGGTGTCGCATAAGAGTTGTGGATTATGCCTCATATTATATATACACAAAAATCATGGAATTTCTCACCAGCATTCATTTTGACAAAATATATTTTATGCAACGTTACAGGTTTGATTATTGGTTGATTGAAGATTTGAAGACGTTAGTTTATTTTGGACCGTTAGGTTATTAATGAAATGAGCTATTTATTTTCTTGTACTTTGTTTATTTGTAATGAACATGTTGTGTTGTAGTTGATTATAAAAGAAATGAATTAGTTGACTGAATATTGTCACTTTAATAGTGTCTTGCGCATTAAAACAATTATGTCACGTCTCGACATGTTTTGCCGCTTCTGGTCCAGATGTGACACCAACGGATCTGAAAAACCGCACCAACACAAAACTAACGTTATGTAAATGCTAACAAGAACCCTTTCATTCAGAACAGTTGTAAACACATATTCTTACTTGTATAATGAAAATCACCTCTGGTAAGTTATCAAAAGTCACCTTGCTAGTTGACTTCCATTAAAATAACTAAATCTAACCCGAACCCTAACAAAACCAAACCAAACCCAATTAGTTAATTATTTAGGATACAGATTGAAACGGTTTGAACGTTTGGACTGAAGTGACGAGCCCATGGGTTGACCAAACCGCAGCTACTAGTGACACAATTAAGCATGCTAAACTAAGTACTTGCATCCATATCCAAGTGAAGGAGTACTTGCGGATCTTTGCTTGTGAAATATACATCTCGATCGGGAAATAAACAGATAATGGCCAAAACGTGCCCGCACCAAGTAACCCAACAAACTCGTTAAAGAAAGGGAATATCATTGCTATTATAGTCATCATTATCACAAAGCTTGTTCTCCAAACAAATCTCAACATGTTGATTTTGATTCCCCATAACGAGAACTCTTTTGTGATGAGTTTGTTTTGTGGCCATTTCTCTTTGCTCGAATCCTCTACGAAACCGAAAATTGGTTGGGCTAATACCTGGTTTACGGGTTGCAAGAAAATGGTTCAGATAGTTACCCTTTTAAACGAGATAGGAAAATAACTAGTCGTGTTTGGGTTGACATGTTAATTAAACGGTTATGTTTAGGTTGGCTTTTTTAACCCGTTTAATTGAACAAGTTGTTCCACCAACTCGTTTACAACTTGTTTGACCTATTTATTACAACCCAACAATCTAATTAACACATATACAAGTCGATTACTATTCACGACATGTTTGTTGTACAAGTTTTTTTAATTAGGTTGATTTTTAAATTTTTCAAAAATTAAAATGGGTATCGGGTTAAATGATTAATTGATGTTTAAAATGTTTTCTAGGTTTTAAATGGTTATTTGACTAATTTATTTTAAATTGTTAATGGGTTTTAATTTTGTTTATATATGTTAAAAAAAGGGGAAAAAAAAGAGACACGTGGTCGCCCGCCTGAACACCCTTTAGGCCCGACCTTGTCCGTTTAATACGTTTAGATAAATGGGTTAAATGAGTCATGTTGACGTTTACATGATTTTAAATGTCTGCCGGTTAGGATTGATAATTTGATATTGATAGATATATGGGTTAGTCTTTAGTTAAAATTTTAACTTGTTAACATGACCAATTGACACCCCTTAATGATGATAACTAAGGACAAAATTTATTTATGTTATTAGTTTACCTGATAAGCACCAAGAAGATAAATAACGATGCAAATATTAGCAAGATCAACCAGCCAAAACGGGTCATAAAACCCGAACCCTGTCAAGAAATTTCCAGGTGCTTTGTTCCCAAATGCGGCATATCCCAGCACCCCACACAACAAATAAAATATGGTTGATGCCGTGATTCCAACGACTGTAGCCTTCTTCATTTGTTTGTTCTCAGGCGGACTCGATTTTAGTGTATCATATATTTGTTCAACACGCAAAACTTTATTATTATCCGAACACAGAGGTGGTACTACACAGATGAGTTGATTTTTGTTATGTTTTACTTATAACAGATCAAATAATGTTGTTTAAATAGTTTCTGGTTTGAAGCTGACTAGAAACAAACTTATAAATAAATGAGCTGATCTTGCTCCTACACAACTTGCCTGAATTTCAATAAGGATGAAACAAAACGAATAGGCAAAAGCAACATCTCCTAGAGCAGAAAATGTTTTCCACATTTTGTCCATGCCCGTAAAGTCCTCCCGGATTGGTAACCCCGTTATGCTCGTCTCTCCAATTCCATCACCTGAAGCCTCAGTAAAAAGATCTCAAAATCAATAATGAGATGGATTATTAAACGATAAGAAACTTAAAATAATAATAATAATAATAATAATTATCTGACCAATGATTTTAGCAATTGAAAGCCCGATTCCAATGAACGAGTACATGAACGAAATGATAGCAGCAACGATGGAAAGTGGTGACAGTTTATGGAAGTTAGGGACTTGACTTACAATGATTTGAATGATGGCGAAAATAATCATGAATGAGTTGTTTCGGACATGACAGCCTGCTTCATGGCCATGTTTATGGAAGCAGTGGGATCTTTTAATCGCACTGATGAATGGTAATTAAAAAGATCAAAATTAACCAGGTAATATAAAGTTTCATGATTTGAAAGTTGTTAAGTGTTGTTGACTTACGCCATACTGATCGCTGTGGTGATGGTGTATCCGATTGATATTCCGGTGAGAACACCGTATTGAGCTATGCCACAAAACTTGTATTGAAGTATTCCTACATACACAAAAGCGATGTTTAATTACCATAGTTGTTCATAGGGGTTATTTGGCAATCTCTGCGCACCTGTAAGTGTTGAATCAATCAAGGTTTAATGATTAAGAGTGAACGCATAAAGCACATTTTGTTTAAAGGATGGCATATATTTAAAACATCCTTAATTGTTTTAAGCATAAAAAACATCCTGAAATAACATATATTGTTCTTGAATTCTGATAATGCGAGTGAACACATTTTCTAATAAAGAATATTTTTATTAGAATAATCGGTTTGGAGCTGTGAAAAAAGGTTAAGAAAAGGTGATTGATTTACCAAAACGACAAGAATATTTGGTTAATAAAATAAACAAGTGTGAAGTGTCATTTTAGTACATGTACGCAACTATAGTACTATTTTTGAATTTATTGTAAATAGCTACTTCACGTTTTTAAAACTTGTAATTTTAATACATTTTTCTAATCCCGTCTAGTTTTATCCGTTAAGTCATGGGTAAACTGGTAAAATCATTTATTTTATTAGATTATAAGTTTTTAAAAGTTTGCTTAGAATTAAGTATATGCACTAGCTCTGACTATCCTCATTCCTCAAATCCTGAAAAACCCTAGTTTTCAAATTCTCTAATTGATCTAGGAAATGCCCTCTTTCTTGGAAATTGGCATAGTTGTTTTCACCATGGTGATAAGACGAGTTGATTTAACATGAAAGGATACCTAGGTGATGTCGAATTGACGGGTAACAAGCTTGATCGGAGTTGTGGACGCTACAGCGAGTTCCGATTTGGTCATACAGAGGGCGTTGAGAGGACTTAAGGGAATGGGTGTGCTCGAAACCGATATACAGGCGTGCTAAGGGGTCTTATAATGTTCGATTTAACTTGTAACGGTTCTGATTGATTATCATTAAGTGACGGTTTCAAGTTTGTGCAATTCGAGTTAATGATTTGTTAAAGACGTAAATTAATGATTGTAATGGCCTTTGAATACGTTCGTCTTGCGTTTGAATAAATAATTAACGATTAACAAAGCTATCCATAACCGATTTTGTAGTTGGAGATGTGATCGGAGAGGAGCTGAGTCTCGTTGCGGCAGGAATGCTTGGCACGGGGGAAAACGGGAGAGAAAGAGGGGCGGGGGCTGTTTGGTTTGGGATTTGACACCATTAGTCACTCTACTTTTAAAATGTTTAAAAACTACACAAAACAGGGGGCGTTGGTTAAAAGAAATGATAAAATAAATGAATTTACCAAATTACTTCTTACTTAAGAGACAAAAATAGATTAGGTTAGAAAAAAGATACTAAAATGACAAGTTTTAGAAACATAAAGTAGTCATTTGCAAAAAATTAAAAACGATATTAGACTTGTGTATTTAACTAAATCACAGTATCAAAAATGACATTTAATAATGTAAAGTGATCAACATCTTGAATATACAGTCAACTTATACCCTTTTAATCGTCAGTTTTACATCAAAAAGCTTTTTGCTAAATTCAATTACAATCCAAAATAATAAATAAAATACATTATTATTATTATTATTATTATTATTATTATTATTATTATTATTATTATTTGTTACTCAGCAACCCTGTTTCTAATGAATTAAATACAGAAAGCTATTTACTTTGTAGAGTTTTAAATGAATTACGATAATTATATAGTAAAAGAATTTGGGTAATAATGAATCAATGAGAGTGGAAAAAAAGTTAGACGGGCATACAATAGTGTGTGTTAGATATTGTTCTCATATTTTTATCTAAAATTAGTTGTGTATAAACCAGGGATAGGGAGGAACAAATTCGGTATTAGACTCGGTATCGAAATCGGTACTGATTGGTATCAAAGTTTTGAGTTTTGGTTCTGTAAGCTACGGTGTCGGTATTTCGTAATTTTACCTTCAATACATGTGCCGTCCAGGTACCGTACATGAACCGGTAGCGAACTGAATAATTCAATGCCGATACCAAGAATTTACGATTTTTTAGATTGAAATTTTTGGTACTAGTATCTGTCGTCTCTATATTAAACGAGCCAATATAACTGTTCAAAATACATGTTCAATTTTAAGCAAACACTTCCGAGAGATTGTTGTGTGATACATCTAATCACATTATTATTATTATTATTATTATTATATATTTATTTATTTATTTATATCCACTTAACACTAGGCAGTACAAGTGTTCATATTTCTTTTTTAACGACCAACAAATATAAAATTACTAGGTACTTCGTACAAGGTGACCCAGTAGTAAAAGATCACCGTCAGCGGGTCCAACCCAGTCGTACGGAGTTGATAAAACCTGGACGCCCTCAGGATCGAACCGGAGATCATAAATATCCACATCTTCTTCATTTAGTCACCCATACCTTCTAAAATGTTGTAAGTGAAGATTAAACTTGGTTCGTTATTGAAAAACCCAAGATTTCTAACACGACACCAGATTGGAATGGAAAAATATAGGTGTTCATTAAATTTGTAGTACAGGTGCTCATACAAGTTTTAATAATTTATATTTTAGTTTGTAAATTACTTTGCCTCGTATATATAAATATATGGTATGATAATTATATTTGTCATAAATGTTTTTGTTTTTATATCTTTTATTGCTTGATTATCTTTTACCGACAACCAATTAATGCATGGTGGTGGGTGGAAAGTGTAACGTATTTCTACATGCAATAGTGTTTATGGGATTTGCATGTAATGACCGAAAACCGACACCGGCCAAAGCACTAGTTTCAAGCCAATTATCTAAATTGGTAATAAATTTGTTTCATTAATTAAATTGAAAAAAAAAACTAACCAGAAAAGAATTGGTATTAAAGATTTACCAAGATTTGATTTTACGGCATCCATATAAGTACAGTTTCTGGTGCCGTTAACAGGATCTGGTGACCGGTAACAATCAGTCAACAAGAGCGAGTTAAACATAGTGATGACAGAAAACAAGACTAGGGTGATGATTCCCGCGATCCACCCTAGTTGAGCAAAACACCACGCTAAAGATAACACTCCGGACCCGATCACAGCTTTTATTATATGTGCAGTTGCATACATCCAAGTCCCTAAATTAACAAACAAGTCACAATAAGAAAAGTGACACCAAACTAACGAAAATACATATGATGAGATAATCAACTTACCCGTTCGTTTTATCCTCCCATCGTCATCAAACTTATCACTATGAAGGCACCCGCTTTCGGCAATCGAAAGACTTGAACCGTTTTGCATATTGTTTAGCTGAGTTGGAGAAGTTGAGTTGGGAGGGTTATATTGTTGATTGAATTTGATCCCTTCAAGACTATTTATAGTGCCAAAAGTGTTTGGTATGGTACCCACCAATTAAATGCAATAGTGTTGATAACAATGTAAAATAGAAAGAACTAAAAGTTTCTGGTCATAGTATAACTAGACGCATATGATTATTTTAGAACCACTTTACGGTTTATATTATTCATACACTAGATTTTATCCTTCGTATTACGAGGGTTGGTTGATGTTATTTGGTTTTAATATTTATATAGTATATTTGAATTTGAATTTTATTTATTATAAGAAAGTTAATAATTAATATACTTGAGGTTTGATGATAAAATTGTTTCACAAATAAATGATATGTTACAATCCGGTTTAAAAGTTATCTGGGTTTGGTGATACCTATTACCCGTTTATTTTCTTTATTGTAAAATTGTTTATTAATTATAAATAATATTTTTGTAAATAAACTAGGATATTAATTTTTAGTATAAACCTATTTTAAGGGATTTTCATATCAAATATTGTATAAGATTAATTTTTAGTATAATGAGATGTTATAACCCATTTAAGATCTATCTGGGTTTGGTGAGACCTTTAACCGTAAATTCGGGTCAAATGCGTGAGAAACCTTTATTTACAAATAAAGCAATCTGATGGCTTGGGAGAATGGTTGTTTACATTTTTCGTTTTTTAATATTTATTTTTTGGATTTTAATTTTCTTTATCGTAAGAAAGTTAATAATATACTTAGGGTTTGATGATGAAAGGATCCATAAATAAATGATATGTTATAACCCGTTTAAAAGCTATCTGGATTTGGTGACCCATGACCCGCTTATGTTTTTTTACTATTAAATTGTTTATTAATTATAAATAATAACTTATTTTTTAAATTGGATATTAAGTTTTAGTATATCTCTATTTTATAGGATTTTCATATCAAATAATTGGTAAGATTAATTTTTAATTTAATGAGATGTGATAACCCGTTTAAGAGCTATCTGGTTTTGGTAAGACTCATACCTATGAATTTGGGTTAAATCAATGAGATGTTTCCATTTAAAAATCAAGCAATCTGGTGGCTTCCATAAAAGGGGGGAGCGACCACATCGCGACATGTAAGATTTTAGGGGTTTCGTTTATATATATTATAGATTTCAAGAGTAACGCGCTTGGGGTATTAACTTTTTACTTAGGTATCACCCTTTACGTTCGATGAAAATATAAAAGCCTATGTTACAAGCCAGTTTCAGCATCGTATTAATCAATATATACCCTCGTATCATTTTTTCATACTGGAGCTAACTTTGAAGCACATACATATATATGACTAGAGCTGGCTCAACGAATGTGGAAGTCTAAATCAAAATAAGATTTTGTAGCCTTTTCTTCACAACTGTTAAGAAAAAAAAATAGCTTATTGCAAGTTTTGAACTCATAACCTATACGTTAGTAGCAACTAAGTTTACCACCACACCAATACGTTACTTTAAGTTTACTCTACCCCTTTATAATATATCTATATATGAAGTTTTTTCGGACTTGGAAGCCTTAATTAGGTTTGTTTTCGCTGTCCCACGAGTCGCCCCTGTATATGACCTTCGAAGTACATACATATAAGACTATGTTATCGAAGGAGTGAAAATGGACAAATCTTTACATGCAAGGCTATGTGTATTGAAGAGCTACAAAATGAGAAATCTAATCTATAATCTATGTGTCCAAGTTTACTAATTTAATATTTGGGTTTAATATTAATATCATAACGAATCTAATCTATACCATGGAATTTGTGTAGTTTTGATCATAATTTCTATGTGTGCCAATGTCTTCGGCTTTCTCAATTCTGTTTTCAGATTTGGTGTTTGCTTCGTAACAAACTTAACTTATGCCAACCAAATACATGTTAATAAGCCGCTGCGTTTGCAAAACTAGTTGTTATTATTGTTATTATTATTATTATTATTATTTAATACTTATTTTCTAATTAAATACTAAAAACTTTTAAAGATATGTAAACAGATACCTAAATTCATTAAAAATAACAAAACACGAAATAAATTTAAAAAAGAACACTAAAAATCAAAACAATAAGTTCACAAGCGATAATTAATTTTCCGAATATGTTCTTTCTTCTGCTTGAATTTACATATAAATGTGATGAATATTTTGAGTGTGTGCGCCTTGAGTTTATACTAAAACAATATATATATTTTTTATATTCAAGGCTCAAACATAGGGGTGTTTTTTGGGTTCTTTTTTCGGGTTTTGGGTTTTTCGGGTGTGGTTCTTTGGGTTTCAAAGTTTTAAATCTTAACCCGAAACCCAACCCAAATCTCTCATGGGTTTTCGGGTTCTGGTAATTCGGGTTCTGGATTTTTCGGGTTAGGTTAATCGGGTTTCAAGTATCCTAGAAAATGAAACTAAAAATAAAAAAATAATAATAATAAAAAACTTCAATGCTAAAATTAAAACAGCATGTTCTTCTTTGCTTGTAACGCGAATAATCAAATAATAAACCAACATAATTTGATAGTCATAAAACAATTCAAAAGAAGAGCAAAAATAAGTAACTAACTTGAACCATAATCGTCTTCGATCAAACGTGATTTGGTTGTTCGATTACAATTGCTATTAATAATAAACGAAAAACATAAATTAACAACAAACAATCAATCCATAATAGTAGAAATGATAACAGTCAAATTAGGCTCAAATTCTGAGAACTTTAGTTAACAAGACTAAGCATATTATACCTAAAAATATATTTAATTTCAAAACTAAAGGTTTATTCGGGTTGACCCGAAATTTATAAATCAAACACGACAACCAACCCGAATTTCTTCGGTTTGGGTTCGGGTCTATTCTCGGGTTCGGGTTAGTTCGGGGTCGGGTACGGGATTTTCGGGTTGGGTTTCGGGTAAAAGTGACAGCCCTACTCAAACATAAACTAACAAATTATAACATAACATAACATAACATAACATAACATAACATGACATAATGTAATATAATATAATAAAATGTAATATAATATAATATGAGTTTATTTAGGTATTGTTTTTAATTGTTTTTCTATTTTACATTTTGTAATGATATGTTTTATTTTTTAACGTAATTTTGTATTGAATCGTTTTATTTGTTAACGTATGCATTAGTTTGTTACGTGCATTATAATTTTTAACGTTTGAGCTCTTTCAATTGAGATGTGTAGGTTTTATAGATTTTTTACGAGTGATCATAAACAAACGCGAACATGTTGATTTTTTTAAACAAACATGAACTAGGTGACGATGGTAGCTAATGCATGAGAGCTGATAGAGATTATAGATCGGAAACAGAAAATATGTAAAGGAGAAAAATTAAATTAGAGTTTAATGATGAAAGGGTTTCATAAATAAACGAGATGTTATAACCCATTTAAGGACTATCTAGGTTTGGTGAGACCCATGACTTTCGAAAACTATTGTTTGATGATTAAGAGGTTATTTCGCAAATAAATAAGATGTTATAACATCTTTAAGGTGTAACATATCGGATTTTTCGTATTTGTATTTGTTTATGTTTAAACCGATCTGGGAATGTAATTCTGATCTTTCAAACTACTTAAAACTTGTATTTATTGGTACTTAATTTGGTTTATCTTATTTTATACTTTCATAACTTTTAATAATGCCAAATAGTCCTTAAAAACTCTTAAAATCGCTTAAAATGACTAAAAATGCATTTTCGGGAACTACAGTGACTAATTTTGCTAATTCTTTTCTATTTTTGATTAAATTAATGAAACTTAAACTCCAAGAAATGTTATTGCAGATCCCAAGTCATTTTTTTGTTGTCCAGGCCGAATTATTTTTGTTATTGTAACCATTTTCTCATTAATAGCTTATTTCGTTATATAATCGAGTGGATTACTTCATAAACAAGTTGTAGTTCTTTATACGTAATCAAAACACATCTCTAAACCCCCAAAAACTACTGAAAACGTCAGCCACTGTCCCCTAATCTTGAAATCCACGTTCCTCCTTATCATTTCATAAAGATTGTTCAAGTTCTTTCATCTATGGTTTGACTTTGACGTTCAAGACCATTTTGACCTTGATTATCTCTTGTTCCATTCATCGTTTGGGTAAGTTCTCTTCATGAAAAAACATTTGTTTTATTAAACTAACAAAAACCCTCAATCAATTTTACTAATTGATGGGGTTTTGTCGGTCAATTGCTTTCCAACCCGTTTAGGAGCTTAAAAGTCAATTTTAATGATTTTTTAATTACTATATCTTCTGATCGTAATTAGCTGCCGGTACAGAAGACTTTTAGTTTTATCTCAAGATTTTGAGTGTACTGATCAAAACCCGACTCGCTGTTTGGATTCAGGGCAGTCCCAGCTTGCTTATACTGAAAATCTCCTAACCAGAGTTCCAGGTATCTGTTTGGATATATTCTAGCGGCTATCTTTTCGGTTTTGACTCTATTTTATTTTGTACAAGTCTCATGTCTGGTTGGATCAGAAAACTTTTCATGTTAACTTTGCTCATTTATTCTATCTCTCTCTTTATTCGCTTAATCGTCAAGCTGAGAAGTCATTCCCCATTTTAAACGTTTTGAGGACACTTGCGTACTAATATTTATGTATTATATATTATTCGCACTAGCAAACTGTGAGTGTTGTGTGTTGTCAATTAAATGCTAATTGCTTAATTGTTTAATTGTTTACTTCATCGCATTCGGAGAGGTCCATCAAAGTCACATTTGTAACGCCCGTCACTTTCGGTTTAATGATTTAAATCATGTAAAGTATGTACATCTCTCGGGTTTTATCTGGCATTCCTCGGTGACTTTCGCTTATTTCCGATACGTTAAAATTAATTACCTTTTTTTTCAAGTTGCTACACCTTTCAAATTTGTGGGTCTAGAGTGTAACTTTGTTTATATCATAACAAGAACCCTAGCCCCCCTCTTTTCCTGGTCCGATCGGCGCAAGGATCAGCCTCTAGGGTCTCGTTTTTCTTTTTTTTTTTTGCAGCCAATTCCAAGTGCCAAACTTTAATTCAAGGTTAACCCTACATCCCTACTACTCTTTTACACCTTAATTGGTCATTATATCTCGCGTATTGATCATTAAATCGCATGTCTTAGGCTCACCGGGTGGCTGTCCATTCAAGTACTTTTGGAGCTATTTTGTCTAAGGTTTTTGCTCCACAATCTTCCTAGGTATGTCCAATGTAACATGCTTTAAAATCGTGTGCATTGGTGTTCGTTTGATTGGTCAACCAGTTGTAGATTTAAAGTTGGTATTCGGTTGTCTAGAATAGTGAATTGTTGCGTTTAACGCGAGGGTTGAAGTAATTAACGACCAATTCATGTCGGGTGACTTTGGTTTGATGTACGGGCTGTTGGAAAATTATTTTTTTTAAGTAATGGGCCTGAATTGGTTGTCGGTTACTCAAACGGGTCGGTACAATACGTATTCGCGTTTATTGAATAGTTGGTGCGTTGTGCTTGCAAGTTACCGACCCATCCAACTCGTGTAGTGTCGTATGGGCTAGTAGGTTGTGAATTTATCAAATTTGGTCCACACGGGGCTGAGTTGGATGTTAAGTGTCTGAACAACTCTTAAACGCGCATATTCGTGTCACCTAGTACTTTCGGGGGTAATTTGGGAATTCTTTATTCTCGAGAGTATCTAAGGGTCGTTTTGGTATAAACAAGGCCTCGGGGGCTGTTATAATTAAACTTGGTGAGGTCGAGGATTTAGGTAACTCGAATCATATTAGAACGCCTCGTAGGATAAACGAGTCCTTTCGGTGTCGTTAGTAATTATTGTGAATAATCCGACAGGTGTGCGAGTTGTGGGCGTACTTAGGGGTTCTCTAGCTCGTGGTGACTTTATGACTCGTGTCAGGTGAGTTCATGATGCCCCCTTTTCACTACTTTCAAGTTTTGGGCTAGCGTACACACCGAACTGTTTTTAGTTGATAAAACGCTTAAACGATTTTATATGGACTCACTTGTACCATGGTATGTTTTTTGATGATGTTTAGGTATGTATACACATGTGATATCTTATGGCCTATAGGATTACTTGTAGTATGGTATATCTTGGAATAATATATACGTATGTTAATACATGTGTTACTTTATGGCCAATGATTGGCGATGTTAATTAGTCGTTATCGACTAAGGATGTTTGCGTATGCGTACTTTGTGTTTGCATATGGTGGATGGAATGTTACGTGTTTGGGTTGTACGTGTGCACGACCCTGATGTGATTACTTGGATGTTATGCATAGGGATATAATTATATAGATATATATAAGTATGACTACTTATCATTTATTATGGCCTAATTTTTCATATCCCGATTATATTTAAACTCTTGGAATGATTTATATAAATGTCAATTATTAAAACTTGAACTCACTCAGCTCAATCTGACTTTGTGTGTATGTTAGTGTGAGTTTCAGGTTACGAGGAGGACGCTAACCGCTTGGACGTACTCGAGTCTACTTGGACGGTTGAAGGCATATCTAGTCGGGAATTTCAATAATGAACACTGTTTCCTATTAATTATTACTAGACACATTTCAATTTGGTTTTGGGCATAATTCCCCGGTTTTGGGGACTTGTTTTAGTACTTATGGTTTTCCGCAGATTTTATACTCTGAACTAGTTTTTGAAATGAAATGAACTATCTTGGGTTTAAAAATTTGTTAAGTTTTCTGTATGATTACCAACTGTAGGATACCCGGGACTCGGGGTCTTACAAGTTGGTATCAGAGCCATGGTTCGAGGGATCCGAGCATTCCCATATGTTTGGACTTGAACTGTAAGAGAAAAGACTAGATATGCTAACCGCGAGTAGCTCCACGCCAAGAGGTAATTTAAATTGTTTAGTCATTCTTTTGAGTTTTTTTTTTTTAAAATTTCATTATGTGAATAATTGTTTAAGTGCTAGATGGGATGCTAATATGGTTAGGGGCAAGGGTGCTTAGGATGGGCGGGTAAGTAAACGATTAATAACACTTGATCAACGTTATTAGCAGTTTACCCTTACCTTCCATGTTCTAAATGCTACTTGTGCTTGGCTGTGTTAGGGTGCTGTCTTTGTAGGTATAGGATATGGCTAATGATCGTGTCGTTAGCATTAAAGTTCCTCTCATTCCTTAAATTCTCCCGTTCATTCCTCATCCTCTCGAACGCTTTGCAGGTAATTGTTTAGCTTAGGCGTAGCATGCTATCACTCTGGGTTTCCTTTTTACTTGACCACTTCAATCCCTCGCTCCTCCAATAACGTATGTGTAATTGTTTAGCTAAGTGGTAGTGTAATGTTATTCCAGGTACCTTTTTACTTGATGAATTACAGGCTTTGGTCGGTGCCAGTAGAAGTTTTGTGTCTACCACTTTCTGTTCCACATTGAATAAATCACCTGAGCGTGTAGTCGATGTGTTTGAGGTTGAGGGCGCCGTAGGAAAGCCTGTTTCCGTGTCTAGGGCTATTCAGGGTTGTTCCATCGAGTTGTCTGGGTATAGATTTCCGGTGCGGCTGTATTTGATGCCGCTGGGCTATTTCGATGTGGTTCTTGGGATGGAATGGCTTGCTAGAGTCGATGCTCAGATTATTTGTGGTCAGAAACTTGTACGTCTAAGGGCCCCGGATGGGACCCAAATTATGGTCTTCGGTGATCGGAATAGTGCGATACCACATATCATATCCATGCTTAAGGCGGGGAAACTAATGTAGCAAGTGTGCGGGGCGTATCTGGCGTATGCTATAATACTGAAAACCGAGGTGGCTACCGTCGGTGATGTTCCTATTGTTCGGGATTTCCCGGATGTGTTTCCAAATGATTTGTCAGATGTGCCGCCAGATCGCGAGGTCGAGTTCCAGATAGACCTTGTGCCGGATGCAAAACCCGTTGCTCGAGCCCCTTATCGTCTAGCACCAAACGAAATGAAAGAACTTATGGCTCAATTGGAAGACTTGCTCGACAAGGGCTTCATTCGACCGAGCATCTCACCTTGGGGTGCCCTAGTCCTGTTCGTCAAGAAGAAGGACGGTAGCATGCGAATGTGCATCTGCTACCGTGAATTGAATAAACTCACTGTGAAAAATCCTCACCCTCTACCAAGGATCGACGACTTATTTGATCAGCTCTAAGGAGGTAGTTGGTTCTCGAAGATCGACCCTAGGTCCGGGTATCATCAGTTAAAAATTCGGGAGGAAGATATCCCTAAGACTGTCTTCCGCACTTGTTATGGACATTATGAATTTCTCGTGATGTCTTTCGGTTTAACCAACGCACTCGCTGCGTTCATGGATCTTATGAACCGGGTGTGTAGGCCAATGCTCGATCATTCTGTTATTGTGTTCATCGACGACATTCTTGTGTATTCCAAAAGTGAATCCGATACGCAGGTCATCTCACAGAAGTTTTAGAAGCTCTACGAAAGAATAAGTTGTACGCGAAATTTTCGATGTGTTCTTTTTGGTTACGCGAGGTTTAGTTCTTGGGTTATGTTATTAACCCGAGTGGTATTTTGGTTGACCTTTCAAAGTTGGAAGCCGTAAACGATTGGGAATCTCCTAAGTCTCCGTCCGAAATTCGTAGTTTTCTGGGCTTGGCGGGGTATTACCGCCGCTTTATTCCAGACTTTTTGAAAATTGCTTCGTCGTTGACCAAGTTGACTAAGAAGAGCGTTAAGTTTGTGTGGGGTTCTAAGTAGGAGGAGGCTTTTCTCGAAACTAAGAACAGGTGACGCATGCTCTGATTTTAGCTTTACCCGATGGCACTGATGACCTGGTTTTCTATTCAGATGCCTCTTATCAGGGGCTTGGGTGTGTTCTGATACAGCGGGGCCGAGTCATAGCTTATGCCTCGCGGTAGTTAAAGCCTCACGAGACGAATTATCCTACTCACGATCTTGAGCTGGCGGCGGTTGTGTTTGCGGTTAAGTTGTGGAGCATTATTTGTACGGTGTCCCCTGTTATCTATACCGATCATAAGAGCTTAAAGTATTTCTTCGAACAAAAGGAACTGACTACGCATCAGTGTCGGTGGCTGGAATTGATTAAGGATCATGATTTGGAGATTTTGTACCATCCCGGTAAGGCTAACGTGGTAGCCGACGCGTTAAGCCGGATGGAGAGACCAAAACCTGTTCGTGTGAAATCTTACCAGCTTATTCTCAAGCACAATATTTTGAAACAGATAGCCAATTTTCAGAATGAAGCTTTACAGGTGGAATGGATTATGCCAGAACGTATTTGGGGTCAGAAAAAATTGTTGGAAGACGTTGGCGACGGGGTGAAGTATAAGGACGGTCGTTTGTGGGTATCCAGGTATGGGGGATTCAAAAGTAAGATATTGGATGAAGCACACAAGTCGTGCTATTCCATTCATTCGGCGCAACCAAGATGTACCAAGATCTGAAGAAGAATTATTGGTGGCCTGCGATGAAGTATGGTGTCTCAGTACGTGGGTAAGTGTTTGACGTGTCTACAAGTTAAGGCTGAGCACCAGAAGCCTTTCGGGAAACTTCAACCCCTTGAAATACTGAGTGGAAGTGGGAGCATCTTACGATGGATTTTGTGACTAAACTGCCTCATACTCCTAGGGTTAGCTATGACACCATTTGGGTAATCGTGGATAGATTGACTAAGAGCGCTCACTTCTTGCTGATTCGAGAAACTTATAATTCCAAGAAGTTGGCCGATGTATTTATTGGTGAGATCCTTTCTAGGCATTGGGTGCCGGTATCTATTGTTTCGGATAGGGATACGCGTTTTACCTCCAAGTTTTGGAAGAAGTTTCATGAGGAGATGGGTACCAAACTCCTCATTAGTACCGCTTATCACCCACAGACGGATGGTCAGTCTGAGAAGACCATTCAGACCCTCGAAGATATGTTACGGGCTTGTGTTATCGATTTTGATGGTAGTTGGGATCGTCACTTACCGTTAGTCGATTTTTCTTATAATAACAGTTATCACGCCACGATTGGGATGCCACCGTTTAAAATGTTCTATGGGCGAAGATGTAGGACTTTAGTCTGTTGGGGCTCTATTAGTCAGAAGCAGTTGGGTAGTTTAGAGGTGGTCGAGGCTACGACGGAGAAGCTCGATAAGATTAAGGCTTTTATGAAGACCGCTCAGGATCGTCAAAAGTCCTATGTAGACAAAAGGCGGAGGCCTATTATGTTCGAGGCTGGTGATCGAGTTATGCTAAAAGTTTCTCCTTAGAAGGGTATTATTCGTTTTCGTAAGAGGGGGAAGCTTAGTCCGAGGTTCATAGGTCCGTTCCGTATCTTGTCACGGGTTGGTGATGTAGCGTATAGACTGAATTTGCACGATGAGCTCGCTGGGATACATCCTACTTTCCACGTGTCTCATTTGAGGAAATGTTTAGCAGACGGGAGGCCCATGTGCCTTTGGGTGATATTGAGCTTGATAGCAAGTTGAACTACGTCGAAGAACCTATCGCTAGTCTTGATTGTCAGGAAAGGCGTTTGAGGAATAAGGTGGTTAGGCAAGTAAATGCGCAGTGGAGGCACCGTTGGGGTTCCGAGGCTACTTGGGAGTCCAAAGACTAGATGATGAAACTCTACCGGCAATTGTTCCTGTCAAATCGGGATTCGGGAACGAATCACATTGTAAGGGGGTGGACTTGTAACGCCCGTCACTTTCGGTTTAATGATTTAAATCATGTAAAGTATGTACATCTCTCGGGGTTTATCCGGCATTCTTCGGTGACTTTCTCTTCTTTCCGGTACGTTAAAATTAAATAACCTTTCTTTCAAGTTGCTACACCTTTCAAATTTGAGGGTCTAGAGTGTAACGTTGTTTATATCATAACAAGTACCCTAGCCCCCCTGTTTTAACGGTCCGATCGACGCAAGGAGCAGCCTCTAGGGTCCCGTTTTTCTTTTTTTTTTTGCAGCCAATTCCAAATGCCAAGCTTCAATTCAAGGTTAACCCTACATCCCTACTAGTCTTTTACACCTTAATTGGTCATTATATCTCGCGTATTGATCGTTAAATCACATGTTTTAGGCTCACCGGGTGGCTGTCCATTCAAGTACTTTCGGGGCTCTTTTGTCTAAGGTATTTGCTCCACAATCTTCCTAGGTATGTCCAATGTAACATACTTTAAAATCGTGTGCATTGGTGTTCGTTTGATTGGTCAACTAGTTGTAGATTGAAAGTTGGTATTCGGTTGTCTAGAATAGTGAATTGTTGCGTTTAATGCGAGGGTTGAAGTAATTAACGACCAATTCAGGTCGGGTGTCATCGGTTTGATGTAAGGGCTGTTGGAAAATTATTTTTTTTACGTATTGGGGCTGAATTGGTTGTCAGTTATTCAAACGGGTCGGTACAATGCGTATTCGCGTTTATTGAATAGTTGGTGCGTTGTGCTTGCGAGTTACCGACCCATCCAACTCGTGTAGTGTCGTATGGGCTAGTAGGCTGTGAATTTATCAAATTTGGTCCACACAAGGCTGAGTTGAATGTTAAGTGCCTGAACAACTCTTAAACGCGCATATTCGTGTCACCTAGTACTTTCGGGGGTAATTTAGAAATTCTTTATTCTCGAGAGTATCTAAGGGTCATTTTGGTATAAACAAGGCCTCGGGGGCTGTTATAATTAAGCTTGGTGAGGTCGAGGATTTAGGTAACTCGAATCATATTAGAACGCCTCGTAGGATAAACTAGTCCTTTCGTTTTCGTTAGTAATTATTGTGAATAATCCAACAGGCGTGCGAGTTGTGGGCGTACTTAGGGGTTCTCTAGCTCGTGGTGACTTTATGACTCGTGTCAGGTGAGTTCATGATGCCCCCTTTTCACTACTTTCAAGTTTTGGGCTAGCGTACACACCGAACTGTTTTTAGTTGATAAAACGCTTAAACGATTTTATATGGACTCACTTGTACCATGGTATGTTTTTTGATGATGTTTAGGTATGTATACACATGTGATATCTTATGGCCTATAGGCTTACTTGTAGTATGGTATATCTTGGAATAATATATACGTATGTTAATACATGTGTTACTTTATGGCCAATGATTGGCGATGTTAATTAGTCGTTATCGACTAAGGATGTTTGCGTATGCGTACTTTGTGTTTGCATATGGTGGATGGAATGTTACGTGTTTGGGTTGTACGTGTGCACGACCCTGATGTTATTACTTGGATGTTATGCATAGGGATATAATTATATAGATATATATAAGTATGACTACTTATCGTTTATTATGGCCTAATTGTTCATATCCCGATTATATTTAAACTCTTGGAATGATTTATATAAATGTCAATTATTAAAACTTGAACTCACTCAGCTCAAGCTGACTTTGTGTGTATGTTAGTGTGAGTTTCAGGTTACGAGGAGGATGCTTACCGCTTGGACGTGCTCGAGTCTACTTGGACGGTTGATGAAAGAGCACAGACGGATCTAGATCTTGTGATTACATCGATGTTCATGTTGATTCATTATACAATTAGGCTAGATATATGTTAGTGTGTGTACTATGTGTGTTGAGAGGATAATCGGGCAGAGTAACGAGAGGGAATCAGGAAAAATATCAGAACCGTTAAATTATAATAGTTTGCAGGGTATTTATAGGAGATGATCTCATTCGTTAAGATGGACTTAACGAATGAGACATTCGTTACACTTACTTAACGAATAAACATACTTATTCGTTAATACTCTAATGATAGCGAATAGCCACATTCGTTATGTTCCATTCGTTAACGAATGGGACTTATATTTAAGACGAATGTGACACATTCTTTACGGAGTAACGAATGTGCCTTACATTTAGGCATATTAACATTAGCAACCCCTATGCTATTAAACTATTACCTTATCAAAACTAATAAAGACCGAGACAGACAAACCATGTATCAACAAACTCCCCCTCGTCTCGGGCTCTTTATCTTTCATCTCTGGAACATCTTGGTCTTCCAGTCAACACAACTATGAATCTTGTATGCGTAACAGACTCGAGTAACCTTTTGAAACTGCATAGCAAGCTCGTAGACGCATACGTTAGCAAACCTGATCTGACTTGTAAATAACGCATCGTTGTCAAACTCAGATAAGTTAACCAGCCACATCGGATCAATCACACGTATCGTCTTCGTGTTTGAACCATGATCGAATACAATAACTGCTTCACCTATATGATTGTCCTAGTACCAACAATTAAACGAGGTGAGTAGACTCTGAGGAAAGATCTTCATTGGAACCCTCTTCATCGTCTTTGGCGGCTTTACTTGCAATATCATCTTCCTCTAGCCTGTGCGAGTATCAATCTCATCAATATATTTGTGAGTCAGCACCTGTGGCTGGAAGAACTTGAAACCGAAACAGGTTTCATGTAATAACTGCTTATAGAACCACCCAGCTCACTGATCGTTCCCACGATTCACGAACGGTCTGTTTGCTAGTGTTCTCACATCCCATCTAGGCATAGTTAAGGTATCGTGTGGGCGCTTGAAGTAATAAATACCGTGTTCCCATTTCATGATGCATACTTTAAGCTCCGAATCAAATTGCCATGCAATCAAATCACCCTTGACGTCTTTTGCGGCCAGTACTTTTTCATCTGGTATGCCGATGCTCGAGCCTTTGCCACTTTGACTTCCTCTCGTTCATGATAATGAAAGGTCTCGATCATCTTGTTCATCTTTGTTACATTATGCTCAAACATACCATCCAAAGAACGTTTATGCTTTTTCTCAGTAGCCGAGATGTGACTTGTTTCAGCAGCTTTCCATTTTTCTCTCTCTTCTTGTAATCGACGCTCTACTGCATCGAAATGCTCAGTAGTGAAAAATGGAATACCTGAGTCATCGTCGTTGTCGGTGTAGAACTCAGGGTACTCCTTAGCAGTTACGTCTTCGACCTCTACCTCATCAAAATCAGGCACATTCCCGTGTGGAATACCTATATTCGTACTTTCCTCTATTTCAATATCCACGTCCACACTCTTACCCATCACATCCACCTCATCTTCATTTAGATCTAGAAGCAAGGCAATTTGTTCTTTTGTTAACGAATGATCAAGAAATTCACCTTCTTCGATCTCGTCCTCATTCAGCATACTATACACTACTCCGTTCATCCACACATATAAAATCATATTTTCTGGAATGACATCAATCGGTTTAGCTCTTGTGTAATCCTTGTATGGTACAATCTGCAACTGATTATCTTCAGATCCACCACCAGCACTTGAATTAGTCTTATTACCTGCCGATGGTGCAGAACTGCCGCCCGGTTGCTGATCTACCCCACCACCTGTACTATCTTGATCATCTTCATCGTTCTTTAATTTCTTCAACTCATCGTCTTTACAAGTCAACTGAAGAATGATCTCATCCTTTTTATCCAATCTCTCCCCCTGAGCAGCAACAAGGGCTTTAAGTTCCCTGTTTTCACGTTGAGTGAACTGAATATGTCGCAACAAATTTCTTTGCGCTAGCTCATGGGTAGCTCTATCAGCTTGCATTTGAGTCTGTTGAAGGTGCAACAGATTCATCATATGAAACCATTGAGTTTGAAGATTCAAACCAAAGAAATTAGGATGAACTGGTTGCAATGGACCCTGAGAGCGAGTAAATGTCATAAATGAATGCTCAGTCTCGGCAACTGTGTAGGTGTAGCAGGAGTCACTGGAGTAGTAGGCTCCGATGTAGGCATACGAGCGAAAACAATCTGAAGAATGTCATTAAATACATGATCTGGTCGTGCAATAGTAATCAAGGTCATAGCCGGAGGTACCGGAGATACTGGCATATGAACCGGAGTCGGTGACCTTGGAATCTGTGGAGGCATAGGAGTGTGGAAATAGGATCTGAAATAGGTACAGAAGTAGTAGAACGAACAAACGGTTGACTAGGAATCTCAATTCCTAAACAATGTCTAACCCGTTGCTTCTTTACTTTATCACTCTTCTCTACCATTGGTTATTTCCCTTTACGTTTACGTTTCTGCTCATAACTTAGCTTGTGGTCCTGGACCACCATCACCACCATCATCATTTCCACCATCACCAACTTCACGTTCTGAGTTGGAGTCATCACGAATCCAATGATCATTAGGTGGTGCAACATAATCAATATTCACCAAATGACTAATCAAACGTTTGAACTTTGGTCGATCTGCAAGACTCTAACCTTTGTACGATCTCAAACGTCTCATTATTTTTTCGTTCATGTGCTCAAGCTTCATACGTCATCTTGGTCTTTATCCATATCCGGCACCAAATCATTTATCATCATTTGTAAAAATCTGGGATACATTAAAAACTTATGTCGGCTTGTAATGTTCTCTTTCAGATGATAATAAACCAATTCCGAGAAATTGAATGGTTTATTCAATACGAGAGCAACAAAAGCAGACTGCAGCATCACTCGGCATTCATCAAATCTGCCTTTACGTCTGCCGAGACAATGAATCAATACATGAAGAAAATACTTGTATTGTTCACATAAGTTTTCTTTGTTATACATTGACTTTCCCAGATCACCATTATACTTTACACGTCCAAACAACCCTTTGATCAACTCTCTATTAAACTCACACCTGTCTTCAATCGTATCGCGAAACCCCAATGAATCCCGGATTACCCCAACATTAATCACAACACGTTTACTCTGAATCACTGCCTCAATTTGGTTTTCTGTCTCATTGAATCTAGCAGTATTCCAGAATTCTCTAATTATCTTCTGATAAACCACCGTACGAGTCGAGATAGCCTTGTAAATTCTCTAGCGTGTCAGAAAGCTAATCATACCCCCGAATATCGGAGAGTCTTCAAAATTCGGCTCAAGGTAGGCGCAGATATTGTGGCTTTTGTTCCAAGATAGCATCACATGAGCTTGTTCAGGTGCTGGATTATCTACAGGTTGTTGCTCAGGAATAGGATTTTGAATATTTTCGTCTGCCATTACTGTTAACACAAACAAAAATATCAATATAATATTATCATTTTCAATATGTTTAACGAATGATCATCTCATTCGTTATGACAAATGAGACATTCGCTAAGTATTAATAAGTTACATTCGTTACAAATAACGAATCACACTAATACGTTAACTTATTCGTTATAATGATTTAACTATCTACTCGTTACTTTAACGAATCAGATGATTATTCGTTAACAAATTAACGAATCAGACCATCATTCGTTATACTGATAACGAATATTACTTCATTTGTTATTGTTATAACGAATCTGACATAAGTAATCACTTTGACTAATCCAGAGTCAATTTTCATTTAATTTTGACTAATCAAAGTCAATTACGACGATGAATCTATCAGAAACGATTAACCTCTATTACAATCAGCAATTATCCGTAACTATCGCTATCGAAAAGTAGATTAATACATTTAACACGAACCATCAGTCACCATTTTAATCAATTATGAGGTTTAATTTTTATTCACTGTTCGATTAACATGCACTAAACAAATCAAACAATTAACCATATAATATCCGATGAAATTTCATGCTTTTCATATCAGAGTGATCGTCAATACCTGTTGAACACAATAATATCAGTTAATAGAGCAGACAAACAAGCAAAGTATTTTTAGAAAATTTTGCAAGAGTTCTGGGTGGGTTGGCAATGAAATAGGAACTTGATGAATGACGATTCATTCGTTTTCCTTGGGATTATAAACCCTCAATAATTTCACACGAATCGAGGTCATTCGTTCAAATTTGAACTAATGAATGGTCTCATTCGTTAAGTTAAGAACCCGATTCGTCATCCTTTTAGACGAATAAGTTGTCCATTCGTTATGTTTTAACAAATCTTACATTATTACCTCCTATTCGTTAAATTTCTAATGAATAAAGAAGTTTATTCGTTAACAACTTAACGAATGATACATTAAATCATTTTTATTCGTTCAAATTTTTAACGAATGACTTCCATTCGTTATGCACAACGGAAGCGAATAATGATATAACTAATAAGAAATTTATTCGTTATGTTTTAAATAATGAATGGCTTTACGTTCGTTAAGTCAATTAACGAAACACCAAATTCCTTAGCGAATGAGATAAAAAAAATCTCATTAAGGAATTAAATATTTTATTAAAACCAATTAGGGTTTTAATCAATGAATTAAATATTCAATTAAATCCAATTTAGGGTCTAATTGAATACATTAAAATACCCGATCAATCAAGGATCGATAATGTTTAACTTAAACGGATTTTTACGTTAAAACACAACTGATACCAGTTATAAATACATTAAGCACGATTAACTTAAATTTTTGGGGATCAATCTTTTTCTTTTTCCTTTGAATTATTCGCTAGCTTGGTAAATCGAAACTAAAGTAGAACTGAAAAATAAAGAAAAAATCTTTTTGGATTATTTTTTCATAAATTTCTAAAGAACAACTAACTAAAACCAGTAAACAACTAAACTATTAAAGCAGTATATATTTTTGTGAGTTTAGCAGGGAATCATATTGACGAAAATATCACTAAGTAACACTTCAATTTTGATATTATTATACACATAACCCAGATGATTGCAGCTATAATTGTCCTCTTAAACTTTTCACAGACTTGTCGGAAACTTTTTGATATGCTTTAATTTGGTTCAATTAAGCACGAAACCATATGTGGACGCCATCAATCAGATATAACATTTCTATCTCTTATATAGTGAATTTCACATGTACGTTTTTCTTTAATTTTCCAAATTTTGATTAACTGTGACTCATGCAAAAAAAAAATGGAAAATAAAGCAGAACGTCAAAATTTTCCCTTAAGATCGGTATTACTACACGCAGATAAGGTTTCATTTCAACAAAATAAAAAAATAAAAATAAATTGAAGATGTACAGGCTTTAACCCCCAGTTCGATACATGACTTTCACACATTTGTGCTTATAGTATATGCGGAGAACGTCCAAGGCTTGTACGAAACATCAAGAAAATAAAGCAGAATACTCAAATATTAACCCTCAGGTCGGATAATCTTATCGCGCAGGAGAGGATCCAATATTTGAATAAAAATAAAGAAAAAATAAAGTTGAATTTCTTTGCGAAATAAAATAAAAAAACAAAGCAGAATTTTCTTAAAAAATGATAGCATGCACACACAGTAATCATTTTGACTTTTGACTTTTCTTAAATCAGATATAGTATCAATCTTTCAAGATGTAATCCCACTAGGTTCGGCATTCATTATCTTTATATCTTATCAGTTCCTATATAGTATGTCAAGCCTATCTTTGCATATCATATTGCTGGCCTTACGGTAATTTTTAATCTAGTTTATCCATGTACTAGATCAATCCCGTCAATGTACTATCATTTTCTTTTTTTGCTTCAAAACTAATTGTGAGGAGCATTTTACAATGTTTTTGACATTTTTCAATATTTGAATGTTTTTGGAATTTTTAATTTTCTCTGTACAAACTGAAAACACAATATTTTTTGGATTTTATATTTTCTCCCCCTAAAAACGACTAAAATTGAATTAAAAACAAAAACCAAAAAAAAAAAAAAAAGTGATTTAACCAAGCTTTTGAATATCTTTTAATGTTTTTAAACCACTTATACCCAGTAGATATTTTGAAAATGTGTTTTGTCAAACGCTTTGGTATAAATGTCCGCCTTTTGAAAATCCGTGTGAATTTTATCAATTGATATTAGTTTCTTTTCAAAACAATCACGTATGAAGTGATAACGGATTTCAATGTTTTTGGTTTTCGAATGGTGAACAGGATTTTTGGTGATTGAAATTGCAGCAGAATTATCAATATAAATGGGAGTAATAAGAAACTTCAAACCGTAATCCCGCAAGTGTTGCTGGATCCAGAGAACCTGTGAACAGCAACTCGAGGCCGCCACATACTCTGCTTCGGCTGTTGAAGTTGAGACCATTGTCTGCTTCTTACACTGCCAGGAAACAAGCCGGTTTCCTAAGAATTGACAACCCGCTGATGTAGACTTGAAGTTGATTTTGCATCCTCCGTAGTCCGAATCAGTAAACGTGGTGAGATCGAACTTATCGTCTTTGGGGTACCATAATCCGATGTCTGGATTTCCCCTCAGTAAATAACGCATCGTTGTCAGACTCAGATAAATTAACCAGCCACATTGGATCGAACACACGTATCGTCTTCGTGTTAGAACCGTGACCATATACAATAACCACTTCACCTGTACGATTGTCGTAGTACCAATAATTAAATACGGTGAACAAACTTTGAGGAAATGCCTTCATTGAAACCCTCTTCATCGTCTTTGGCGGCTTTACTTGTAAAACTAACTTTCTCAAGCCTGTGCGAGTGTCGATCTCATCAATGTACTTATGAGTTGGCACCTGTGGCTTGAAGAACTTGAAACCAAAACGGGTTTCATGTAATAACTGCTTATAGAACCAACTAGCCCACTTATCGTCTCCACGATTCACGAATGGTCGATTAGCTAGTGTTCTTACATCCCATCTGGGCATAGATAAGATATCGTGTGGGCGTCTGAAATAATAAATACAATGCTCCCACTTCACGATATATACCTTAAGGTCTGAATCATACTGCCATGCCAACAAATCACCTCTTACATCTTTAGCTGGCTTGTACTTCTTCATTTGGTATGCCGATGCTCGAGCCTTTACAACTTTGACTTCTTCTCCTTCATGATAACGAAAAGTCTCGATCATCTTGTTCATCTTTGCAACATTATGTTCAAATATACCATCCAAAGCAAGTTTACGCTTCTTATCAGTAACAGAGACATGACTTGTTTCAGCAGCTTTAAATTTATCTGTTTCTTCCCACAAACGACGTTCTGCTGCATCAAATTGCTCAGTAGTGAAAAATGGAATACCTGAGTTTTTGGTATTGTTGTCAGTATAGAACTCAGGGTACTCCTCAGCAGTAACGTCTTCAACTTCTACTTCTTCAAAATCAGGCACATTCCCGTGAGGAATGCCTGTATTATCACTCTCTTCCATTTCCACATCCATACTCTTATCCAACACATCCACCTCTTCTTCATTTAGATCCAGAAGCAAGGCAATTTGTTCTTTTGTTAATGAGTGATCAACAAATTCAGCTTCTTCGATCTCATCTGCATTCACCATACTGTACACAACTCCATCCATTCCTACAAATAGAAGCATGTTAGCCGGAATAACATCTATTGGCTTGACTCTTGTGTAATCTTTGTATGAACAATCTGTAGATTACTAGCTTCAGAACCACCAGCACTCGCATCAGTCTTATTACCAGCCGATGGTGTGGAACTTCCGCCCGGTTGCTGATCTACCCACCCCCTGCACCATCTTGATGATCTTCATCATTCTTTAATTTCTTTAATTCATCTTCTTTATAAGTCAACTGAAGAATGATCTCATCTTGTTTATCCAATCTCTCCCCCTGAGCAGCAATCGGGGCTCGAAGTTCCCTGTTTTCACGTTGCGTGAACTGGATATGCCGCAATAAATTCCTTTGAGCTAACTCATGAGCAGCTCTATCTGCTTGCATTTGAGTATGCTGTAAATGCAACAGATTCATCATGTTGAAACTATTGAGCTTGGGGAGCCATATGATAGAAATTTGGATGCACCGGTTGCATAGGACCCTGAGGACGACTGAATGACATAAAGGAATGCTCAGGTCTTGGCAACATTGTCGGAGTAACAGGAGTAGTTGGCTGTGGTGTAGGCATCCGTGCCAATACAGTTTGTAATATGTCTCCAAAATGAGGATCAGGCCTCACAGTAGTAGCCAAAGTCAAAGTTGGAGGCATTGGAGACGTAGGCATCTGCACAGGTGTTAGAGAACGAAGAAAATCTTTAATAGGAGTAGGAGTAGGAGATCGTGGAATTCTCTGTTGAACTTGAGAAGTAGTAGCAGGAATAACTAAAGCAGAAACAACAGTAGATGGTACAAATGGTTGACTCGGTATCTCTATACCCGAACCCCTTCTAACTCGTTGTTTCTTGGGTTCTCTCCCTTTTCCATCATCAGTCTTTCATTTACGCTTACGCTTCTGTTCATAACTTAACTCGGCTTGTGATCCAGGACCACCATAACCACCATCATCACCATTTCAACCACCACCACCTTCATGTTCAGAATCGGAATCACCATGAATCCAACGATCATTAGGTGGTGCAATATAATCAATATTAATCAAGTGACCAATCAAACGCTTGAACTTTGGTCTATCTGCAAGACTGTGACCTCGATACGTTCTCAAACTTCTCATGGTCTCCTCATCCATATGCTTTAACTTGATCACATCATCCTGATCTTTAATCAGCTCAGGTTGAAGATCATTGATTATCATCTGTAGGAATCTTGGATACATTAAAAACTTATGGCGGCTCGTCAAGTTCTCTTTCAAGTGATAATAAACCATATTAGAGAAGTTACATGGTTTATTCAACACCAAAGCGACAAAAGCAGATTGCAACATAGCTCGAAACTCATCAAATCCACCTCTTCATCCACCAAGACAGTGAATCAATTCATGTAACAAGTACTTGTATTGTTCACATAAATTAGCCTTGTTGTACATGGACCTCCCCAGATCACCATTATACTTTACACGGCTGAATAACCCTCTAATCAAATCTTTATCGAACTCACATGGATCGTCGATTGAATCAATAAAGCCCAACGAGTCTCGAATAACATTAACATCGATCACCACTTGCATGTCTTGAATCACAGCCTCGATCTGATTTTCTACTTCATTCAATCGAGCTGTATTCCAGAATGCACGTATACTCTTCTGATAGACCACAGTGCGAGTGGATATGGCCTAGTAAATTCTTGATCGGATCAAGAAATTGATCATCCCGCCAAAAATCGGTGTATCTTCAAATTGAGGCTCGAGATATGCACAGATGTTATGATTTTCACTCCAAGATAGGAGTACTGGTGCATGTGCAGGTTCAGCTTCAGCAAGATTAACCATCGGGGTTTGCTCTGGAGCAGGATTTTGAACGTTTTCGTCAGCCATTACTGTTAAAAACAACAAATATTAGTATAATATTCAATACTGGTTAACAAAGGATTGTCTCATTCGTTAAAATATTCAAACGAATGAGATATTCTTTATATATTTACATTCGTTGCCTTTAACGAATGAAACATATTCGTTAATATTAATTGTATCCATTCGTTGCCTTTAACGAATGAAACATATTTGTTACCATTAAAAGTTTCCATTCGTTACCTTTAGCGAATGAAACATATTCGTTAACAAATATTATACGAATAAGTTTTAAATATCTAACGAATCAAACTGATTCGTTATATCTTATTCGTTAATAACTTTAATAATCATTCGTTAACAAATTTAACGAATCTGATAAGTCATTCGTTATACAATTAACGAATCACCAATTGACTTATCAGTAGTCAACATTAACTTGATTTTGACTAATTAAAGTCAACAACGACGAACATCATCGTTTCAATATTAATAACTTATGAATTTAAACAATCTTTCCTAACCAGGAAGATCGATAATCGTTTTACTACATTAATGTATATCATTTGCTCGATAATCGGCTCAATTATGTAATGTACTCAATGCTAACTGTTCGGTTAACACGCAAATCCATAAACACTTAAATCTCCAATGAAAATCCACACAAATCATATGTAAGAAATCACCAGTACCTGTGGAAATCACTGAGGTTAATCAATCGGTCTAATAAACACAGATTAGATCTTGGGAAAAATTTGCAAGAGTTTGGCTAGGGTGATGGTGAAATAGGAAATGGCGAATGGAAGGTCATTCGTCTGTCATTGGGATTATAAACCCACTAATTTCACACAACCCGAGGTCATTCGTTCAAAATTTGAACTAACGAATGGCCTCATTCGTTAAATTATAATCCAGATTCGTTAAAATTTCAAACGAAAAGGTCTCTCATTTGTTAAACTTTAACGATCATACGTTATTCGTTAACGTTTCTAGCAACTGAGTATGTCATTCGTTAACATAACGAATGATAGATTAAATGCATTCCATTTGTTAATGGTTACACGAATGTAGTCCATTCATTATGCATAATGGAAGCGAATGTCATAATAACGAATGAGAAATCTCATTCGTTAATTTTTAAATAACGAAAGACTTTACATTCGTTAAACCAATTAACGAATCACCATGTTTCCCTTAGCGAATGAGATACAAATCTCTTAAGGAATTAAATAATATTTAAAACCAATTTAGGGTTTTAAACAAAGAATTAAATATTCAATTAAAACCAAATTAGGTTTTAATTGCATACATTAAAAATATCCGATTACCATTGATCGGTAATTCTTAATTTAAGAGGGTTTTTACGTTAAAAACCACAACTGATACCAGTTGTAAATTATGTTAAGCATACCCGATCATCCAAGGATCGGTAAAGTTTAAATTAAAAATGATTTTACGTTAAAAGATACAACTGATACCAGCTGTAGATACATTAAGCACGATTAACTTAAAAAAAAACTTTTGGGGATCAATTCTTTTTCTTTTCGTTTTGAATTATTCACTAGCTTGGTAAATCGAAACTAAAGCAGAATTGAAAAACAAAGAAAAATCTTTTTGGATTTTCAAAATCATATTCAACTAACAAATAACGAAAAACACTAAATGACTAAACTATTAAAGCAGTACATATTTTTCTGAGTTGAGCCGGGAATCATATTGACGAAAATATCACTAAGTAACACTTCAATTTCGATGATTATTATATACGTAACCCAACGATGATTGCAGATATAATTGTCCTCTTAAACTTTTCACAGACTTGTCGGAAACTTTACGATATGCTTTAATTTGGTTCAAATAGGCACAAAGCCATATGTGGACCCCATTAATTAGATATAACATTTCTATCTCTTATAGTGAATATCACATGTATGTTTTTCTTTGATTTTCCTAATTTTAATTAACTGTGACTCATGCAAAAATAATAAAAAGAAAATAAAGAAAAATGTCAAAATTTTCCCTTAAGATCGGTATTACTACATGCAGATAAGGTTCCATTTCAACAAAATAAAAAGATAAAAAAATAATTTGAAGTTGCATAAAATTTAACTCTCAATTCGAATAATCCCGTATTATCGCGTGGAGAAAGTCCAAGATTTCATACGAAACACCAAGAAAATAAAGCAGAATACTCAAATATTAACCCTCAGGTCAGATAATCTTATCGCGCAGGAGAGGATCCAATATTTGAATAAAAATAAAGAAAAAATAAAGTTGAATTTCTTTGCAAAATAAAATAAAAACAAAGCAGAATTTTCTTCAAAAATGAAAGCATGCACACACAGTAATCATTTGACTTTTGACTTTTCTTTAAATCAGATATAGTATTAATCTTTCAAGATGTAATTCCACTAGGTTCGGCATTCATTATCTTTATATCTTATCAGTTCCTATATAGTCTGTCAAGCCTATCTTTGCATATCATATTGCTGGCCTTACGGTAATTTTTAATCTAGTTTATTCATGTACTAGATCAATCCCGTCAATGTACTATCATTTTTCCTTTTTGCTTCAAAACTCATTTTGAGGAGTATTTTCCATTGTTTTTGAAATTTTCAATATTTGAATGTTTTGAAGTTTTTCATTTTTCTCTATACAAAAAGAAAACACAATATTTTTGGATTTTATATATTTCTCCCCCTAAAAACAACAAAAATCGAAAAAAAAAAACAAGAAATAAAATGATTTAACCAAGCTTTTGAATATCCTGTAAAGTTTTTAAACCATTTATACCCAGCAGATATTGAAGACGTGTTTTATCAAATGCTTTGGTATAAAGATCAGCCTTTTGAAAATCCATGTGAATTTTATCAATTGATATTAATTTCTTTTCAAAAAAATCACGTATGAAGTGATAACGGATTTCAATATGTTTGGTTTTCGAATGGTGAACCGGATTTTTGGTGATTGAGATTGCAGTAGAATTATCAATATAAATGGGAGTAGTAAGAAACTTCAAACCGTAATCCAGCAAGTGTTGCTGGATCCAGAGAACCTGTGAACAGCAACTCGAGGCCGCCACATACTCCGCTTCGGCTGTTGAAGTTGAGATTGTTGTCTTCTTCTTATACTGCCAAGAAACAAGCCGGTTTCCTAAGAATTGACATGTCACACCCCGTTGAGCAGTCTGCGGAAGCGTAAAACGGAAATGCAACAGATACAACTGGTATCAAATACATTGTTCATAAAGAAACATTACTAACTAATTTACAATACATTATATCGTTTTAACATCTTTTACAAACTAAGTGATTCAATCAAACTAGTCCGTTAACTACTTCATTGCATACTCGAATGCTCATAGCATCGATCACAATCCCAACACGAAACACATAAGCAATCTATTCCACATTTCTGATTACCTGAAAAGCATGTTTAAAAAAACGATCAACTACAAATAGTTGGTGAGTTTCATAAGTTTAACGAAATCAGTTCTGTGTACCACACAGTCATAGTTTGTATGTATGTGCGTATGTAAAAATATGTATTTATGTTTGTATAAATATGTACAGCCATATCCTTGTGTGTGCATATGCACACATGTAAGTTTATAATATGAATTCGAAATTTCGGTAAAGTCGTGATTGTTTGTTCGTACTACGTGTTTCCAATTTCCATGTTTAACCAACCACTGTGGACTCCCTTCCTCCCACAACGGTTCCACATAAACTCCACCACTGTGGCCCCCCTTCCGCCCACAACGGTTTCGCGTTAACATCGACCACTGTGGTCCCCCTTCCACCCACAATGATTCCACGTAAACTCAAACATTATATAGTGTACACGCAAATAATTAGTATATTCTACACATAGTATTTTCTATGCCTAATCAGATAGCATTTATATAGACACATATACACATATTGTATATATCACGTATCACCAAACACTGTGGCTCCCTATCCGCCCACAATATGCATAATCACATTATTTTCTTAACATTCATGTCATAATCAAGTTAGTTCGTTTAATAAGTTGCAGCAGAACTTGGCTCATAGGCCATACTCAAGTTTAGTTTATAAGTTGCATCAGAACTTGGCTCACCATTCTTCCATAAAACCCGAAAAGATATTGAAGATTCGTTTCTTAGGAGAATTATATCCCAAAAAATAACCCTCAAACGCCTTTTCATCAAACTTTCCAGCATCTTTCTTCAAAACAGTACACGGACACCCGAATGGTTCCAAGTATTGTAAGTTCGGTTTACGATTGTTTAGAAGCTCGTAACTCATTTTCTTGAACTTCTTTGCTGTTAGTACGCGATTAAGAGTGTAGCATGCTGTGTTCACAGCTTCGTTCAAGAATTGAACGGGTAACTTTGAATCGGCAAGCATTGTTCTCGTAGCTTCAATCAACGTACGATTCTTTCTTTCAAATACACCATTCTGTTGAGGATCATAAGGCGCACTGAATTCCCGATGCATTCCTTTCTGTATGCAGAAGAAATCCAATGCATTATTCTTAAATTTAGTTCCATTATCACTACGAATTCGTCTCATATTCAGTTTATAAAGTGATTCGATCTTCGTAATCAGATTCTGAATTAAGATAGGTGTTTGATCTTTCGATCCCATAAATAACACCCATGAGTAACGTGAGAAATCATCAGTCACCACCAAGCAGTACAAGTCTCCAGCAATACTAGCCCGATTCACTAGACCGAAGAGATCCATATGAAGTCGTTCCAGTGGTGTAACAATCGTGTTAAGTGACTTGCTTGGATGTGATTTCTTATTTTGTTTCCCCTTCTTGCAAGCTACGCAATGATCATTGATCTTGAAATTCTTAATGGATAAACCATCCACCAACTCATTTGTAATAAGAAAATTCATTTTGTGTATGTGAATGTGTCCCATGCGTCGATGCCAAGGATAGACTCCTTTTCGGTAGCTTTAGACACGAAACATGTAGCTGAGGGTGAAACATTTACATCGTAACTCATATCCAGTACATAAATATCATTTGATCGCAGTGATCTCATGACAACCATATCTTCAGGAATCGTGTATCCCGGTTGAAGGATAACACATTCCTTGTCTGTGAAAACGGTGGTGAACTTTTTATCACATATCTGAGAAACACTCAGCAAATTGTGATCCACCTTCTCATAATAATTTACTTTTTCAAACGTCACTTTCCAGTTTGAAACTTCTCCCTCCTTAGTAATCATTCCCCCATTGTTACCAGCAAACGCAACATAACCCCCTTGAATATCTTTAACATTATTTAGAAGATCAAGGTTGCCAGTAATATGCCTAGAACATCCACTATCCAAAATCCATTTGTGAGTAGACCCGGACCTGGATGAACTTTGCACAAACATGTAAATGATTAGTTCAAAAAGGCAGCCCAAGCCTCAGTCTTGGGCTCTCCCTTTGATACTTTCGGAGAAAAGGATAACTTAACACTAGTAATCGGTACTTGAGAATAGGTGACCGGTTTCTTGTTTTTTCTTCTTTAAGTACCCATCACGTATAATTCCCGAATCAGTGTTTGAGCAAATTGGTTGAGCACGGTCAACACATTTGTTTCTTACATTAAAAGATTCAATCCTAACAACTTTTCTTGGATTGACATCAGAATACATTATAAGACTCTCATCAACTTGGTTTTCTTTTGGTTTTACATTCAGTTCAGTCTTACAATTTGATGTCACTTTGATCTCATCAAACTTTGCTCTACATATTTTAGAAACATGTCCAGGTTCACCACATTTAAAACATAAGTGTGAATCTAAAGACTTATATAGTGAACCACTTGGTTGACTTTCATGCACAGGTTGAACCTTAGTTTTGGATTCTTCAAAAGACACTTTCTTTGTACAAATAGATTTAAATCCCTTTTTATTTTGGAAAAATTCTAGGTTGGTAGAATAGATGAATTCTCCATCCCAGATGATTTGAAAAATCTTATTGGTTTAAATGTGGTCTTCTTTGCTTTTTCTTGAACATTTTTGAATTTAGATTCGTTAAATTGTTGTTCAAGTTTAGTGACTTCTGAAGTGTCATCCTGAAAGACACTATCAATTAAATATGGATTAAGAAGACTCAGAGGAACTTCCTTATCCGAAAAAACTTTTGAAAGACCTTTTAATTTAAATATCTTCCCGCTTAAAGATTTTGGTTGAGGGTTTATGAATCTCATCAACTTCTCATCAGACACCGAAGGTTTGTCTGATTGGGATAAATTAGGTGATGCCTTAGGAGTTTTAGAAGTTTCACCCAAAGATTTTGAACCATAAACAGCCTGTTCAAATTCTTCAGGTTCACATAAGATGTGATTATCAGCAGGAATATTCTTGTTTTTAACAATCTCATCTTGTTCAACTAATTCCTCAACAGAACCATCTAATTCTCTTTTGGTAAAAACGGAGTTACTTTTAATGTGAATCGGTTCTTGAGTTGATTTGTTTTGATCAACACTTTCAGGTTCAACTGTAATCACTTCTGGACATTGTTTAATATCTGGAATGCTACAGTAATCTCCTTTAAAAGGAGGAGGAATCTCAACAAACCCTAAACCTGCTTTCCCATTTTTCTTGTGGGAATTGTTTACTTCAATTATTCATTTAACAAAAACGAGAAATCTCAAGATTTTCCAAGTTTATTTTTCAATTCCAGAATTTCATTTTCCAGTTTAGACATGCAGGTTCGGAGTCTGAGAATCTCCTGAAAATGTTGTTCAACCACTATAATATTACATTGAACCTCAGCTTTTAAATCATGATTGTTTCAGACAGTTTTTGAATTTTAAGAGTTGACTGTTCTAGTAATTTTGATTTCTGTTTGTAGCGTTCATTGAACATAAAAAGCTCTTTTGTGAGAGAGCTATTCTGAGTTAAGGCTGTTTCGAGTTTCGATTTGATTCCAGCACATTCAGTACACTCTAACACAACAGGTGAAGATTCAGTCATATTAACTTGAGGTTCAGGACATACCTCGTCGATCTTAGCCATGCAAGCATAAGATTCAATGTGATCAGGATTTGAAGTGTTAGATTTTACTTGTACAAATGAATTATCAGACGAACTCTGAAAAGAATCAGTTTCAGAATCTGATGCATCGCTCTCTTCAGATACTTGATCACTAAGTACCACAAGGTTGGCCTGATTTCCCAACAACCTTTGCGACCAATCAACCCCTTCGTTAGCAACAAGAGCTTGATTGTTATTTGACTTATTCTTTTCTCCTTCAGAAGAACTCCTTTTGCTTTGATCATTACCCGATGAATTCTTTCCTTGTGATCTCTCAGCATTGCGTGGACTGGAATATTCTTTTCTTGGCTTGTCACATTCTTTGGCAAAATGTCCAAAGTCTCCGCAGTTGTAGCATTTAACCTATAATTTATCAAAACCAACTCGTTTGTTCAGAGTTGGAAGATCATTACCTGTTCTTTGCATGAATTTCTTGACGTTTCTCACAAAAATAGCCATATTCCATTTTAGATCCATCAATTCAAGATCATCAGGATCAATTTGGTCATAATCTTCATCGGATTGACCATCCGTCTGCAGGTGATAAGTAGTATTAATGAGAATTTTGGTACACATCTCCTCATGAAACTTTTTCCAAAACATGGAAGTCAAACGCGCGTCCCTATCCGAAACAATAGACATCGGCACCCCGTGCCTAGAAACAATCTCACGAATAAACAGATTGGCCAGCTGCTCGGAATTATAAGTCTCTCGAATCGGCAAGAAATGAGCACTCTTAGTCAATCTATCCATGATTACGAAACGGTTTTATAATTACTCCTTAGAGTGTGAGGCAGTTTAGTCACAAAATCCATCATAAGATGCACCAATTTCCACTCGGGTATATCCAAGGCCTTAAGTTTCCCGAAAGGCTTTTGGTGCTCAGCCTTAACCTGCAAAAAAGTCAAACATTTACTCACATTTTAATCCACCTCATACTTCATTGCAGGTCATCAATTGTTCTTCTTGAGATCTTGGTACATCTTAGTTGTGCCCGGATGAATGGAATTGCGCGACTTGTGAGCTTCATCCAGAATCTTACTCCTTAATCCCCCATACCTGGGTACCCGTAAAAGACCATCCTTATACTTCACCCGTCACTGATGTCTTCCAACAACTTTTCTTGACCCCATATACGCTCCGACATAATCCATTCCACCTGCAAGGTCTCATTTTGAACGTTGGATATCTGTTTCAAAATATAGGGTTTGAGAATAAGCTGATAAGATTTCATACGAATGGGTTTCGGCCTCACCTTTCGGTTCAACGCGTCGGCCATTATGTTAGCCTTACCGGGATGGTACATAATCTCAAGATCATAATCCTTAATTAACTCCAACCACCAACGCTGCCGCATATTCAGTTCCTTTTGCTCACAGAAATACTTTAAGCTCTTATGATCGGTGTAAATTACCCAAGGGATACAATACAGATAATGTCTCCACAACTTAAGTGCAAACTCGACCGCCGCCAGTTCCAGATCGTGGACAGGGTAATTCGCCTCATTAGGCTTTAACTGCCGCGAGGCATAAGCTATGGCTCGACCCCGCTACTTATGAATACACCCAAGCCCCTGGTAAGAAGCATCAGAATCGACAACCAGGTCGTCGGTACCATCAGGCAAGGCTAGAATCAGAGCGTGCGTTAACCTGTTCTTTAATTCGAGAAAAGCCTCCTCCTGATCAGTACCCCAAACAAACTTAACATTCTTCTTAGTCAACTTTGTCAACGACGATGCTACTTTTAAAAAGTTTCAGGAATAAATCGATGGTAATACCCAGCCAAGCCTAGAAATCTATGAATTTCAGACGGTGACTTAGGAGATTCCCATTTGTTTATGGCTTCCACCTTTGAATGGTCCACCAAGATGCCATTTGGGTTAATAGCATGATCCAAAAATTGAACCTCGCGTAACCAGAAAGAGCACTTAGAAAATTTCGCGTATAACCTATTTCTTCGTAGAGCAACCAACACTTCCGTGAGATGACGAGCGTGATCGATTTCACTTTTGAAATACACAAGAATGTCGTCGATGAAAAAAATAACAGAACGGTCAAGCATCGGCCTACACACCCAGTTCATAAGATCAATGAACGCAGTCGGTGCCGGAAATCTATACCCAGACAACTTAATAAAGCAACCCTGAATAGCTCTAGACACATAAACAGACTTCCCTATAGCGACCTCTACCTCAAATATATCATTTACGCGCTCGGGTGATTTATTTAGAACGAAACAAAAAGCGGTAGACACAAAACTCTTACTGGCACCCGAGTCAAAAAAGACTGTAGCTTGTAATTCGTCAGGTAAAAAGGTACATGGAATGATATTACGCTACTACTTTGCTAAGCAATCACACATACGTTCTCGAAAGAATTATGAATTTTAAACGGTAGGATAGATTAGAAGGATAAGGAAAAGAGTACATGAAACAACATCCGCGACATCCTCTGCTTCTTTCTTAGAGATGTTGAAATCCCTCGCCTTGGCCTTCGGTTTATCTTCCATTTTCCGCCTTTTGGAAGTCCCCTGCTCGGACCCCCCCACATTAATATCAGGACACCTAGATGCCAAGTGCACAGACCCCCTACTCCGGAAACAAGTCAGAGTCGGACACTCGTAGTGGATGTGACCAGTTTTTGCACAACGGAAACAAGGAACAGGCCGAGATCTACATTCCCCGCCTATGCGGCTTCCCACACTTTCGGCATCTATCCACCATCGTGCTTCCCCTATGATCCGAATTAGTTCTCGCTCTCTTCCCAGCCGAAGTAAAGTTATTTCCCCCAAACCGTTAACCAGCCAGGGTATCCACTGAATGGAAAGAGCTCACGTCGGTGGTCACCACATCCTTACGAATATCAACAGGAAGACCCTTCACATACTTCTTAATTCTTTTAGTTTTATTTGTAACCAGATTGGGACATAAAACTGCCATTTGATTGAACTTTGTGGTATACTCCCGATAGGTCATATTACCTGCTTCCAAGGTCAAGAAGTCCAACTCAATCTCATCCAAATCGTGCAGAGGAAAAACTGATCGTGAATCAACTACTTCAACTCCTCCCAAGTCATCCTCCTAATACACCGATCCCCGCTCTGAGCCAAATGATCCACCAACATAACGCCGCAGAATGAAACGATGCAGTAGCAAAAGTAACCATATCCTCCCCTTTACACTTACTGATTCTCAACATGGCTTCCATTTCTCTCACCCACTGATGTGCTGCCATCGCATCCTTAGTACCATCGAAAGTGGGAGGATCACACTTCTTGAAATCCCCATATGAACAACCCCGAGCAGTGACATTAATCGCACGAATACAGAACTTTAACCCGATCAAGTACAAGTAGTATTTAGAACATGGAAAGTAAGGGTAAACTGCTAATTACGTTGATCAAGTGTGAGTAGTCCTTTACTTTACCCGCTCGTCCTAAACACCCCCTGCCCTTAACCATATTAGCATCCTTTCTAACACGTAAGCAATTATGCACATAATGGAACCCTAATGCTCATAAAGATAATTAAACAAATAAAAATTTACCTCTCGGCGTGCAACTACTCGTGGTCGGCATTTCAAGTCCTCTCTACTACAGTTCGAGTCAAAGCATTCGAGAATGCTCAGATCCCTTGAACCTCGGCTCTGATACCAACTTGTAAGACTCCCAATCCAGGGAATCCTACAGTTGGTCATCATACCCAAAATTTTAAAAAATTTAAAACCAAATCAAGTTCATTTTTATTAAAAAACCAGTTTAGAGTAATAAGCAGCGGAAAATAATAGGTATCGAAAACCCCAAAACGGGGAACATGTGCCCAAAAATCAAATCTAAATAAAATATTCATTTTATTTAAAAGACCTCGACTAGGAATGCCTTCAACTCCAGCACTTCCAAGCGGTAACATCCAATCCTTAACCTGAAAGTCGAACTTGTATACACACAAAGTCAGCTTGAGCTGAGTGAGTTCACGTTTTAGTAAACAACATTCATTATTCTTTTCATTGGTCGAAAACGCGTACACACAAATAATAAACAATTAAATAAATAATTACCAAATACTTTATCACTGGTCGAAAACGCGTACACGGGCCTCCCCACCACATGGCAAACCCAAGTAATATATTTGAATCGGTCACGGCTTAACAATCCTAAACACGTGATACGGGCCTCCCCACCACGAATTAAAAGTCGAGTAATATATTTGACCCGATCATGGTTTAGCAAATGACGGGCCTCCCCACCACGAAACATGAGACACGACGTCAAGGATTCAAGTAATATATTTGACCCGTCCAAATGATGATTATGCAACATGGGCCTCCCCACCACGGGTAAAACCTGAGTAATATATTTGAGCCTGCCATAATCACCATGCATACACATATCAATAGACCTACTCACATATATCTTATTCATAAAGAACTAAGTAACATCAACAATCGTAGGCTATAGGGTAATATGTATAAGTCATCTAAAAATATAAACTATTACAAGTATGCCAACACGTAATCTTTTAAACAGTTTAACTAGTAAAACAAAATAGGTGTGTATGATAGCCCAAAAATTAAAAATGTAAAAATAGGTATCATGAACTCACCTGACACGATGCACACAAATAGCAACGAGCTAGAGAACCCCTAAGTACTCCCACAAATCAAACGCCTGTTGGATTACACATAATGATTATTAACTGAACCGTACCGACTCGCTTACCCTACGAGGCGTTCTAACATGATTTGATTGACCTAAAGACTCATACATATCTATTGCAATTACATTTGCTCCCGGGGCCTTGTGTTTACCAAAACCACCCTTAGTTAATTCCGGGGGCAAAGGATTTCTAAAATACACCCGAAAGTTGTTAATTGTATCGAATACGCACATTAACAAGTTGTTTATGTACTTAGCAAACAAACTCAGCCCTGTGTGGAAAAAATTTAGTATAGTTATAGACAACAAGTCCACATGAAACCCTACGAGTTGAATAGAAATTCACTTGTACAACACATAAACTACCAATTAAAAGTGAATTTGCGTTGCACCGACCTGTTTGAGCAACTGACAACCAATTCTGCCCTATTAACATAAAAATTATGTTTTTCACAGCCTATATATCATACAGTTGTTACACGACTTGAGCGTCTCGATCTTTATTATATTATTATATGTTTTATTAATGTAAGGGCATTTTGGTTAAAGCTCATTCGCTCCATTGTAAGATCATTCGTTAATCCGTAACGAATGAGTCACATTCGTCCTAATATAAGCTGCATTATTTAACCTAGATTAACGAATGTGACATACAAATGTAGGGGCCATTCGGATGATAAGGTATAACGAATGAGTCTGTTCATTCGCTAGTATTCATTAAGTAATAACTTAATGAATGGATCATCTCCTATATATACCCTTATTACCTATCAGTAAAGTAATCGAAATTTTGAGATTTTTTTGTGCACTGTTACTATGACAATTTGTACTCAGATTACACTCACTAACACACAGTAACTTACTTCGTCCTAATTGTTTCCTAATAAGAATATCACGTCGTCGTCGTCGATCTAGATCCGATATAGGTTCCTCAAGTGGTATTAGAGCCTGAGGATTGGATCTTCATGTTTGTTCATTATCGTAATAGTATTGCTTTGTCACTGAATTGATCAATTACAACATGAATTGATTAGTTCATCCTTTAATAGGTTCCCGGCGACATAGAGTATAGTGATTAAGTGTAATTGAACCAGTTTAAATGTAATTCAAGTTTGTGTTAAGGTAATTGGACTGATAATGGAGGATTGAGTGAGAATTGGTAGTGGATTGGATGGATTTAAGTATCGATTTGGTCCTGTATCCATGTACCAAGGATAGTACATAGATTTAGCCTAATAAGGCCATTTGCTTGCATGTATATATCGAAAGTTGTCACCAGTGACAAGTAATTTTAACCCGGTAAGGGTCAATGTTTGTACTAAAAGATCCAAATCGTCCTCCATATCAGCACAACACACTACCAGATGCTTGCATGGAGTATTGAAACTATAAACAACAGTATCATACTATCCTTGTCTATCTGAGCATGTATTATAACAATCATGAATAGTTCACAACTTGTATAATAATTATTCCGACATAGTCCCACTATTTGGTAACTGTTTTGTCCCGACACTCCCGCAGATAGGCATCTGCCCATCATGAGTTTAAACCATTTGTTGTATGTCGGAATGCACTCGTATACCCCACTTGACCTTTGAGTATTTCTAGTATGACTATAGAATGTTCTATCACCAGGTTAGTCAGTATCCCTAAGCGTGCTGGGTCTACTAAAGGTGGTGATTTATTAGTTTGGAGTTAGTATGTCCCATACAGGTCAAGGTGTATCATTAGTCCATGAGCGTGAGGTTCCTCATTCAGAGCGATTAATTTGAGTGGATAAAACATATGATTGCTTGAAGGTACTCATATATAAATGATTTGATGAGTTTATTGGTTAGGAAGGGTTCATCTAGGTTGGTTGCACTGGTGATGTGTAAAGGAATTAATATTATCATCATTATTATTATTATATTATTAATTTTATAGCTGGTGCATGATATATATAGGTGGTCATGGCCTGTTATATTATTGAAAATTCAGTAGGATAGTTATTATATTTATAAGTTGATAAACCTTAGTTGTTACTAGGTATTTTCCTAAGAATAGTGTTTGTTTTTGAATGACGGAAGTGGAAAGACAACTAGAACACGGTTCAGTTTATTGATAGAAAACGGGTATATTAGATAAAGATTAGGCCAGGACTGAGAAGTATTGTGTCCCCTTGAGATGAACGTATGCAGATCACACATCTCACGATTCATTTTTGGGCCTTGAACATTAAGCTTAGTCTGTGGTTCTATCATACAATAAAATTCAGTTCAGATTTGATAAAGCTTTATCAAAATTCTCATTTATAGGTAACACCGGTTCTTCAACTGATATGCGGCTACCGATCTCGATATCTTTCGGTTCAACGATTTGTCATAAAAATAATATTTTTGGATAGTATGAATCAGAGTAAAGGATATTATTGATTAGGGAAGAAATAAAATATTTTATTTGTTATGACAATGTATAATTACAATAAAATATAATATTATTTTTAATAAAGTATAATTATAATTATAATAAGAATTAATATTGATTATATTCGAATATAATATTCGTTACATTATGATTTATTATTATCGACAGTACCGTACGTACACGTATTCGTACATCTTGTTCTAGATAAGTACGCATTCATGCTACATATATATATATATATATACTTAATATTACCTTTTATACACACATGTTGCCATTTTTATCTATTGGTATTTCCTGAGATTTCTACCCGAATTCCCTCGTACAAGCAATTATGTTATTATGTTCCGGACCATAATAACTCACTTTCCTTTTGAGTACATCCCGACATCCACCAGTAGATACTATTATATTATTGTTTATTTTCCTAGAGATAATGGAGCCTACGGTTATAATTTAGGTATCCTAAGGGATAACCTAATCCTTTATAACCAATGGCTTTGATACCAACAACTATCACATCCCATTTAGCAAATTGCGGAAGCGTAAAACAGAAATGTGACAGACACCTCTAGTATCAACCACATTCTTTATAAATAACAATACAAAATAATTTACAATATTTTATATTGATCTAACTTCGTTTACAACTAAGTGATACAAACTAAATCCAGTCACTTAAGCGGCTTTACTTCTTACTAGCACACTTGCATTAATTCACCCAGCATTGATCGCAAGCCAAACATGTAGCACATTGACTTTCTAGTCCGAGTTACTTATACCTGAAAAACATGTTTAAACGGGTCAACTACAAGTAGTTGGTGAGTTTAACGAGTTTCAAGAAATCAGTTGTCGATATAATAACCATAGTTTGTAAATACGCAAGTATGTATGTATGAACGTTCACAAGTACGTTTGTTTGTATGTTTATGATGTAATTATGCTAAGCTACAGTGAAGCCTTGACTGTTTGTTCGTGCTATGTGCCTCTATTTCCCACGCATAATCAACCACTGTAGGCCCCTTCCTCCCATAACATGCTCCGAGTAGCTATGTCTAACACTACATAGCCAGCTCCGTTTGGGTTTGTCAAACCAATAGTGCATTTTACAAGCCACCGGCTCGAAGTTAATCACTGTGTTCGTGGGGACTTTTGTGTGTTAGCACTTAGATAATTTCCATCATCAAACAATTCCAAGTATAAATATATATCAACATGTTTTTCACCTCAAAAGTTCGTAAAACAGTTTAAAAAGTTTGGTCATGAAACTCACTGCTTAAAAGGTATTCAGCACGGTATCGGGTAGTGGTTTGTTCTGCTTGTTAGCACTCAAACCCTATAATCTATATTATAATAATATTAGTATTTTCATATTATTATAATCTTTATACTAAACTGGGCTGTATCTCTGGTCTGGGTATAGCTATTACACCCAGAAAGTGTCAATAGGGTTCGATTGTGATGTTGTTCACTATCGAATATTTAAAATCGAGCTTGGCTTAGTTTTCCTGTTTTATCAGCTGGGCTAAGTTGATTGTTTAGTCGTTTAGAAAACAAGTATGAATATGCAAACTTGGGTGAAGGTGTCGGTTGATAAAATGACTAAGTTATAAAGAAAGATCACAAATTAGGGGTCTGGATTCGCTACGGGGCTCATTTCCATTTATTCAATGTGGTTTAGAGAAAAACGCGCACAATCCATCCAGATTATCCGAATTTCTCACAAAAAAGTTTGGTTTTACTTAATTAGCCCAAAATTATGATTTTTGATCACTCTAGATGTTCTGATATTCCAACAGGTTCGTTAATCACAAACTCGTCGGTTTTTATCATAACTGAATTTGTTTATTCTTCAATTTAGCACAATTAAATATTCATTTATCATTAAATAATGAAAATTTATACACTTATCAATTAAATATGTAGATTTTTATAAAAATATTTCTGAAATTATTTACTGATTTATAATATATAAAAATTTATTTTATATGCTATATTTAGCCCGACCGAAAATCATCAGCTTATACCAAACAACTTTGAAAGAACCTGGAATACGGATCTAGATCTTGATAACAACGATACACATGTTGATTGATATACGATTAAGCTGGAATACGTTATGGAGATGACAATTTGACAGAGTAACGAGAGAGAATGATCACTAAACAGAAAACTTTACATTAATGAATAATTTACAGATTATATATAGGGGATGACCAAATTCGTTAACTTTACAGTTAACGAATGTGTCATTCGTTACATTAAACCATACGAATGAACTCCTCATTCGTTAATACTTTAACCTATAACGAATAGCTCTCATTCGTTAATCTGGGTTAACGAATGAACTTACAATTAGACGAATGTGTTACATTCGTTACAGGGTAACGAATGTAACATTACATTAGAGCGAATGGCTCATTTAGCCATATTTACATTAAGACCCCTATACTTTAAATTAATTACATTAATTCCGTGATAAAGATTGAGATGTACAAAACGTGTATCAACAAAATCCTCCTCGTCTCAAGCTCTTTATCATACTTTAGCGTTGAAACATCTTTGTCTTCCAATCAACACAGCTATGAATCTTGTAAGCGTAGCAGACACGAACCACTCTCTGAAACTGCATAGCAAGATCATAATCCTTTACATTAGCGAATCTGATCTGACTTGTAAATAACTCGTCATTGTCAGACTCAGATCGATTGACCAGCCACATTGGATCAATTACACGTAACGTCTTTGTGTGTGACCCCTGGCCATAAACAATAACCGCTTCACCTGTACGATTATCATAATACCAATAATTAAATGAGGTGAAAAGACTCTGAGGGAATAACTTCATTGGAACCCTCTTCATCGTCTTCGGGCGTTTTCACTATTAAAATTAACTTCCTCCATCCTGTGCGTGCATCTATCTCGTCAATATATTTGTGTTTCGGCACCTGAGGCTGGAAGAATTTGAAACCAAAGCGGGTTTCATGCAATAACTGCCTGTAGAACCAGCTAGCCCATTTATCGTCTCCATGATTAACAAACGTACGATTAGCTAAGGTTCGTACATCCCATCGAGGCACAGATAAAATATCGTGTGGGCGTTTGAAATAATAAATACCATGCTCCCACTTAACGATATATACCTTAAGATCTGAATCGTACAGCCATGCCACCATATCACTTTTAACGTCTTTAGCAGGCTTATATTCTTCATCTGGTATGCAGATTCTCGAGCTTTCTCAACTTTCACATCTTCTCGGTCATAATATCTGAAAGTCTCGATCATCTTATTCATCTTTTCAACGTTATGCTCAAACATACCATCAAAAGCACGTTTCCTCTTCTTCTCTGTAGTGGACACATAGCTCGATTCAGCAGCTTTTAACTTAACTTTTTCTTCCTGTAATCGATGCTCTGCTGCATTGAAATGCTCAGTTGTAAAGAACGGAATACCCGAGTCGTTGTTATTATCCGTGTAAAACTCTGGATATTCTTCAGCAGTAACATCTTCCACTTCCACTTCTTCAAAATCAGGTACATTCCCGTGAGGAATACCTGTATCAGTACAATCTTCCATCTCCACATCCACATTTTTACCCAATTCCTCAATCTCATCATCATTTAGATTCAGAAGTAAGGCAATTTGTTCTTTTGTTAACGAATGATCAACAAATTCACCTTCTTCGATCTCATCAGCATTCACCATACTGTAAACAATCCCATCCATTCCTACAAACAGAAGCATATTAGCCGGAATAACATCTATTGGCTTGGTTCTCGTGTAATCTTTATATGGAACAATATGTAGATTACTCGCTTCTGATCCACCACCAACACCAGCATCAATCTTATTACCCGCCGACGGTGTAGAACTTCCGCCCAGTTTCGTTTAGAGAAGACGATGAAATAGGAAATAGGCGAATGAACCGTCATTCGTCTAACCTTGGGATTATATCCAATAATTTCACGCGAATCAAGGTCATTCGTTCAAAATTTGAACTAACGAATGGCCTCATTCGTTAACTGTTGAATCTCATTCGTTAAAAATTTTTAACGAATCTTCTCTCATTCGTTAAATTGTTAACGAATAGCTAAGTCATTCGTTAATCTTTAACGAATAATACATTAACCATTCTTATTCGTTAAGTGTTTAAACGAATGTCTTCCATTCGTTATGCACAACGGAAGCGAATGTCTTTATAACGAATGAGAAACTCATTCGTTATGTTTAAATAACGAATGGCATTACATTCGTTAAACTTTTTAACGAATCACCATGTTCCTTAGCGAATGAGACAAAATTCTCATTTTAAGGAATTAAATAATCATTAAAACCAATTAGGTTTTTAATTGGTTTTTAATAGGAAATAGGCGAATGAACCGTCATTCGTCTAACCTTGGGCGTAGTGCGACACTGCCCAAACCTAGGTTTTCTCCCGAAGCTCTTCAGGTACGCGATGGACTTGATCTTTGTCCATTTAATAGTGCGACGGGTTGGAAAATCAGATTTTCACTTTTAGTCCTTTAACTTTATCAGTTGACAAATAGGCCATAAAGTTATGGGATATGCATCCTCGCCACCTTGGAATGAATTTCGTCCTCGAGATTCGTCAAAACAAATGTGTGTATTTAATTTTTATTTCTAATTATAATATCCAGGTATGTTCTAGACCTTTTCGGGAATTCCATCTTACTTTAACTAACATTAGATTCCGCCTCTTAAGTTTCTTATCTGTAAAGGTTGCTCTACTTGCTCTACAAATTTTTATATTTTTGTTGATTTCGACATCTCTTAGTGGCATTACTAAAGTTCCGCCTGCAAACATTTACGCAGATTAGAGACAAGAAATACATTGTGTGTTCCATTCATCTTTTCGGGCAAGCATAAGTGTTAGGGTCCAACAAAATGATGACTTAATTTTCTTTTCTTTCTGATTCTTACAACACCTTTCCAAGGTAATATTTTCAACAATACTTAATCAACTACTTGAAATTCTAACGACTTAAGATGAATGTCTGCGTAACTTTTCAGTTATTCTCTTGTAGTTTTGAGGCATTCATGAATTTGTAACCGTTTAACTATATTTTCTTGGACTACCTTTGATCTAGATAGTTGATTATCTCTAGTTTTAGACCAACATACCGGTGTTCTACACTTACGCCCAGATAATGCTTCGAACGGTGTGGCCTGAATACTTGTATGATAATTGTTGTTGTATGACAATTTCATTAGAGGGATATGGTCACTCCAACTTACTCGTAGGTCTATCACACATATTCGGAGCATATCCTCTAGATTTTGAATTGTTCTTTCACTCTGCCAGTCAGTTTGTGGATGATAAGCAGTGCTAAGATTCAATTGCGTAACTAGAGCATTTTGGAAACTTTTCCAAAAACGAGCGTAAATCTACTGTCTCGATAGGATATGATAGATAATGGGACACCATGCAATGATACGATATTTCTCACATATGTTTGTGCCAATCTATCCATAGAAAAGGTTTCCTTGATTGTTTGAAGTCTTGTTATGAAATACATAGTTATCATTTCCCATTTCCAAACTAGAAGCTCTGGTTGTTGCATTAAGCCTGACAGATTCTGGTGTTTAGCTTTAACTTACATTTTGCAAGATATAAAGTAATATCTCTTTTCATTTCATTCCATCAGTAGTTGTCACACCCCGACTAGCACAATGCGGAAGCGTAAAACGAGAATGTAACAGATACCTCTGGTATCAACACATTGTTTATAAAGAAACATTACAAACTAATTTACAATATATTACATTTCTTTGTTCTATCATTGTTTTACCGTCTAGGTGATACAAACAAAACTAGTTTGTTAACTATACATTCTTACTACTATCGTCCTTGCTTCTATTCACATAGCATCAACCACACACCTCAGGCAAGTAACAGATCACCAAATCATTCCTATTTAGGTACACCTGAAAAGCAGTTTAAAACGGGTCAACTACTAGAGTTGGTGAGTTTCACGAGTTTCAAATAAACAGTAATGAGTATTCACAAGTCAACACTTGTAATCATGAAATAAGAATGTATGTATGTAAATGATGTAATTATGCTAAGCTACAGTGAAGCCTTGACTGTATATACTGCGTGCATCCATTTCCCACGCTCCATCAACCATTGTGGCCCCTTTTCGCCCACAACATGCCCCGGTAGCTATGTCTAACACTACATAGCCTGTTTGTATAAATATCGTCATGTGCAAACGGCGCTATGTGACACGGAAACCAGGCCGACTCCGTTTGGGTTTGTCAAACCAATACTACTATTCACAAGCCACCGGCTCGAAGTTAATCACTGTGATCGTGGGGACTTTCGTGTGTTAGCACTTAGATAATTCACATCAATACATGATTCAGGTATGTATATGTAATTAAACATGCTTTTCACCCCAAAAGTTCGTAAAACAGTTTAAAAGTGGGGTCATGAAACTCACGGTTTAGTAGATAATCAATACTGTATCAGCTCGTGGTGTGTTCGGTCTGCTATCAGTAGTTCCTATAATCAATATTATAATAATATTAATATTTTAATATTATTATAATCTCAATACGAAACTGGGCTGTATAGCTAATCTGGGTGTAGCTGGAACGCCCAGAAAGTGGCAATAGGCTTAGGTTGTGATGTTGTTCAATGTCTAATACTTAAAACTGAACTTGGCTCAGATTCCTGTTTTCCTAGCTGGGCCAAGTTGTTCGTTTACACGTTCAGAAAAAAGTTATGAGAAAATAACCTTGGGTAAATGTATTGGTTAACAAAATGATTAAGTTGTAAAGAAAGATCACATACTGGGGTCCCGGATTAGCCACGGGGCCCGTTTCCGTTTATTCAGTTTGATTTAAGAAAAAACGCGCACAACCCATCCGGATTGTCCAGGTTTTCCATAGAAAAGTTCGTTTTTACTTACTTAGTCCAAAAATATGATTTTTAATCACTCTTGGTGTTTTGATATTCCCGCAGGTTCGTTAGTCGCGAACTTGCCGGTTTTTATAAACATTGAATTTGTTTAATATTCAAATTAGCATAATTAATTAACCGTTAATCATTAAATTATGAAAATTTAACCACTTATCAATTAAAATATCTAGATTTTTATAAAAATATTTCTGAAATTAATTACTGATTTATTAATTTATAAAAATTCATTTTATCAGCTATATTTCGCCTGAAAATCGTCCGTTTACCCCAAACAATTTCCAAAAATTCCACAAAAATTCCTGAATACTCAAATAATGTCTCAAAACAACCTGTATCAATTCCAGAATGTAAAAAGCTCGTGCGATATTCTTTTCGGCCCAAATTTGGCTATAAAAATTCACGCGAACGCAAATAAACAAATCACCTTTAAACTTCTCCAAATGATCCCAAAATTCATATGTGATCAAAATACATCAAATCTGAGTTCCCAGAAAAATTTCATAATTTTTGAAGTATGTTAGATATTTTTCCCAAATAAACGTCCCAATTCGGTAATAAATTCGCCAAATATTCTCGGATGGTCGAAAAATTACCAAATTTGAACAGGGACTCAATGACATGGTCCCTAATGTCCCTGCAAGATTTCAAGGCCTAAAAATATGCACATCACAACCTTAACTTAAACACCCCGTTAGCGAGTGTTTCGGCATTACCTTAGCGGGTTTGGCTCGTTTCCGACTTTTTAATCAAGTTTTCAGATTCTTGTGCTTATAAGCCAGCTAGTTACAAGTCCTATATCACAAACCAAGCAATCTTTCATCAACATAACAGCCCTTAACATAGGGTTTCGGCTACTGTACAAAAACAAACTTTTGAACCGTAAGAACGCCGTTTCAACCCTTTAATCCGTGTTTATGGCCAAAAAAATTATCAAAACAGTTTCCTTACCGTTTTATGATCAAAACATGTTTATGGACCATTTTTAGGATTTTTACACGGTTAGGAATGATTTTTAGTAACCAAGACATGTTTTTATGGTATTAATCAAGGTTAAACAAGTACAAAAGCTACTTATTTAAGCTCCTTACCGTAGGGTTTCTTGAGTTTCCTGATGAAGAAAGTATTTTCCAGAATTTACTTGTGGATGAATGTGTAAAAAGATCTCAAAACTAGTTTATATGTGAAAAGAAAATAAATGGGTAAAAGTCTTCTTTGGCGGGCTGGGCTCGTTGGGTCCCCTTTTGGGCCCGTTTGGCCCACTTTTCTTGATTTACGTGCCCGAACGTGAAATTTCGAGTCCAAATTTATTTCTAGTTCGGTTTTTGGCGTCAAAAATATATCAGGTGCGACAAACGGAGCGAAAACGAGTGTTTTTCGGTTAGTTTTGTGTAAAACAAACTTTTGTTTATAAAGAAACATTACAAACTAATTTACAATATGTTACGTTTCTTTGTTCTATCATTGTTTTACCGTCTAGGTGATACAAACAAAACTAGTTTGTTAACTATACATTCTTACTACTATCGCCCTTGCTTCTATTCACATAGCATCAACCACACATCTCAGGCAAGTAACAGATCACCAAATCATTCCGATTTAGGTACACCTAAAAAGCAGTTTAAAACGGGTCAACTACTAGAGTTGGTGAGTTTCACAAGTTTCAAGAAAACAGTAATGAGTATTCACAAGTCAACACTTGTAATCATGAAATAAGTATGTATGTATGTAAATGATGTAATTATGCTAAGCTACAGAGAAGCCTTGACTGTATATGCTGCGTGCATCCATTTCCCACGCTCCATCAACCACTGTGGCCCCTTTTCGCCCACAACATGCCCCTGTAGCTATGTCTAACACTACATAGCCTGTTTGTATAAATATCGTCATGTGCAAACGGCGTTATGTGACACGGAAACCAGGCCGACTCTGTTTGGGTTTGTCAAACCAATAGTACTATTCACAAGCCACCGGCTCGAAGTTAATCACTGTGATCGTGGGGACTTTCGTGTGTTAGCACTTAGATAATTCACATCAATACATGATTCAGGTATGTATATGTAATTAAACATGCTTTTCACCCCAAAAGTTCGTAAAACAGTTTAAAAGTGGGGTCATGAAACTCACGGTTTAGTAGATAATCATTACTGTATCAGCTCGTGGTGTGTTCGGTCTGCTATCAGTAGATCCTATAATCAATATTATAATAATATTAATATTTTAATATTATTATAATCTCAATACGAAACTGGGCTGTATAGCTAATCTGGGTGTAGCTGGAACGCCCAGAAAGTGGCAATAGGCTTAGGTTGTGATGTTGTTCAATGTCTAATACTTAAAACTGAACTTGGCTCAGATTCCTGTTTTCCCAGCTGGGCCAAGTTGTTCGTTTACACGTTCAGAAAAAAGTTATGGGAAAATAAGCTTGGGTAAATGTATTGGTTAACAAAATGATTAAGCTGTAAAGAAAGATCACATACTGGGGTCCCGGATTAGCCACGGGGCCCGTTTCCGTTTATTCAGTTTGATTTAAGAAGAAACGCGCACAACCCATCTGGATTGTCCAGGTTTTCCATAGAAAAGTTTGTTTTTACTTACTTAGTCGAAAAATATGATTTTTGATCACTCTTGGTGTTTTGATATTCCCGCAGGTTCGTTAGTCGCGAACTTACCGGTTTTTATAAAAACTGAATTTGTTTAATATTCAAATTAGCATAATTAATTAACCTTTAATCATTAAATTATGAAAATTTAACCACTTATCAATTAAAATATGTAGATTTTTATAAAAATATTTCTGAAATTAATTACTGATTTATTAATTTATAAAAATTCATTTTATCAGCCATATTTCGCCTGAAAATCGTCCGTTTACCCCAAACAATTTCCAAAAATTCTACAAAAATTACTGAATACTTAAATCATATCTAAAAACAACTTGTATCAATTCCAGAATGTAAAAAGCTCGTGCGATATTCTTTTCGGCCCAAATTCGGCTATAAAAATTCACGCGAACGCAAATAAACAAAACACCTTTAAACTTCTCCAAATGATCCCAAAATTCATATGTGATCAAAATACATCAAATCTGAGTTCCCAGAAAAATTTCATAATTTTTGAAGTATGTTAGATATTTTTCCCAAATAAACGTCCCAATTCGGTAATAAATTCGCCAAATATTCTCGGATGGTCGAAAAATTACCAAATTTGAACAGGGATTCATTGACATGGTCCCTGATGTTCCTGCAAGATTTCAAGTCCTAAAAATATGCACATCACAACCTTAACCTAAACAGCCCGTAAGTGAGTGTTTCGGCATTACCTTAGCGGGTTTGGCTCGTTTCCGACTTTTTAATCAAGTTTTCAGGTTCTTGTGCCTATAATCCAGCTAGGTACGAGTCCTATATCACAAAACAAGCAATCTTTCATCAACATAACAGCCCTTAACTTAGGGTTTCGGCTACTGTACAAAAACAAACTTTTGAACCGTAAGAACGCCGTTTCAACCCTTTAATCCGTGTTTATGCCAAAAAAACTATCAAAACAGGTTCCTTACTGTGTTTATGATCAAAACATGTTTATGGACCATTTTTAGGATTTTTACACGGTTAGGAATGATTTTTAGTAACCAAGACATGTTTTTATGGTATTAATCAAGGTTAAACAAGACAAAAGCTACTTATTTAAGCTCCTTACCGTAGGGTTTCTTGAGTTTCTTGATGAAGAAAGTATTTTCCAGAATTTACTTGTTGATGAATGTGTAAAAAGATCTCAAAACTAGTTTATATGTGAAAAGAAAATAAAGGGGTAAAAGTCTTCTTTGGCGGGCTGGGTTCGTTGGGTCCCCTTTTGGGCCCGTTTGGCCCACTTTTCTCGATTTACGTGCTCCGAACGTGAAATGCCGAGTCCAAATTTATTTCGGGTTCAGTTTTTGGTGACAAAAATATATCGGGTGCGACAAACGGAGCGAAAACGAGTGTTTTTCGGCTAGTTTTGTGTAAAATTATAAAAACATACTATACGTTTGTAAAAATCGAAAATATTTTCACAGATCGCTTAAAACATTTCAAATAAGTGTTTGGTAAGTCGTTTTTGGCTTAACGGATGATACAATGCTTGGTTTGTAACTATCTTTCGCGTTTAAATCTATAGCGGGTAGTTAAACGAGCATGTTTTCGTTTAACTGTTTTGCTATCAAACTAAGGCCATAATATTGATATATTGGCTTATATGAAATGTATATCACTTATAGATGGCCCCCCGGGATATATGGGTCATAACCAGACCCGTTCGGTTAATCATTCATTCGTTACGCAATAAGCCGTTAAACGCTTATTCGGTTTGTGAATACCAAGGTGTATCCGGTTTTGTCACAAATGTCACATTCTCCCCCCGTTAAGAAATTTCGTCCCCAAAATTCAATATGCCAAATTAGACTATCCTTAGGGACAAACAAGAGTATTTGTTTTCGTTTTCAAATGTGTTTGGTTCCCTGATGCGGATTTTACCGAACTTTGATCATTGAAATTTTTGATGAGTCGTAACTGTTTGATTTTCCAGTCCATTATTTATGTGGGTTCTTTACAAGGTTTAGTTATGTGTAAATTTTCAGATGGTATTATCTCTGCCTTATCTATTAGGCACTTGTTTGTTTCTGTATTTAAGAAATTGCTAGTAGAATTAAAATTAAGAATGAACTCAATTCTCGAGATAGTTTATTCAATATGCTACGGTTAATTTCCGAGACAACCTCGTACAATTCTATGTATGTTGATGTCAACTTATCAGTTTCCTCAATTCGAACAACACTTTTCAAAGGTCAACAATTCATTGCGTACATCGGTGTAGTTCTTTTATTAAATTTATGCGGCTTTCAGTTTGTTTTTGATTTCTATGAGCTTTATTTGTGGTTTTCGGACTCAAAGTGGATTTGCATTTTGGGTGTTTCTGGCTTTTAGCTTATTAAGAAAACGATTTATACTCTTCCTTGCATCGTACCAGTTATAGTGTCGCTCGTATACTACTATGGTAATTATTAGAATACGAGGATTACACCAGTGAGAATGCTGGTCTTAATTCCTTCCAAGATTCAATATACAGTTGCAATGTAATTCTCCCAATGTCTGTATAGTTTGCCCAGATCGATCGTTTAATTGGGAATGACAGGTCAGCATTCTTAAACCGATTCGGTTTCTTAAGTTTGTCAGTACCTAAAAGGTGAAATGACTATTTCAGTCCGAAGTAATCGAAATAGACATACCATGTCTAGGTATGATTTTGTTGACATAATTGTAGGCGTGCCTTTCAGTCGTGTATTTGTTATGGATCGGGAGAGAGTATGCAAATTAAGTTAGTGGGTCAACTAGTACCCAGACTATACTGCGTTCTTAGGGCTGATTTACGAACCGGTGTTACGAGGCTCTTAATAATATGTTCTCACTTCCACCGGGTGCTTTCGGTTGTTGTAGCATTACAGAGGGTTCTTAATACTCTGTTTTAGTTGATTCTAAACTCGGTTTGTTGGAGGTATAGAATTTCATCGGTTTTCCTTTTCCGAAGTTATTATCCTTCCCGTACAAGATTTTGTTTTCTAAATGTTATACTCTTAAGGCTATCTTTAGGGCGATATGAATATGCCCGATAATGTTTGTATAAACAATCGTTTCAAATACCCTTACTTTGCAATGTTTAATTTTTTTATCCCTTCTTCTTGAAGCATCGATTTTTCTTAATTACAATTGTTTCACGACTCCACTCGTCCTTCCTAACCCATAGTCAGTTTTGTTAGATCAATTGTAGGTTATAGGCTTCTGTGATTCATGTAATTTGTTCATTTGGTGGCATATAAGTAGTATCCATGACATAAGTGTAAAAGAAATCTCCCATACTCCAGGTAAGGGAAAATGTAAATTTCTCGTGTGTTTTTGATTGTCAGGAGGTGCATTTTTATACCGTTGTTTCTCTACATTAGTACACTTTCTAATTCATCTCGGGATATATCCCAATAGATTACTAGATCGTTAGTCCCTTTTGGGAGACTTAGCATAGAGGTTTGACAAAGTTTCTGTTTTAATGATTAAAAACCATTTCTTGTTCTATTTCTTAATCAAAAATTCGATTTTCTTGGGTTGAAAGGGTTAAGGGTTGGGCTAAACTGGAAAGTGTACAATGAAGCGCCGATAATACTCAGCTAGTTCCAAAATTTGGCGAATTTCTTTTGTTGACTCTGGTGTTTGTTAGTTTTGCTCGGGTGTATGTAAATTCCGTGTTCGAAAAATCATATTCCTTGTAGCTAGAATTCATACTTGGACAATTCCTCTTGCTTCAACTCCTCCAAAATTGATCATAGTTTTTCTTCAGGTTCATTTTCAGTTTTCGAATACATCAAGAGATCATTATTAACGTTATAATAAATTTTGTTGCGTTACGGTTTACAAACTCGGTTCGGATGATCCATGAAAACTGCGGATGTATTAATCGGTCCGAAGGGCATAACTAAGGGTTCATAGTGACCATTCCAAGCTCAAAACGCTGTTTTAGAAACATCTTCCTCTTGGATCTTAACTTGAAGATAGCCTGATCGGAGGTCGATTTTCGAGAAGTAATTTGCTCCCTTGAGTTGATTGATCAAATCATCGAATCATGAGAGGAGTTGTTAGCTTTTGTTAGTGATTTTTGTTTAGTTCTATGGTAATCAACACACATCCTGAGCCTCCATCCTTTTTCTTTACCAACAGCACCGGTGCTTCCCAATGAGGATAGCTAGGTTCTATGAAATCCTTATCTAGTAATTCTTGTAGTTGTGTAATTAGTTCTTACATTTCGAAGAATGCCAGTCGATAAGGTGCATGGTAATAGTGGTTGCCCCTAAGGTAAGGTCAATTCGGAGTTCATTTTGTCGAATAGTGGGATTTCGGGTAGTTCATCAATAAGGATATTGGAGTATTCGAGTATTACGGGGATATTCCCTATATGTTTCATTAAGGTTTTTATGGTTACATTTTCCAGAAATGCCATACACCATTGGCGAAAGCGCAATACTTTAAGATGAGACACGAGAGGTGATATTGCACCAACCTCCTCTCCTTGTACCATAGTTGATTCATTATCCAAGATGGGAAATTTAACTATTTAGTCATCACACATGATTTCCGCCTTGTATTTAGCTAACCAGTCCATACTGACAATTACATCGATGCTTCCTAACTAGACTAGGAGTAGGTCAAAGAAAATTGGTTGGCTGGTTAGGATAATAGAACATCTTTGGAGTATTTGGTTAATAATTATAGGTTTTTTTTGTTAGCGAATTCAATAGTGTAGGGGTCTACTAGTTCATTAACCGATACATTTCTCGGGGTAAGAAGTTAATGGAAATAAGACCTCTATCGGTACTTATATCAAATGAATTTGAAGCATATTAATCAGGAATTACAGATGTCTCTTCCTCATATTTAAGTTTTATCGTGTCTTTATCGGTTTTGATCACTAATCGCAGCTCTAGCCAAGTTAGACGTCGATTTCTTGGTTTAATTTGGGACACTTCTTTTTGGAGTGTTTCGTATTGTCACACTCATAGTAAGCTTGCTAGTTCGCAATGGGTTGATAGGGAAATTAGTTATGATTGAGGTAACAGTGGACGGTGGAGTTAGAACGATCGATTTACAGTCTTCACAATGGTCCACAACTACCAGCTTAGTGCCCATTCTTCCTTGCGACACATCTTTATTCGCTATTCCCTTATATGATAATGATCACATAATCACACTTTTGGCGGAGGTTCATGGTATAATGTTCATTCAGAACTAAAACTGATCGTAGTATCGGTTTAAGTTGTACGGCGCACACGTTTAATTGGTTATACCTCTTGTACCCCTATTTCATGTTTGGTTTGTTTTGTACTAGCTGATTTCCTGAACATTCTCAACAAATTATTTCTGCCCAATTCAGAAGCTACCACACCGGCTTGTGTCACGGCATTCTCCAAAGTTAAGTGGCTAACTGAATGAAATACAGTTCCTATTTCTTGGGCTACTAATCACACCCTTAATCGAACCAGATCGTTAAAACGGTTTTTGCCTTCCAGTTAGCTTTCCTTTTCATTTTGGATTTTTTTTTTCGGATTCGCGTTCTTATTTTTAAATTTCATTCCTTGGGCGAAAATTGTAACACCCCGTAACCGCAGCGGAAACGTAAACGGAATGCAACAGACGCCTCTGATATCAACCACATTGTTTATAAAGAAAACTGAATGCATTAATATACTTCAAAATTACATTATCTCGTATTTCATTACCGTCTAGGTGATACACACATCATACAATACGATACATAATTCTATTTATTATAATGTATCCTAACATCCCGCACGCAAATCTTACACACATCAAGCACTTAGCACGTAAGCAATCACTTCATCTTAGTTGTACCTGAAAAGCATGTGAGAAAACGGGTCAACTACGAATAGTTGGTGAGTTTCACAATTCGTGTAAACCATGATAAATCATTATCAAAATATATTATTATCGATGTAATTATGCTGAGCCCACAAGTGAAACCTCTGACTATCACACACAACCCCTGTGGCATATCCCCCGCCCACGGACCTGCCCCAAACCGCTATGTCTAACATTACATAGCAAAATATATATAACAACAAAATAGACATGTGCAACTGGCTGGGAAACATCAGCAAATCCATGCCGGACCAATTGGGTTTGTCAGACCAATAGTACTATCCACACTCTACCGGCTTTCAGTTAATCACTCGTGTTCCGTGGCCTTAGAATGTTAGCAACTCAGACAATTATCATCTTAGTACATTTCCGTACGATTCCCGTACAATAAATTATATATAAATCCACGCAAATCCATGCGTTCAGTATGTACTTAAACATTTCAGTAGTAACATGCTTCCGCCCCGGGAAAATATTTGAAAACAATTCAGAAAAAGGGGCTCGTGAAACTCACCTTAGCACATGCAAGCAGATAACAACAATCATTATCAGTTAACACGTCCAATCTGTAATATGATCCCTATGATCGTTACTATACACTCATTATTAATATAACTTTAACCAAGTTAACCGGTACATCAGGGGACACTGTTAACCCAACACTGTACACATTCTGGGGGCAATGTTAACCCAGAAACACATCTAGGGACATCTGGGGACACTGTTAACCCAGTACTGTACCCATTACGGGGGCAATGTTAACCCAAAAACACTTCTCCGGACTCAGATTGTGATATCGTTTAGAGTTCAATGGTCAAAATTTTTATTAGTCGTTTTTCCCGTTTTGCGTGCGTAGCACGGTTATCCGTTTTTACGTTCCAAAAATGATTTTGGTCACACACGACCCGAAAATAGTTGTTGACTGATAATTTAGTTAAAGTTGTGACATTAGAGCTCGGTTTAGACGCCCCGTTTGGCCGCGGGACCCGTTTCCGTCTTTAGCGCACCGGAAACTGTTAAATCGTTTAAAATTACCCAAATCATCCGAATTATTTTCGGATGATTTATTTTTACTTTTTTAACTCAGTTATATGAAAATAGTTCATTTTTAGGGTTCTTATACACCAGTCAGCTCGTCTACCCGAACTTTGCTGTTTTACGCGTTTTAGACTTTAAAAGTTTGTTTTTGCACAAATAATTATCCGTTTAATCTCGGTTCTTGAAATTTTGCACAAATCACTTTTTGACAGTGGGGAATTTAATAAAAATATTTCCAGAATTAATTTATATATTTAAAATTTATTTATCTATTTTTAATCACCATTTAAACACTAAATATGTCGTAAATACCAAACGATCTTAGAAAAATCCAAAATTTTTTTCCTGAATGTCCCCTGCCATCCATATAGTCCCCTGTAATTTTTCCAGAGCCAAAATCTTCTTTTACATGCCATTTTCACTAAAACTGAGCTAGAAAACCCTAGAACTCGTTTAACCGAAAAGCCTACATAGACTTCTCCAACTGACCTAAAATTTTGTGTGTGACTTATAAATGTTATATAAAGCTTATCTGCAATTTTCCAGAATTTTTCATGATATTTAGCTATTTTTCACCATTTTTGGCCAAAACCGAGCATTAAATTCACCAAATATTCATCCTTTGTCCAAAAATTACCAAAAATTCACAGAACTCTTATTTTCATGTGTTTAACACCTATGTCAAATTTCATGACCTAACTCTAAACCATCAACAATCTGTCCAAATCTCCAAAACCGAACATAAACCGAATATACCTTTCGTTTTCCGCCACTACAAGCTACAAACTCGTCTTTCCGCCTTATCTACCACTAAACACAGAACCTACAACCAACATACCACAATACCAAGCAAGTTACACTCACGATCAAGCCTCTTACACTATAGTTTCGGTTATTGCTTTAAAAACAAATATTTAACCGTAAAAATTCGTTCTCGGTTCGTTTAACTCCTTTCTTGGACCAAGATCCCTTGTATAACCCGTATACATCACTTGATCATGCAAGAATCGGTTTTCATCTTTGAAACCTCATTTTCTTGCAAACAAACTCAAGAAACGAAGATGGAAACGTGATTAACCTGATTCTTTACCTTGTTTTCTTGCTACAAACTCTCGATTTTAGATCATCAAGTGGAGAGGATTCAAGATTGTTGAAGTGTTTGTAAAAAAAAAGAAATGAATGAATGGGGAAGACCCTTTGGGTCCGGTCACAACTAAGGAGGGGTGGGGTGGGACCCACCTCTTCATTCCTATCCACACATTTGGATTCTCGTAATCCGGATAATGTTTTGGATAATCTGGTTCGGTTTGTTTTTTGGTTAAATGTTCAATTCGGCTTAAAACGAGGCTAAAACGGTCGATTTTCGGCTTAAAAATGAAATTTATATAAAACCGATTTAAAAACTTTAAAAACTTAAACCATGACTTTTATTAACTTAAAACATCATATTATTAATTATCGCGCATCTTTTTCGGCTTGATCGATCATCTCTTGCTCGGTTTGGTATTGAAGGTTTCGTTTAATGTACCGACGTACCATTAAATCGAAATTCTTTTTCTTTGCCGTACTTTACTTATCCCGAAGCATTAATGCTTCGTAACATCACTAAATATTATAGATATCGTCTATAATTGAACCCTCGATTCGTTCGGGTTTCAATAACTATCGATCGATTAATCGCATATTCAATACGATGAATTATATATTCACGTACAATCAATACAGTGAACCATGTATTCTCGTATAATTACTATGGTAATTCATGTACCCGACATTAAATATAACGTAACTATTGTCTACCGGTTAAGGTATACCTGGTTTCGTCGGAATCGTTACATTCTCCCCCCGTTAAGAAATTTTGTCCTCGAAATTTTCCACGCCCACTATCCCCTTCCCGAGAGAAAGGTGGGGGTTTTTCCTTCAGAATTCACCCTCGCGTTACCAGGTATAATCTGGTCCTCGCTGTGAATTTCACTTAATCTTAATCAATAAAGCTTGGTATGTCCAAACTGTTTAGTTTTCCCGTCTACTAACTCTACGGAATTATTTATGATATCAGGCATGACTTCTATGAGTACCTCCATTACTGGTACTTTCGTTGCCTCGTCACTTAGGTACTTTTCAATCCGTATACATGGCAAAACATCATGTATAGTACTTAGCCCCTGGAGTACTTTAATCGACAAACTAAATGACCAATCATGGAGATAGTCTCATGAGGTCCAATATATTAAGGAGCTATTTTCGGTTTTGCCAAACCTCATATCACCTCTCTAAGGTGATGCCTTAAAATGCCTTGTCACCTCTTTCCAGTGACAACGGTTACTTTTGAATGTTGGCATAAATCCTTTGCCAATCTCGCGCTGCTTTCAACTCATCTTAAATATTATAAATCCGATTGGTTGTTTCTCGAATCAATTCAAATCTTATGGCTCGATTGACGCCCATTTTCACTTTAACAAATTGGTGATAACTACTTCCCCCATAGAAAGCTTCAAGCTCTCGATGCTTCCTTCCCCGCCTTCCAATAATGGAAGTAGGATGACTGTTTCGATCAGAGATAATTGAAAACGGTACTCCGCGACGAGATACCATTTCACCATCATGAATTTGGGCGAGAATTCGTTGTGGTAATCGTCATGGATTGGGATGAAATGCGAGGATTGGTTAATCGATCCGCGATTACCCAATTTACACCATGCCTTTGATATATCTTGGGAATTTGCGTCCCGAAATCCATTGTAATTTATTCCCACTATCATTGGCGTATTTTCTGTCGTTGTGGCGTTCCCTAGGGCTTTCGGTATGCAGCCTTATCTCTTGCAAAACATAAATATTCACCCACATACGTAACCATATCTTTCTCCAAACTCGGCCATTAATAAAATCCTTTCAGATATTCGTATCATCAATAGTCTAATCCGATCCCGGATGTATGGAATATTTCGATCTATGCGCTTCGTCCATGATTAATTCACGAAGGTCCTGGAGGGTCGGGATCCAAACCCGATTTTTGAAGTAGAGAATTTCGTCCACGCGCTGTTCGAAATTCTTCTCATTGCCATAAAGTCCCTCCTTTTCCAATTGTTCATCTTTCAACGCCTCACGTTGAGCGACTCGAATCAGGTCCGAAAGGTTCGACTGGACTATCATCCCTAGCTCTTTCACTCGCAATGGCTTAACCCGATCTTTCCTACTCAAGGCATCGGCTACGACGTTAGCCTTGCCGGGGTGATAACGGATGTCACAGTCATAATCGCTTAACAACTCGACCCATCTTCGATGAATATGTGACTGCGGTCTCTTATCATCTATAAAATTTGTACATTTGCGTCGTACAAAGGATTATGAGTTGGGTAATGCTAAAAATTCTTCAATAAACCGCTGATAGTCTCCGGCTAGTCCTAAAAATTGGCACGTTTCCTTTGGCGCCTTGGGTGACTGCTAATTTTAGTGGTTTCTATTTGGATCTATGTGAAATCCTTGTTGCTTTACAACATGACCAAGGGATTATGCTTTCGGTATTCAAAATCACATTTCGAAAACTTCGCGTACAACTCCTCTTGCTTTAACACTTCCACAATTTTCCTTAACCGTCGTTCGTGCTCTTCTTTACGTTGCGAATATATCAAAATATCATCAATGAATGTTATGACAAATTTGTCTAAATAAACTTTACAGACTCGGTTCGTGAGTTCCATGAATGCTGCCGGCGCATTTGTTAGCCCGAAAGGCATAACTAAGAATTCATAATGGCCGTAGCGAGTCCGAAACGCTGTTGTTGCAACGTCCTCCTCTTGGATTTTTCATTTGGTGATAACTATATTTAAGACCGATTTTCTAAATATAAATCGCCCTTTGCAGTTGGTTAAACAGATCATTTACTTCGAAGAAGTGAATACCTATTCTTGATCGTCACTTTATTCAATTCTCCCTAATCAATACATATCCTAACACTTCCGTCCTTCATTTCCCAAATATCACTGGTGCACCCCATGGTGACTAACTAGGTCGTATAAAACCTTATCCAAAAATTCTTGCATTTCAGTTGGTGCAAGTCGGTAAGGTGTTTTAGCAACAGGGCCAGCTTGAGGCATTAAATCGATTCTGAATTCGACCTGTCGAGTTGGCGATAATCCAGGAAGTTCTTCTGGGAGAACTTGTGGAAATTCGCGTACCACCGGGATATCTTCTATATGTTTTCTTTTAAATCTGTGGCAATCACGTTTGTTAAATACACCACGTCTTCTTGACGTAAATATTATACCATCTCAAGATGAGATTAGAGTGGTAACATAATACCGTACACTTTTCTCTGTATCTAATCGCTTCATCGTCCGAAAGAGAGCTTCTAATCATCTTCTTTTCATATTTGATTTCAGCTTTATGTTGAATTAGCCAATCCATGTTAGCTGTTACGACAAACTTCTTAATTTACTGGTCGTAGGTCGATAAGGAAGGTTAATCGTTCAGAATAATAGGACAATTCCGAACAATTTAGTTAACCATTAGTGATTTACCGTTAACGATCCTACAGTATAGGGTTCTATAGTTTCACTAATCGGTATCTTTCCAAATGATAGGAGGTTAACAGGAACTAACTTCTATCGGCGACCGTAAAAAAAATATCACTGAAGCCTATTGATTTAAAACTACAACGTACTTAATACCACCTTTGGATCATGACGTGCCTTATTCGAATTACTCACAAAAGCACGGCTCCTTGCTTGATCAGAGGTTGATGCTTGTCATGAGGTTCGTCTTCCAACGACACCTTGGTTCAACTTTGGGCAATTTCTCTTGAAACGTTCTGTACTGCCACGTTCATAGCAAGTACAACTGTTTGGCATAATTTGATTTCTTTGGATGGATTGTTATTGAAGCTGTTGGGTTCGGAGTGGTTGAACACGAATGGGTTGGGGTTGCCGGTTCACATGGCTATAATTGGTTCTATAATTGGGGCATTACGTCCATCTTTACCACACCGGGGGCCTACTATCACTCGACATTCTTCTTCCTGCCGATAACCATATTTTCCACATTTAAGGAAGGACCCTTCATGCGGTTCATGTTTTCACAACAGAACTAGTCTTAGTATAATTCTGGGTTGTAGGACATACCTACTTATTCAAAAGCCTATCTTGCACTATACCTTTATCATTTCTCTTCATTAACACTCGACGTCTCACCTAACGTCCTTCCAGTCCGCTTCCCATAGAGTCAAATATATCAATGCTGGCCTGTGACACAACCCTTCCAAAGGTTGTATATTTTCCAGGATTGACTATACTCCTTATCGATGGAGTTAGTCCCCAATATAGCGCTCACTTCGCTTAGTTTCAGGAGTAATCAGCCATGTTACCAGACATGACAATTCCTTCAAACGATTAGCGTGTTCTAAGTGATCAGCACACAACATTTCTATCTCCCATAGCTCAGTTCCCAATCTCTGAACGTAATTACTCGAATAAAAGTGCTCTAGCACAAGAATTTTAAATTCTAACCATATCGTCTGAGTAATAATTTTCTAACTATAATTTTGTACCATCGTGTTCCATCACGATACAACATAATCTACCAACATATCTGTAGCATATTTCACTACACCATGTTCTAGACTCTTACCAATATCCTTAACCATTTCGATCTTTTCTATCCACTCGCTAATCTATTCCTCCCTTTACCATCAGTAAACTATTAATAATTTCCTTAACACAACCAACAAACATATCCTTATACCGGATCTAATTCATTACGACTATTATTCATGTTTAGTTTATAATTAATACTTGTAGTCATAATAGTATTCGGTGGGACATTATCACTCTTAGTAATACCACTAAGAATTGAAATATTCATATTCAGGTGATTGCTCGATCTATAATTCTGCGATCACATTTGCATCAACACTAGCAGTGATCTGTGATACGACATTCGGTATCATCATCTGCTATCTTTGAGCAATCAACTGAATCATATCAATCTCCATCATTGGAGTTACTCTTTTTATGTCATTCTGCCGTACTCATCCCGTACGCAGTAATCACTACTAATCTCACCGTATAACTCGTTACCAGCTCAATCATAACAGCAGGTACACATACACACCAAATATTATCATACATATTACACATACCGGTATCTAGTATATATGTCCCACAAATATAATAACATATGGACTTAACCTGATGTCGGTTAATCGTTTAAATATGTGTCATAACCCTTGTCACCAACTGACATATAGATCTTTCTCAACAAAGATTAATGTTTAATACGCTTGATTTCAATATCCTTCTGCATGTCAGCATAACCGATACATGCTCACCGTGAGCACCAAACGATTACATACCACAGAGTTATAATATCCGTGTCTATTTGTATATCCGACATACACGGTATACCACCTACGAACGAACAACCAACTATGCTATAATGATTCCAACACCTCTTTGTGTATGGGTAATCATTCTATTTGAGTATACATGGGTATAGGCATCTAACGGATGTAAGGATAACATAGGGAGTTGCAATGTTCGAGGTAATCGCGCAACATGGGTTGTCTTCAAATATTATCAATTACTATTATGGGAAACTCTACACTTGCTCAGTCAATGTCCTCAGGCGTTCTAGGTTTGCTAAAATCGGTAATTCTCGATCTGGAGGTGGTATGTCTCATACGTTTGAGAGTGAGAAATACATATATATATTTCTATATATTATTTTTATCTACTGATTTATTATCAAATTTATTATTATTATTATTATTATTATTATTCTATTTTATTTATTTATTTATTTATTTACCTTAATGGAATAAGAATGGGTTCAGGTACAGGTCCGTCCGTACGTGAGGGTCGTCGGTTCGGGTGAACATAGGGGGTTATTAGGATATACGGTACCGGTGTTGGTACGGTAAGGGATTTATTAATTTCGGTTGGGAGTGACGGTTACTAGATAGTTCTGGTTAATGTCAAACGGGAGATCTAACTTGGTAATATCATAACTATGGCCCGATAAGTCCGACTTATCACCAACCGATGCTCTAGAAATTTCAGCATCCTCGGTACTTTTTATTATTTCATCCCCCGGTTCCTTATCCGGGTCCTATTTCTCAATACATGTACCCACAAGATACGTACATATATATATATACACATTAGCACGCATAAATAATATTATATACTTTACACATATGTTGCCATTTTTACCTATTAATGTTCCCCGTGACTTCCCCTGAGTTCCCTCGTGCGGACAAGTCTGTTATTATGTTCCGGACCATAATAACTCACTTGTCCATCCAAGTTCATCCAGATCTCGTCACTATATATTATTAGTTGATATTCAGATCCTATAATACTTGAGCTACTGGTTATATTTTAGGTATCTTTTAAAGACATCCTAAATCTTTATAACCAATGACTCTGATACCAAGTTCTGTAACACCCCGTAACCGCAGCGGAAACGTAAACGGAATGCAACAGACGCCTCTGATATCAACCACATTGTTTATAAAGAAAACTGAATGCATTAATATACTTCAAAATTACATTATCTCGTATTTCATTACCGTCTAGGTGATACACACATCATACAATACGATATATAATTCTATTTATTATAATGTATCCTAACATCCCGCACGCAAATCTTACACACATCAAGCATTAGCACGTAAGCAATCACTTCATCTTAGTTGTACCTGAAAAGCATGTGAGAAAACGGGTCACCTACGAATAGTTGGTGAGTTTCACAATTCGTGTAAACCATGATAAATCATTATCAAAATATATTATTATCGATGTAATTATGCTGAGCCCACAAGTGAAACCTCTGACTATCACACACAACCCCCGTGGCATATCCCCCGCCCACGGAGCTGCCCCAAACCGCTATGTCTAACATTACATAGCAAAATATATATAACAACAAAATAGACATGTGCAACTGGTTGGGAAATATCAGCAAATCCATGCCGGACCAGTTGGGTTTGTCAGACCAATAGTACTATCCACAATCTACCGGCTTTCAGTTAATCACTCGTGTTCCGGTGCCTTAGAATGTTAGCAACTCAGACAATTACCATCTTAGTACATTTCCGTACGATTCCCGTACAATAAAATATATATAAATCCACGCAAATCCATGCGTTCAGTATGTACTTAAACATTTCAGTAGTAACATGCTTCCGCCCCGGGAAAATATTTGAAAACAATTCAGAAAAAGGGGCTCGTGAAACTCACCTTAACACATGCAAGCAGGTAACAACAATCATTATCAGTTAACACGTCCAATCTGTAATATGATCCCTACGATCGTTACTATACACTCATTATTAATATAACTTTAACCAAGTTAACCGGTACATCTGGGGACACTGTTAATCCAGCACTGTACACATTCCGGGGGCAATGTTAACCCAGAAACACATCTAGGGACATCTGGGGACACTGTTAACCCAGTATTGTACCCATTACGGGGGCAATGTTAACCCAGAAACACTTCTCCGGACTCAGATTGTGATATCGTTTAGAGTTCAATGGTCAAAATTATTATTAGTCGTTTTTCCCGTTTTGCGTGCCTAGCACGGTTATCCGTTTTTACGTTCCAAAAATGAGTTTGGTCACACACGACCCGAAAATAGTTGTTGACTGATAATTTAGTTAAAGTTGTGAGATTAGAGCTTGGTTTAGACGCCCCGTTTGGCTGCGGGACCCGTTTACGTCTTTAGCGCACCGGAAACTGTTAAATCGTTTAAAATTACCCAAATCATCCGAATTATTTTCGGATGATTTATTTTTACTTGTTTAACTCAGTTATATGAAAATAGTTCATTTTTAGGGTTCTTATACACCAGTCAGCTCGTCTATACGAACTTTGCTGGTTTACGCGTTTTAGACTTTAAAAGTTTGTTTTTGCACAAATAATTATCCGTTTAATCTCGGTTCTTGAAATTTTGCAAAAATCACTTTTTCTATATTTTGCACAAATCACTTTTTGACAGTGGGGAGTTTTATAAAAATATTTCCAGAATTAATTTCTATATTTAAAATTTATTTATCTATTTTTAATCACCATTTAAACACTAAATATGTCGTAAATACCAAACGATCTTAGAAAAATCCCAAATTTTTTTCCTGGATGTCCCCTACCATCCATATAGTCCACTGTAATTTTTCCAGAACCATAATCTTCTTTTACATGCCATTTTCACTAAAACCGAGCTAGAAAACCCTATAACTTGTTTAACCGAAAAGCCTAATTAGACTTCTCCAACTGACCTAAAATTTTGTGTGTGACTTATACATGTTATAAAAAGCTTATCTGCAATTTTCCAGAATTTTTCATGATATTTAGCTATTTTTCACCATTTTTGGCCAAAACCGAGCATTAAATTCACCAAATATTCATCCTTTGTCCAAAAATTACCAAAAATTCACAGAACTCTTATTTTCATGTGTTTAACACCTCTGTCAAATTTCATGACCTAACTCTAAACCATCAACAATCTGTCCAAATCTCCAAAACCGAACATAAACCGAATATACCTTTCGTTTTCCGCCACTACAAGCTACAAACTCGTCTTTCCGCCTTATCTACCACTAAACACAGAACCTACAACCAACATACCACAATACCAAGCAAGTTACACTCACGATCAAGCCTCTTACACTATAGTTTCGGTTATTGCTTTAAAAACAAATATTTAACCGTAAAAATTCGTTCTCGGTTCGTTTAACTCCTTTCTTGGACCAAGATCCCTTGTATAACCCGTATACATCACTTGATCATGCAAGAATCGGTTTTCATCTTTGAAACCTCATTTTCTTGCAAACAAACTCAAGAAACGAAGATGGAAACGTGATTAACCCGATTCTTTACCTTGTTTTCTTGCTACAAACTCTCGGTTTTAGATCATCAAGTGGAGAGGATTCAAGATTGTTGAAGTGTTTGTAAAAAAAAAGAAATGAATGAATGGGGGAGACCCTTTGGGTCCGGTCGCAACTAAGGAGGGGTGGGGTGGGACCCACCTCTTCATTCCTATCCACACATTTGGATTCTCGTAATCCGGATAATGTTTTGGATAATCTGGTTCGGTTCGTTTTTTGGTTAAATGTTTAATTCGGCTTAAAACGAGGCTAAAACGGTCGATTTTCGGCTTAAAAATGAAATTTATATAAAACCGATTTAAAAACTTTAAAAACTTAAACCATGACTTTTATTAACTTAAAACATCATATTATTAATTATCGCGCATCTTTTTCGGCTTGATCGATCATCTCTTGCTCGGTTTGGTATTGAAGGTTTCGTTTAATGTACCGACGTACCATTAAATCGAAATTCTTTTTCTATGCCGTACTTTACTTATCCCGAAGCATTAATGCTTCGTAACATCACTAAATATTATAGATATCGTCTATAATTGAACCCTCGATTCGTTCGGGTTTCAATAACTATCGATCGATTAATCGCATATTCAATACGATGAATTATATATTCACGTACAATCAATACAGTGAACCATGTATTCTCGTATAATTACTATGGTAATTCGTGTACCCGACATTAAATATAACGTAACTATTGTCTACCGGTTAAGGTATACCTAGTTTCGTCGGAATCGTTACAAAAAAATTTTAATATAATGGTATTAAGTTTTGCCCAAGTCATGCAGATAATTGCCTTTTGTTACCGAATTCGTTCAATCTATTTCTACCACATAAGGGCGTGGCTAAGTAGTGTAATAATAACGTGATCACCGATACAATTTGCTGAGAACTAGTGGTACCGATAACAGACTTTATCATGTCGATCCATCTTACTAATTCCTTTGATTCTTTAGTACCACTAAAATTTACATGTTTGCACAACTTAAATCGTTTAAACGAGTATTCCAGTCATGAAGGATCACGGTTGTTACGACTAGTATTCATGTTCGGTAAAAGATTTTTGATGCCAACGACATTTAGTGGGAGAAATTATCATTATCAGTAGTAGCATTATTGCTCAATGGGGGAGTATTATTCGTGACAATGTTTGAATTTATCAAGAAAATAACATTTGTAACTGTGTTAGTATTAGGCGGCGAAATAATATTCGTGGCCGTATTAGTGTTGGGCATTTGATTTGTATTCATTGTCGTATTAATGCCGGCAGCTAATCGCGCTGCTATTGTCAGAGTTACTATCCGCAGTTGCCGAACAATCATTTCGGCCACAACTGCCTCAAATCACGTGTTTATTTTCTTCGGGGCCATTCTATAATGATAAACAACTAAACTTCACACAACAGTAATCTTCCCTATAACTCATTGCGCAGAGAATCACATTAGCTAACATTCAGGTAATTCAAATAGCAGATATGTATTACACACATCGAATCATATATTCATATACCCAAGATAGTACCTAGATTTAGCCTAATAAGGTCATTGTTTGCATGCATGTATCGAAAATTGTCATCCTGTGACAAGTAATTTTAACCCAGTAAGGGTCAATGTTTGTACTAATGGATCCAAATCGCTCCCCACATCAGCATAGCATACTACCAAATGCTTGCAGGGAGTATCGAAACTATACACAACAGTGTCATACTATCCTCGTCTACCTAGGCACATAGTATAATAATCACGAATAGTTCACAACTTGTACAACAATTATTCATATGTAATCCTACCATTGGGTAACTGTTTATCATGTCTCTCCCGTAAATAGACATTTGTTCGTTATGAGTTTAAATAGTATGTTATAGTCGGGAGGCATTTGTTTAGTCCCCTTGATCATTCGGTGTTATTAAGTATAATTATGGAATATTCTTTCATCAGGTCATTCAGTATACGCAAGCTGTTGGGTCTACTATATGGGGCAATTTATTAATTGGGAGTATGTATGTTCTTTACAAGCCAAGACACATCATCGGTCTGGAAGCGTGTGGATTCTTCTTTATGATAAACTTATTGGAGTGGCGACAATATGGGAGTGGTTAGAGATACTCATACATAGATGATTTGATGAATTTATTAGTTAAGGAGGGTTCATCAAGGTCGGTGATACTGGTGATGTATAGAGGAATTATTATTTTGATAACTGATGTATGATATATGTAGTTGGTCATGGTTTGTTGTATTATTGAAAATTCAATAGGATAGTTATTATATTTAAAATTTGATAAACCCTACTCTTTCCTAAGTATTTTCTTGAGAGTTGTATTTATTTTTAAACAATGGAAGTGGAGAGATGGCTAGAAAACAGTTTAATTTACTGCTAAAAAATGGTATAAGAGATAAAGATTAGGCCCGAATCGAGAAGTGTCGTGTTCCCTTGAGATGGACGTACGTATATTATACCTTCCACGGTTCCTTTTTGGGTCTTGCACTTACGCTCGGTCAGTGAATCAATCATACAATAAGTTTTAGTTTGAACTCTCTAGAAAGTCTTCTCATTCTCGTTTCAGGCAACATCAGTTCTTTACCCGATATGAGGCTACCAATTTCGACACCTTTCGGTTCCACGATTTGTTATAAAAATAATATTTTTCAATAGTAGGAATCAGAGTAGAGAATATTATTACTTAAGGCAAAATAAAATATTTTTTTTGTTATGGTCAGGTACAATATTAATTATGATAAAATATAATATTATTTCTAATAAAATACAATTTTAAATTAATATTTATTATAATCGAATATAATATTCGTTACACAGAGACTTAGTATTATCGAAAGTTTAGTACGTACACGTATTCGTACATCTTGTTCCAGATAAGCACGTATGTGTGTTATATATATACACACTCAGTGTTACCTTTTATACACATACGTGGCCATTTTTACCTACCCGTATGTTCCACGACTTGTCCCTGAATTCCTTCGTACAAGCAAGTCTGTTATTATGTTCCGGACCATAATAACTCACTTGCCCTACAAGTTCATCCTGGCATCCATCAGTATATAATATTAATTTATTATTTAAATATTTCCCAGAGTTAATCGAGCCTACGGTTATATTTTAGGTACCCTAAGGGATAACCTAATCCTTTATAACCAATGGCTCTGATACCAACTTCTGTCACACCCCGACTAGCACAATGCGGAAGCGTAAAACGGGAATGTAACAGACACCTCTGGTATCAACACATTGTTTATAAAGAAACATTACAAACTAATTTACAATATATTACGTTTCTTTGTTCTATCATTGTTTTACCGTCTAGGTGATACAAACAAAACTAGTTTGTTAACTATACATTCTTACTGTAAGGCCCCGTTACCGGTAACCCTACTTTCGTGTTGGATTTACTCATAAACACAGTTCTAATTATCAGAGTTAATTAAAAACTTTACGCGGAATATAAAACTTTCATAAAACATTACATATCGATTCATAATCATGTCTTAAAACATTCCTCTTGTATTTCAAAATCAAAACATAACTTAATAAACATATCAGATCTTCAGATGCCAGGCTTTAGTCTTCTGCCATGTGTCCTCCACTCAAGCCAGCTGTCTCAACCTACTCACCTGCGTGCATACTAAAAGTCAGCTACGCTGAGTGAGTTCTAGTTAATCATACAATACCATACAATACCTTATTACATACATACGTACTTAACCTCATAACTTTCTTTCATACACACATAAGTACTCATACCTTCATTCTTACTTACATACTTTCTTTCTTACTTACATACTTTCTTTACATTCATAATCATACGTTTTAAAGAGCCTTTCGCCCTATAACCTCACAGATATTATAAGGGTCTGGTCCCTAACATCACAGATATTATAAGGGTCTGGTCCCTAACATCACAGATATTATAAGGGTCTGGTCCCTAACATCACAGATATTGTAAGGGTCTGGTCCCTAACATCACAGATATTATAAGGGTCTGGTCCCTAACATCACAGATATTGTAAGGGTCTGGTCCCTAACATCACCGATATTATAAGGGTCTGGTCCCTAACATCACAGATATTATAAGGGTTTGGTCCCTTGCTTTCGAATATTAGTAGGGTTCAGTTTCCTCTTCGTTACCATACAACCATGCAACATACCTCGAGTATTATTAGGGCTTGGTACCCTTTTCGTAACCATACAACCATACAACCGTCATTTCCTTCTTTTATTAACTTTATTACGTTCATACACGTAAACATACATATCATACTTGCCATATTTATAACGTTACAACCTGACAGTACGTGCAATATCCGAAGATCGTTCACGTACCATCAAGCAATCATTCATACATATCACATATGGCATACACTTATCACTTAGGATAAATGTATTAACAACACATCAAGTATGCACACAACCCCGAAAACATAACAAGGAATGGGGCTAGAAACTCACCTGGATCCTGTTACGCTCGCCGTTGATCGTAATTCCTTTCTTTAACTGGGCTCGGCTAACTGTATAATATTTACACATATCAATTAACTACTACTACACGCTTTGTATTTCTATCTATAAATGACCCACAACGAACGAGGGTCCGGGGGCAGCGCCCCTGGCAGCAGGGTTCTAGGGGCGGCAGCCCCTAGCGGGGTCCAAGGGGCAGAGCCCCTGGCTGGGGTTAAGCTGCCAGGTCAGCTTGGAAAAATTTTATTTTCGATAAATGCCTTAACACATTTTCCATTAGGTTTTTAATTTATTTTCTAAGCGAACTTCACTTTAGGCGAAGTTAAACCTTAGGCGAACTTGGCTTCAGGCGAAGTTAAACCTTAGGCGAACTTGGCTTCAGGCGAAGTTAAACCTTAGGCGAACTTGGCTTTTAGGCGAAGTTAAACCTCAGGCGAACTTGGCTTTTAGGCGAAGTTAAACCTTAGGCGAACTTGGCTTTTAGGCGAAGTTAAACCTCAGGCGAACTTGGCTTTTAGGCGAAGTTAAACCTCAGGCAAACTTGGCTTTTAGGCGAAGTTAAACCTTAGGCGAAGTTACCATTTCAGCGAAGTTGCCATCAGGCGAACTTGGCTTCAGGCGAACTTATCATCAGGCGAACTTGGCTTGCAGGCGAAGTTCATCAGGTGAACTTAGCTTGCAGGCGAAGTTCATCGCTTGAAGGCGAAGTTGCCCAGATGAAGGCGAAGTTGTCGCGCTGCAGATCTGTTTGCCCATAACTCCTTCGTTTCTTAGCCAAATAACTCGATTTTGGTACCCACGGAATCGTATGATCGGCGCCTACAAATCCCAACCATCAAATCGGCCTAAAATCGACGTTTTAGGGGTCCGATTTGGGCAGTTGTGTTTCGGGTCCGATTAACCCGTCAAATCCTAACCATTTTCAGTAATATTAGCTTTGCGGGATTAGTTCTTACCTTTCCAACTCAGATCTACCAGCAAAATCTCGGGTCTCGACTTCGGATCTCGGTCGGTTATGTGTGTGTTTTTGAGTGTGTAAAAGAGAAAGATGGAAATAAAATGATATCTTGGGCTTGGGATGGGTATTTATATCTCTCAAGCCCACGGACCCAAGGCCCATTCTCATTTAACCCATCTTACGTAATCTAAGCCCATGACCCGTTCCTTACTCGACATTAAATAACTAAAACGTGAAATCACTAAACATAACTTTCTTTTATTTAACATTATAAAAATTTTAGGATGTTACAAGTCTTCCCCCCTTAAAGAGGTTTCGTCCCCGAAACCTAACTATTACATAAACAAACTAGGGTAAAACTTGCGCATCTCATCCTCGACTTCCCAAGTAGCATCTGATCCCTTGCGGTGTTTCCATATCACTTTTACCAAGGGTATAATCTTGTGACGAAGCTGCTTCTCCTTGCGATCAACGATCTTTATCGGTTGCTCGATGTAGTTCAATTGTTCATCAACCTCGATGTCCATTAATGGCACGTGAGACGTGTCATCAGCTAGACACTTCCTCAGATGAGAAACATGGAAGGTTGAATGAATTCCTTCTAACTCATCGGGTAAATCCAGCTTATAAGCTACTTCCCCCACACGATACAAAATTTTAAATGGTCCAATGTACCTCGGACTTAGCTTCCCTCTCTTTCTAAAACGGATAATTCCTTTCCAAGGCGAGACCTTAAGCATCACATAGTCGCCAACGTTAAACTCAATTGGTCGTCGCCGCTTATCCGCATAAGACTTTTGTCTGTCTTGAGCGGCTTTCATTCTTGCTTTGATCTGATCGAACTTTGAAGACGTTTCTTGAACCACTTCTATACTTCCCATTTCCTTCTGACCAATCTCACCCCAACACACCGGGGTTCTACATCGCCTACCGTACAGCATCTCAAACGGTGGCATACCAATACTCGAATGGTAACTGTTGTTATAGGAGAACTCTGCCAGATGCAGATGATCATCCCAACTTCCACCAAAATCTAAAACGCAAGCACGTAGCATATCCTCAAGGGTTTGGATCGTCCTTTCAGACTGTCCATCGGTTTGAGGATGATACGCCGTACTGATGTTCAACCTCGTCCCCATAGCTTCATGAAATTTCTTCCAGAACCTCGAAGTAAACCGTGTGTCCCTATCAGACACGATCGATAACGGTACTCCATGCTTGGTTACCACTTCCTTGATGAGCAAGCTTGCTAACGTTTCTGACGAGATGGCCTCTCGTATGGGCAGAAAGTGAGCACTCTTGGTCAAACGGTCCACAATCACCCAGATGGTATCATGATGCTTAGCTGTACGAGGTAGCTTAGTTATGAAATCCATGGTGATGTGTTCCCATTTCCACTCAGGTATCTCTAGCGGTTGCATCTTCCCATAAGGCTTTTGGTGCTCGGCTTTGACTTGTAAGCAAGTTAAGCACATACTAACATAATCCACTACATCGTTCTTCATTCCTGGCCACCAGTAATCTCTTTTCAAGTCTTGGTACATCTTTGTAGCTCCAGGATGGATTGAGTACCTTGACTTATGAGCTTCATCTAAGATTCGACTTCTAAGATCACCATGGCGTGGAATCCACATACGGTCAAATCTAGTTTTAACTCCATGAGTGTTTTCCATCAACTCATCTTGCTGGCCATAAATCCTTTCTTTCTTTATTAACCCTTCGTCTACTAACACTTCTGACTGCACTTTGATGATTTCTTCAAAAAGACTTGAGTTCATGATCAACTTATATGACTTCACGGTTACAAGGACTTCCTCATTCTTACGACTTAACGCATCAGCGACCACGTTAGCCTTACCGGGGTAATACTTAATCTCACAGTCGTAATCCTTTATCAATTCTAACCATCTTCTCTGTCTCATGTTCAGTTCTTTCTGCTCGAAGAAGTACTTTAAACTGGTATAGATAGTACACTTAGTGCCGTACAGATAATGCCTCCATATCTTAAGAGCATGCACTACAGCTGGTAACTCCAAATCATGCGTCGGATAAGTACTCTCATGGACCTTCAACTGTCTAGACGCGTAGGCTATCACCTTCCCTCGTTGCATCAACACGCAACCTAACCCTTGATGCGAGGCATCAGCACAAACAACAAAATCCTCATCACCATCGGGTAAAGTAAGGATTGGAGCTTGCGTGAGTCTCTTCTTCAATTCTTCAAAGGCTTCCTCCTGAAACTTTCCCCAATTGAATACTATCGTCTTTCGGGTCATACCGGTCAGCGGTGCGGCTATCTTGGAGAAACCTTCGATGAATCTCCTATAGTAGCCAGCTAACCCTAGGAAGCTTCGTATATCAGTCGGATTCTGCGGAGTCTTCCAATTCGTTATCGCTTCAATCTTAGCTGGGTCCACGGTAATCCCCTCCGGATTAACCACATGACCTAAAAATTGTACTTCTCTTAACCAGAACGCGCACTTCGAAAACTTGGCGTACAACCTTTCTTTCTTCAGAACTTCCAATACCTCTCTCAGATGCTCGGCATGGTCAGACTCACTCTTTGAATAAATCAATATATCATCGATGAAGACGATAACCGACTTATCCAACATCGGTCGACACACCCTATTCATCATGTCTATAAATGCTGCAGGAGCATTTGTTAGACCGAATGACATTACAAGGAACTCGTAGTGTCCATACCGCGTTCGGAACGCTGTTTTAGGGATGTCTACCTCTTTCACCTTCAGCTGATGGTAGCCTGATCTGAGATCTATTCGTGAGAACCAACTCGAACCTTGCAGTTGGTCAAACAGATCGTCAATCCTAGGCAAGGGGTATCTATTCTTTACCGTAAGCTTATTCAACTCACGATAGTCTATGCACATTCTCATACTTCCATCCTTTTTCTTCACAAACAAAACCGGTGCGCCCCACGGAGAAACACTCGGTCTGATAAAACCCTTGTCGAGGAGTTCTTGCAGTTGGGACATTAATTCCTTCATCTCGGACGGTGCTAGACGGTAAGGCGCTTTCGCGACGGGCTGGGCTCCTGGTATTAAATCTATCTGAAATTCTATTTCTCGCTCCGGTGGCAACCCCGGAAGATCCTCAGGGAATACTTCTGGGTAGTTGCGCACAATAGGAACATTCTTCATTTCTTTCGTCTCGGCCGTAGCGTTGACAACATACGCCAGGTAGGCACCGCACCCTCGCCTTAACAAACCCTCGGCTTTTATCATCGAAATGACATTAAGCCCATAACTCTCCTTATCACCATAAACCGTCACCGCACTACCATCCAATGACTTTAACCTTATCATCTTACTTTTACATACTATCTGAGCCTCGAACTCAGACAACCAATCCATGCCCAAGACTACATCGAACCCTCCTAAGGCCATAACATACAAAGTAACAGGGAACTCATGTCCCTCTAACTCTATCTTACAATTCTTAACCATTTTTGTTATTTTCACCGAAGTGTCACTTGCGGTTTCTACTACAAAAGTTTCAGACACTCGGCAGCCTTTCATTTTAGCTAGTTTACTAAACGTCGTAGCTACAAAACTTCTATTCGCACCAGAATCAAATAATACAGAAGCGGAAACATCGTTCACTAGAAACGTACCTGTGACGACATCCGGAATCTGCCTGGCTTGTTCCTGGGTCAGCATGTAGGCTCTAGTTCTGGGCCTAGCTTGATCGGCATCCTTCTTTCCACTACCTCCAGCTACACCTTCAGTGCACTCCCTTGACATATGGCCTGTCTTGCCACATTTGTAACACGCTGGCTTCGCACTGCACTCATTGGCATAATGCCCTACCTTCCCGCACTTATAACAGGCATTCGACCCCATTCTGTATTCTCCACCATGAGCCTTTCCACATTTGAGACAAACATTAGAACTTTTACCCCACTTGCACTCACCACCATGCCTCTTTCCGCAGGTCTTACACGATCTCTTCTCCCACACTTTCTGTTTCTTATCCTTGGAGTTCCATAACTGAGTACCGGGTCGTTTAGCAGGAGTGACCCCTTTCTTCTCTTTCTCTTCGTCCCTTTCCACCCTATCATCCGCGGCCACATCAGCATAGACCATTTCCGCGAGTCCAACAGCCGAATCAAAAGTAGCAGGTTGAATCGCCCTGACTAACATGCGGACCTTTTGTGGCAACCCCCTCACATAACATTTGATTCTCTTGACCTCAGTGTCAACCATGTCAGGCACCAACCTAGATAGTCGGTTGAACTCCGTGGTATACTCACGATGCGTCATCATACCGGCTTTTAAATTCTGGAACTTCATCTCCGTTCTTTCAACCTCGGCATCTGCACAGAACTTCTTCATTACCAACTCTTTCAAATCTTCCCACTTCATCGCTCTGATCTCATCCTTAGTCTTTCTCTGCTCCACACTTTCCCACCAATACATAGCCTCATCTACGAATGACTGAGTAGCATAACCCACAGCTTGGTCGGGACGGCATTCGCTAATGCGGATAACCTTGTCCATAGCGGTTATCCACTGGAGAGTAGCGATTGCGTCTCCTAAACCAGTCAGCTTGGGCGGGTCACAACCTTTGAAGGACTTATAGCTGCACCCACCTTGTCCTCCTCTCCTATCATCGACTTTCACAGACTTATCCCCACTCGAGGCCCCTCTTTCACCTTCCCCATCCTTTCTACCATCACCACCGGCCCCTTCAGCAGTTCGCTCACGGCTTCCAGCAGATCCTTCGGGATTCAGGTTCTTCACAGCAGCAACTACAGCCTGAACGATGGCTGCTTGAACTGCAGGGCTAAGTTGAACTTCCTCGTTGTTGTTCTGGTCTCCTCCAGCTGCGCTTCCTTCATCTTCGGTGTGGGAAGCTTCTTCTACCGAAGGTTGCCGGACAAGACGAGGCCTGCCACGACGTCCAGTGCGACCCCCAGTTTCAACAAATTCTCCAGCTCCAGCCATTAGTATTCTAAAGGGGAAAACACAAACATCGTCACTCAAGGAACCGTTTAGTACAAGGATGGTAAGGCTAACAGGTAATAACAGTGGCCAGTTGTGATTAGCTGATCACGTTACTTTCCGTGTCCTATACACTTCCTTTTATGAGTCTATTTGTGCTGGTTCTACTTAAGCAGTTAGTCAATTCAAACAATCAATTATTCCTATCCGTACCATTCTCATATCTTTTCTTTCTCATTAACATATATCATTTAGTCATACCTTTCACCTTTACTGATCTTGCTTGAGCGACACATGGCATTCTTGAACTGGCATCTTCTTTCCTTTCTTACTTAAATCCCATTCTCTGTTCGAGTCTAAGCATGTAGGATGCTTAAATCTCTCGAACTTTGCTCTGATACCAACTTGTAAGGCCCCGTTACCGGTAACCCTACTTTCGTGTTGGATTTACTCATAAACACAGTTCTAATTATCAGAGTTAATTAAAAACTTTACGCGGAATATAAAACTTTCATAAAACATTACATATCGATTCATAATCATGTCTTAAAACATTCCTCTTGTCTTTCAAAATCAAAACATAACTTAATAAACATATCAGATCTTCAGATGCCAGGCTTTAGTCTTCTGCCATGTGTCCTCCACTCAAGCCAGCTGTCTCAACCTACTCACCTGCGTGCATACTAAAAGTCAGCTACGCTGAGTGAGTTCTAGTTAATCATACAATACCATAAAATACCTTATTACATACATACGTACTTAACCTCATAACTTTCTTTCATACACACATAAGTACTCATACCTTCATTCTTACTTACATACTTTCTTTCTTACTTACATACTTTCTTTACATTCATAATCATACGTTTTAAAGAGCCTTTCGCCCTATAACCTCACAGATATTATAAGGGTCTGGTCCCTAACATCACAGATATTATAAGGGTCTGGTCCCTAACATCACAGATATTATAAGGGTCTGGTCCCTAACATCACAGATATTGTAAGGGTCTGGTCCCTAACATCACAGATATTATAAGGGTCTGGTCCCTAACATCACAGATATTGTAAGGGTCTGGTCCCTAACATCACAGATATTATAAGGGTCTGGTCCCTAACATCACAGATATTATAAGGGTCTGGTCCCTTGCTTTCGAATATTAGTAGGGTTCAGTTTCCTCTTCGTTACCATACAACCATGCAACATACCTCGAGTATTATTAGGGCTTGGTACCCTTTTCGTAACCATACAACCATACAACCGTCATTTCCTTCTTTTATTAACTTTATTACGTTCATACACGTAAACATACATATCATACTTGCCATATTTATAACGTTACAACCTGACAGTACGTGCAATATCCGAAGATCGTTCACGTACCATCAAGCAATCATTCATACATATCACATATATCACATATGGCATACACTTATCACTTAGGATAAATGTATTAACAACACATCAAGTATGCACACAGCCCCGAAAACATAACAAGGAATGGGGCTAGAAACTCACCTGGATCCTGTTACGCTCGCCGTTGATCGTAATTCCTTTCTTTAACTGGGCTCGGCTAACTGTATAATATTTACACATATCAATTAACTACTACTACACGCTTTGTATTTCTATCTATAAATGACCCACAACGAACGGGGGTCCGGGGGCAGCGCCCCTGGCAGCAGGGTTCTAGGGGCGGCAGCCCCTAGCGGGGTCCAAGGGGCAGAGCCCCTGGCTGGGGTTAAGCTGCCAGGTCAGCTTGGAAAAATTTTATTTTCGATAACTGCCTTAACACATTTTCCATTAGGTTTTTAATTTATTTTCTAAGCGAACTTCACTTTAGGCGAAGTTAAACCTTAGGCGAACTTGGCTTCAGGCGAAGTTAAACCTTAGGCGAACTTGGCTTCAGGCGAAGTTAAACCTTAGGCGAACTTGGCTTTTAGGCGAAGTTAAACCTCAGGCGAACTTGGCTTTTAGGCGAAGTTAAACCTGAGGCGAACTTGGCTTTTAGGCGAAGTTAAACCTCAGGCGAACTTGGCTTTTAGGCGAAGTTAAACCTCAGGCGAACTTGGCTTTTAGGCGAAGTTAAACCTTAGGCGAAGTTACCATTTCAGCGAAGTTGCCATCAGGCGAACTTGGCTTCAGGCGAACTTATCATCAGGCGAACTTGGCTTGCAGGCGAAGTTCATCAGGCGAACTTAGCTTGCAGGCGAAGTTCATCGCTTGAAGGCGAAGTTGCCCAGATGAAGGCGAAGTTGTCGCGCTGCAGATCTGTTTGCCCATAACTCCTTCGTTTCTTAGCCAAATAACTCGATTTTGGTACCCACGGAATCGTATGATCGGCGCCTACAAATCCCAACCATCAAATCGGCCTAAAATCGACGTTTTAGGGGTCCGATTTGGGCAGTTGTGTTTCGGGTCCGATTAACCCGTCAAATCCTAACCATTTTCAGTAATATTAGCTTTGCGGGATTAGTTCTTACCTTTCCAACTCAGATCTACCAGCAAAATCTCGGGTCTCGACTTCGGATCTCGGTCGGTTATGTGTGTGTTTTTGAGTGTGTAAAAGAGAAAGATGGAAATAAAATGATATCTTGGGCTTGGGATGGGTATTTATATCTCTCAAGCCCACGGACCCAAGGCCCATTCTCATTTAACCCATCTTACGTAATCTAAGCCCATGACCCGTTCCTTACTCGACATTAAATAACTAAAACGTGAAATCACTAAACATAACTTTCTTTTATTTAACATTATAAAAATTTTAGGATGTTACACCTACTACTATCGCCCTTGCTTCTATTCACATAGCATCAACCACACATCTCAGGCAAGTAACAGATCACCAAATCATTCCGATTTAGGTACACCTAAAAAGCAGTTTAAAACGGGTCAACTACTAGAGTTGGTGAGTTTCACGAGTTTCAAGAAAACAGTAATGAGTATTCACAAGTCAACACTTGTAATCATGAAATAAGTATGTATGTATGTAAATGATGTAATTATGCTAAGCTACAGAGAAGCCTTGACTGTATATGCTGCGTGCATCCATTTCCCACGCTCCATCAACCACTGTGGCCCCTTTTCGCCCACAACATGCCCCTGTAGCTATGTCTAACACTACATAGCCTGTTTGTATAAATATCGTCATGTGCAAACGGCGTTATGTGACACGGAAACCAGGCCGACTCTGTTTGGGTTTGTCAAACCAATAGTACTATTCACAAGCCACCGGCTCGAAGTTAATCACTGTGATCGTGGGGACTTTCGTGTGTTAGCACTTAGATAATTCAAATCAATACATGATTCAGGTATGTATATGTAATTAAACATGCTTTTCACCCCAAAAGTTCGTAAAACAGTTTAAAAGTGGGGTCATGAAACTCACGGTTTAGTAGATAATCATTACTGTATCAGCTCGTGGTGTGTTCGGTCTGCTATCAGTAGATCCTATAATCAATATTATAATAATATTAATATTTTAATATTATTATAATCTCAATACGAAACTGGGCTGTATAGCTAATCTGGGTGTAGCTGGAACGCCCAGAAAGTGGCAATAGGCTTAGGTTGTGATGTTGTTCAATGTCTAATACTTAAAACTGAACTTGGCTCAGATTCCTGTTTTCCCAGCTGGGCCAAGTTGTTCGTTTACACGTTCAGAAAAAAGTTATGGGAAAATAAGCTTGGGTAAATGTATTGGTTAACAAAATGATTAAGCTGTAAAGAAAGATCACATACTGGGGTCCCGGATTAGCCACGGGGCCCGTTTCCGTTTATTCAGTTTGATTTAAGAAGAAACGCGCACAACCCATCTGGATTGTCCAGGTTTTCCATAGAAAAGTTTGTTTTTACTTACTTAGTCGAAAAATATGATTTTTGATCACTCTTGGTGTTTTGATATTCCCGCAGGTTCGTTAGTCGCGAACTTGCCGGTTTTTATAAAAACTGAATTTGTTTAATATTCAAATTAGCATAATTAATTAACCTTTAATCATTAAATTATGAAAATTTAACCACTTATCAATTAAAATATGTAGATTTTTATAAAAATATTTCTGAAATTAATTACTGATTTATTAATTTATAAAAATTCATTTTATCAGCCATATTTCGCCTGAAAATCGTCCGTTTACCCCAAACAATTTCCAAAAATTCTACAAAAATTACTGAATACTTAAATCATATCTAAAAACAACTTGTATCAATTCCATAATGTAAAAAGCTCGTGCGATATTCTTTTCGGCCCAAATTCGGCTATAAAAATTCACGCGAACGCAAATAAACAAAACACCTTTAAACTTCTCCAAATGATCCCAAAATTCATATGTGATCAAAATACATCAAATCTGAATTCCCAGAAAAATTTCATAATTTTTGAAGTATGTTAGATATTTTTCCCAAATAAACGTCCCAATTCGGTAATAAATTCGCCAAATATTCTCGGATGGTCGAAAAATTACCAAATTTGAACAGGGATTCATTGACATAGTCCCTGATGTCCCTGCAAGATTTCAAGTCCTAAAAATATGCACATCACAACCTTAACCTAAACAGCCCGTAAGTGAGTGTTTCGGCATTACCTTAGCGGGTTTGGCTCGTTTCCGACTTTTTAATCAAGTTTTCAGGTTCTTGTGCCTATAATCCAGCTAGGTACGAGTCCTATATCACAAAACAAGCAATCTTTCATCAACATAACAGCCCTTAACTTAGGGTTTCGGCTAGTGTACAAAAACGAACTTTTGAACCGTAAGAACGCCGTTTCAACCCTTTAATCCGTGTTTATGGCCAAAAAAACTATCAAAACAGGTTCCTTACCGTTTTATGATCAAAACATGTTTATGGACCATTTTTAGGATTTTTACACGGTTAGGAATGATTTTTAGTAACCAAGACATGTTTTTATGGTATTAATCAAGGTTAAACAAGTTTAAAAGCTACTTATTTAAGCTCCTTACCGTAGGGTTTCTTGAGTTTCTTGATGAAGAAAGTATTTTCCAGAATTTACTTGTGGATGAATGTGTAAAAAGATCTCAAAACTAGTTTATATGTGAAAAGAAAATAAATGGGTAAAAGTCTTCTTTGGCGGGCTGGGCTCGTTGGGTCCCCTTTTGGGCCCGTTTGGCCCACTTTTCTTGATTTACGTGCCCGAACGTGAAATTTCGAGTCCAAATTTATTTCTAGTTCGGTTTTTGGCGTCAAAAATATATCGGGTGCGACAAACGGAGCGAAAACGAGTGTTTTTCGGTTAGTTTTGTGTAAAATTATAAAAACATACTATACGTTTGTAAAAATCGAAAATATTTTCACAGATCGCTTAAAACATTTCAAATAAGTGTTTGGTAAGTCTTTTTCGGCTTAACGGATGATACAATGCTTGGTTTGTAACTATCTTTCGCGTTTAAATCTATAGCGGGTAGTTAAACGAGCATTTTTTCGTTTATCTGTTTTGCTATCAAACTAAGGCCATAATATTGATATATTGGCTTATATTAAATGTATATCACTTATAGATGGCCCCCCGGGATATCTGGGTCATAACCAGACCCGTTCGGTTAATCATTCGTTCGTTACGCAATAAGCCATTAAACGCTTATTCGGTTTGTGAATACCAAGGTGTATCCGGTTTTGTCATGAATGTCACAGTAGTTAGGCTTAAGAGTTTGGTACATCTTGTCACTACCGGGGCACATCATGTACTTTGACTTGTGAGCTTCATTCATTATTCTTCCATATCATTCTCCTATAATTGGTACTCAGATTCTATTCCCAAATCTGAGAATATCATCATCCCTTTGACTAAGGAAAAAATGGTACCATTTCGTTTTCTCTTGAGATTTGATATTCTTCTATTGCTTGTCTCTGAGCATTCTTGATTTATTCAATTACACCAATCTAAAGTTCTAATATCAATGCTCTAACCCTTTTGGGTATCACATGTTCTTGTTGGCTTAATGCGTCAACTACAACATTAGCTTTGACTTCATGATAGATTATTTCACCGTCATAGTCTTTCATGGTTTCCGTCCATCTTCTCTAATGCATATTAAGTTCTTTCTGAACAAAGATATGTTTCAGACTATTATGATTAGTATAGACGATAAACTTAACTCCATAGAGATAGTGCCTCCTTAAATTCAAGGTGAATATTACGGAGCCAAACTCTAGATTGTGATTTGTATAGTTCTTTTCATGTACTTTCAAATTTCGAGAAGCATAAGCTATAACTTTGTTTCTTTGCATCAAGACACAACCAAAACTTGATTGATATGAGTCCTTAAATTAAACAAAATTCTCTATATCCACTTGCAAGGTGAGTATAGGTGCATGAGTAAGTTTCTGCTTCAGCACATCGAATGCTTATTAGTGTTTTGGTCCCACTCATACTTAACATTCTTGAGAGTTAATTAATTAAAGGGACTGTTATTTGGGTGAAATTTTCAATAAATATTCTACAATATCCAGCTAAACCAAAGAAACTTCAAACTTCGGTTGTTCCTGAGTAATTCAGTTAGAATCCTAAGATCAGCCATATGATCTACCTCAGATTTAGAATAAATAAGTACATCATCAATTAATACATTTATGAATTTATCTAAATAAGGTTTGCAAATTATGTTCATCATATCCATGAATGCGGCTAGAGCATTAGTAAGTCCAAATGGCATAACCATGAACTCATAATGCCCATATCTTATGCTAAATGTGGTTTTCGGGATATCTTCTTCTTGAACCTTCAGTTGGTGATAGCGCAAGCGTAAATCTATGTTTGAAAAAAATCAATCTCCTTGCAATTGATTGAATATCTCGTCAATTCTAGGTAGCGGGTATTGTTTCTTAATAGTTACTTTGTCCAGAGCTCTATAGTCAATAACCATCCTCATCGATCCATCTTTCTTCTTGACGAATAATAATGGAGCTCCCCATAGTGATGAGCTTGGTTAAATAAAGCCTTTCTCTAAGAGTTCGTCCAAATGGGCCTTGAGTTCCTTCATATCGGTTAGGGCTAATCGATAAGGGGATTTGGCTATTGGAGATGTACCAGGTATCAAGGTTATCATGAATTCAACTTCCCGATCAAGTGGTATCCATGGTAGCTCTTCTGGAAATACATCCAAAAATTTTGCTATCACTAGAACGTCTTGGACTTCTTTCTTTTTAGGTTCTTTGGTAACATAGCCCTTGAATTCTAAATAACCTTAGTTTAAGCATTTATTAGTTTTAATCATGGAGCTTATGCTAACTTGGCTAGCGTCATTGTCTCAAGCAAATTGAACTATTCTCTTGTATGGGGCTTGGGGTTCTATTGCTTTCTTATTACAATGACACAGACTTGGTTATCGGATAACTAGTCTATACCTAGTACTATATCAAAACCAACTAATTTCACGGGTAAAATTATACTGGTATGACATATCGTGCTAACAAGATCCTACCATTTTCTAATACTTCTGAAATTTTAACTAAGGTGGTGTTTGTTTTTCTAAAAAATGTCTGCGCACTCTTTTATCTGGCGCCACGAAGACAACGCGTAGACATTGCCATTTGCATACTGCTTGTTTTTTTAAGATGTTTCATTAAAAAGCATCTACGAGAACTCTTCTTGGTGATGTAAGGCCCCGAACCCCGGGAACCCCACAGTTGGTATTCATACAAAACACTTATTAAAATAATTAAACTTGAAAACGGTTTCTTCAATTAAAACAAACGTCTCAGAGTGTAAATTCAGCGGAAAACATAAATCGTAAGGTAAGTTCCCTAAACCCGGGAATTTTGCCCAAAACCAATTTTTAATGTAATTCATAAAACTATATAGAATCAAATTGTTCAAAGTACATTCTTCCATCCACGTATGCCCTTCACCATCCAAGTAGCTTCGTGCACATCCAAGCGATAAGACATCCTCTTCCTATCCTAAAACTCACACTAACATTCACACAAAGTCAGCTTGAGCTGAGTGAGTTCAAGTTTTTAAGTAAATAACATCAGTGATAACAAATATGGTAGACATACCAAAAGTTTTTAAAGTAAAAATAGTGCATCCATTAAGTCATCGTTACTGAAGACTAAACATTCTCATACATATATATACCAAAGATAGATATATATATATATATATATATATATATATATATATATATATATATATATATATATATATATATATATATAAACATCCTTTCGAGTACATTCCTATATATATATATATATAACATCCACGTATAACATTCAGGGTCGAGCAAACGTACAACCCAAACACGTAACATTCAACGCATGCAAACACAAAGTAGGCATACGCAACATCCGTAGTCGAAACGACTACAACTCCACCAAATATAGGCCAAACAATAATGTGTGTGTGTGTATATATATATATATATATATATATATATATATATTTTTAACATCCCAAGGCCTACCATATACTAGAAAGCCTATATAAAATCGTTAAAACATTTCATCAAGTAAGAAAAACACTTAGGTGTGCATGCTAGCCCAAAGTTTAAAAGATTAAAAAGGACATCATGAACTCACCTGAGATCAACCAAACACCAGCAACGAGCAAGGAAATCTCTAAGTGTACACTCACAAGTAAGGGCCTGTAAATTGTACACAACGCGTTACTAAACTAGACCGTAAGAACACACTTGCCTAACGGGCCGCTCAGGCCCGACAACTTGGCCCAAGGCCCAACCCATACTCTTTTACTTTACCTCAGCCCCTAAAACCTTTCAATTAACCAAATCCACCCTACGATCATGGTCGGGGCTAACCATGATGCACAACTCACCCCGTCGGTATGCAAATCGAGTCGAATACGCGCGTACTAAATCTTAAAAACCAATTGTCAAACAAATCAGCCCCAAATGGACCAAATTCCCATCTTAACCCTTTCATACATCATAATTATGTCACCCGAGTTGATAGGGTTGACGGTTCCTTTTTACACACTCACTTTAATGATTAAACAACAATTTGCGCACAACTGACTCGATTAACTAATCACCAACCTAAACAGCCCCGAGTTCCAAAAAAATAATTTTCCCACAGCCCTTAAACCCCCCTAGGGCTGTACAAACTGATTCGTTTGGTCATTCAATCGATTAACGCATCAAACTCAACAATTGACGATTCTACACTATATAAACCCTAGTTTTCAAACTAAAATCGTTTGACTGACCTAAACACCTTCAACGAATGTGGTATTTAAATATGATGTACTACACATACCTAGGAGGATTTTGATGCAAAAACACCTCACTCAAAACAGTCCCGGAAAAGCTTAATTGGACAGCCACCCGGTTAGCCTACAACAAGACGTTTTTCGATCAATACGCGCAATATAAAGGCCAATTAACGTGTAAGAGACATGGGGAATCATACAACCGACCTGGAATTGGAGTTTTCACGATTGAAACCTGGCTGGACAGAAGATTTTCGCGCAAGGGGGGGGGGGAGGTTCTTCAGTCCGATCGGTGCTAGAGAGAGCTTTAGGGTTAGGTTAATTTGTTTTATGATATAATAAAAATTGTTACATCCAAGTCCCTCCAAATTGAAGTATAAGGCACTAAGGAAGAAAGGTTAAATGGTTTAACGTACCGAGATGACGTAAAGGCTTCCGAGAAACGTTGGATAAATCCCGAGAATTATACATTTTCTACAAGCTTTACTCTTGGAACCGAAATTAACGGGCGTTACAAGTCCACCCCCTTACATTGGGATTCGTTGCCGAATCCCGATGCGACAGGAACAACTGTGGGTAGAGTTTCATCATCTCGTCTTCGGACTCCCAAGTAGCGTCGGAACCCCTATGGTGCCTCCACTGCACCTTCACCTGCCTAACCACCTTGTTCCTCAAACGTCTTTCCTGACGGTCAAGTATAGCAATAGGTTCCTCAACGTAGTTCAGCTTACTATCAAGTTCAATATCATCAAGAGGCACATGAGCCTCTTCATCTGCTAAGCATTTCCTCAGATGGGACACGTGAAAAGTAGGATGAATCCTCGCGAGCTCCTCGGGCAATTCCAGCCTATATGCTACCTCACCAACTCGGGACAAAATACGGAACGAACCAATAAACCTCTGACTACGCTTCCCCCTCTTACGAAAATGGATGATACCCTTCCAAGGAGAAACTTTCAACATAACCAAATCCCCGGCCTCAAACACAACAGGCCTTCGCCTTTTATCCGCATAAGACTTTTGACGATCCTGGGCGGCCTTCATAAAAGCCTTAATCTTATAGAGCTTTTCAGTCGTCGCCTCGACCACCTCCAAACTACCCAACTGTCTCTGGCCAATGGAACCCTAGCAGACTAGAGTCCTACACCTCCTACCATTTAGCATCTTAAACGGTGGCTTCCCAATCGTGGCGTGATAACTATTGTTATATGAGAACTCTGCCAACGGTAAGTGACGATCCCAACTACCACCAAAATCGATTACACAGGCCCGCAACATATCCTCAAGAGTCTGAACGGTCCTCTCGGATTGACCATCCATCTTCGGGTGATAGGCAGTACTGATAAGGAGTTTGGTACCCATCTCCTCGTGAAACTTTTTCCAAAAACTGGAGGTATAACGCGTATCCATATCTGAAACAATAGACACTGGCACCCCGTTCCTAGAAACGATCTCACGAATAAACACACCGGCCAGCTGTTCAGAATTAAAAGTCTCTCGAATCGGCAAGAAATGAGCGCTCTTGGTCAGTCTATCCACGATTACCCAAATGGTATCATAATTACCCCTAGGAGTACGAGGCAGTTTAGTCACAAAATCCATAGTAAGATGCTCCCATTTCCACTCAGGCATTTCCAACGGCTGAAGCTTCCCAAACGGCTTCTGATGTTCGGCCTTAACATGTAGACACGTCAAACACTTACTCACTTACTGAGCCAACTCAAACTTCATCGCAGGCCACCAATAATTCTTTTTCAGATCTTGGTACATCTTGGTCACGCCCGGATGAATGGAATAGCGCGATTTATGCGCTTCATCTAAAATTTTAACTCTGAATCCCCCATACCTCGGTACCCATAAATGCCCATCCTTATACTTTTCCCCATCGCTGACGTCTTCCAACAACTTTTCCTGACCCCAAATACGTTCTGACATAATCCATTCCACCTGCAACGCTTCATTCTGTACGTTGGCTATTTGTTTCAAAATGTCGGGTTTTAGAATAAGCTGATAGGATTTCACACGAATAGGTTTTGGTCTCTCCTTCCGGCTTAACGCGTCGGCTACCACGTTAGCCTTACCCGGATGGTACATAATCTCCAAATCGTAGTCCTTAATCAATTCCAACCATCGACGCTGTCGCATATTTAGTTCCTTTTGCTCGAAGAAATACTTTAAACTCTTATGATCCGTATAGATAACGCAAGGAACCCCATACAAATAATGCCTCCATAACTTAAGTGCGAACACAACCGCCGCCAGCTCCAAGTCGTGAGTAGGATAATTCGCCTCATGAGGTTTCAACTTCCGTGAGGCATAAGCGATGACTCGACCTCGTTGCATCAAAACACACCGAAGCCCCTGATAAGAGGCATCAGAATACACTACCAAATCATCGGTGCCATCAGGTAAAGCTAAAATCGGTGCATGCGTCAACCTGTTCTTCAATTTAAGAAAAGCCTCCTCTTGCTCAGTACTCCAAACGAACTCAACACTCTTCTTAGTAAACTTGGTCAGTGACGAAGCGATTTTCGAAAAGTCGGGAATAAAGCGGCGATAATACCCCGCCAAGCCCAGAAAGCAACGGATTTCAGATGGAGACTTAGGAGATTCCCATTCATTCACGGCTTCCACCTTTGCAGGGTCAACCAAAATACCCCTCGGGTTAATAACATGACCCAAGAACTGAACCTCGCGTAACCAGAAGGAACACTTACAAAATTTTGCATACAACTTGTTCTTTCGCAGAGCTTCCAAAACTTCCGAGAGATGACCGGCGTGATCGAATTCGCATTTGGAATATACTAGAATGTCATCGATGAACACAATAACCGAACGATCGAGCATCGGTCTACACACCCGGTTCATAAGGTCCATGAACGCAGCCGGTGCGTTGGTCAAACCGAAAGACATCACGAGAAATTCGTAATACCCATAACGAGTGCGGAAGGCAGTCTTAGGGATATCTTCCTCAAGAATTTTCAGCTAATGATACCTGGACCTAAGGTCGATCTTAGAGAACCATTTAGCTCATTGGAGCTGATCAAATAAGTCGTCGATTCTCAGAAGAGGTACCGATTTTTGACAGTGAGCTTGTTCAATTCACTGTAGTCTATGCACATCCGCATGCTACCGTCCTTCTTAACGAATAGGACCGGGACACCCCACGGTGAGATGCTAGGTCGAATGAAGCCCTTATCGAGCAAGTCTTCCAACTGGGCCATAAGTTCTTTCATTTCATTCGGTGCTAGACGGTAAGGAGCTCGAGCAACGGGTTTTGCGTCCAGCACAAGGTCTATCTGAAACTCGACCTCGCGGTCCGGCGGCACGTCTGACAAGTTATCAGGAAATACATCCGGAAAATCCCGAACAATAGGAACATCACCGACGGTAGCCACCTCGGTTTTCATATTTATAGCATACGCCAGATACGCCTCGCAACCCCGCTGCATTAATCTCCCCGCTTTAAGCATAGATATGATATGTGGCGTCGCACCATTCCGATCACCGAAGACAGTGATTTGGGTCCCATCCGGGGCCCTCAGACGAACAAGTTTCTGACCACAAATGATTTGAGCATCAACACTCGCGACCCAATCCATCCCGAGCACCACATTGAAACAGCCAAGCGGCATCAAATACAACCGCACTGGAAATCTATACCCAGACAACTCGATGAAACAACCCTGAATAGCCATAGACACGGACATGGATTTTCCTACGGCGACCTCAACCTCAAACATATCGACTACACGCTCGGGCGATTTATTCAACGAGGAACAGAAAGCGGTAGACACAAAACTTCTACTGGCGCCCGAATCAAATAAAACTGACGCCTGTAACTCATCAAGTAGAAAAGTACCTTAGACGATATTATACTACAGCTTAGCTACACGATCATCACAAGCGATTTCAAAAGAATAAGGAATTATAACGGTGGAATGAAAGCTAAATAAGGAAAAGTACCTGAAACGACATCCGTATCCTCTTTCGCTTCATTCTTGGAGATGTTGAAGGCCCTCGCCCTGGCATTCGGCTTCTCATCCATCTTCCCACTCGAGGAAGTCCCCTGACCGGACCCCCCCCCCCGCCTTACTGGAAGGACAGTTTGATGCCAAGTAACCCGAACCCTTACAGCTGAAACAAGTCAATGTCGGACACTCGAAATGGGGGTGTCCAACCTTATCACAACGAAAACAGGTGCCAGACCCACTCTTACATTCCCCCCTGTGCAGTTTCCTGCACTTCCTGCAATTATTGAACGCCGCATCCCTCTTAAACTCAGATGTCTCAGTCTTTACCTTTTTCTCAGACGAATTAAAATTGCTTCCCCCGGGCCGCTTACCGTACGAATTTGAGTTCCATGTCTTCCTAGTTTCGGTCGGCGGTAACTTCTCCCTCTGATCATAAAAAACGTACCTGCTAGAGTAACCACCGAGTGAAAAGAGTTCATGTCAGTAGTCAACACACCCCTACGAATATCCACCGGAAGCCCCTTCACATACTTCTTAATACTCTTGGCTTCAGGAGTAACCAAATTGGGACATAATAGAGCCATCTTGTTAAACTTGGCGGTATACTCCCGATGCGACATAGTACCCGCCTCTAAGGTCAAGAATTCCTGTTCTATCTTATCCAATTCATGCGGAGGACAAAACTGATCGAGAACCAATTTCTTCAACTCATCCCACGTCATCCTCCTAATCGAATGATCACCCATAGCTTGCGCCAAGTTATCCCACCAACACAGTGCCTCGGAACGAAACGAGGCAGTAGCATAAGTCACCATGTCATTCCCTTTGCACTTACTAACCCTTATAACGACCTCCATCTCTCTCACCCACTGATGTGCTGCCAATGCATCTTTAGTACCATCGAAAGAAGGGGGTCGCACTTCTTAAAGTCACCATACGAGCAACTCAGAGCCGATACACTAATTGTCCGCACCTCATCTTCATCCCCACTCGGCACATACACTTCCTCTTCCTCTTTGACCTGCACCTCCTTACTCTTCCTTCCCTTATCCGAACCCTTACCAACCAGTGACTCCTCCATGGCCCTAATGGCCTCATCAACAATCTCAGGAATGGCGCTATGGAGCACCTGGTAAACCTCATCAGCGATAGCCGCGCGCAAAGTAGGATCTAAGGCGGGGTTATCCCCTCCTCATGAATCGGGGTCTCCTGCTGGGGAGTAGGAATCGCACTCCCGGCTTTGGCACTTGGCTTGCGACCACGGTCGCGAACACTAGGACCACCTCTCTTAGCTGCTCGAGTATTAACCATGACTTATCCCTACAAAGACAGAATTTAAACACGATTAAGTACGGGTGGCATTTAGAACATGTAAGGTAAGGGTAAACTGCTAATGACGTTGATCAAGTGTAATTAGTCGTTTACTTTACCAGCCCGTCCTAAGCACCCCCTGCCCCTAACCTTGTTAGCCTTCTATCTAACACTAAGACAGTTAATCACATACTGGAAACTTTTAACTTTAAAGGAATGACTAATAATTTAAAGTTACCTCTTGGCGTGCAACTACGTGCACGTCCAAGCGATAAGGCATCCTCTTCCTATCCTGAAACTCACACTAACATGCATACAAAGTCAGCTTGAGCTGAGTGAGCTCAAGTTTTTAAGTAAATAACATCAGTAAAAACAAATATGGTAGACATACCAAAAGTTTTTAAAGTAAAATGAGTGTATCCATTAAGTCATCGTTACTAAAGACTAAACATTCTCATACATACATATACCAAAGATATATATATATATATATATATATATATATATATATATATATATATATATATATATATATATAAACATCCTTTCGAGTATATTCCTATATATATATATATATCATTTATAACATTCAGGGTCGAGCAAACGTACAACCCAAACACGTAAAATCCAACGCATGCAAACACAAAGTAGGCATACGCAACATCCGTAGTCGAAACGACTACAACTCCACCAAATATAGGCCAAACAATAATGTATATATGTATATATATATATATATATATATATATTTTAACATCCCAAGGCCTACCAAATACTAGCAATCCTATATAAAATCGTTTAAAACATTTCATCAAGTAAGAAAAACACTTAGGTGTGCATGCTAGCCCAAACTTTAAAAGAGTAAAAAGGGCATCACGAACTCACCTGAGATCAACCAAACACCAACAATGAGCTAGGAAATCTCAAAGTGCACACTCATAAGTAAGGGCCTGTAAATTGTACACAACGCGTTACTAAACTATACCGTAAGAACACACTTGGCTAACGGGCCGCTCAGGCCCGAAAACTTGGCCCGAGGCCCAACCCATACTCTTTTACTTAACCTCAGCCCCTAAAACCTTTCAATTAACCAAATCCACCCTACGATCATGGTCGGGGCTAACCATGATGCACAACTCACCCGTCGGTATGCAAATCGAGTCGAATACGCACGTACTAAATCTTAAAAACCAATTGTCAAACAAATCAGCCCCAAATGGACCAAATTCCCATATTAACCCTTTCATACATCATAATTATGTCACCCGAGTTGATAGGGTTGACGGTTCCTTTTTACACACTCACTTTAATGATTAAACGACAATTTGCTCACAACCGACTCGATTAACTAATCACAACCTAAACAGCTCCAAGTTCCAAAAAAATAATTTTCCCACAGCCCTTAAACCCCCCCTAGGGGTGTACAAACTGATTCGGTTGGTCATTCAATCAATTAACGCATCAAACTCAATAATTGACGATTCTACACTCGATAAACCCTAGTTTTCAAATTAAAATCGTTTGACTGACCTAAACACCTTCAACGAATGTGGTATTTAAGTATGATGTACTACACATACCTAGGAGGATTTTGATGCAAAAACACCTCACTCAAAACAGTCCCGGAAAAGCTTAATTGGACAGCCACCCGGTTAGCCTACAACAAGACATTTTTCGATCAATACGCGCAATATAAAGGCCAATTAACGTGTAAGAGGCATGGGGAATCATACAACCGACCTGGAATTGGAGTTTTCACGACTGAAACCTGGCTGGACAGAAGATTTTCGCGTAGGGGGGGGGGGTTCTTGAGTCCGATCGGCGCTAGAGAGGGTTTTAGGGTTAGGTTAATTTGTTTTATGATTTAATAAAAATAGTTACATCCAAGTCCCTCCAAATTGAAGTATAAGGCATTAAGGAAGAAAGGTTAAATGGTTTAATGTACCGAGATGACGTAAAGGCTTCCGAGAGACGTCGAATAAATTCCGAGAATTATATATTTTCTACAAGCTTTACTCTTGGAACCGGAATTAACGGGCGTTACAGGTGAATACTTGGCCCATCCACTTCTAAGGTCTGTAGAGGGTTAAACACCATCACTTACTAATAACCACTATCCACCACCACCCACCGTCCACCACCACCCACTGTTCGCTGCCAATACCGACCATATACAACTACCACCACCAACCGTATAGCACCACCACCGTCCACCACCAACATGCATCTTCCACCACCACCTTCCATCATCACCACCACCTACCGTCTGCCACCACTACCGTCCACCACCTACGATCATTGTCCACTATCGTCCACCACCGCCCACCACCATCACTGTTTGCTACCACTACCACCGTCCATCACCACCGCCACCTACTACCATCTTTCGTACACCAGCACCAATTTATTTTAGCAGTCTACAGAAGATAAAAACAAAAACAGTCTTCTTCTTGAAGACTGTGCAGGTTTGGTTCACCTCTTCTTCAATAGATATTCGCATTTGTGGTTAACAGATTGCAAACATTTTACCTCAGAATAAACAAAACATACCAATGTTTCCATTGTTTGTTTCGACGTTTAAGTGCTCATTTAATTTCTTAAGGGTACACTTAATATATTACATAAATTATAATCTATAAACTTTGATAGGTACCTAAATCAAATAATACAATAGCATAAACATTATTAACAAAGAGCTTACCGATGATGGCTTCTGGTATATATGCAGCCTTTTGAGTGTCTAGCACGAACACTTGGGTATTACCCTTCTTGGTTTCATTCTTGGTGTTGCTACCTCCAATATGTCCACCAAACATTGTTCTTTTTTGGACATTCAAAGCTGAGATGTCATGCTTTCTTGCAATTGAAGCAAGTCATGGTCTTTTACCAGCAATCTGTTGCCATGTGCCTTGTCTTTTTACAGAAATCACAAATTGCCAATGTAGATGTTTCAAATTGGAACCAGCCCAAATCGCGCCTCTTACATGTCTTGCACATGGGGCATGAAAGAGTGAAACTTTCTCGTCTTTTCTCTATTTTCTTATCTTTTTTCCCTTTCTTGTCACCAGTCATCTCACCCTTCTTGTCTTCTTTCTTATTGCGAATGAGACCTTTCATTAAATAACCGTTCATTAGATGAGGCCTCACCAAATCTCTGATTTCTCTTGGTAACCCAAAACGTAACGGGTTACCATGCTTGATACAAGTGTTACCAGCTGTAGGATCAGTCTACAATACTCTTGAAATTTGATTTTACTATTCCTTCATGTTGGTTCCAACCACCTTGTGGTTTAGGAACTTAGTTTGAATCAAATCTACTTCATACATCGGACAAAACTTATATACTACCAATTCGTCAAATTCTTCCCACTTCGTTTGGTACAATGCTTCTCTACTCTGGACATAATTAGAGTGTCACCACTCTAACGTTTCCCCTTTTAAAGTTTGTGAACAGTAATGAATCTTCTTTGTTGTAGTACACTTTCTGATGATTATGATGGACTCCATTTCTTCGAGCCATCATCAAGCTCTTATGGTGCCTTCATTGTCACACCAAACCTACGAAGGAATATGTCTAGGAGCGACCGTATGCTCAATAGCTCACAAGACACTAATAAGTAAATGCCAATATATAATTATTTTATTTGCATAAAATTGAAGTACACAATATCAAATTTATCATCCATTCAAAACCAATCTAGATAACACGTTTTTATCGTTAATATCCTAAGACAAATCTGCAAGCTTCAAACTTCAATCATCTAACAAAGCCACCTGTAACATGCGTAAAAATAAATATATTTCTCAGCAACACATGTTGAGTGAGCAAAACAAAATATTTGTTATATATTAGGATTTAAAAGACAATTCTTAGGCCGATGCGGTATTAACAACAATTAATTAAGCAAACAAACCTTTTCACCATGACACTAGTTCAGCCAAGTTTACTCGGACGGTATTAACAACAACTAAAAAACAAATATGTCTTTTCACTACGACACTAGTTCGGTCAAGTTTACTGGGACAGAGTATGATCAGAGTAACGAGAATGAAGCCACCAACAATAAACAATAAACACATTTTCAATTAAGCATGTAAGAATTACTCATGCAATACACATAAACACATATATTAGAATTGTGGTTGAGGAAATCATTTATTCTAAATCAAGAATTTGTGGTACGCATGTTACCCCATAAACAAGTTAAAAAACTAGGTGTGAATTGCTCACCTTAAAAGTAGGTGGGAAAAGATAATAAATAAAAAGGGAATACTAAACAAAATTTAGGATAGACAATATATGAGGTTTAATTATAGTGTGTAAAAATATATATTTTTGTTTAAAACTTATGTTATATTGCTAAAGAATAATACTTAATTACTTTATGTTATCAAAATTAGTTAATATTTTCGGTTCGCCTAGAATAAGCGAGCCGATACGAGAAAACGAACAAAAATCAGTTTAAGCAAGTTTTAAATGAGTGTTCCGTTCGGGTTCGGTCCGGATGTCGATATAAAGTCGATTTCGGAACCGTTATGACCAAAATATATGAATTAAGTTTAATTTATAGAAAGACACAAAGTTTAATGAGTCCAAAACGCTTAATTGAAAAATCCCCAATTTTAACCTTAGAACCGAATTTGGATGTACAATCTTACCCCGAATTTGGATTCAAATAAAGAAAATTGTTGACTTTGAAAGTCAAAGTATGAATAACTTGAGTCTTGGACCACCAATTCGCTATTGTGGGAGTAAATTGAGATAGGGAAACGATTTAGTAGAAGATAAGAAGGGTTTATATAGGTTTAATTGATCTTGAGGTGCAAGAAATCTTGGTGCATTTTGGTGTGTCAGTAGTCCATAAGTTTAATACTTGTCTTGTCTTTATTAAACAATAGTTTTGTGTTTGTATTTTTTGTTTAAATGAATTAGTTAAAAGTGAACTTATGGGTTACAAGAAGTTGTGATATCTGCGTCTATTATGTAACAAGCAAAGATATGTGGTACATAAACATATCTTCATCCTAGGGTTTAGTAGTTCATTCCAGGCATGATAACTTGTGAAGTGCTTTATCGTGTATTGAAAGATAGCGTGATATTATTCAATGCAAGTAAACATTTGGCTTAATCATTATTTCTATTGTTATTGTTCTCCTTAATCCTTGTAATCAAACACTAAGCAGATTCCATACCCTTAGAGTTTGTGATATCTCTAGTAGTGATCCATTACAGGGACCAACAATTGGTATAGAGCGTTAAGGTTTTAATTGTGTAGTTCAGGAGTATCACACTAGTATTAGAACTTGAACAAAGAATTTCTCACGAAGTATCACGTTTTGATATTCTTTCATTCATAGCCTACCATCACCCTCCAAAAACCTTTTACCTAACCCTACACTCAAAAACACGGCTGAAAAATGAAAAAACAATTTTTTCAGCTGCCACAACAAAGTTATCGCTAGGATTTCCACAATTCTAGGCGAAGTTATAACAAGAGAAGTTCTAATAGGCGAAGTTAGGAGTAGACAAAGATAGAACTAGGCAAAGGTGACCAAATTATTTGACCAGGCGAAATTAACCAAATCTTTTGCTCAGGTGAAGTTCGCTTTCACTGAGACCTAGGTGAAGTTGAACTCTGTTTGAACTTTAATCTTAATAAAAATTGCTATAACTTAAAAATGAATTCAATTAATATATCAGCACTAGTTAAAAGGGAAATAGAATCTGGTTCTGCAAAAGCACTGAAATTACTTAGAGGAACTGATTTTGTTTAATGGAAAGAGAGATTTGAACAATACATCTAGTGGCAGGATGCCAAAATGTGGATGTGTATAGAAGATGGTTACATACCACCCACTGCAACCTTTGATGGAAGATAACAGATTAAGAATTACAATAAGATAGAGGAAGTAGAGAAGAAAATGTACGAAGTAGAAAATAAGGCCTTAGCCACCATATCCATGGATCTACCTCAAGAAATTCTCCACACTTTTAAGAAATATAAAACCGTAAGAGATATGTGGGAAGCTCTAGAGAATAGATATGAGGGAAACATTTAATTAGAAAGTCCAAGACCAAGTTTCTAAAGACTAAGTTCTCAGTGTTAAAGTACGTGAAAAATGAAACATTAGATGATATTATCACTCGGTACAACCATCTCATGACTTAACTAAACAACTTTGACATCAAGTTGGAGGAGATAGAGATAGTGGAGAAACTTCAAGATGCAGTTCCACGAAAATAGGATATGCATACTGTGATGATTATGGATGACAAGGATTTTGAAATAGTTGAGCTTGACGAAGTATTATATAGACTTAGAGGGTATGAGATGAGCATGAAGAGAATGGGAACAAGTATGATTAGGTTCAAGATTCATCAATGTACTCTAGGTTCAAACTCGGTGTCTGCTGCGTACTACGCAAGTAGGGATGGGGGTGATAGTGAAAGTTCAAGAATAGTGATGAATTCAGAAGGGGATTTCTACTTTATGCCTCGACGAGTCACTCCTACCAAGAGTCAAGAAAGTTCAAATGGATCATCGGGTAGTACACAGAGTGAAAATTACTCTACTATGCCAATGACTGTTAATTTGGCTTAACAACAATTTGCCTTTTATGCGTCATTCATAGCCTCATACTAGAACTACATTGAAGGAAAGATCGTAGATCCATCAACCATTAGATGAAGACTATGATCAGATTGATGCAGATGACTTGGAAGAGATGGATTTACAACGGCAAATGGCAATGATTAAGAAGAGTGAAACGGTTTATGAAGAAGATTGTTAGAAAGTTTGTGTGTCAGAACTCAGGCTTTGACAAATCCAACGTTTGATGCTACAATTGTCAAAAGGAATGGGCACTTTGCTCTTGAATGTACTAATGAAAGGTTGAAAGAAGCTCGAGTCAACAAGCTAACCAGTACAATGGAAAAGTGAAGTAAGGGCTATGGTATCTCAAAAGAATGGGGGTATAACTGGAACTTAAAAGTTGAATAAGTTGGCGAACAAGCCCATGTCGCAAAGTTAGATGTTAAAAAGGAAGGAAACAGCTCCTTCAATGCAAATGATCAAGCTTACATGGTGGAACTAAGTGATCTGATATTCGAGGTAAGTAATGAAAACATGTTAAAATGTCAAAAGTTAGATGACCAGGTAAACCAACTAATTATTCAAAACACTAAATTGAGAAAAGAGATTAGGGAACTAAAAGAAAATATACACTATATAAAAGAAAAGGAGAGTAAATATGTCAGAACCATTAAGAGCTATGAAAGAGACATAAGAGGACTAAAAGTAACTCTAGGTGAAAAGGTCCAAGTAATAGATTTCTCGTATGTAGTGGTTGAGGAAAAGACAAAAATTATCTCTTCAAAAGACAAGGAAATAGCTTACTACCAAGTTAAGGTGGTAGAGTCAAATAGAAATCTTGAGCAATTTAGAAACTCTTCTATTATCTTGGATTATGCTTTAAGCTCCTTAAGGTCTTCAACAGATATGGAGGCACTTTGGTTACACGAAAGTTCCTCCTTCCTATAATAATAATTATACAAAAAAACCTATTGAGGAGCTTAACCATTGATCAGCTTTGTTCTTATCCATGTCTAGCAATTGTTCAAACTACGCATCACACATCAGGCACAGCTAACTTACCTAAGTTTGTTGTTGTCCCGAATTAGGCGAACATACCTGAGACAAAGTTAAATAACTTTGCCGAAATAGATCAAGCGAAGTTAAGTAACTTCGCCTCACCTTTTGGATTAAAAGTCAAATAAAATTCAACACTTTCTCACTGATTAAATTTGTAAATGGAAGCCCGATGGATGACGAGGTAGGATCACTGTCTAAAGATCGAAAGTTGAATTTATAATACGTAAAACTGGTTTAAATCCGTTCGTGCCTCCAAAGGTCAAAGAAACTGACATGATTCCGCCCTAATCATCTTTAAAAATTAACTAAAGTAATGTAAGTCAGTCAACCAAAGCTGACCTGAACATGTTTAAGTCATGCTTTAAGTATCATCTTAAGGGTCATGTTACGAGCATCTGTCCCTTAAAGAAAGGAAAACCAATGGAAGGGAAAGTAAAAATTTTACAAAGGCCACAAACTGACAAGCAAAATATGAATTGTGACATTTGAGCTAAAACAAGGTACACCTTAGTACGTATTTATCGATTAAGCAAATAAACGCTTTTTGCATAACAAACGAACGATTAACCGAACGGGTCGGGTTATGACCCAGAAATCCCCGGGGGCCATATATAAGTGATATAAGTTTAATATGAGCTAAAATATTAGTATTATGGCCTTAGTTCGATAGCAAACAAGTTAAACGAAAACATGCTCGTTTAACTACCCGCTATAGATTTAAACGCGAAAGATAGTTACAAACCAAACATTGTATCGTCCGTTAAGCCGAAAAAGACTTAGCAAACACTTATTTGAAATGTTTTAAGCGATCCGTGAAAATATTTTTGATTTTTACAAATATATAGTATGTTTTTATAATTTTACACAAAACTAGCCGAAAAACACACGTTTTCGCACTGTTTAACGCACCCGATAAGTTTTTCGCGCCAAAAACCGAACCTGAACTAAATTTGGACTGGGCTTTTCGTTTTTGGGCCTTTAGAATCAGAAACTTGGGCCAAAATGGGCCCATAAGACTTCCGATCGGCCTAGTAAACCCCACCCCTATTTTTTTTTTATAAAACTTGTTACCTAAGCTTTTTATTCATTTCACTTGATAAAAAACTGGAGTCCAAGCAGCTGCAAGTCACTTTTCCAGAAATCTTCCAAAACCCTAAGGTAACAACTTAAATAAGTAGCTTTTAAACTTGTTTAACCTTTATTAATACCATAAAAACATGTCTTAATTGCTAAAAATCATTCCTAACCATGTAAAAATCCTAAATGTGGTCCATAAACATGTTTTGATCATACACATGGTAAGGAACCTGTTTTGATAGTTTTTTTGGCCATAAACACGGATTAAAGGGTTGAAACGGCGTTTTTACGGTTCAAAAGTTCGTTTTTGTGCACTAGCCGAAACCCTAAGTTAAAGGGCTGTTCTATTGATAAAACCTTCTTTGTTTGTGATACAGAACTTGTATCTAGCCTACATAGGAGCACAAGAGCTTGAAAAGTTGATTAGAAAGTCGGAAACAAGCCAAACCCGCTAAGGTAATGCCGAAACACTCGCTTACGGGCTGTTTAGGTTAAGGTTGTGATGTGCATATTATTAGGCCTTGAAATTTTTCAGGAACATCTGAAACCATGTCATTGAGTCCCTGTTCAAATTTGGTAATTTTTCGACCATCCGAGAATATTTGGCGAAGTTATTACCGAATTGGGACGTTTATTTGGGAAAAATATCTAAAATACTTCAAAAATTATGAAATATTTCTGGGAACTTAGATTTGATGTATTTTGATTACATATGAATTTTGGGATCATTTGGAGAAGTCTAAAGGTGTTTTGTGAAAATGTGTTCGTATGAATTTTTATAGCCGAATTTGGGTCGAAAAGAATATCGCACGAGCTTTTTACATTCTGGAATTGATACAGGTTGTTTTGGGACATGATTTGAGTATTCAGGAATTTTGGTGGAATTTTTGGAAATTTTTTGGGATAAACGGACGATTTCAGGCGAAATATAGCTGATAAAATGAATTTTTATAAATTAATAAATCAGTAAATAATTCCAGAAATATTTTAATAAAAATCTACATATTTTAATTGATATGTGGCTAAATTTTCATAACTTATTCATTAACGGTTAATTAATTTTGCTAATTTAAAGATTAAACAAATTCAGTTTTTATAAAAACCTGCAAGTTCGCGATTAACGAACCTGCGGGAATATCAAAACACCAAGAGTGATCAAAAATCATATTTTTGGACTAATTAAGTAAAAACGAACTTTTCTATGTGAAACCTGGACAATCCGGGTGGATTGTGCACGTTTCTTCTTAAAATAAACTGAATAAACGGAAACGGGCCTTGTGGCTAATCCGGGACTCCAGTATGTGATCCTTCTTTATAACTTAATCATCTTATTAACCAATACATTTACCCAAGCTTATTTTTCCATAACTGTTTTCTGAACGCGTAAACGAACAACTTGGCCCAGCTGGGATAACGGGAATCTGAGCCAAGTTCGGTTTTAAGTATTAGACATTGAATAACATCACAACCTAAGCCTAATGCCACTTTCTGGGCATTCCAGCTATACCCAGATTAGTTATACAGCCCAGTTTAGTATTGAGATTATAATAATATTAAAATATTAATATTATTATAATATTGATTATAGGAACTACTGATAGCGGACCGAACAAACCACAAGCTGATACAATACTGATTATCTACTAAACCGTGAGTTTCATGACCCCACCCTTCAAACAGTTTTTCGAACTTTTGGGGTGAAAAGCATGTTTGATTACATATACATACCTGAAACATGTAGTGATGTGAATTATTTAAGTGCTAACACACGAAAGTCCCCACGATCACAGTGATTAACTTCGAGCCGGTTCATAGTACTATTGGTTTGACAAACCCAAACGGAATCGACCTGGTTGCTGTGTCACATAGCGCCGTTTGCACATGACCATATTTATACAAACAGGCTATGTAGTGTTAGAAATAGCTACCGGGGCATGTTGTGGACGGAAATTGGCCACAGTGGTTGATTGAGCGTGGGAAATGGATGCACGCAGCACATACAGTCAAGGCTTCACTGTAGCTTAGCATAATTACATCATTTACATACATACATACTTATTTCATGATTACATGTGTTAACTTGTGAATAATCATTACTGTTTTCTTGAAACTCGTGAAACTCACCAACTCTAGTAGTTGACCCATTTAAACTACTTTTCAGGTGTATCTAAATAGGAATGATTTGGTGATCTGTTACTTGCCCAAGGTGTGTGGTTGATGCTATGTGAATAGAGGCAAGGGTGTTATTAGTAAGAACGTATAGTTAACGAACTAGTTTTGTTTGTATCACCTAGACTTTAAAACAATGATAGAACAAAGAAATGTAATATATTGTAAATTAGTTTGTAATGTTTCTTTATAAACAATGTGTTGATACCAGAGGTGTCTGTTACACTCCCGTTTTACGCTTCCGCATTGTGATAGTCGGGGTGTGACAGGAATCAACAAGATTTTTCACATACTCTCAAACTTTAATGTTTAATCGGTTTAGAAATGAACTCAATTTTAAAGGGCCACAACGACGTTTAGTAGTCCTTTATATAAAAATACCAAGGCACATATGATGTGTTATGGTAATAATCAAAACTTCGCATGTTTCGAAAGATCTGGACGAGACCTCAATGCATTGGGTCCCTCGTATTAATTAAGTCTCTTCTCTTGTGTAGGAATAGCCCGCAAGAGTTGTGAAAAATAAGTGGGTTGTAGACAGCGGCTGTTCTAGGTACATGACAGGCAACACAGATTTGTTGCAATACTGGAGGAGTATTCAGGGAGGGTGTGCTAGTTTTGCTGGTGAAAATGGTGGTAAAATCTCAGGAATGGGTACAGTTACTAGTGGAAGGATAAAGCTTGAGAGGGTTAACTATGTTGAGGACTTAAAGCATAATGTTCTTAGTGTATCCCAAGTTTGTGACACAAAGGCTATTCCATTCACTTTACAAATTAAGAGGCCTTGGTTTTCTATCTAGGATTTAAAATAACTGAGAAGTGGATTCTTATGAGAGCTCATAGAGAAAAGAATACCTATGTGATGAATATGATAGCAACTGAAACAACTAATGAAGAATCTTGTTTGTTCTCAAAGGCGTCAGAAACAGAGTCTGAGTTATGCCATAGACGATGGGACACACCCATATATGAAAGATTAACTATATTCTCAAGAATGAATTGGTTTTGAGAGTACCTATTAAGAGTTTTGGGTTTGAAAACAAGTGCATTTCGTGCATGAAGGGGAAGTAACATAAGAAAGTTCATATGGCCAATTTAGTGAACTCAATCGTCACACCATTAGATCTACTTCTTTGGACCTATTAATGTTAAAAGTCTAGGGGTGAGGTCTTACTACACGGTGATTACTGACGATTATTCACGCTACTCATGGGTTTTTTTTTCCTTGTAACAAAAGATGAAGTAGTCCAAATGGTGATCAACCTAATCACTATGGTTGAGAATATTATTTGTTGGAAAGTCAAGTATATTCAAAGTGATAACGCTATTGAATTCAAGAATTATCAAATGGTACTCTTCTGCTTGCAGAAAGAGACAGAACATCAATTTAGTGCACCGTATAAACCACAGAAAAATGTAGTGGCAGATAGGAAGAGCATGACTCTAATTGAAGCTACAAGAACTATGTTGGCGGATTCCAAACTGCCTGTCATGCTCTGGGCAGAGGCACTTGCTGCAACCTGTTATATCCTTAATAGAGTTCTTATTGTTAGAAGGCTTAATAAAACATGTTATGTGTTAAGGCATAAGCGAAAGCCAAATCGAAAAGGATTTGAGCCTTTTAGATCCCCTTGCACAATCTTAAAGAAAAATTCAAAGTTTGGTCAAGTGGTTGGGGAAGGGTTGTTAGTTGGTTATGTTGTTGTTCAGCAAATAAACATGTTTTCTTAGAGAATATAAAGTGTGAATGGTCAACACTTTCGACTTTGGTTGGTCCTTATCTCTTCTCAAAGCTTATTTAGCTTTCTCCAAGTCACCACAATTTGACTTCAACCCCCTGATGTATGGTCAAAATAGTTTTTGATTATAAGAGCAGATTTTATAAAGATCAGACTTTAAGGTTTAAAGTTGGACTCACATGCCTTACCTTCAGGGTGTTTAGGACTTACTTGTATGCCCCACCCCTGTGTTCCCTTGGTGCCCCTTAAGTCTGATTATTTTCTTAGAGAATATAAACATATACTTAGCATTTGTAACCCTTTTTTATACTGCATATTCTAGTATATATATATATATATATATATATATATAGCTACTCATTTATTAAAAAAATGGTTTTTGGGTGACCGACACATCAACAGGCTTGTGTATGACTGGATAATTACCTTTATTCCTATCATTTGGAGAGATGTGCAAGTAAACATACCTTGATCTTCAAATGTTTCACCACATCAGTCTTAGTAGATTCAATATGTTTATATCACTTAGACAACTATTCACCATGGAAAGCTACCATACAGTTAATGACTGATTTTGGTCTTTTAAGTCTATAATCCATGTGTTAGATTGATCAAGCAATTTTCTATCATTTCCCACAAGGTTGGATACAAGTTCTATCTAAAATTTTTTTTTTAAGCTTCTACAAAGCTTGGAACTGAATATTCTTATCATTTCTCTTAAGGAGATTACCAAAAACAGTTTGCTTAGTCAAAAATCATTTATTGTTTCAAAAAAAAAACTTACATTTGATAAATCATTTAGCATTTGGTTTTCTAAAACAACTTTGTCTGTAAAGAGCATTTGACTTACAAACTTCTCAAAACAACACAACATGATTCTTTCAAACAGATTCATTCAAGCTCATATGAATCATGCAACCTAAGAATCAAACAATCATAAATGTATATTATTTCAAAGCATTGATTCAGTTAGATTTCAGACATATAGTAGTTCTTGAGATTAATCACAGCAAACATGCAAGTAAACAATTAATTGTCAAAACATGATCAGCACAAAACACATAATCATTTCAGCAAACAGAATTCATGCAATAAGATAGTCAATTAAGCACATATATCATTAATTATGCATTAAAAAAACAGTGAGTAACAAACAGAAAGTCAGTCAAGTATCTCACTTCAAGCACACATCATCAATCAAAATTCATCAGCATTGATCATTCCTAGGCTTTTTAATAGAAAATAAAACCTGGTTTAGTATAATGGTTTGACGAACAAGTCAGCCAAATTATCAGTTGTTTCTACCCTTTTCATTTCTATTAAGCCCTTTTCACTACAGTCTCTAATGACATGATGTCTAATTTCTATGTGCTTGGTTTTAGAATGATAAACAGGGTTTTTGACAATGAACATGGCAGCAATATTATCAATTAAAATAGGAGTGAGTAAGAAGTTCAGACCATAATCCAGTAGTTGGTTTTGGATTCAAAGAACCTGTGCACAGCAGGTAGATGCAGCAATGTACTCAGTTTCAGCAATTGAAATGGACACTGTTGTTTGCTTCTTGCACTACCAATACACCAGCCTTTTTCTTAATAATTGGCATCCTCCTGATGTTGTCTTCCTACTCATGTTGCAACCATCATAGTCACTTTCAGTGTAGGCCATCAAGTCAAATGAGGGGTTCTTTGGATACCAGATACCCAAATTTGATTTTCCTTTCAAGTATTTGAAATTCTTTTCATTTCTAGCATATGGGATACCTTGGGTTTTGCTTAGAATCTGGCACACACACACACACAGCAAACATAATATCTGGCCTGGATGTTGTTAGATACATCAGTGATCCTATCTTGGCCCTATATTCATGCTGGTCCATTGGCTCCCGCTTTTCATTAGGTAACATCTTCTCATGTGTGTCCATTGGAGTGGAAACTGTCTTGTAGTCTTGGCACTTGAATTTGGTCAGAATTTCTTGGACATACTTATTTGGATGATTAATAAAGATTCCATCTGTTTTCTGTTGCACTTGCAATCCAAGGAAGAAATTCATTTCTCCCATTGAGCTCATCTTGTACTTTGACTTACTCACCTTTTCAAAATCTTTGCACATCTATTCATTGGTAGAGGAAAAGATGATGTCATCAACACATACTTGAACAAGCAGCAAGTCCTTCTTCATTCTCTTGTAAAATAGAGTCTTGTCAATTGCTCCTTTGCAGAATCCATTATCCAGAAGATGATTTGAGAGCTCATCATACCAAGCTCTAGGAGTTTGATGTAATTCATACAATGCTTTTCTCAACTTGTACACCTTGTTTGGATGATTTGGGTCTTCAAATCCTGGAGGCTGAGTGACATAGACTTCTTTATCTATTTTCCCATTCAAGAAGGCAGACTTGGCATCCAGTTGATAGACTTTGATATTCATGGATGCTGCATAGGCTAAGAATATTCTAATTGCTTCCACTCTTGCCACAGGGGCAAAGACTTCTTCAAAGTCAATTCCCTCTTCTTGTAAGCACCCTAAAGCCACTAGTCTTGATTTTGTTCTTTATGACTATCCCTTGTTGATCCTTTTTGTTCCTGAACACCCATTTGGTTCCTATTGCATATTTTCCTCTAGGTTTGTCAACCAATGCATTGCCTCTACCCAACTGTTATATTTCAAAGCTTGATTGGTGTTCTTGGGAGAGAAAGAAAGCGTAAAGACAAATGTTTGCTCTTTTAGATGAACTTCTGGTTAATCTTTCATACAGGTCACCAATGATATTCTCAGTAGGATGGTTTCTTTCAACTGAGGAAGTCTGAACAATCTGATCTACAATTACTTCAGTATCTAGATTTGTCATGTTTGCATCAAATGCTTCATTTTGAGGCTCTTCTTCATTTTCAGGAGAGTAACATTTCCTATGTGCATGCTTCATTGTTTCCAATTTGCAAAGAGTCAAACAATAACCAAAACCTGTCCTCATTTCTATCTGTCTCTTTAGGTTGACTTTGCATGGGTTCACTCTCAACTCCACTTGGACCATCATTTGAGATTCAATTGCTGTTTCTTGTTCATTTGACTCAATCTAATTTGGTCTTCTGTTAATTCTCTCAAAATTGAATTCTTTCTCTCCTGATGCAACAGTTGACCACAGCTTGTCTAGGTCAATCTTCTTTTGCTTCCCTTTTTCTTCAATGCTTGTTTCTGAACATGTTTTGATCCATATCTTCAGTATAAATCTTGAATGACTTGATCATTTTCTCTAAGTCAAATAGCCATGTTGGTCCTTCCATATTATTGAAGTGATTTTCATTAAATATGATGTCTGAGGACTCAATGACAACCATGTGCTCTTTGACAAAGACTCTATAAGCCTTAGATTGAGATGAATAGCCCACAAAGAAACATTCTAAATACTTAGATTGGAATTTGTTGAGATAGTCCTTTGTGTTCAACAGTGAGCATTTACATCCAAATGGCTTCAAGAACTTCACATAAGGTTTTCCTTTGAAAATTATCTCATATGGAGTCTTGTTTAGAAGTACCCTGTTCTACACAAAGCATGCAGTATTGATAGCTTCTGCCAAAAATGTCACTGGTAAGAAGGCATCTTCTATCATGGTTCTTGCAGCTTCAATTAATGTTCTGTTTCTCCTTTCTACAACACCATTATGTTCAGGCGTCCTAGGAGCACTTTACTGTTGAAAGATCCCTTTAGAAGTGTAGAATTATTCCAAAATTCCATTCTTGAACTCTGTCCCATTGTCACTTCTAATCACTTTCACTCTCTTATCAAGTTGGTTCTCCATTCTCAGTACATAATTCTTGATCAAATCAGGAATCTCATCTTTGCTTCCCATGAAGAAAACCCATGTAAACCTTGAAAAGTCATCAGTTATTACCACACAAAACCTCTTCTATCCAATGCTTAGAACACTTACAGGACCAAACAGATCCATGTGAAGTAGTTCCAGCACCTTATCAATTGAGTTAATCAGTTTGCTCTTATGTGAGGATCTTTGTTGTTTTCCCTTGAGATAAGAAAAACATTTTTCTTCTAACTTGAACTCCTTTAGAGGAAGACCTACCACATGCTCCCATTTTACTAGCTTGTTCATGTTTTTGAGATTTACATGACACATCTATCTATGCAACATCTTTGTTTCATTTTCAATAGCCTTGGACACAAAGCAGAAACCACCTCTTGAAATTGCATATTTCATTTAAGTTCATAGAGGTTTCCATTCCTAGGTGCCATCATCATTATCATATCTGGTGGGATGACAAACTTAGGCTTCAAAATGAAACAATGTGCATCATCAAAACCAACTTTGTATCCTTTATCACAAATTGTACTGTAGTCCTTCAACATGCAGCACATTCTTAAAGGATACTCTGGCATTTGTTGGTAGAGTGCCTCTACCAACAATCTTCCCTCCATTTTCATCTCAAAGGCAACTGGTCCTTCAAACTTTTGTTTATAATTCACAAGTGCCTCTCTGTCACAAATCATGTCACCCACTGTCCATATACTATATATCATTTCCATTTGAGGACTGTTCCTGCACACACAAATACAAGAAGCTCAATTACTGTCTGAGTTACAAACTTCATTAGTTTGCAAATCAGAATCACTTGAGACTTAAAGGTTGGAACTAGATCTTCATGCACTACTTCACATGAATCATAAGATTTATATTCATACTCAGTAGCAACTTCAACATCTTTCACTTCAAATTTTTCAATTACGGTCTCCTTCTTTTCTACCACTTTCTCTTTTGTTTTCCATTGAAACCCTCTAGGTTTTTAACCTTGCTCAGGAAGAAATTTTCATCTCCATTTAACACTCCTGGTCTTACTTACTTTTCCCTTTCATGCTCTGTCTCTTACCCTTAATAGACTTGCCTGATTTAGTTGATCCTTCATATAATTTCAGGACTGTCTTCAATCTTTTCTCTAACTTGAGTCTGTGATCTTCATCATCTGATGGATTCTTTTCATCATTAAGGTATCTTTCCTGCATCTGCTTGTATGCCTTCATATCAAGACCATAGAAAGTGTCAGGTATTTCATACTCCTTTTCCTCTTCAATCCAACATGAATTAGTATGGTGTCCATATGCATCATACTTCTTGCACCATACTTTGACAAAACTTCCAAGATCTTCTAGTAATTGTTTGTCTTTAATTCTGTCACTAGGTCTCGGAAAGTCAAAACATAAAGAGGTTTTTGCATATAAGGATCCATTAAAATTCATCCTGATTGGCTTATTCAGTTCAAGCTTTTGTGGATACTTCTACTTTACAAACTTGATCATCTTCAACTTTGCAGATGAGTTTGATGAGCTTACTTTCTCTTCAGGCACATATCTTCTCTTTGGCATAGACTCAACATCTCCTATATCAAAAAGCTCATGATTGGAGAACACAAGAAATATTGGTGCATATTACTGATCATTTGTGTAGCTTCCTGATTGATCACTCTTATTTCTTGATTGAGAGCTCTCACATATATCAAATACCTTGTGTTCCTTTCTCATTTGTTCATAATGTTTCTTCATTTTCTGATTTGCCTTGGGAGCCATTGGTGTTTATTTTTCAACTTACTTCTTTGCAGGCTTCTTGCTTTTCTTGTTTCCAGTTGATTTTTGATAAGAAAGATTGGAATCTTCTCAACCTCCTCAGAAAACGGCTAAGTATGGACTTCGAGCAAGCCTAGACGATTGAGCATGGTTTTACTACTTCGAGCAAGGTCTTCAGAACCTTAAATTGTTAATTCTTCTAAGTATTAAGGCTTTGAGCAAGATACACTTCAACGAGCAAGAGTGTTCTTCTATCGAGCATGGATTGCCAATCGAGCAAACAGCTTGATCATACAAGTTTTAACCAAGTGTACGAGCACAGGATGATCGAGTACATGGGGATAAGCATGGATGCAATAAGAAGATGTCACGTGATCAAAGCAAGGACTTCGAGCACAGTTCAGTTCCCCAAGCAAGATTTACATCCGAGCATGCTAAAGATTGCTCAATAAGAAGACTGAAGACATCAAGAAGAATGAAGCTTGCTCAATGGACTAGTTCGAGCAAAGCATGGATTAGTCAAGAGGAATGAAGCTTGCTGGAGGAGAATATCTTCACTGAAGATATTTTAATTAAAGTATGCTCGAGGACAATCATCGAGCATACCTAGCATAGTGAGTCTGCTCGAGCAAGATTGTTACCTTGCTCGAGGGCGTAACACTTGTATTATTTTGTATTTCATTATGTAATGATTAGGAACTTGCAGAAGGAATGTCAGGGTCTATAAATAGGGTACTAGGTTTCCATTTAGGGCATGGAAACAAATACGGATAACGACGCACACAATACAAGAAACATTCTAAAAGAATATTCTATTTGTTTTCCTCGTACTACCGCCGCCGCCGTCACGCATGAAACCTTAGACATTCCTTTCACTGTTACATTAATGACCCATTTAAAACAGTGAATCTTTGTCTTTGAATGCGTTTTTATTGATTACTTATTATCATTTCGTGTTTGTTATTTTCACTCATTCGTTCCCACAGGTTGGATATCCTGATTCCGCCGGGATATCCAATAGGCCTTTAGGTTATTGAGTTGGTGTGTTCTTGTCAACCTTTTCTGAGGTTTCACCCGACTCACAGTCCTGACAAGTGGTATAAGAGCTTTGGAAGCTGGTTGAAGGCCACGGGACAGAAAGTTTGTGAAAATGCTTGAAGCTTTATGTAACACCCCGTAACCGCAGCGGAAACGTACACGGGATGCAACAGACACATCTGATACAAACAGCATTGCTTATAAAGAAAATACCACTACATTAATTTATATCATATTACATTGTTGCTAGTTTCGTTACTGTCTAGGTGTTACACACAAAATTTACCGATAAGACATTACTATATTCATTTCAAACTATAGATCAGCAAGCCTCCAACAAGTAGCACGATCATTAAGCACATATCAATCATTCCAACTTGGGCATACCTAGAAAACATGTAAAGAAAACGGGTCAACTACGAATAGTTGGTGAGTTTCACTAATTTAAAGAAACACTGACCGATCATTTTAATAATCATTTATTAACAATGTAAATTATGCGGGGAACTATATTTTCCCCATAACATTTCCATTAATCTTCTGGGAACTATGTTACCCCAGAACAATTATAACCTCTGGGAACTATGTTACCCCAGAACAATGATAACCTCCGGGAACTATGTTACCCCAGAACAATGATAACCTCTGGGAACTATGTTACCTCAGAACAATAATAACCTCTGGGAACTATGTTACCCCAGAACAATAATAACCTCCGGGAACTATGTTACCCCAGAACAATAATAATAACCTCTGGGAACTATGTTACCCCAGAACAATAATAACCTCCGGGAACTATGTTACCCCAGAATAATGATAACCTCTGGGAACTATGTTACCCCAGAACAATCCCACACGATAAACAATTTATATATTCTATGCATCAAACCATATATATAAAAATATACAAGTGTTTCCATACGATCGGTATGTACTTAAATACTTTAATAAAGACATGCTTTCCGCCCCGGGAAAATATTTAAAACAGTTCAATAAAAAGGGGCTCGTGAAAACTCACCTTTCTGTGAGTCGGGATGTGATACAATGAACTGCTATAAGCCTGGATCTGTAATATGATATCTAGTCGTTACTATATAATTCCCATAAATTAAATCCGTGTTAATCGGTAAATCTAGGGACATTGTTAACCCAGTACTGTACTCGATCCGGGGACAATGTTAACCCCGTGACACTCCTAAGGACTCAGATTGTGCCATTACTTAGAGTCGGACGGTCAATATTATCATTTTTATGTTTTCCTTGATTTGCGTGCCTAGCACGGTCATCCGTTTTTAGTTTAAAAAATGAGTTTATTCACACCCGACCAAAAAATGGTGTTTGACTGTTACTTTAGTTAACGTGATGAAATTAGAGCTCGGTTTGGACACCCCGTTTGGCCGCGGGGCCCGTTTCCGTCATTTAGGTGCCGGAAACAGTAAAATCGGGTAAAATTACCCAAATCATCCGAATTATTTTCGGATGATTTATTTTTAGTTGATTAACTTAGTTTTATGAAAATGGTCTATTTTTAGGTTTTTATATACCAGTCAGCTCGCTTATGCGAGTTTTGCCGGTTTACACGTTTTAAGCTTTAAAAATTTGTTTTTATGTTCTTTTTAGCACAAATAATTACCCGTTTAGTCTCGGGTCTTGAAATTTTGCCCAAAACTTATTTTGACAGTAAGGGATTTTATAAAAATTTTCCAGATTTATTTTTTTATATTTACATTTATTTATCTATATTTCAACATTATTAAAACACTAAATATGTCAAAAATACCAAAAGACTTTAGAAAAATCCCAAATTTTTCCGGGATGCTCCCTGCCATCCTCATGACTCCCTGGAATTTTTCCAGAACCCAAAACTCATTTTTCAAGCCATTTTCACAAAAACCGAGCTAGAAAGCCCTAGAACTCGTTTTACCGATAAGCCCCCGTAGACTTCTCCAACAGAGCTCAAATTATGTGTGTGACTTTTATATGTTATAAAAAGCTTATCCTAAATATTCCAGAATGTTTCATCAAGTTTAGCTATTTTTCACCATTTTTGGCCAAAACCGAGCATTAAATTCACCAAATATTCATCTTTTATCCAAAAATTACCAAAAATTCACAGATCTCATATTTTCATGTGTAGATCATCTCTGTGAAATTTCATGACCCGAATCTAAGCACACTACAATCTGTCCAAAATCACTAAATCACACGAAAACCGAACTATCTTGTGTTTTCTAGCGTTAGATCGCAAGGATCTTGGTTTCTAGCCTTTGCTAGCCACTAGATACAACACTTACAAGTACAATAACACTATACCAAGCAAATTACACTAACAATCAAACCATTTCTTTCATAGTGTCGGTTTTGATGTAAAAACAAAGGTTTTAACCGTAAAAATCCGTTCTCGACTCTTTTTACTCATTTCTTGGACCAAGATCCCTTGTATAACTTGTATACATCTCTTGGTCATGCAAGAGTCGGTTTCATCTCGGGTTTTCACCCGTCTTTTACATGGAAACTCATTTTACAAGATTTCAACCGTAAAATTTCGTTCTAAACTCTTTTAACTCATCACTTGGATCAAGATCCTTTGTATAACTTGTATACATCACTAGATCATGCGAGAATCGGTTTCAACCCGGGTTTTCACCCATTTTTACATTTGAAACCTCCTTTTCTCAAGATCATGAAGTTAGAAACAAGATTCAAGCATCAAAACATGTGTTATACCTTGTAAATCTTGGTTGGAGATCAAGAAATTGGATGAATGTTGAAGGTTTGAGAGAGTTTTGAGGGTTTGGAGTTTTTGAAAAAAGAAATAAAGTGTGTATGTGTGTGCACTAGGACCGATCGGTCCAAGGTAATGTGTGGGGTGGGGCCCACACATCCATTCTAAGCCACACATTCGGATTTTTGTAATCCGGATAATGTTTTGGATAATCTGGTTCAGTTCGTTTCTCGTTTAAACTCGTAATTCGGCTTAAAACGAGCCTAAAATGGTTGTTTTTCAGGTTAAAATAAAATTTACATAAAACTGATTTAAAACTTTAAAAAAAACTTAAACTATGACGTTAAATGACTTAAAACATCGTATTGTCGGTCTTTGTGCATCTTTTTCGGTTTGATCGATCGTCTCTTGCTTGGTTTGATGTTAAAGGTTTCGTTTATCGTACCGACGTACTAATAAATCGAAATCCTTTTTCTGTGCTATAATTCACTTATCCCGAAGCATTAATACTTCGTAAACATCACTAAACATTATATACTTCGTCTATAATGTAATTCCCGATTCGTTCGGGTTTCAATAATCGTTCATTGGTTAATTGTAATTCCAATACGATTCACTATATAATCAAGTATGATTCGTACTATGAATCATATATACTCGTATACACGTACTATAACTCATATAATCAATACTAAATGACACGTAAATAGTATATACCGGCTAGGGTATACCTGGATTTGCCGGAATCGTTACATTCTCCCCCCGTTATAAAAATTTCGTCCTCAAAATTTTACACGTCAACTACTTCCTTTTGAGGAAATAGGTGGGGGTATTTCTTCCGAAATTCATCCTTTTGTTCCCAAGTAAATTCTGGGCCTCGTTGCGAATTCCATCAAACTTTGACCAACGAGATCTTATTGTGTCTAAGTTGCTTGATCTTACCGTCCACTATTTCAATGGGTTCCTCTACGAAGTTGAGCTTATCATTTATTTGAACACCCTCTAAGGGTAACACCGATGTCTCATCCGCCAGACATCTTTTCAAATTTGACACATGAAACACGTTATGCACTACACTTAGTTCCTCGGCAGTTCTAATCGGTAAGCTACCGGACCGATTTTTGCGGTGATGCTGAATGGTCCAATGTAACTAGGGGCCAACTTCCCCGCCTTTCCAAATCTGACCACTCCTTTCCAGGGTGATACTTTCAAATATACCTTTTCCATCTTCTCAAATGACAACGGTTTTCGACGGGTATCGGCATAACTCTTCTGCCGATCCCGCGCGGCTTTCAGGTTGTTCTTGATTTCAAGAATCTTGCTGGTCGTCTCCTGGACCAGATCCGATCTAATGACCTGCGAGTCACCCACTTCAGACCAGCAGAGTGGTGATCGGCACTTTCGTCCATATAATGCTTCATAAGGTGCTGCCTTTATACTGCTATGGTAACTGTTATTATAGGAAAATTCAACGAGTGGGAGATGTTGATCCCAGTTTCCCTTAAAGTCCAGTACGCAGGCACGAAGCAAATCCTCCAAAGTTTGAATGGTCCTCTCAGACTGACCATCGGTCTGAGGGTTGTAAGCTGTGCTTAGGTCAATACGTGTTCCCAATGCTTCTTGGACAGCTTGCCAAAGTTTGGAGGTGAAATGGCTATCCCTATCGGAGATGATCGAGATGGGGATGCCATGACGAGACACTATTTCATTTATATAAATTTGCGCAAGTCTCTCAGTGTTATAATTATTTCTAATCGGAATAAAATGTGCCGATTTGGTTAATCGATCCACGATTACCCAAATCGCATCATGTCCCCGGGATGTCTTAGGGAGGTGTGTCACGAAATCCATCGTGATTTGCTCCCATTTCCATTCAGGAATTTCCGGTTGTTGTAACATTCCAGAGGGTTTCTGGTGCTCCGCCTTAACTCTCGCACACGTCGTACACTTGCCGACGTATGTGGCTATATCCTTTTTCATACCTGGCCACCAGTAAAATTTTTCACATCCTTGTACATTTTATCTGATCCCGGATGTATGGAATATTTTGATTTATGTGCTTCGTCCATGATTAATTCACGAAGGTCATGGAGGGTCGGAATCCAAATCCGATTTTTGAAATAGAGAATTTCGTCCACACGTTGTTCGAAATTCTTCTCGTTACCGAAAAGTCCCTCTTTTTCCAATTGGTCCCCTTTCAACGCCTCGCGTTGAGCAACTCGAATCAAATCCGAAAGGTTCGACTGGACTATCATTCCCAACGCTCGCACGCGTAGTGGCTTAACTCGATCTTTCCTACTCAAGGCATCGGCTACAACGTTAGCCTTGCCGGGGTGATATCGGATGTCACAGTCATAGTCACTCAGTAACTCGACCCACCTTCGTTGTCTCATATTGAGTTCTTTCTGATCGAATATGTGTTGCAAACTTTTATGATCAGTGAAGATGGTGCACTTTGTACCGTAGAGATAGTGCCTCCAGATTTTAAGTGCAAAGATGACTGCTCCCAGTTCTAGGTCATGAGTAGTGTAATTTTTCTCGTGAACTTTTAATTGTCGAGAAGCATAGGCTATAACCTTACTATTTTGCATCAATACGCATCCTAACCCTCTCCGGGATGCGTCACAATACACGACAAAACCATCGTCTCCGTCGGGGAGACTTAAGATTGGTGCTTGGCACAATCTTTGTTTTAGCGTTTGAAACGCCGTTTCCTGCTCTTCACCCCATTCATACTTCCGATCCTTTTGAGTCAGGAGGGTTAAAGGTTGGGCGATGCTGGAAAAGTTCTCTATAAATCGACGATAGTATCCAGCTAAGCCTAAGAATTGGCGGATTTCCTTTGGAGATTTAGGCGCTTGCCAATTCTTAATTGCTTCAACCTTACTCGGATCAACGTATATTCCTTGGTGGTTTATAACGTGACCGAGGAATTGCACCTCTTGTAACCAGAAGTTACACTTGGAGAATTTAGCAAATAACTTCTCCTGATCCAGGAGCTCTAAAACTAACTTTAAGTGTTGCTCGTGCTCTTCTTAACTCTTCGAGTATATCAAAATATCGTCAATAAATACAATGACGAATTTGTCGAGATAGGGTTTACAGACTCGATTCATGAGATCCATGAATACTGCTGGCGCATTTGTTAGCCCAAAAGGCATAACTAAGAACTCGTAATGGCCGTAGCGAGTCCGGAATGCAGTTTTTGGGATATCCTCCTCCTGAATTCTAACCTGATGGTATCCCGATCTAAGATCTATTTTTGAAAAGTAGCTCGCACCTTGTAGTTGGTCGAACAGATCATCGATTCGGGGGAGAGGATACCTATTTTTGATTGTCAACTTGTTCAATTCCCTGTAATCAATGCATATCCTAAGGCTCCCGTCCTTCTTTTTCACGAATAAAACAGGTGCACCCCACGGGGAATAACTGGGACGTATAAATCCTTTATCCAACAATTCCTGCAACTGGTTGGATAATTCTTGCATCTCGGATGGTGCAAGTCGGTATGGCGCCTTAGCAACAGGGCCAGCTTGAGGTAACAGATCGATTCTGAATTCGACCTGTCGGGTTGGCGGTAATCCAGGAAGTTCCTCTGGAAAAACTTGTGGGAATTCGCGTACCACGGGAATATCGTCCACCCGTTTTTCCTCAGAATCATTGGCCGTCAGGCTCGCTAGATACGCCACACACCCCTGACGTATATATTTTAACACCTTGAGATGGGATATGAATGGTATCATGGTGCCGGATTTTTCTCCTTGCACTAATACCTCCTCGTCATCCGACACTCGGATCTTGACGATTTTCTTTTCACAGTTTATTTCTACCCTGTTACGTGCTAGCCAATCCATTCCCACTATCACGTCAAAACTACCCAATTCAACCGGTAACAAGTCAATCAGAAAGGATTGTTCGTTCAGAATAAAAGGGCAATTCCGAACTATCTGATTAACTATCATAGTTTTACCGTTAGCGACTTCTACGGTGTAAGGTTCTATGGTTTCACCAATAGGAAGGTTTGCTATCGAAAGGAACCTAATGGAGACAAAACTTCTATCGGCGCCTGTATCAAATAATACAGAAGCGTAATGATCAGAGACGAAAAAGGTACCTGTCACTACGCTGGGGTCCTGGCGTGCCTCGTTCGCCCCCATCACGAATGCTCGGCCTCGCGCCGGATTGGACGACGATGCCTGACCCGCGAGTTGTCTCCCGTTTCCTCCCTGGTTCAGTTTCGGGCAGTTCCTTTTGAAGTGATCCGTGCTGCCGCATTCGTAGCAAGCACGGCTAGTGGTCACCATCTGGTTTCCTTGCGGGTTCTGCTGTCGGGCTGGTTGAGTCCTAAATGGTTGCGCACGAATAGGTTGCGGTTGTCGGTTCAGGTTGTTTAGATTTGTCTTACAATTTGGTGCGTAGTGTCCAATCCTGCCACACCGGTGGCATACCACCTCTTTGCACACGCCACCATGGTGGTAACCACATTTCCCGCACTTAGGAAACGTTCCCTTCTGCGGTTCTTGCCTTCCGCCCGAACTCGTCATGGCATAGCTCTGGGCAGCGGGCCTAGCTCGTTTGCTCTGCTGCTTTTCTTGGATCCTATGGTCATGTGTACCCCGTTTTCCCCCAGCGGATTCTCCTGTCACCTTTAGTGATCCACTCCGTAAGAAATCATACGTGACAATGCCAGCCTGTGTCACTGCACTTTCATACGTCTGGTGTCCCCCCGCGTTAACTATACTCCTCACTACTGGAGTAAGTCCCCAAATATAACGTTCTACCCTCTTCGTCTCTGGGGTGACCAACCACGGTACTAATCGTGACAGTTCATTAAACCGGTTGGTATAACCTAGGTGGTCCGCCCCCTTCATCTCCAGATTCCACAACTCATTTTCCAGTTTCTGCAATTCATTCTTTGGGCAGAAATGTTCCAACACAAGAGCCTTAAGCTCTGTCCAGGTCATGTGGTTTGTCGCCGCCTGACCTCGAGTCTGTACTATGGTGTTCCACCATGTCAAGGCATGGTCTGTGAATGTACAGGTGGCGTACTTAACGACACAATCCTCGGGACAGTTGCTGATATTCACCACTGATTCTATTTTCTCTATCCATTTAACTAACCCATTCGGTCCTTCAGACCCACTAAACTCTAATGGCTTGCACAACATAAAATCCTTGATCGAACATCCCCGGGATGCACGAATCGGTTCCGTACGGTTTGTCTCTACCGTAGGTATGGGGCCATTACTGTCAGTAACGACCACCCTAGGCGGTGCGTCATTACTCGGAATCGTGTTATCATTCCTTGGAGGATTAGCATTTTGTTCCCCGTCATTATTTATGGGCGTTTGATTGCTCGGAGGGGTTGGATTGGTCGAGTTGTTAATACTGGCGGCGATGCGCGATACTATATCCGGTATCGCCGCCTCCAACTGTTGAGCAATCAAACGGCTCACATCTACTTCCGATATTTTCGTTGATCGTTTCGGTGCCATTCTACACAACATCAAGAAATACATATAATCAATACCATCTCAAATTATAAAACACAATACATATTTCATTCATTAGTAAACATTGATACATATTACACAAACATCAGTTTACATACTTTCCAGTCAACATTACATAACTAAGTTCTAATACAAGGGCACTATGTCGGTATCATCTCGACATAACCCGTAAAGGGGTCAGTGCTTGAATGATACCCAAAAGTATCTATAATGATCTGCCCCAAAAGAGACCCACCCTAGGGGCCAGTGGTTGTATCATAACTAAACAAGATTCACTCCGTGTTAGTATCACCACTAACTACTTACACAGAGTATCAAAAAAATGGTCCCTGTCTATCCCCAACCTAAATCAACTAAACATGGTGGTAAACCAACCCCACCAACATCGCCACCAGCACCACTAACACCGCCATCAGAACCCGAACCCGACTCTCCATCCGTTCAAGCATCCATTGGGAGTACGAGCACTCCCTCTTCAGTTGGGCAATTGCATACTGATGATCCAGTATGCAATCACCCAGGTACATTCTCCTTTGGACTCCCACCGTCAAGGCGGCGGAGTGCTCGTTTACCTGCTCGGTGAGCGTCCGGAGCCAGGCCGCGGCATCCCGCTCCTGTCTCGGGAGACCCCACACCGGTAGGGTCGCAGGCTCGGGACGAGAGCTGGAGGACTCGCCCCTGCGAGTAGCAGGTCTGGGTGGGGGCGAGATAGGTCGGACCGGTGGAATGCTGATCCGCGCCGTGAGGCGGGGTCCGAATCCAGGGGGTGCAGGAGCGACCTGTGGTGCGGGTGGGGTCGGGGATCTGGCCATCCTAGCTGAGGAGGACTGGCCGGAATTCCTCAAGCTAGCCTCGGAAGGCTCGGTGCTGGATGCTACAAGAGGGCTCCCGGAGTCCCCGGAGCTGACCTCCTCCGGGTCCTCCTCGAACGACGCACTGGGGGTTCTTGACATATTACCTGCACATAAGTTAACAAACATATAGTTCTTTCCATGGTGTAAATCATAATCAAATTAATATGCACTTACTTATACAACTTGACTACATAACAATATTATCACATATTTGCACATATGTTGCCAGTTTTACCTATTAAAGTCCCTCGTGACTTCCCCTGAATTCCCTCGTGTAGACAAGTCTGTTATCATGTTCCAGACCATAATAACCCACTTGTCCATCCAAGTTCATCCCGATCTCGTCACAATATATATTTAGTTGATATTCAGATCCTATAATACATGAGCTACTGGTTATATTTTAGGTATCTTTTAAAGACATCCTAATTCTTTATAACCAATGGCTCTAATACCAAGTTCTGTAACACCCCGTAACCGCAGCGGAAACGTACACGGGATGCAACAGACACATCTGATATCAACAGCATTGCTTATAAAGAAAATACCACTACATTAATTTATATCTTATTACATTGTTGCTAGTTTCGTTACTGTCTAGGTGTTACACACAAAATTTACCGATAAGACATTACTATATTCATTTCAAACTATAGATCAGCAAGCCTCCAACAAGTAGCACAGATCATTAAGCACATATCAATCATTCCAACTTGGGCATACCTAGAAAACATGTAAAGAAAACGGGTCAACTACGAATAGTTGGTGAGTTTCACTAATTTAAAGAAACACTGACCGATCATTTTAATAATCATTTATTAACAATGTAAATTATGCGGGGAACTATATTTTCCCCATAACATTTCCATTAATCTTCTGGGAACTATGTTACCCCAGAACAATTATAACCTCTGGGAACTATGTTAACCCAGAACAATGATAACCTCCGGGAACTATGTTACCCCAGAACAATGATAACCTCTGGGAACTATGTTACCCCAGAACAATGATAACCTCTAGGAACTATGTTACCCCAGAACAATAATAACCTCTGGGAACTATGTTACCCCAGAACAATAATAACCTCCGGGAACTATGTTACCCCAGAACAATAATAATAACCTCTGGGAACTATGTTACCCCAGAACAATAATAACCTCCGGGAACTATGTTACCCCAGAATAATGATAACCTCTGGGAACTATGTTACCCCAGAACAATCCCACACGATAAACAATTTATATATTCTATGCATCAAACCATATATATAAAAATATACAAGTGTTTCCATACGATCGGTATGTACTTAAATACTTTAACAAAGACATGCTTTCCGCCCCGGGAAAATATTTAAAACAGCTCAATAAAAAGGGGCTCGTGAAAACTCACCTTTCTGTGAGTCGGGATGTGATACAATGAACTGCTATAAGCCTGGATCTGTAATATGATATCTAGTCGTTACTATATAATTCCCATAAATTAAACCCGTGTTAATCGGTACATCTGGGGACATTGTTAACCCAGTACTGTACTCGATCCGGGGACAATGTTAACCCCGTGACACTCCTAAGGACTCAGATTGTGCCATTACTTAGAGTCGGACGGTCAATATTATCATTTTTATGTTTTCCTTGATTTGCGTGCCTAGCACGGTCATCCGTTTTTAGTTTCAAAAATGAGTTTATTCACACCCGACCCAAAAATGGTGTTTGACTGTTACTTTAGTTAACGTGATGAAATTAGAGCTCGGTTTGGACACCCCGTTTGGCCGCGGGGCCCGTTTCCGTCATTTAGGTGCCGGAAACAGTAAAATCGAGTAAAATTACCCAAATCATCCGAATTATTTTCGGATGATTTATTTTTACTTGATTAACTTAGTTTTATGAAAATGGTCTATTTTTAGGTTTTTATATACCAGTCAGCTCGCTTATGCGAGTTTTGCCGGTTTACACGTTTTAAGCTTTAAAAATTTGTTTTTATGTTCTTTTTAGCACAAATAATTACCCGTTTAGTCTCGGGTCTTGAAATTTTGCATAAAACTTATTTTGACAGTAAGGGATTTTATAAAAATTTTCCAGATTTATTTTTTTATATTTACATTTATTTATCTATTTTTCAACATTATTAAAACACTAAATATGTCAAAAATACCAAAAGACTTTAGAAAAATCCCAAATTTTTCCGGGATGCTCCCTGCCATCCTCATGACTCCCTGGAATTTTTCCAGAACCCAAAACTCATTTTTCAAGCCATTTTCACAAAAACCGAGCTAGAAAGCCCTAGAACTCGTTTTGCCGAAAAGCCCCCTTAGACTTCTCCAACTAAGCTCAAATTTTGTGTGTGACTTTTATATGTTATAAAAAGCTTATCTTAAATATTACAGAATTTTTCATCAAGTTTAGCTATTTTTCACCATTTTTGGCCAAAACCGAGCATTAAATTCACCAAATATTCATCTTTTATCCAAAAATTACCAAAAATTCACAGATCTCATATTTTCATATGTACATCATCTCTGTGAAATTTCATGACCCGACTCTAAGCACACTACAATCTGTCCAAAATCACTAAATCACACGAAAACCGAACTATCTTGTGTTTTCTAGCGTTAGATCGCAAGGATCTTGGTTTCTAGCCTTTGCTAGCCACTAGATACAACACTTACAAGCACAATAACACTATACCAAGCAAGTTACACTAACAATCAAACCATTTCTTTCATAGTGTCGGTTTTGATGTAAAAACAAAGGTTTTAACCGTAAAAATCCGTTTTCGACTCTTCTTACTCATTTCTTGGACCAAGATCCCTTGTATAACTTGTATACATCTCTTGGTCATGCAAGAGTCGGTTTCATCTCGGGTTTTCACCCGTCTTTTACATGGAAACTCATTTTACAAGATTTCAACCGTAAAATATCGTTCTAAACTCTTTTAACTCATCACTTGGATCAAGATCCTTTGTATAACTTGTATACATCACTAGATCATGCGAGAATCGGTTTCAACCCGGGTTTTCACCCATTTTTACATTTGAAACCTCCTTTTCTCAAGATCATGAAGTTAGAAACAAGATTCAAGCATCAAAACATGTGTTATACCTTGTAAATCTTGGTTGGAGATCAAGAAATTGGATGAATGTTGAAGGTTTGAGAGAGTTTTGAGGGTTTGGAGTTTTTGAAAAAAGAAATAAAGTGTGTATGTGTGTGCACTAGGACCGATCGGTCCAAGGTAATGTGTGGGGTGGGGCCCACACATCCATTCTAAGCCACACATTCGGATTTTTGTAATCCGGATAATGTTTTGGATAATCTGGTTCAGTTCGTTTCTCGTTTAAACTCGTAATTCGGCTTAAAACGAGCCTAAAATGGTTGTTTTTCGGGTTAAAATAAAATTTACATAAAACTGATTTAAAACTTTAAAAAAAACTTAAACCATGACGTTAAATGACTTAAAACATCGTATTGTCGGTCTTTGTGCATCTTTTTCGGTTTGATCGATCGTCTCTTGCTTGGTTTGATGTTAAAGGTTTCGTTTATCGTACCGACGTACTAATAAATCGAAATCCTTTTTCTGTGCTATAATTCACTTATCCCGAAGCATTAATACTTCGTAAACATCACTAAACATTATATACTTCGTCTATAATGTAATTCCCGATTCGTTTGGGTTTCAATAATCGTTCATTGGTTAATTGTAATTCCAATACGATTCACTATATAATCGAGTATGATTCGTACTATGAATCATATATACTCGTATACACGTACTATAACTCATATAATCAATACTAAATGACACGTAAATAGTATATACCGGCTAGGGTATACCTGGATTTGCCGGAATCGTTACACTTTACTATGTTTCACTACTGCAAATTCCAAATTTGCTGAAATGGAAGCCCAAGAAGTATCTACAAAAAAGATTCCAAGGTTGCTTGGACAAGAAAACTTCATCAAGTGGAAGGTGCACTTCGAAGCAGCTGTAACTACAACGACCAAGAGCTTTGGAATTCCATCACTGAAGGAAACTATGTTCCTTCAACAGCTCCGAATAACAATACCACTGTTGAGCTAAAAATGAAGAAACGGGATGATAAGGCTTTGTCTATGCTGAAGTTAGGGCTTTCTTGGGAAATTTTGACAACTGTCGATCATCATAAGACCGCAAAGGGTATGTATGATGCAGTTATCGACATGTTTGAAGGAAATACTGAACTAAGAGACATCAAGAAAGATAGACTGAAGCAACAACTAGACTGGTTCAAGTTTTAAGACGGAGAAAGATTAAAATCAGTTTCGCAGAGGTTTATGATGATTGTAAACAACATAAGAACAACTGATCTGCAGATCTCTGACTTTGAGCTGATCAAAAAGCTTTTATCATCCTTGTCCGGTGAATGGTACACTGCCAGCAAGTTTATCAAGGAGATAGCCAGTTTTCCCAACTTTAAGTTGGATGATGTAATTGCATTTCTCAAGGCTGCAAAATATGAGATGATTGAAAATCACATGATTAGAGAGGACTAGCCAGGTTTTCAAGTGAACAATGCTCTAGTAGCACCAATGGGCAACCTCTCAATCAAGAACCAACAGGCTATTATTGAAGAGCCATCAGAAAAAAGTTCAACATGTAGTGGCCTGTCAAGGTTTAATGTTCAGCTGATTGAAGATGATACTACCTCTACCGCAAATGGGCAGTCAACATTTTGCAGATCTCTGACTTTGAGCTGATAAAAAAGCTTTTATCATCCTTGTCCGGTGAATGGTACACTGCCAGCAGGTTTATCAAGGAGAAAGCCAGTTTTCCTAACTTTAAGTTGGATGATGTAATTGCATTTCTCAAGGCCGCAAAATATGAGATGATTGAAAATCATATGATTAGAGAGGACAAGCCAAGTTTTCAAGTGAACAATGCTCTAGTAGCACAAATGGGCAACCTCTCAATTAAGAACCAGCAGCATATTATTGAAGAGCCATCAGAAACAAGTTCAACATGTAGTGGCCTGTCAAGGTTTAATGTTCAGCTGATTGAAGATAATACTACCTCTACCGCAAATGGGCAGTCAACATTTTGCAGATCTTTGACTTTGAGCTGATCGAAAAGCTTTTATCATCCTTGTCCGGTGAATGGTATGTTGGTGCATAATGTCAGTAGTTCATAGTCTAGTGTCTGTAATCGAGTCTGTAATGTTTTATTATGTTTTGTATGTTTAAGCGAAGTTACTGACAAGTTCGCTTAACAGGCGAACTTGTTAGTCAAGCGAAGTTATGGACAACTTCGCCTGAACATGCCAGGCGAAGTTGTCGTGTATTTATAGTCCTAGGTTACGGCTTGATTGTATTCGGTTGTTTAAGTTAGTGTCAGTGGTTAAAGTTCATTGTAACGTGAGGACGAGAGTCTGTAACGGGGATATTACATCACGTGTTTGAATTATAATATAACGTGTGTTCGTGTTTCGTGTGTTCGTGTGATTCGTGTTCTATACTCGTAACGATCTACGCAGGGATTCCGCACCTGAGTAGACCGAGATATCTCGTACGATCCGTCCAGGGAACCTACAATTGGTATCAGAGCGTTTGCTCGATTGTGTGGTTCGGGATATTCACGCGGGTATAGAAATCGTCCCGTTTTGACTATTCGCGGGACGTGTTTTCTGTGTTTTTGAGTCAATCTTACCTCCTACCATCGTGTTCAAGCCTTTGCACCGTCAAAAACCTCGTAAAATCCAGATTTCAGATCTGCAAAAACGTCCGTGTTCATCAGGCGAAGTTGCCGTCAGGATACGTAGGGTTTCGGCGAAGATATAAGGTTAAGCGAAGTTATCCACAACTTCTCCTACCTTCTCAAGTTCGCCTAACTCAGCGAAGTTCTCTATAACTCCGCCTACCTCCTAAGTTCGCTTACCTTAAGCGAAGTTAATCTTCTGCGAAGTTCTTCAGCGAAGTTAATCAGCGGCGTAGTTAAGGCTTAAGCGAAGTTATCCGTAACTTCGCCTACAGTACTTTTCAGAAATTTTTTTGATTTTTTCGGGTTTCTTACTTTTCGGGAAAGATGTCGTCGATTAAAATCTCTGAGTTAGTGAAGATGGAAGTTGAAGCAGGGTCAGCTACTAAGGCCCCAAGGTTGCTGAAGGGAACCGATTTCGTCGCATGGAAGGATCGGTTCATACAATACGTCAAATACCAGGATGCGAAGATGTGGGTATGCATCCAGGATGGTTATATTCCACCAGTTATGGAGTATGAAGGTCGTGATCAAATCAAAAAGTATAGTAAAATGGAAGAAGAAGAGAAAAAGATGTATGAGGCCGAGAGCAAGGCTCATGCTGCTATTACTATGGCTCTTCCACAAGAGATCCTTCATACGTTTAGAAAGTACACGTCAGCAAGAGAGCTTTGGGAAGCTCTTGAGAACAGATTTGAAGGGAATGTAGGAATCCGTGCTTCAAAGATAAAATTGCTCAAAACCCAGTTCTCAGTCTTCAAGTATTTGAAGAATGAATCTTTAGATGATATTATCACTCGATATTACCATCTGATGACTGAATTGAGCAACTATTCAATTTCCTACCTAGAAGAAGAAATAGTTGAGAAGCTTCTAGATGCTCTCCCACCAAAATGGGAGATGTACACTGTGCTGATGAGGGAAAACAAAGACTTTCCCACATATGATCTAGAAACGGCAGTCAACAAGCTCAGAACCTTTGAGCTTAACATGGTCAGAAAAGAGACACCTATGGATCAGGTTCAAGATCCAGGTATGTATGGAGCTAAAGTCAACAATAGCTCAGGATCGAAGACTGAATCTGCTGCCTACTACTCGAAGGGAGTGTCGGGTGCAAACTCATCACATGAGGGTCATGTGTCAGTCAACACAAATGGTGATGTTTGCTATGTAGCAGGTGGATCGAGTGGTTCTCAACCCCAGGTAAGCAAGAGTAGTTGCTCTCCAAGTACACCCAGCAACAACTACTCCAAGATGCCTATGAGTGTCAAGTCTGCTGAAGAGCAGTTTGGTCTCTATGCTTCTTTTATTGCTTTCTATGAGAACTACATTCAAGGGAAGGTTGTTGATCCAGCTATGTTGGATGAAGACTATGACCAGATTGATGCTGATGATCTGGAGGAAATGGATCTGCAATGGCAGATGGCCATGATTGTAAGAAGAGTGAAGCGGTTTATGAGAAAGACCGGGAGAAAGTTTGTCGGTGGAAAGCCAGGGTTTGACAAGACAAAGGTGAGATGCTACAATTGTCAGCAAAACGGTCACTTTGCTAAGGAACGCAGGAATGAGCGTGTGGAACGAAGTCAGGGCAGGTCTACACAGCAAAGTGGGGGTTCTAAAGATTATAGCGCAATGATGTCCAGAGAAGATGGTGAATACAACTGGAACCTGCATTCTAAAGAAACTTTTGAGCAGGCAAATTTGGCGAAGGTTTAAACTGAAGAAAATGAGAAGGTTACCGGAGAAGAAAAAGCTCTTATGGAAGACGTTAATGACCAGCTCTCCGAGGTATGTTCTAAACCTACATGCTCTAAATGTGAAAACTTGTCTGAGCAATTAGCGACTATAACCGATCAGTATGTTAGGTTGGATGCTGAATTTAAAACCCTAAAAGAAGATCATCATTTTACAAAAGCAAGAGAAAATAGCTATAAAGTCAAAATAAAAGCTTGTGAAAAAGATGTTAAAAGTCTAAAAACAAAACTTGCTGAAAAAATTGAAGTGATTGATTTAAGCTATGAAGTTTTGGAGGAAAAAACCAAACTAATTGCTGATAGAGAAAAATAGATTGCTGATCACCAGGTAAAAGTGGTGGAATTAAATAGAAAACTAGAGCAGTTCAGAAATTCCTCTGCTATTCTTGATCACCTTGTTAGTGATCAAGGTTCCTCTACTAAGAGAGGAGGAATCGGTTATCATGAGGTTCCACCACCTTATAATCACAATTACACTTTTAACCCTAGTGTTCAGAAATCTGTTGACTTTGAGGTTGCTCAGACAGTACCAGTTAAAATAACTTGTAAAGAACCAAATGTTAGTGGAGGCGAAACAAGTTCGCCTGTTGAGTGTGTTAAAATTTCTGATCCAAGTCTAGTCTCATCGGATTCGGATAAGTCATCCGAGTCTGGTAAGGCAAAAGATGAGGTGGTATTACCCAATGGTGGAGAGAAAGATAAGACGAATAAAAAGAGTACTCCACTAAACCCGTACGTCCCACCATATGTGAGACGAACGGGCGGTAATAAAGCCTCGACATCTAAAACACCGGTTGATAAAAAGGTTGAGCATAGGTGTTGTTTTAGGTGTAATCAATTAGGGCACCTAGTTGCAGATTGCCCTCTGAAGCAGCGATTCAGAGGTGTAAGGCCTACTAAAACTGAGAATAAGCCTAATAGTTATTATCATGCTGCTAAAAATGAAAACCATTTAAAATTCAAAAAGGTGACTAATTCAGGTTTTCATAGAAACAAATCTCAGTTTTACACTGCTAATAACCAAACCACAAGCTATAATTCTTTCAATTCACAAAGGTTTGGAAGGCCTCACAATCAATCTTCAAGGAGGTTTCCTAATAGGACTTACAGGAATTATCGAGATACTAACTTTGGAAAGCCAAAGTTTGGGATGTATAGATCCAAGACCAATTGGTCTTGGGTCCATAAATTCTAATCTTTTGCTTTATTGTGCAGGAACAGTTGAACAGGGCTGCCAACAATCTTTGGGTTGTAGATAGCGGCTGTTCCCGGCACATGACGGGTAACAAATACTTGTTACACGATTTGAAACCTGTTCAAGGAGGGAGAGTGAGCTTTGCCGGTGAAAGTGGTGGCAAGATTACAGGAATGGGAACGGTGTCGAACGGAAAGATGACATTGGAGAAAGTTAACTTTGTGGAAGAATTGAAGCACAATCTGCTGAGTGTGTTGCAGATCTGTGATAAGGAGTACACCGTTCATCTTACAATGAATGAGGCGATTGTGTTGCAACCTGGTTTTCAGATACCAGAGGAGTGGATTGTGATGAAGGCTCCACGTGAGAGGAATACATATGTTATGGATATGAGGTCGACTGAAATGGCCACGGAAGAATCATGCCTTATGACAAAAGCGAGCGAATCGGAGTCCGAATTGTGGCATAGGAGAATGGGACACATTCATCTTCGAAAGATGAACCACATTGTCAGGAATGGACTTGTGCTGGGCGTTCCCTTGAAGAATTTCAATTTTGAAGATAAATGTATAGCGTGCAAGAAGGGAAAGCAGCACAAGAAATCCCATCTCACCAAGAAAGTCAATTCAATTGCCAGTATTCTAGAATTGCTTCACATGGATCTCTTCGGTCCCGTGAATGCAAAAAGTCTAGGAGTTACTTCTTATTGCTTGGTGATCACTGATGACTACTCACGATATTCGTGGGTATATTTCCTGAAATCAAAAGACGAAACGGCTCAGATGGTGAAGAATTTGATTACCAAAGTTGAGAACGTTATGGATAAAAGGGTTAAGTTCATCAGGAGTGACAATGGAACGGAGTTCAAGAATTTTGAGATGGAGATCTTCTGCCTTCAGAGAGGGATTGAACACCAATACAGCGCTGCGTATACACCGCAACAGAATGGAGTGGCTGAAAGGAAGAACAGAACATTAATTGAAGGAGCCAGAACAATGCTGGCTGATTCGAAGCTTCCTGTGGTGTTTTGGGCTGAAGCTGTTGCTACAGCCTGTTATGTTCTGAATAGAGTCTTAACTGTTAAAAGACTTGGTAAGACGTGTTATGAGCTTATGCATGGGAGAAAGCCCAACTTGAGTGGTCTTGAACCATTCGGGTCCCCTTGTTCGATTTTAAAGACAAATTCTAATTTGGTGAAGTAGCCGATGAAGGAATCTTAGTCGGTTATGTTGTTGGGACTCCCAACAGACGTGTCTTTAATACATCGACCAGCAAGGTTGAGGTGGTGTGTAACACCGATATCACTAGTTACCAACCGCCAAAACCAAGCAACGGACCTGCTGAGTTTTTCGACTATGTTAAACTTTTTAAGTCTTTTAACATACCGTATTTGGATATTGCTGAAGAAGAAGAGAGAGTTGCTACGAAGTTGATCCTTGATGAGGAAGAAAACCTATTGCAAAGACAGCTGATCGATAAATGTCAACCTTCCTCATCAAATGCTGTCGATACCCCTGCTGCCTCGACTGAAGAAGAAATTTTCAATCCATTTCACTCTCAGCATGAAACAACCATTGACGAGCTCTCTTCTAACTTGGAAGACAATTTGCATGTCGGTTCTGTTCCGACCACCAGAATTCATAAAGATCACCCTTTGGAGAATGTGATTGGTGATGTGTCCTCTGGTGTACAAACTAGACGTAGCTTGAATGAGCACACCTGTGTTTACACAAGCATCAAGGAGACAGGCATAATCAACGAATGCTTGTACACTTGCTTTTTCAGCCAGATTGAACCGAAGAATTATCAAATGGCTCTCAAGGACAGCTCGTGGGTCGAAGCTATGCAAGAAGAGTTGGCTCAATTCAAGAAAATGGAAGTTTGGACTTTGGTTGAAAAACCGAAGCATGTGCATGCGATAGGCACAAAATGGGTGTTTAAGTGCAAGAGAGATGAGAAAGGGATTATCATAAGAAACAAGGCGAGGCTAGTCGTTAAAGGTTTTAATCAACAAGAGGGGATTGATTATAATGAAGTGTTCGCTCCTGTCGCAAGGTTGGAAGCCATTAGATTGTTTTTGGCGTTCGCTGCTTATAAGAAGATGAAGGTATTTCAGTTGGATGTGAAGAGTGCGTTTCTGAATGGGAAAGTTGATGAGGTAGTGTATGTTGAGCAACCTCCGGGTTTTCCTGACCCAGACTTTCCTGATCACATGTACAAGTTAAGCAAGGCATTGTATGGACTACATCAGGCACCTCGTGCCTGGTATTCAACTTTATCAGATTACTTGCTTGAAAATGGGTTTGAAAGAGGGAAGATAGATAGCACGTTGTTCTTCAAGAGAGATGGAAGCGACTTCCTGCTGGTGCAAGTCTACGTGGATGACATTATCTTTGCTGCATCAAAAGTCTCCATGTGTCAAGATTTTGAGGCCGTCATGAAAAAGAGGTTTGAAATGAGTGCTATGGGTGAACTAACTTTCTTTTTAGGATTGCAGGTTGATCAGAAGAAGGATGGGATGTTCATTCATCAGGCCAAGTATGTCCATGATGTGCTTAAACGCTTCAAGATGGAGGACATCACTCCATTCGACACTCCAATCTGCGTCAATCACAAATTGGGTGCTGAGTCAGACGGTGATGCAGATGTGGACCCAACTCAATATCGGGTTATTATAGGTTCTTTAATGTACTTAACTGCTTCTAGGCCTGATATAATGTTTGCTGTTTGTCTTTGTGCACGCTTTCAGGCAAACCCAAAAGAATCTCATCTGAAGGGTGTGAAGAGGATACTGAGGTATCTCAAGGGCAAACCGAAGCTGGGGTTGTGGTACCCGAGAGGAGGAGACTTGGAGCTAGTCGCTTACACAGATTCTGATTATGGCGGGTGCAATCAGAGTCGGAAGTCAACAACTGGAGGATGTCAGTTTCTTGGTGGCAGATTGGTGTCGTGGCAATGCAAGAAATAGACTTCGGTCGCAATTTCAACCTGTGAAGCAGAATACATGGCAGCGTCCAACTGCTGCTCCCAGGTTCTTTGGATTCAACAACAGTTGCGCGACTATGGTCTGAATTTCTTACTTACTCCTATTTGCATTGATAACACAGCTGCTATCTCAGTAACTAACAATCCCGTGAAGCACAGTAAAACTAAACATATTGACATACGTAATCATTTTATACGGGATTGTGCTGAGAAGAAACTGATTGTGCTTGAAAAGGTGGATACGCTTGATAATTTCGCTGATCTTTATACTAAAGCGTTTGACAAAACAAGATTTCAAAACCTTATCGAGCTGAATGGGATGATCAATCCCGAGTAACCATGCTTTTCATGTTCTATTTAAAAAAAAAAAAAAAAAAAAAAAAAACGTCACTATCGCTTAAAAATATGTCGGTTGCCTCAGTTGAAGGACTTGTCTTCGGATATGTTTTGGTCCTCATTTTCTACTTGTAGAATTTGAGGATAGCCATTAACCAGATGACTGAAAGTGACCGGGGCGGTTTTTGATGAGTTTTCATTCTTTCGCTTAAAATTACTCGATCATACTTAGTTAGAAGGACACATACTAGTATGTGGTCGGTCCAGCTGATCCATTGGATCTTCGGGATAGCCGTTTACCTGAAGACTTTGTTTTGGTCGGGGCGATTAATGTTAAAATTTTTTAAAAGGGAAATGAAATTATTTTTCAAGTCTACTACTTCGTAAGAAGTTCGTTTACTAGGTTTAACAGGAAATTGATCCAACCTTGGAAAATGATAGATATACTGATTCTGTGTGCTTAACTAGTGAAGTTATTAGGCTTAAAAGGCTTTAGGACAGTTATTGTATGTCATGGTAGCTTTTTATGGTGCGTAAAAGTAGATGTGATACAAACTAAATCTACTTGATTTTACGTGGAAACTCCTTACGAGTTTTGCATGTCTTCATATATATCTTTCCGAATGATAGGCAGAAAAGCGATTACCCAGTCATACACGAGCCCATAAGTGTTCTGATTCCCGTGAAGATAGCGTTTCAAGAAACTGCAGTGATCCAGATTCGGGACTTGCAGTTGTTTACTACTCTGAAGTCTATATGAATGTTTGAATAAAAAAAAAAAAAAAAAAAAACTTGTGAGTTATTGAAACATTCTAGAATTCAAAATATCAAGACTTCTTAATCATGGAGTAAGAAAGAGAACGGGAAGCAGATGAAGAGTAATTACAAACTTAATCAGACACTAAGGGTCGAGGTCAATTCGGGGTGACTTGGGGAAAGCCAAATATGCTTTGAGAATAGATAGGAGGCATCATAATCTCTGAGTTGTTGCCCACTTAATTTTTGAGCTTAATTGAACTTAACTCGTATCACAGAAACGATGAAAACCATCTTAAGTTATTTACCTGCCTACAACCTGTTTCCTTCTGTCATAATACAGCTAAACACGGATCTATGTGACAGTAACGTAATTAGTATGATTTCTGTTCGGATCTTTTCTAAAACGTAGTAGTCCCTATCGAGACTGAAATTTGATCCCTTATACTTTATTTAAAAAAAAAAAAAAAAAAGTTTTTTGTACTTAGGTAGTTTTATAATTTTGTATCTGGTTACTTGGACTTGATCGTGTCATTTAATTCTTAAAGGGAAGTTTTAAAAGTTAATTGAAAAATGTTCAAATTATAAGGGTTGATTTTGTAAATATCGGCGAAGTTGTTAAACAGGCGAACTTGTGAATAACTTCGCCTAGGCGAAGTTAACCGTAACTTCGCCTGTATAACATCGTCCCTATATAAGGATTTTCAAAGGTCAAACTGTTCATATTTTTCAAATTCAGCGAACTTATCAGTAAAACCCTAAGCGAACTTCTCGATAACTTCGCGAAGTTATCTGTCGATTCATCTTTGCTATCTTTCTTCGATTTCAAACAGATTTATAGGTTTGTTGGGTCATCATATCGTATAATCAATGTTCATTGATGTTAATCTGAGGTCGTTTCGACTTGTTTCGTGACCTCGGTCGATCGACCTTTGTTACCGGATTGTCAAAACTGGTTTTTACGTGGTCATGAACAAAACGATTGTCCAGATACTCTTAATATCATGTGTTTTAGGCTCCTAAATCGTCAAAATTGACCGAAACATCAGATTTTCCGACTTAGATTCTGCTTACTGTTGTCGTTTCAGATTCAGGCGAACTTAAGGTTTAGGCGAAGTTATCCGTAACTTCGCCTGAGTCTAAACTTCGCCTGAGGCGATGTTGTGGTGAGGCAAAGTTATCATTAACTTCGCCTGGACCTTTTAAATTAGTTAATTATTAGACGAACTTAAAGTTGAAGCGAAGTTGTCCCCCAACTTCGCCCCAACTTTAACTTCGCCTATACAGATTTTTTCACAACTTCGCACATGGTAACAAGCGAACTTGTGGTACGCCTTAACGTTTATCTAACTTGGTTCGTTTGTTACAGATATGGCTACAGTAGCAAGTGCTGGAGGTGCTGGAGGTGACGATGGAGATAATCAGAGGCAATTCTTTCCGGGTCACAACATGTTCATCACCTTAGACCCGGAAGCGAGCGGTGTTGAGGATTACAGCGAGATAATCACATTCCTCATTCGCTCGAGGATATTTCACGCAATCACTACGACTCTGCCGATTTCCTTACCCAATATTGAGGATTTCTGGCAGACGGTGGAATACGATTGCCGCGTTGAGCCCCCGGTTATGCGAGCAACCGTCAACAATCAAGAGGTTCAGTTCTCATCTGAACAAATACGGGTGGCTTTACGGTTCGGTGAGGAGACTAGGGATGACCCTACAGAGTTTGTGGCTCCGTTCCGTGATGGAGCGTTTCTCCGAATGGGCTATTCTGGTCCATTAGGTGATACTCAGAGGAGGAAGGGTTTCCTACTTGATCAGTGGCGCTTCCTCATGCACGTAATGATTGTCTGCATGTCTGGGAGGAAGGCGGGCACTGACGGAATGGGTGCGACCATGCAGTCCGCAATGACTGCTCTGACTTATAACAAACGTTATAGCTTCAGTCAGATGGTCTTTTATGAGATCGATAGACAGAGGAGAGCGATGGCCCGTGAGAGGTTCATCATGTATCCAAGATTCATTCAGATGATCTTGAATCATGTTGCTCCCACGTTGCCTCAACGACGCCCAATACGATACGTGGAGAATGTGAGCAAACGTATCTTCGCTCAATGCCGCACATCCAGTGCGAGGAGCAAGCCTGAACTGCGTCCAAGGCATACTCCACTCTTTGTGTACTTAATAAACCTGGGGTATGTGCCAGCTCGTGGGGATGAGTTCAGAGACCCTCAACCACGACAGGTAGGAGCACCTCGAGATGTACCTGCTGTGCCTGTTGTGTCGGCTGAGGAGGATGTGGACCTTGATGCTGCATTTGGCGGCCAAGGATTCTTCGACATGGACCGGTTTGATCCGCAAGAAAAGGTGCAGGTCTCTGCTGCACAGGTTCGGGAAGTGCGTGTTACTAGAGCAGCTACGACGGTGGCTGACTTAGATCTTGATGATGTTATGGATGAGGCGAGAAGAATGTTGGTGACACGAGAAAGGACGTTAGGGAAGAGAAAGAGGACAGTTGATGATACTGAGTCAGAAGAAGAAGAAGAGGATATTCACAAGTTGATTAGACGTTCAAGACGGGAAAGGACAGGTGCAGGTATGGGAGCTGGAGAGACTTCAAGAGTTGTACGTTTCGCTCCATCCGCACTGTCAGGTATGTCGATTATTCCTACATCTGTACAGGTCACAGGTTTAAGCGCCGCGGATGTTCCCGTGGTGGTTACATCAGCTGTCGGCATCCCATCCATCACACTACAGATGACGACTCCGGAGATTGTGTCTTTACCACCTCCAACGCTTACTCCTTCAGAGGTGGTGGCACAATTTGTAGAGTCGACAGTCGTTGCAACTGCAGGGTTGTCGGTCACGATACCACCTGCGGTTACGTCCACAACTGCTTCTGATGTCCCGGTTACATTCGAGATCCCTGCTGAGTATACTCAAGACACATCTAACATGAGGTTTGATTTCGATGCAACCCTCTCAGACTCGGAGAGAATAGCTGCACTTGAACGGGTCGTGGCAGAGCAATCGAGGATAAACTTTATCCAGACCCAGGCTATTCAGCGCCTTGTAGCAGAGAATCAACTACAGTCGTCCCTCCTGGTTGAACATGGGCGAATTATAGATGCTATGAAGGAGTTCTTGGCATCTCAGGGGGAGACAAGCTGTAGAGGCGACGAGTTAAGGACAAAGAAGAGGAATGATAGAGACGATGATCCCAATGCATCGAAAGGTGCAGGTGGTGAGTTGCCAAGAACTACTCAAGCTCTTGGGACTTCCACAGCTCAGGGGGAGTCTGCAGGTGCAGTTGGTGGTGATGAGGTGGTGATGGTTGATGATGAAGATGATGTGATTGATGCTTTGAAAGAATTAGATGATGATATGCTAGATGATGATGTGATGTTTGATGATGATGTGCTGCCTATTGAGGAGATTGAGAAGATTGGCGCACAGATTGTGATTGAAGAAGATGTTGAAGAAGGTGAAATAGTAGAAGAAAATGTTGAACACGAGATCCCAGATATTGAGAAAGCCGATATGGGTAATGAGATGGAAAATGATGAGACTGAATGGGAAGAGCAGCCTAGGTGGAAGGAAGGCTATGCTCAGTGGTTCTTCAAAACGAAGAAACCAGCGGTCCCTACAATGTTTAAGAAGAGTTACAATATTAAAGGCTATGCTGAAGCGAAGAAAGGGATTATTTGCTGGATCTATGATGAGCAGTTGAAGCTTTTTGTGATTAAACGGTATGACGGCGTTCAGTATTTTAAAAGAATGTTAAGGTCGTTGAATACACTGCCGGAATGTGAAGTGAAAGACTTAGCCAGATTGGGGTTAATCAATCGAAATGACGATAATATGGCTAGAGTCATTGAGAAAATTGTATGGAGAGAGAGTGTAAAAGAGAAGAAGTTTGAGCTGTTGAAACCGCAGAAGGGAAAACTTGTTAAAGACAAGGATATAGGTTTGAGAGCTGATGGAAAACCTTGGATGGTCATGAAGTATAAACCGATCCGGTGTTTGAAAGAAGTACCGATGAAGCTTATGCCCAAGGATGTGCTTAAAGACCTAAAGTGGTGGTATGTGGATTGTGAGACAGCAGAGGTGGTGATGGAAGACGAGGATGAACAAGAGCTCCTAAGAGTTTACGATCCGATGCATTTGGTAAACTTATCGCAAGCTGATCTGAAGGTGCTTAATGAGAAGAAAATCTTTTATATTCCTGCTTGGAAGGACGAAGCGAGGAAGTATCAAAGAGTTGTGTCAGTTTGTGTTGGAGAAGGAGTGCATGCGTGAAGATACAAGATTGAAGATTACAAGACAAGTGCTTAAAGATCAAGATATGAAGCTACTGCCAAGGGGGAGTCTGTTGGTGCATAATGTCAGTAGTTCATAGTCTAGTGTCTGTAATCGAGTCTGTAATGTTTTATTATGTTTTGTATGTTTAAGCGAAGTTACTGACAAGTTCGCTTAACAGGCGAACTTGTTAGTCAAGCGAAGTTATGGACAACTTCGCCTGAACATGCCAGGCGAAGTTGTCGTGTATTTATAGTCCTAGGTTACGGCTTGATTGTATTCGGTCGTTTAAGTTAGTGTCAGTGGTTAAAGTTCATTGTAACGTGAGGACGAGAGTCTGTAACGGTGATATTACATCACGTGTTTGAGTTATAATATAACGTGTGTTCGTGTTTCGTGTGTTCGTGTGATTCGTGTTCTATACTCGTAACGATCTACGCAGGGATTCCGCACCTGAGTAGACCGAGATATCTCGTGCGATCCGTCCAGGGAACCTACATGGTACACTGCCAGCAAGTTTATCAAGGAGAAAGCCAATTTTCCTAACTTTAAGTTGGATGATGTAATTGGATTTCTCAAGGCTGCAAAATATGAGATGATTGAAAATCATATGATTAGAGAGGACAAGCCAAGTTTTCAAGTGAAAAATGCTCTAGTAGCACCAGTGGGCAACCTCTCAATCAATAACCAGCAGCCTATTATTGAAGAGCCATCAGAAACAAGTTCAACATGTAGTGGCCTGTCAAGGTTTAATGTTCAGCTGATTGAAGATGATACTACCTCTACCTCAAATGGGCAGTCAACATTTATGCAGAACAATAATGCTCAAGGAACAGACTATCAAGCATTGTTCTCTATGTTTACTGAGTCATATCATTCCTTTGTCGCCAAGGACCTGGATCAACACAAGTTTTGTGTAGGAAGATCTTAAGCAAATCGATGCTGATGACTTGGAAGACATGGACATAAAGTGGCAGGCAGCAATGTTAGCCGTGAGGAGCAAAAGGTTGTATAACAAAACTGGAAGAATAAGCTTCAATTGAGCGAATGAGAGAATCGGCTTTGACAACTCAAAAGCCATCTGTTATAATTGTCAAGAACCAGGACATTTTGCTAGAGAGTGCAACATGCCAAAGCAAGTTGGTAATCAAGTGAATCAGAACCAATTCTATCAATACCAGAATCAGAACTTCCAACACCAGAGAAATCAAATTAGTAACCAAAACCCCTATCAAAATCCAAACAGACCCCAGCAACAAACTGTTGGTACATGATGTCAGTAGTTCAGTATATAGTGTCTGTAATCGAGTCGTTTGGATTTGTGTTTTGTATGTAGCTGAGTTAGCTCACAAGTTTGCTGATACAGGCGAACTTGTTGAGTAAGCGAAGTTAGTGACAACTTCGCCTGAACATGCCAGGCGAAGTTGTCGTGGTTATATAGCCTTAGGTTACGGCTGAGTTAGTAACGAAGTTGTTAGTTTACGTGTAACGAGTTGTGTAATCAGTGATTGATATCACGTGTTTCCAGTTGCAATATACAACGTGTCTTTGCTTATTGTAACGTGTGTTTAATCGTGTCAGCTCGTATCGTCTTCTACGCTCGTAACGTCTTACGTAGGGATTCCGCACCTACGTAGAACGAGATATTCCGTGTAGATCCGGCTGGGAACCTACAATTGGTATCAGAGCTGTTGCACGTGATTGTGTGGTTCGGGATTATCACGCGGGTGTAGAAATCGTTCCGTTCGACTATTCGCGGGACGAGTTTACCGAGTTTTTGTGTCCTACTCACCTCCCACCATCATAAACAACCCATAACACCTTCACAAACCAAGCAAAATCCAGAAATCAAACCTGCAAAACCATCGTGTTCATCAGGCGAAGTTGCCGTCACTGTTCGTAGGGTTTCGGCGAAGATATAAGGTTAAGCGAAGTTATCCACAACTTCGCCTAGCTTACAAGTTCGCCTAAGCGAAGTTACCCACAACTTCGCCTAGCTCACAAGTTCGCTTAACTTAAGCGAAGTTATTCTCAACTTTGCCTTTTCAGGCGAATTTAAAAAAGGGAGCGAAGTTCAGAATCAGCGAAGTTCAGACTTAAGCGAAGTTATCCACAACTTCGCCTGCAGTACTGTTAAAAATAAAATTTTTATTTTTCGGGTTTCTTTGTGTTTCGTGAAAGATGTCTTCAATAAATATTACGGAACTGGTGAAGATGGAAGTGGAAGCGGGTTCAGCTACTAAGGCACCGAAGATGCTTAAGGGAACCGATTTTGTGGCGTGGAAGGATCGGTTTGAGCAATATGTCAAATACCAAGATGCTAAGATGTGGGTGTGCATACAAGATGGTTACATTCCACCAACTGCTGAGTATGAGGGTCGTGATCAGATTAAAAAATACAAAGAGATGGAAGAAGAAGAAAAGAAAATGTATGAGGCTGAAAGCAAAGCTCATGCAGCGATAACAATGGCTCTTCCACAAGAGATTCTTCACACCTTCAGGAAGTATAAAACTGCTAGAGAGCTTTGGGAAGCACTTGAAAACCGTTTTGAGGGTAATGTGGGGATTCGTACATCAAAGATTAAACTACTTAAAACCCAATTCTCGGTATTCAAGTACTTGAAGAATGAATCACTTTATGATATCTCACGAGATATTATCATCTGATGACCGAACTCAGCAACTATACCATTACTTACAAAGAAGATGAGATAGTTGAAAAGCTTCTTGATGCTCTCCCACCGAAATGGGAGATGTACACTGTCTTGATGAGAGAAGACAAAGAGTTTGCCGACTATGACTTGGAAACAGCAGTCAACAAACTAAGAACTTTTGAACTTAACATGGTTCGAAAAGAGACACCAACTGATCAGGTTCAGGATCCAGGAATGTATGGTACAAAAGTTAACTCAAGTTCAAGTTCGAAGTCTGAATCGTCTGCGTACTACTCAAAAGGAGACTCGGGCGCTAACTCAACACATGAAGGTCATGTATCTCTCAACATGAATGGTGATGTGTGTTTTGTAGCTGGTGGATCAAATGCTTCTAAATCTCAAGCAACCAAGAGTAGTTTTTCCCCAAGTGTTTCGAACAACAACTACTCAAAGATGCCCATGAGTGTTAAATCTGCTGAACAGCAGTTTGCTCTCTATGCATCTTTCATTGCTTCGTATGAAAATTACATTCAAGGTAAGATTGTTGATCCTGCAACGTTAGACGAAGACTATGATCAGATCGATGCTGATGATCTGGAAGAGATGGATCTGCAGTGGCAGATGGCGATGATTGTGAGCAGGGTTAAAAGGTTTATGAAGAAGACTGGTAGGAAGTTTGTTGGTGAAAGACCAGGTTTTGACAAGTCAAAGGTGCGATGTTATAACTGTCAACAAAATGGACACTTTGCGAAGGAGTGCACAAATGAACGTGTAGAACGCAGTCAAAACAGGTCTACACAACAGAGTGGGGGTGGTAATGAGAATAGAGCTATGATATCCAGACAGAACGGGGAGTACAACTGGAATCTGCATGTTGAGGAAGTGTTTGAACAGGCTAATTTGGCGAACATCGAAACTGCAGAAAGTGAGAAGGTGACTGGAGAAAATCAAGCTTTCATGGCCGATGTGACAGATCAGCTCTCCGAGGTAAGTACTAAACTCACTTGTACTAAATGTGAAAATCTGTCTGAACAATTGACAACTATAACTGATCAGTTTGTTAGTTTGGATGCTCAATTTAAAACATTAAAAGAAGATCATCATTTCACTAAAGCTAAAGAAAATAGTTACAAAGTAAAAATAAAAGCTAGTGAGAAAGATATCAGAAGTCTTAAAGCCAATCTAGCTGAGAAAATGCAAGTAATTGATCTTAGTTATGAAGTGTTAGAAGAGAAACCAAACTAATAGCTGAAAGGGATAAACAGATAGCTGATCACCAGGTGAAAGTGGTGGAACTTAACAGAAAAGTTGAGCATTTCAGAAATTCCTCTGCTATACTTGATCACCTCGTTAGTGATCAAGGTTCCCCAGTTAAAAGGGGAGGAATTGGATATCATGAAGTTCCACCACCTTACAATCATAATTACACTTATGATCCTAGTAATCAGAAATATGTTGATGTTGATTTTGGTCAGACAGTCCCGGTTAAGGTTACTATTAAAGAACCAGGAGTTAGTAAAGGCGAAACAAGTAAGCCTGTTTCGAGTGTTAAGATTTCTGTATCTAGTCCAGTCTCATCAAATTCGGACAAGACATCCAAGTCAAGTGAGACAAAAGAAGAGGCAGTGTTACCAAAAAGTGGAGAGAAACATAAAACAAATGAAAAGAATTCTCCACTAAACCCGTATGTCCCACCATATGTGAGACAAACGGGCAGTAATGCAGCCTCAACATCTAAAATAACTATTGAAAATAAAGTTGAACACAGGAGTTGTTTCAGATGTAATCAATTAGGACACCTAATTGCTGATTGCCCTCTGAAGCAGAGATTCAGAGGTATGAGGTCTTCAAAAACTGAGAATAGAACTAACGGTAATCACTATAATGGTAAAAATGAAAACTCATCAAAGTTCAGACATTGGACTAATCCAGGTTTTCAAAGAAAACGATCTCAGTTTTTCTCTGCTAACAACCAAACCATAAGTAATAATTCATTTAATTCACGAAGGTTTGGATGGCCTCATAGTCAATCTACAAGAAGGTATCCTTTTAGGACTTACAGAAATTATACTGATACTAACTTTGGACAGCCAAAGTACGGGATGTATCGACCCAAGACCAATAGGTCTTGGGTCCACAGATTTTAATCCTCTGCTTTAATCGTGCAGGAACAGTTGAACAGGGCTGCAAATAATCTATGGGTTGTGGATAGCGGCTGTTCCCGGTACATTACGGGTAACAAGAGTTTGTTACACGAATGGAAACCTGTTCAGGGAGGAAGAGTGAGTTTCGCTGGAGAGAGCGGTGGAAGGATCACTGGAATTGGGACGGTGACAAACGGAAAGATGATGTTAGAGAATGTAAATTTCGTTGAAGAACTGAAGCATAATCTGCTGAGTGTATCGCAGATTTGTGACAAAGAATACACCGTGCATTTTACCAAGAATGAAGCGATCGTGCTGTATCCTGGTTTCAAGATACCAGAGGATTGGATAGTTATGAAAGCTCCAAGAGAAAAGAATACGTATATTATGGACATGAGGTCGACTGAGATGGCAACAGAAGAATCGTGTCTTCTGTCAAAAGCAACTGAACCGGAATCCGAATTATGGCATAGGAGAATGGGGCATATTCATCTTCGAAAAATGAACTACATTGTCAAGAATGGGCTGGTGCTGGGTGTTCCCTTGAAGAATTTCAACTTTGAAGACCAATGCTTATCGTGCAAAAAGGGAAAGCAACACAAGAAATCCCATCACACCAAGAAGGTTAATTCAATAGTCAGTACCCTAGACCTACTTCACATGGATCTCTTCGGTCCCGTGAATGTAAAAAGCCTAGGTGGAACAACATACTGCTTGGTGATCACTGATGATTTCTCTCGATACTCTTGGGTATATTTCCTGAAGTCAAAAGATGAAACGGTTCAAATGGTAATAAATTTGATTACCAAAGTTGAGAATATTATGGGGAAAAGAGTTAAATACATCAGGAGTGACAATAGGACTGAGTTCAAGAACTATCAGATGGAGATCTTCTGCTTACAGAAAGGGATAGAGCACCAGTACAGCGCTCCGTATACTCCGCAACAAAATGGAGTGGCTGAGAGGAAGAACAGAACGTTAATTGAAGGAGCCAGAACCATGCTGGCTGATTCGAAACTTCCTGTGGTGTTCTGGGCTGAAGCTGTTGCAACAGCCTGTTATATCCTTAATAGAGTTTTAACTGTTAAAAGACTGAATAAAACATGTTATGAACTTATGCATTGGAGAAAGCCCAACTTGAGTGGTCTTGAACCATTCGGGTCCCAGTGTTCGATATTAAAGACAAATTCTAAATTTGGTGAAGTAGCCGACGAAGGAATTTTAGTCGGATACGTTGTTGGGACTCCCAACAGACGAGTCTTTAATACATCGACCAGCAAGGTTGAGGTGGTGTGTAACACTGATATCACAAGTTACAAATCACCAAAACCAAGCACGGGACCCGCTGGGGTTTTCGACTATGATAGGCTTTTTAAATCTTTTAACATACCTTACTTGGATTGTGCAGAAGTTGATGAAAGAATAGCTACGAAGATGATTTATGATGAGGAAGACAATTATGTGCAACGACCGAAGTATGATGAATGTCAGCCTTCCTCGTCAAATGCTGTCGATACCCCTGCACCCCTGATGCCTCTACAGAAGAGGAATTCTTCAATCCGTTTCACTCTCAACAACAATCACCCATTGATGAGCTACCTTCAAACCTGGAAGACAATCTAGATGTCAGTGCGGTTCCGACTACGAGAGTTCACAAAAATCACCCATTGGAGAACGTGATAGGTGATCTGTCCGACGGTGTACAAACAAGACAAAGCTTGAATGAGCACACCTGTGTTTACACAAGCATTAAAGATACGGGCATAATTAACGAATGCTTGTACACCTGCTTCATCAGCCAGATTGAACCAAAGAACTATCAAATGGCTCTCAAGGACAGCTCGTGGGTCGAAGCCATGCAAGAAGAGTTAGCCCAGTTCAAGAAAATGGAGGTATGGAATTTGGTTGCAAAACCGAAGAATGTGCATGCGATTGGCACCAAATGGGTTTTCAAATGCAAGGGAGATGAGAAAGGGATTATTATCAGGAACAAAGCGAGGCTGGTGGTAAAAGGTTTTAATCAGCAAGAGGGGATCGATTACAATGAGGTGTTTGCTCCTGTAGCAAGATTGGAAGCCATTCGATTGTTTTTGGCATTTGCTGCACACAAGGAGATGAAGGTATTTCAGTTAGACGTGAAGAGTGCGTTCCTTAACGGTAAAGTTGATGAGGTAGTGTGCGTTGAGCAACCTCCGGGTTTTCTTGACCCAGACTTTCCCGATCATGTGTACAAGCTAAGTAAAGCGCTATATGGGCTACATCAGGCTCCTCGTGCCTGGTACTCAACACTATCTGATTACTTGCTTGAGAATGAGTTTGAAAGGGGAAAGATTGATAGCACACTGTTCTTTAAGAGAAAAGGAAGCGAATTTCTTCTGGTGCAAGTCTACGTGGACGACATCATCTTTGCTACATCAAAAGTCGCCATGTGTCAGGAATTTGAGGCCGTCATGAAAAAGAGATTTGAAATGAGTTCTATGGGTGAACTAACTTTCTTTTTAGGACTGCAGGTTGATCAGAAGAAAGATGGGATGTTCAATCATCAGACGAAGTATGTCCATGACGTTCTCAAACGCTTCAAGATGGAGGACAGCACTCCATACGATACTCCAGTCTGCGTCAACCATAAATTGGGTGCTGATTCAGACAACGATGCAGACGTGGACCCAACCCAATATCGGGCAATAATAGGTTCTTTAATGTACTTAACTGCTTCTAGACCTGATATTATGTTTGCAGTTTGTCTTTGTGCACGCTTTCAGGCAAACCCAAAAGAATCTCATTTGAATGGTGTGAAGAGAATATTGCGATATCTCAAAGGCAAGCCTAAACTGGGGTTGTGGTACACGAAAGGAGGAGACTTGGAGTTGGTCGCCTACACGGATTCTGATTATGGAGGGTGCAATCAGAATCAGAAGTCAACAACAGGTGGATGTCAGTTTCTTGGAAGCAGATTAGTGTCATGGCAATGCAAGAAGCAGACCTCAGTCGCCATTTCAACCTGTGAAGCAGAATATATGGCAGCATCCAACTACTGCTCCCAGGTTTTTTGGATTCAACAGCAATTGCGCGATTATGGTCTGAATTTCACTCATACTCCTATTTGCATTGATAACACTGCTGCTATCTCAGTAACTAACAATATCGTAAAGCACAGTAAAACTAAACATATTGACATCCGTCATCATTTTATACGGGATTGTGCTGAGAAGAAACTGATTGTGCTCGAAAAGGTTGATACGTTAGATAATTTCGCTGATTTGTTCACTAAAGCGTTTGACAAAAACTGTTTTCAAAACCTTGTTGAGCTGAATGGGATGATCAATCCCGAGTAACCGTGTATTTAGTCTTTGCTTAAAAAAAAATAAATAAATAAATAAAAAATAAAAAAAAAAAAAAAAAACTTCACTATTGCTTAGAATTATGTCGGTTGCCTCAGTTTGAAGGACATATCTTCGGATATGTTTGGTCCTCATTTCTACCTGTAGAATATGAGGATAGCCATTAACCAGATGACTGAAAGTGACCGGGGCGATTTATGATGTGTTTTTATTCTTTCGCTGAAAATTAGTCATTCATAAGTAGTTAGAAGGACACATACTTGTATGTGGTCGGTCCAGCTGATCCATTGGATCTTCAGGATAGCCGTTTACCTGAAAACTTCAATTTGATCGGGGCGATTGAAGTTAAAATTTTTTCGGGAAATGAAATTATTTTTCAAGTCTACTACTTCGTAAGAAGTTCCTTTACTATGATTAATATAAAATTGATCCAACCTTGGAAAGTGATAGATATACTGATTCAGTGTGCTTAACTAGTGAAGTTATTAGGCCTAAAAGACTTTAGAACAGTCATTGTATGTCATGGTAGCTTTTTATGGTGCGTAAAGATATAAGTGATAGTAACTAAACCTACTCGATTTTACGTGGAAACTCCTTAAGAGTTGTGCATGTCTCCATATATATCTTTCCGTATGATAGGCAGAAAAGCGATTACCCAGTCATACACGAGCCCGTGAGTGTTCTGATTCCCATGAAGATAGCGTGTCAAGAAACTGCAGTGATCCAGATTCGGGACTTGCAGTTGTTTACTACTCTGAAGTTTGTGTAAATACTTAAAAAAAAAAATGTGTGTTATTGAGACATTCTAGAGTTCATAATGTTAATACTTCTCAATCAAGATGTAAGAAAGAGAACGGGAAGAAGAGTCTGAAGATCGAAGAGTAATTACTATTTAATCAGACACTACGGGTCGACGTCAACTCGGGGTGACTTGGGGAAAGCCAAATACGCCTTGAGAATAGATAGGAGGCATCATAATCTCTGAGTTGTTGCCCATTTAAGTTTTGAGCTTAATTGAATCTAACCCGTATCACAGAAACAATGAAAACCATTCTAAGTTATTTACCTGCTTACAACCTGTTTCTTTATGTCATAATACAGCTGAACACGGATCTGTGTGACAGTCACTTAATTAGTATGATTCCTGTTCGGATCTTTTCTAAAACATGGTAGTCTCTATCGAGAATGAAATTTGATCCCGTGTACTTTATAGTTAAAATATTTTTCTACTTATGTAGTTGTTTGATTTTATACCTGGTTATTTGGTCTTGATCGTATCATTTAACGCTTTAAAGGTTGTTTTAAAACTTAATTGCAAATTGTTCAAATTTTAGGTTTTGTTTTTGAAAATTTTGATATCGGCGAACTTATCAATAACTTCGCCTGTATAACTCTGACCCTTTATAAAGGAAATTAAAGGTCAAACTGTTCATTATTTCAAAAACAAGCGAACTTATCTTTCGTTAACCCAGCGAACTTATTTCCTAAACCCTAAGCGAATTATCGTATCGATCTCATCTGTGTTAATCTTTTTCGATTTCAACTCCGATTAAAGGTGTGTAGGGTTAGTGTGTCGAATATTCACCGTAATTGATGTTATTCAGAGGTCGCATCGACTCGTTTCGTGACCACGAACTTTCGAAACCTTAACATCCGTTTTTGAACTTATTTTTACGTGGTCATACTCAACTTAATCGTCTAGATCGTCTTAAAAACGTGTTTTACGAGATCCGCGATCTCCAAATTGTCCAAATCAATCCGTTCGAAAACCTAACTGTTGTCGTTTCATATTCGGCGAAGTTACAGTTTAGGCGAAGTTATCCGTAACTTCGCCTGATAATTAATTATGTAACAGTATATGAGGCGATGTTGTGGTTAGGCGAAGTTACGATTAACTTCGCCTGGCCCTTTTTACTTAACTGTTATCCGGCGAAGTTCAAGTTGAAGCGAGGTTGTTCCCAACTACGCCCCACCTCTAACTTCGCCCATACAGAATAAATCACAACTTCGCTCATGGTAACAGGCGAACTTGTGATTTTCCTTGACATTTATCTAACTTAGCCTGTTTGTTACAGAAATGGCTGCTGTAGCTGGAGCAGGCGGGTCAGGCGGTGATGATGGAGGAGACAACCAACGACAGTTTTTCCCGGGTCATAACATGTACATAACATTAGACCCGGATGCGAGCGGAGTTGATGATTTCAGCGAGATCATCACGTTTCTCCTTCGCTCGCGTATATTCCACGCGATTACAACAACACTGCCGATATCCTTGCCAAACATTGAGGATTTTTGGCAGACCGTGGAGTATGACTGTCGCGTCGAGCCCCCGGTGATGCGAGCAACGGTCAACAATCAGATTGTTCAGTTCTCATCTGAACAGATCCGGGCGGCTTTGCAATTTGGCGATGAAACAAGAGAAGATCCGACAGACTTTGTAGCTCCTTTCCGAGATGGAGCGTTTCTGAGAATGGGATACTCTGGTCCCTTGGGAGATACTCAGAGATGCAAGGGGTTCTTACTAGACCAGTGGCGCTTTCTCATGCATGTCATGATCGTGTGCATGTCAGGGAGAAAGGCTGGTACTGATGGGATGGGCGCGACCAAGCAGTCGGCGATGACTGCTCTGACTTACAATAAGCGTTACAGCTTTAGTCAGATGGTCTTCTATGAGATAGATCGACAGAGAAGAGCGGTGGCGCGTGAGAGATTTCTCATGTATCCAAGATTCATTCAGATGATCTTGAATCATGTTGCTCCAATGCTACCTCAGCGCCGCCCAATCAGATATGTAGAAAGTGTGAGTAAAAGAATCTTCGCCCAGTGCAGATCTTCCAGTGCGAGGAGTAAACCTGAGCTCCGTCCTCGACATACTCCTTTATTCGGGTACTTGATCAACCCAGAGTATGTCCCAGCTCGTGGGGACGAGTTTCGGGATCCTCAACCACGACAGGCTGGAGCGCCTCAAGCTATACCTGCTGCTCCTGTTGTGTCACCGGAGGAGAATGTAGACCTTGATGCTGCATTTGGTGGTCAAGGCTTCTTTGATATGGATCGGGTTGATCCTGAAGAAAATGTGCAAGTATCATTTGAAAGGGTTTCGAGGGTGAATGTGACTAGGGCAGCTACAACGGTGGCTGACTCTGATTCTGAAGATGAGTTGGCTGAAGCGAGACGAATTTTGGTAACTCAAGAACGAACTCATGGGAAAAGGAAGAGAACTGATGATGACAGCGAGTCAGATTATGAGGAAGAAGTGCATCAGTTGATTCGGAGATCAAGAAGGGAACGGGCAGGTGCAGGTTCGGGAGCTGGTGAGGGCTCAAGGGTGGTACGTTTCACTCCACCAGCACTGTCCGGTATGACCATAGTTCCTTCTTTATTACCAGTTACAAGGCCAAGCGCCACGGACGTTCCCGTGGTGGCTACCACATCTGCATTTGGCCTCCCACCCACTACATTTCAACTATCGGCTCCGGAGATTGTATCGTTGCCGCCTCCAACTCTTACTCCAATGGAGGTCGTGGCAAGATTTATTGAGTCGACAGTTGTGGCCACGGCAGGGTTATTAGTTACGATACCACCTGCGGTTACGTTTACGCCTACTTCTGAGGTCCCGGTTACATTGGAAATCCCTCCTCAGTATACTCAAGATATATCACATCAGAGGTTTGATTTCGATGTAACCTTATCAGACTCTGAACGAATAGCAGCACTTGAACGGGTCGTGGCAGAACAATCAAGGGTGAATCTTATCCAGACCCATGTTATTCAACGCCTCGTTTCAGAGAATCAGATACAGTCGTCCCTGCTGATCGAACATGGCAAAATCATTGATGCTTTGAAGGTGTTTTTGGCATCTCAGGGGGAGACGAGCTGTAAGGGCGATGAGCTGAGGACTAAGAAGAGAAATGATCGAGACGATGATCCCAATGCATCGAAAGGTGCAGGTGGAGAGTTGCTAAGAACTGAACAAGCTCTTGGGACTTCCACAACTCAGGGGGAGTCAACAAGTGCAGCTGGTGGTGATGATGTGGTTGTAGTGGATGTTGAGGAGATGGATGATGAGTATATAGGTGATGATGATATATTACCAGTTGATGAGATAGAGAAGATTGGTGCAGAGATTGTGATTGATAATGATATTGAAGAGGGAGAGATTGTAGAAGAGAATGTGGAGCATGAGATTCCGGAAGTCGATAAGGCAGATATGAGTCAAGAGATTGGAAATGATGAGACTGAATAGGAAGAGCAGCCTAGATGGAAAGAAGGCTATGCTCAGTGGTTTGTAAAAACGAAGAAACCGGCGGTCCCTACTATGTTTAAGAAGAGTTACAACATTAGAGGCTATGCTGAAGCGAGAAAGGGGATTATATGCTGGATATATGATGAGCAGTTGAGGCTCTTTGTGATTAAAAGGTATGATGGTGTTCAGTACTTCAAGAGGCTGTTGAGATCATTGAATACATTGCCAGAATGTGAAGTGAAAGACTTAGCCAGATTGGGGTTAATAAACAGAAGTGATGATAACATTGCTAGAGTCATTGGGAAGATTGTTTGGAAGGAAAGTATAAAAGAGAAGAAGTTCGAGCTGTTGAAACCACAAAAGGGAAAACTCATTGAAGACAAAGATAGAGGGATGAGAGCAGATGGCAAGCCTTGGATGATTATGAAGTATAAGCCGATCCGGTGTCTAAAAGAAGTGCCGATGAAACAAATGCCCAAGGATGTGCTGAAAGAGCTGAAGTGGTGGTATGTAGATTGTGAAACAGCTGAAGCAGTAATGGAGGACGAAGATGAACAAGAGCTGCTGAGAGTCTATGATCCGATGCATCTAGTGAACTTATCTGAAGCTGATCTGCAGGCGCTGAATGAGAAGAAGAGATTTTATATTCCTGCTTGGAAAGACGAAGCGAGGAAGTATCAAAGAGTTGTTTCGGTATGTGTACGAGGAGTGCATGCTTAAAGATGAAGATACAAGATTGTTGAAGATTACAAGACACGTGTTTGAAGATAAAGATTGAAGCTACTGACAAGGGGGAGTCTGTTGGTACATGATGTCAGTAGTTCAGTATATAGTGTCTGTAATCGAGTCGTTTGGATTTGTGTTTTGTATGTAGCTGAGTTAGCTCGCAAGTTCGCTGATACAGGCGAACTTGTTGAGTAAGCGAAGTTAGTGACAACTTCGCCTGACCATGCCAGGCGAAGTTGTCGTGGTTATATAGCCTTAGGTTACGGCTGAGTTAGTAACGAAGTTGTTAGTTTACGTGTAACGAGTTGTGTAATCAGTGATTGATATCACGTGTTTCCAGTTGCAATATACAACGTGTCTTTGCTTATTGTAATGTGTGTTCAATCGTGTTAGCTCGTTTCGTCTTCTACGCTCGTAACGTCTTACGTAGGGATTCCGCACCTACGTAGAACGAGATATTCCGTGTAGATCCGGCTGGGAACCTACACAAACATTTCAACCCCAAAGAAACAATCAAATGCAGATACACACTAATCAGAACAGAGTTAATTGGAACAATGTGAATCAGGCTAGGGATCAAGGAAATGTTGCAGTAACTAGGGTGCCTCAGGATGGGGAGTTTGATTGGAGCAATCATGCAGCTGAGATTGAGAAGGCAAATGTTGCATTTATGGCTATAGTGCAGGACAAGCCTGAATCTTCAAGTGTGCAGGTACAATATGATATTTCAATTTCTGATCTTCTTATTACTATTGATGAACTAAATCAGGAGATTGGAAAGTGGAAAACTGATTGTGGGAGAAAGGAAGCATTCTTGAATGTATATGAAGCCAGTGAAGCAACTTATGAAAATAAAATCAAGGGGCTTGAAGAGGATTGTATGCACGCATACCAAAACCAATCAAAAATGACAGTTGAAATTGAGGGGTTGAAGAAGATGTATACTGAAGAGAAATTGAATAATGCTGACTTGTTAATTCAAATGGAATTCTTGAAGAACCTTGTTTCTACAGGAAATATAGTGGTCTAAGTGGATAAGATGACCAAGGAAGAGAAGTACAAAAAGGTGCCACCACCTTCCTATGATAGCTACCCACTGAAAGTAGACAAGAAGAGCAGAAGTGAATATCTGAAATAATTCAAGAATGTGTTTGATGATAAAGATGATTTTGTAAAACAGTATGATGATGGGTTTGTTGATTAGAATGGAGAGTTTGCAGTAAAACAGAATGAGGAAACAGAAATGTAGACAAATGCAAAGAAGGATGATCATAAAAAGAAATGGAGTGAGTACTCAAATGAAGATAGTAATTGCAGCTGTGGGAGCACAAATCATCTAAGGGAAAAAAGAAAAAGGGATCCAGTAAGAAGAAAAGTGAAAAGATTCCTCTTATGCCAAAGATGACTCCAAAGTTGAAGAAGCACTATGAAAAGATTAGAAAAGAACATGTAGTGTTTGACATTTGTGTTAGACCACAATCTGAAATCCAGAAAAGTAGCAATGAAATCTTCGTATGATCAGTCACATCCTCCAATCTATCCAGTCTTCTCAAACCATGAACTATTTGACATTGGAGATGTGGAGTATGTACCAATGAGAAGATCTGTTGGAGAAGAAAAGGGAAGTTGTTCAAGAACCTTATCCAAGTTGAAGCCTGTAGTGTTTGTCAAAGAGAAATATCATCTGGAGCCTGATCTGAACAAACCAATCAAAATGGACTTCAACAACTTTTTATGTCCTAAAACTTCCCTAGGCTTTTGACTTCCCCAAACCCAGTGACAAAATTAAAGACAAGCAATTGCTTGAAGACATGGGGAGCTATGCCAAGGTTTGGGGCAAGAAGTGTGATGCCTATGGTCATCACACTAACTCTTGCTGGTTTGAAGAGGAAGAGTTTGTTGTTCCTAATGTGGTCTGTGGCTTTGACATGAAAGGATACAAGAAAATGTATCAAAGATACTTAAATGAAGAAAAAGGCAGTTCAGATGATGAAGAGAAAAGGTCAGTGCTAGAAAAGAGACTGAAACAAGTCTTGAAGATCAAGGATGAAGCATGGTTATCGAACAAACCTGCAAAGAACAGAAGGTCAAGTTACAAATGAAAAGAAAAGATTACACCTGGTGTTCTTAATGGGGATGAGAAATTTTTTATGAAGCAGGGTTATGAACCAAGAGGGTTCCAATGGAAAACTAAGGAGTTGACTGAAAAGAAAGACTATGTGAATGAGCAAACTGAAGAATTAATCAAGTCACAAGTTGTGAAGGCTGGGTCAGATTCAGACTCAGAAGAAGAATGTGAAGTTGTGTATGAAGACCCACTTCCAGTTCCAGTTCCAACTCCTGATGAATCGTCACCTAACACTGAATTACAAACTGACGCAGTTTGTGACTCAAAATCCAACTAATTCTATTTTGTATATATGTGTAGGAACAATCCTTGAACAGTAATGACTTATGGTACATGGACAGTGGATGTTCCAGGCATATAACCTGTGACAAGAGTGTTCTCATCAACTATGAAAGAAAATATGAAGGGTCAGTTGCTTTTGGGAGTGATGAAAAATGGAGGGAAGATTGTTGGAAGAGGAACACTCTCCAATGGCAAAGTATCCCTTTAGAATGTGTTGCATGTTGAAGGACTACAATACAATCTACTCAGCATTTCTCAAGTTTGTGATAAAGGGTACAAGGTGGCCTTCAATGATGAACACTGTCTGATTTTGAAGCCTGAGTTTGTGATTCCAATTGAGATGATCATGATGATGGCTCCAAGAAATGGCAACCTCTATGAGCTAAGAATGAACACTGCTACAATAGAGGTGGTTCATGCTTTCTTTCCAAAGCCACTGAAAATGAGACCAAACTGTGGCATAGGAAGATGTGTCATGTAAACTTGAAGAGCATGAATAAGCTAGTGAAAGGTGAACATGTTGTAGGCCTTCCCACAAGAGTTCAATCTAGAAGAAAAATGCACATCTTGCCTCAAAGGGAAACAACATAAATCCTCACATAAGAGCAAAATGATAAAAACCATTGATGAGGTCTTGGAACTGTTTCACATGGATGTATTTGGTCCAGTAAGTGTTCCAAGTATTGGAAAGAAGAGATACTGCCTAGTGATCACTGATTATTATTCAAGGTTTACTTAGGTATACTTCATGGGCAGCAAAGATGAAACCCCATATTTGATCAGAACTTATGTGCTGAAAATGGAAAATCAACTTGAAAGAAAGGTAAAGGTCATTAGAAGTGACAATGGGACAGAATTCAAGAACGGAATAATTGATGAAATTCTGCACTTCTAAGGGGATCATTTAACAATACAGTGCACCTAGAACTCCTAAACAGAATGGTGTTGTAGAAAGAAGAAACAGAACATTGATTGAAGCTGCAAGGACCATGATTGTTGATGCAAATCTGCCAGTCACTTTTTGGGCAGAAGCAATCAACATTGCATGTTATGTGCAGAACCGGGTTCTACTAAACAAGGCTCAAAACAAGACTCCATATAAGGTTATCTTCAAGAGAAAGCCTTATATGACGTTCTTAAAGCCTTATGGATGCAGATGCTCACTGTTGAATACAAAGGACTACCTAAACAAATTCCACTCAAAATCTCTGGAATGTTTCTTTGTGGGCTACTCATATCACTCAAAGGCTTACATAGTCTATGTGAAGGAGCACATGGCGGTCATTGAGTCTTAAGATATAATATTCAATGAAAACCGCTTTAACAATGTTGAAGGTCCCAAGTGGCTTTTTGACTTGGAAAAGATGATAAAATCTTTCAAAATCTACAATGAAGATATGGATGACAACATGTAGAGAACCAGCTTTAAAGGTAAAGGAAAAAAAAAAAAGTTGATCTGGACAAGCTATGGTAATCTGTTGCTCCTGAAACAAATGGATTTAACTTTCAAAGAAGCAACCAACAAACAAACTGCTGAGGTTGATATGAATGAACAAGATGATGCAGTTGAAGTCTCTAATGAAGGTCCAAGTGAAGTAGAGAGTGAACCCATTCAAAGTCAACAACCTGTTCAGCTTGATGGGATAAATCAATTTGGAGATAGGTTCCAGTCTTTGTTTGACTTTCTACAATTTGGGTCAAATGGAGCATCATCATCAGAGATTAATCAAGTTCAAGCAACTGATGAAGCTTAAGAGAGAATTTAAAGTGAATCTGCTGAGTTAACTATGACCAATCTAGAGATAGAGGTGTCTTCACAACAAGTTGTGCAGACCACCTCTGTTGAAAGAAATCACCCTGCTGAAAATATAATAGGAGACTTGCATGAAAGAGTGACTAGAAGCTCTTCTGAAAAGGCAAACATCTGTTTGTATGCCTGCTTCTTATCCCAAGTTTGAAAGACAACAGTTGGGTAGAAGCTATGCACGAAGAGTTAGCCCAATTCAGAGACTTACATGTATGAGACTTGGTTGACAAGCCCAGAGGCAAGTATGCTATTGGAACAAAATGGGTGTTCAGAAACAACAAAGATGAAAGGGGGATTGTGATCAAGAACAAAGCAAGATTGGTGGCTCTAGGATGCTTACCGGAAGAAGGAGTGGACTTTGAAGAGGTTTTTGCTCCAGTTGCACGACTAGAGGCTATCAGGATCTTTCTTGCACATGCAGCATCAATGAACATTAAAGTCTATCAACTTGATGTAAAATCTACATTCTTAAATGGAAAGATTGATGAAGAAGTTTATGTCACTCAACCTCCAGGATTTGAGGACCCAGTTCATTCCAACAAGGTTTACAAACTCAGCAAAGCTTTGTATAGACAGCATCAAGCACCAAGAGCCTGGTATGATGAGCTGTCAAATCATTTGTTGGAAAATGGCTTCTGTAGAGGAGCTATTGATAAGACTCTGTTCTATAAAAGGAGGAACAAGGATCTGCTGCTGTTGCAAGTGTATGTGGATGACATTATCTTTGGCTCTACAAATGATCAAATGTGTAAGGAGTTTGAGCAAGTAATGAAATCCAAGTACAAGATGAGCTCAGTAGGGGAAATGAATGTCTTCCTTGAACTTCAGGTGCAACAGAAGTTGATGGAATCTTCATTAATCAATCAAAGTATGTAAAAGAGATTGTTAACAAGTTCAAGTGCCAAGACTTCAAGACAGTGTCTACACCAACGGACACACATGAGAAAATGGTACCTAATGAAAAGGGGGAGCCGGTGGACCAGCATGAATATAGGGCCAAGATAGGATCACTGATGTATCTCACAGCATCTAGGCTAGATATTATGTTGTATGTGTCTGTGCCAGATTCCAAGCTAACCCCAAGGTCTCACATATGCTAGCAGTTTAGAGGATCTTCAGATATCTAAAGGGAAAACTAGATTTGGGGATTTGGATCTTCAGATAGTGACTATGATGGTTGCAATATGAGTAGAAAATCAACCTCTGGAGGATGCCAGTTTCTAGGGAACAGGCTAGTGTCTTGGCAATGCAAGAAGCAAACTATAGTGTCAATCTCTAATGCTGAAGCTGAGTACATTGCTGCTTCTGCCTGCTGTGCGCAGGTTCTGTGGATTCAAAATCAACTGCTGGATTATGGTATGAACTTCTTACTTACACCTATTTTAATTGATAATACTGCTACTATGTTCATTGTTAAGAATCTAGTCCAACATTCTAAGACCAAGCACATTGAAATTAGACATCATTTCATTAGGGACTGTCAGGAAAAAGGTTTAATAGAAATGAAAAGGGTAGACACATCTGATAATTAGGCTGATGTAAGTCCCGTGACGGATCTTTCAATGTGATATCAATATACTTAATGGTTAGGCGAAAACTAACCACTATGTTGATTCTGTGAGAAACTATTAAGAACACACCAAACACAATGAACAAGCTTCAAAACATACGTATATTAAACGTCGGGTGCTTAAGCCCTTAGCTTACATGATTGAATAATAATGGACGAACAACCAACTGACGACCCATTCACGAACCAACTGGCAACCCTACAAATATAAACATACATCCTATATATAGACTACTAACCTAGGCCCAAAACAAACTAAAGCCCACCGAAATCAATATATATCGGTTTACATATATTAGCCTAACTAAGCCCAATCTAAGCTTAACAATACCTAGCATAAACCCCAAAATATAGCCCAACAATCTCCCCGTTGGTTTATTGCTTTATTCATGCTCGAGAATATCTTCAAAAATCTGTTCTTGAGTTTGTTGAGCAACATTAGATGGTCCTTGAGCTGTCTGAGCTTCAACAGTAACGAGCTCAGCAACAGTTGGTTGAGTAGTTGGTATCACATCACTAGCCCGCACACCCAGTCTCGATTCTTTCTTTCGTCGTTTGCGTGGAATAAGATCGGTGGCTGGCTCTTCGTCAATATCATCTTCAACATGTGTCGTAGTGACTAATTGAGGAGGCTTCAATGCAGTCAACTGAAGCTTTTTCTTGAACGTTTCGAACTCTGTAACTTATTCAGCAATAGGTACTAATTGTTGTACCTTTGAGCGGGAACCATATGTTCCTCAGCTACAGCTGCACCAGCAGCATCAACATCTGCCTCGATCTCAGCAAATCTTCCAAACTTGACCAACGGATGAAGACCTTGATAAACCACTTTTACTCCCTTCCAAACTTAATCAAATCTGTAAACAAAACCTTTTGAACTTCTGAGATATCCATCTGGGCCGAGAACTCGGATGGGCCGAGAACACCATTAACACAAACAACTTGTGCCAAAGATGGCTGGGCCAAGAACACAAATCTTATGGACACATTTGGTCAAACATAAAGACCCAATGATCAAGACTAGCAGTCGTGAAATTTCATGATCTAAAAACAATCCCGATTCCTGATAAAAATGATTTCTTAAAGACATTTGTTTGGACACGAGTAAATATGAGGTAAAAGATAAAATTAAAAATAAAACAAAATTAGATTAAAAACTAAACTAAAACAAAATTAATTTACCTATCTAGCCTTCAAAAGATTTAACATATTTTGGGATCAAATTTCAGCTGATTTAAATGCAAGCAACCCCTTTTTAAGAAAAGATCAGAACATGAAATCATATTGATTTAGATACTTTCATAATGATCCATTTTCAGCGTTATTTTGACATAGTGAAAAGGTGATGGCAGGTATTTAGAAACTTAGCATGATTTTCATTGCGCCAGTGATTTGATTAGATTCAATTAGGCATAAAGCTTATATGGACATCACTCATGGACTTAAAATACCCCTTATCTCTTCTTAAAGCGTATTTAGCTTTCCCCAGATCATCCCAATTTGACTCCAACCCCTAATAGTTGATCAAAAGGATTTTCTGTATAAAAAAATAATTTTAAGCTTTAAGGTTGAACATTGGACTTACACGCCATCCGGACTTACAAGCCTTACATTCAGGGTGTTTAGGACTTACTTGAATGCCCCACCCCTATAGTTCCCTGTGACCCCTTTAAGCTTTTGGAAAACAAATTTGAATGACAATAATTTTCATATATATTTACAGTTTTTTTTATTACGCTTCGAATGAAATATAATATTTTGGTGATTAAGACACTTACGGGCTCGTGTAAGACTGAGTAATTGCTTTTCTGCCTATCATTCGGAGAGATGTATCTAGGGACATGCAAACATGTTCAAAATGATTCTTCATAATAAGTTTAGCAGATTTAGTTTATATCACTTCAAACTTTTACTTATCATGAAAAGCTACCAAACACATCAATGACTTATCAAAAGCCTTTTTAGCTTAATAACTTCACACGTTAGTCACACAGAATCAATTTATCTATCATTTTTCAAAGGTTGGATCAATTTTCATTTGAAAATATTTTTGAGCTTCTAAAAAGCTTTTAGTTGAATAATAATATCACTTCCTAGATGATAATCCCGAAGACAATTTTAAATCCAATCACCCCATTTACCTTCAGTTTTCAGGTGAATGGCTATCCTATGAGTCTACAGGTAGACGATAGGACCAAACACATAAAATGTGTCCCTCAAACTTTAGGCGGCCGACATAATTTTCAGTGAGAAAACTTAAAACGATAGTTAAACAAAAACAATTTTTTTATGTATGTTCAGTTGCCCCAGTCACTTTCAGCCCTAAGGTTAATGGCTATCCCGTGAGTCAATAATTGATGACAGGACCAAACATATGAAATATGTCCGTTGAACTTGAGTAACCGGCATGATTTAAGCATAGGAACAAAACGTTTTTGATTTTTTTATTTTTATATTTTTTTTATTAAGCACACACACACATACTCTTTTTGTATTTTTCTTTCCCCCCCCCCCCCCTAAATTTGTACAGAAATTAGGACAAATTTATGTACACAATTTAAATCTCAAAAATACTTAGTCTTCAAAACGTAACATCTTAAGAAACCCTACAAGCACATTAAATCTGGCTGTTCCGACTGGTTTCGTAAATAGGACCGCCACATTATTATCAGTGTGGACCTGTTCAAGATGGATTAGCTTCTGGTCGTAACAGTCACGAATAAAATGAATTTTGATATCGATGTGCTTGTTTTAGAATGCCGAACCAGGTTTTTAACAATGACAATGGCAACATCATTTTCATAGAAAATAGAAGTAAAGAAATTTCAAACCGTAATCCAGCAATTGATGTTGCATCCAGATGGCATGTGAACAGCAGGCAGAAGTAGCAACATACCCAGCCTCAATAGTGGATGTGGACACCGGTTTTTTTTTGTTTCTTGCATTGTCATGAGATGAGTCGATCACCCAATCAAAGTACCCTTCTCTCCTCCCGCAAAGGAAACATACCCTCCATTAAAAATTTGAATGTCATGTAGTTGAGAGATGTCTCCTGTCATGTGCCTGGAACAACCATTATCAACATACCATGGTCTGATGATATTCCTCCATAGCTGTTCCTACACGATGTGCGAGATTAGTTAGTCTTAGGTACCCAGTCCATAGTTGTTCTGGGTAAACCTGACTTGATCAAACGTGTCACAGGTTTCCATGACATGTCTTCTTGATTATCAAAAATTGAACCAGAGGGCTTTGAAGACTTTGTTACTAGAGACCTGGGCAACCATTTGTAGTTTGGTTTTAAAACTTTGTGATTTACACAAACGGTTGACTTGGTCTCCGGTTTGCAAATGGGATACACATTTGACTTTGTTCTTCTAAACGATTTCAATTATGAGGCCCACTAGGGTCTCAGAGCCGAACCCGAGTTTCCGTTCCGCTTTTGAACTAAATAAGGTTTGGTCTGATGGAAACTTGACCTGTCAGCCTTGTTTCTCCTCCAGTCACCTTCAGAGGGCTTTGCCTTATAATACCTCGTTTTATGTGAGTTAAAATTTTTGTAGGTATTTTGAGGCATAGTCCTATGATGGTGTCTGTAATATGGAACATACGGGAGACTAGAACAATTTCTAGCAATGTGACTGGGAATGCCACAATTAAAACAGGTTTGCCTTTTAACAAAATAATCGTTATAGCCGATTCCCGGTCTTGCTATCTTGTGTAAGCTTGTTTGTCCCGCTGTGGACTTAGCATTGGAGTTTCCACAATTACAAGTACATGAACTTCCTTCTTTAACAAACTTAGATGTTGAATATTTATGCAAATTCTTGTTTTTATCAAGTTTATTAGAAAGCAGATCAATGCTTTCAGAAGTTTTAGAAAAATCAACCATACGATTGTCTTTGGTTTTTAAAACAGATCTCACGCAAACATTAGTCTTAACAGAAGATAAATCACACTATTCAAAACAAGCATTATTAAAATTGTCTTTAATTGGCAAAACAAGTAAATCTTCCTCATCGTCCACCCAATCCTCAATGATTACTTCATCTGCACGCGAAGTAGAAACATTAGTATCATTCACTTTCACAACTAATGGAGTTGGTTTGACAAACCCGGGTATTATCTTTCCATTAATTTCAGGTTTGCCATATTTCAAAGATTTCTCTTTATCTTCCTCAATAACAAAAGGAGAGCGAGTGTAATTATAATTATATGGAGGTGGAACCTCATTATACCCAATTCCCTCACCCCTCTTTTCTTTCCATCTTAATTGCTTTTCAATAATTGACTCAACGACGGCACTAGAAACATCCATTTTTTAAAAATTGAACTAAGCGTTTTGAAATTTATTCATTATTTAGCGTTTTCCAAAATAGATGCTTCAAGTTTGGCGGTTAGATCAGCAATTTTCTTATTGGCATCTAAGATGTGACAACACTTGACACTGAAATCACTTTGTAGTTTTAAAAAGTCTTTGTTTGATGCTTCTAATTGTAAGGCCCCGAATCCCGGGAACCCCACAATTGGTAATCATTCAAACACTCGTAAAATTTAATAAACTTAAAACCGTTTCTTCCATTAAAACAAAGGTATCAGAGTATAAATTTTGCGGAAAACATGAAAAATGAAATAAGTTCCCGAAACCCGGGAATTTTGCCCATGAACCAAAATCAGTATAACTTTTATAAGTTTCCTTGAAATGAAATATTCATAAACAATTCTTCCAGTATGCCCTTCACCATCCAAGTAGCTCCGTGCACGTCCAAGCGATAAGGCATCCTCTTCCAAATCCTGAAACTTACACTAACATGCACACAAAGTAAGCTTGAGCTGAGTGAGTTCAAGTTTTAAGTAAAAGATATCAGTAGTAAAATCATGATAGCCATACCAAAGGTTTTCTAAAAGTAAAAGGGTACATCCATCTAATCATCATTATCGAACTTAAACATCCTCATACATACATATACAAATGTATATGTAAACATCCATTCAATAACATCCCTATATACATAGCAGTATATATATATATAACATCCACGTATAACATCAGGGTCGAGCAAACGTACAACCCAAACACGTAACATCAGTGCATGCAAACACGAAGTAGGCATACACAACATCAGTAGTCGAAACGACTACAACATCGCCAAATAGAGGCCAAGAAATAATGTATATACATATATATATATTTAACATCCCAAGGCTTACCATATACTAGCAAGCCTATATAAAATCATTTTAAAAACATTTCATCAAGTAAGAAAACATTTAGTTGCGCATGCTAGCCCAAAAGTAAAATGAGTAAAAGGGGTATCATGAACTCACCTGAGATCGATCGAATACTTGCAACGAGCTAGGAAGTTCCTAATGGCAAAATCACAAGCAAGGGCCTGTAAATTATACATAACGCGTTACTAAACTAGACTATAGGAACACTCTAGCCTAATAGGCCGTACAGGCCCAACACTTTGGCCCAGGGCCCAACAACTTGGCCCAAGGCCCAACACTTGGCCCAACACCTGGCCTAAGGCCCAACACCTGGCCCAAGGCCCAACACTTGGCCCAAGGCCCAAAGATAGTCAAATCGTGTCGAATGCGCGTGAAATAATCCTTAAAACCATTTGTTAACCGAATCAGCCCCGAATGGACCAAATTCCGTCTTAACTCTTTTCATTCATCATAATTATGTTGATAGGGTTGACGGTTCCTTTTTACAACACTTACTTTAACATTTAAACGAAAATTCGCGCACCACCGACTCGATTGACGAAGCACTAACCACGACAGCCCCGAGCACCAAAAAAAATAATTTTTTCCACAGCCCTTAAACCTCCCTAGGGCTGCACAAACTAAATCAGTCGGTCACCCGATCAACTAACGCATCAAACTCAACAATTTGCAATTCTACACCCGATAAACCCTAGTTTTCGATCTAAAATCGATTAACCGATCTAAACACCTCCACTGACCATGAAATTTTAATATGATGTACATGTCATACCTAGTGGAATTTTGATGTGAAAACCTCACTCAAAACAGCCCCGGAAACGCTCAATTGGGCAGCCACCCGGTTAGCCTACAACAAGACGTTTTTCGATCAATACACGCAATATGAGGGTCAATTAACGTGAAAAAGACTTGGGGAATCGTAGTACATACCTTGAATTGAAGTTCTAAGGCTTAAAGTTGGCTACAAAAAAGAAAATCGGTGGTCTTGTGACTGCTCCTTTCTGCCAATCGCTGCAGGTGTAGGGCTAGGGTTTTATTTTTTTTTTTATGTTATAACTTAAGATATTACACTCTAGTCCTTCTAGATTCAAGTGTAAGGCAAAATGGAAGGAATGGTTAGGTTCTTTAACGTACCGGGATGCCGTGAAGGCTTTCGAGAAACGTCGGTTAAGTCCCGAGAGTTATACATACTCTATAAGCTTTAGTTCTTCAAACCGGAGCTAACGGGTGTTACACTAATTTTTCTGTAAGACCCTTCTCAAGTTTCTTAAGTGTATAGTTTTCGTGTTTTATATTTTCCATTTCTCTAATAAGATTTCTATTATGCACACGAAATAGCTTTACCTTTCTAATGCATGCTTGAGAACACAAATTAGAGTTTACCTCAAATGATTTGGTGGAGGTGAAGGCCATGAAATTACCTCGGATGACAGGCCCAATGAATCAGAAGCCCACTTAAACAAAATCCAAAGCCCAACTAAGTGAGCCAATGCTTTCAAAAGCCCGAGAACCTTGAAACTTGACCGAGAAAAAGCAAAACAATCCTATAACTCTGTAATTTGCCCGAGAACACAGAATACTTCCCGAGAATGCTGAAATCCACCAGAGAACACCGAAAAACTTCCTGAAAACAAAAAAAACCACCGAGAACGACGAATTAAACCTGAGAACAATAAATTTATCCAGAGAACTTGAAAATGCCCCTAAAAACTTTGATTGTAGACCGTGAACTTTGAAATCTTCCCGAAAACTTCAAATTCAACCCGATAACTAAGAATAGACAAGGATATGGTAATTCTTGAATATTTAACTAAATCCCGAGAAAGATGGGATTTAAATTAAATGAAAGATATACCAAAATCTATTCTGAATTCAGCCTTCCTCACCCGAAGAACACGAAGAACACCCTTCTTCAAGATCCAGAAACCTTCAACACAAGAAACCTTCTTAGATCAAAAATAGAATCCTTGATATCGCCAATGACCGAGCCTAGAATAGGTCTATAGGCTCTGATACCAATTGTAAGTCCCGTGACGGATCTTTCAATGTGATATCAATAGACTTAATGGTTAGGCGGAAACTAACCACTACGTTGATTCTATGAGAAACGATTAAAAACACACCAAACACAATGAAGAAACTTCAAAACACACGTATACTATTCGTCCGGTGCTTAAGCCCTTGACTTACATGATTGAATAATAATGGACCAACAACCAACTGACGACCCACTCACGAACCAACTGGCAACCCTACAAATGTAAACATACATACTATATATAGACTACTAACCTAGGCCCAAAACAAACTAAAGCCCACCAAAATCAATAGATTTCGGTTTACATATATTAGCCCAACTAAGCCCAATCTTGGCTTAACAATACCAAGAATAAACCACAAAATATAGCCCAACAGCTGATTTATTCACCAAAACTTTAGATAAAACCTGGTTTCATTTTCTGTTAAAATGCCTAGGAATGATAAATGCTGATGAAGTTTGATTTAGGATTTGTGCTTACTGATTATCTGTGTTGCTCACTTTGAATATTTGCATTTGCAATGCTTAACTGATTATTCTGATTGCATGAATCATGTATGTGACTGTTCATGTGTGAATATATTGCTGAAATTGCTAATTACAGCTTTTGGTACTTTGGTCTATGCTTGCATGATGTATTTCTGTGATTCCAAGTACTTCGAGCATGAATCTGTGCTTGATACTATGCTTGTTGCTCTTAGAGCACAGTCAAAGGTATTTGTAAGATTATTCAAAGTCTTTCGAGAACAGATGTCAAAGCTCAGTTGCTCGAGCATAGAATTTTGTCTTGAAAAACTTTTCCAAAGTATTTCGAGCATAACTCGGTGTTGCATGGTGTGTTTAATGTTCTTCGAGCAGAAACAAACCATACTTGAGGTTTCTCAAGTAACTCGAGCACAAATGTTGTGTTACTTGTGGTCGAGCATGGACATGTGTTGTGGAAAACTTTCTAAGTATTCCAAGCACAAGTCTACTGCTCGAGCACTCAGCTAAGTCTGTCGAGCACAAGCACTAAAATGATAGATCATAAGGTTGATCGATTGACTTTCGTGTATGCTCGATGAATTTCTGAGCCTGCTCGACAGACTTTTGTAATTATCTGTATGATTTTTACTGTCTGGATGAATGTGTTTGATATTGTGATAGTGTGTGCTTGTTAAATGTGCTTTAACTGACAACACTTCTTTCAAAATCAATATTTTTCAATTGAACTTTCAAAAGGAAATGGTTTTGAAAATGGAAAATGTTTTTGACTAAGCAACACTGTTTACGGTGATATCTCATAAGAGATTGATAATATTATCCAAGTTCCAAGATTCAACGAAGCAAACACTGTTTTCTGTGGAGAAAGAATCCAACTAAAAATGGGAAATGATAGTATATTGTCTAATCTCCTAACCATGGATTAGAAGCTTAAAAGGTTTCTGTTCAGTAAACTGACAATTCGTGTGGCGTCTTCTCATGAGTATAGTGACGAAAGTGATACAAATATACTAATCATGCCAAGTTTGATGTGGTGATTCATTTGAAGACCAAGGTATGTCTCCTTACACATCTCTCTGTATGATAGCAAGAAAGGTGATTATCCAGTCATACACGAGCCCGTTGTTGTTTTGGTTCATAAGAACAAATTTATGAAAAATATATATGAGCAGATAATAGTGCTAAATGTAGTTGAAAATGCTATCAACGTAAAATGTAGCAAAAAGAAAAGTATTGAAAAAGAAACTAGAAAATGCTTCAAAAATCTTATATTCTATAAATAAATTATCATGATTTTAAGGGGCACTTTGGGAACTACAAGAGTGCGGCATTCAAATAAGTCCTAAACACTCTGAATGTAAGGCATGTAACTCCGGATTGGATGTAAGTCCAACGTTCAACCTTGATAAGGAAGATTGGAATCCTCTCAACCTTCTCAGAAAACGGCTAACTATGGACTTCGAGCAAGCCTAGACAATCGAGCATGGTTTTACCACTTCGAGCAAGGTCTTCAGAACCTTAAATGGTTAATTCTTCTAAGTGTTAAGGCTTCGAGCAAGCTACACTTCAATGATCAAGAGTGTTCTTCTATCAAGCATGGATTGCCAATCGAGCAAATAGCTTGATCATACAAGTTTTAACCAAGTGTTACAAGCACAGGATGATCGAGCACATGGGGACAAGCATGGATACAATAAGAAGATGTCACGTGATCAAAGCAAGGACTTTGAGCATAGTTCAGTTCCCTGAGCAAGATTTACATCCGAGCATGCTAAAGATTGCTGAATAAGAACACTGAAGACATCAAGAAGAATGAGCTTGCTCGATGGACTAGTTGGAGCAAAGCATGGATTAGTCAAGAGGAATGAAGTTTGCTGGAGGAGAATATCTTCACTGAAGATATTCTAAGCAAAGTATGCTCGAGGACAATGATCGAGCATACCTAGCATAGTGAGTCTGCTCGAGCAAGATTGTTACCTTGCTCGAGGACTGAAAACTTGTATTATTTTGTATTTCATTATGTAATGATTAGGAACTTCTAGAAGGAATGTCAGGGTCTATAAATAGGGTCCTAGGTTTTCATTTAGGGCACGGACACGGATACAGATAACGACGCACACAATACGAGAAACATTCTAAAAGAATACTCTATTTGTTTTCCTCGTACTGCTGTTGTCGTCACACACTAAATCCTAGACATTCCTTTCACTGTTACATTAATGACTCATTTAATACAGTGAATCTTTGTCTTTGAATGCATTTTTATTGATTACTTATTTTCATTTCGTGTTTGTTATTTTCACTCCTTCGTTCCCACTTGTTGGATGTCCTAATTCCGCCGGGATATTCAATAGGCCTTTGGGTTATTGAGTTGGTGTGTCTTGTCAACCTTTTCTATGTTTTCACCCGACTCACGGTCTTGACAAATTGCTTCCTTCACCTGAGTACTCACTCCATTTCTTCTTAGAGTCAGCATGTTTCATTTCTTTCTTTTCTGGAGCAACACTTTCCTTCATCACAAACTCACAATCTTTGTCAACAATCACGTCTTCATTCATCTTCACAAACTCTTTCTTATCTTCAAAAACACTTCTTGAATTGTTTCAAGTATTACTCCCTTTGTTCTTTGTCAACTTTAAGAGGATTCATGTCACAAAATGGTGGTGGAACCTTTTTGTACTTCTCTTCAAGACTTAACTTTTCAAAATATCCCACTATGTTTCCTGTTGACACAAGATTCTTCAAGAATTCTATTTGAATCAATAGTTCTAAGTTCTTGAGTTTTTCTTCAGTGTACATTTTCTTCAGCCCCTCAATTTCAACATTCATCTTTGATTGAGTCATATAAGCTTGCATACAATCATCCTCTGAACTTTTAATTTGACTGTCATAAGTAGCTTCACTGGCTTCATGGACATTCACCACAACTTCCTTTCTTTCACACTCAGTTTTCTATTTTCTAACCTCATTGTTGAGATCATCAATTATTAAATGAAGTTCAGAAATAGAAGGTTCAGTGTGCACCTATGAGTTAGATGATTCTCTCTTCTCATGCACTTTAGCCATGTATGCCACATTACCTTTTCAATTTCTACAGCATGATTGATCCAATCAAAATTACCATCTTGTGGCACCATTGTTACAGCAACATTCCCCTGATCCCTAATCTAGTTTACAACATTAGCAGCTCCCATGTTCTGGTTCCCCTGTATCTGCAGCTGGTTGTTTCTTTGCTGAGGCTGGGGTTGTTGTTGGGGCCTGTTTTGATGTTGATAGGGATTATGGTTCATAGACTGATTTCTCTGTTGAACCCCTTGGTAATTTTGATGTTGGTTCTCGTAAAATCAATTTTGATTCATTTGGTTTCCAAACTGCTTAGGTTGATTGCAATCTCTTGCAAAGTGTCTTGGCTGTTTAAAGTTGAAGCAGATGGCTTTTGACTTGTCAAATCGAATTCTTTCATTAGGTCCTAGGAAGGTTGATCTCCCAATCCTATTGTATAGCCTCTTGCTTCTCACAGCCAATATGGTAGCCTGCCATTTAAGATCGATATCTTCAAGATCATCTTCATCAATTTCTTCTAAGTCTTCTTGCACCACACTTGTATGAATCAGATTCTTTGCAACAAATGCATTATAAGTGTTTGTAAAAATGGAGAACAATGCCTGATAGTCAGTTCCTTGTCCTGAATTCTGAGCATATGGAGGATGTCCACTTACTGCTGATGCACAATCATTATTTTCAATCATTTAATTATTGAATATTGACTAGCTGTTTCAGTTGGCTCTTCCACAATTGGCTGTTACTAAGATTTATATGAGAGATTGCCCATTGGTGCAACTAGTGCATTTGTCACTGGAAAACTAGGCTTTTCTTCTCTGATCATGTTGTTCTCAATCATGTCATGCTCAGCAGCTTGCAAATATGATATAACATCATCCAAATTCACCTTTTCCTTTATGAACTTGCTTTCAGTATACCATTCACTAGATAAAGAAGACAGCATTTTCCTGTTTAGTTCAAAGTCAGAGATTTGTAAATCAGCGGTTTTGATTTTGTTGACAGTAGTCATAAATCTTTGCAAAACTGATTTCAATCTTTCACCTTCTTTGAACTTGAATCGGTCAAGTTGTTGTTTCAATCTATCTTTCTTTATGTCTCTAAGTTCAACATTTCTTTCAAACATTTCGATAGCTGCATTTTTTTTCGGTCTTGTTGTGATTCACACTAGTCAATATTTCCCATGAGAGACCCAATTTCAGCATTGACAATTCCTTGTCATCTCGTTTCTTCATTTGTCTTTCAATAGCGGCATTGTTGTTTGCTGCTTGGGAGGGAATATATTATCCTTCTCTGATTGAGTTCCCTAGCTTAGTGTCATTGTAGTTGATATTGGATTCAAATAACACTTTCCATTTTATAAAGTTTTCTTGACCGAGCAACCTTGGTATTTTGTTTGTAGATACTTCTTGATCATCCATTTCTTCGGATCTGGACTAAGCGAACCCTGTAAAGCTTCAATCTTTGTCTCAAAACCTTCAGTCCTGTGTCCTTTAGTGAGCTTCCAAAGCTCTGATACCACTTTTCAGGACCGGACCTGGTGTAAAACCTTCGCAGGTTGACGAGAACACACTAGATCTGTTAACTCAAGGCCACTTGAATATTCCGGCGGAATCCAAATATTCAAGCCTTTGGGATTCAAGGTTTGTTTAATAAAGGTTAATCAAAGGAGAATACAATAGACAAAGATTCACTATTATTAATATTATTATTTCTGTCAAAAACTCAATGGGAAATGATATGAATCCGTGAACACACCAGTCTTCCTTTGTGAAAATCCGACTCAACATTATTATTATTATTATTATTATTATTGTTATCATTATTATTATTATTATTATTATTATTATTATTATTATTATTATTATTATTATTATTATTATTATTATTATTATTATTATTATTATTATTGTTATAAAAACTCAATGGAAAATGATATGAATCTTCAAGTTATCAGTAAGGTCAACACACGTAAGGTACTGTAGCAGAAACGCATGGACTTCATAATCTATGTTTCGATAGGCTCAGCCCTTGAGAATCAAATGTCGGTTTGCCCGTAGACTTGCTGGAAATTAATGAACTTGTTCTTAGTTGGACAAATCTTATAGTCTTGTTAGCTTAACTAAGTCTTGCGTAAAAACAGGGATAAATGTTTGATTCATACTCAAGCCTCGTGTCACTTAATCGCATCTAGAAAAAACATACTGTTTGTATACATTCTATATATAGTATTTATACCCGTGAAGCTTCGTACTATGTTTCGCGATAGCAGACCTGAATGTTGATGCTAACGGAAGACAGTTTTGCTCAGCACAACGCAAACTAGAGTCTTGAAGTAGTCTATAAATTGTCCAACATAGTGAATTTTTAATTAGTAAAAACATCAAAATCAAAGGCACAAGCCTAATTGTTTAAAATAAAATACTCAAATGAAATAAAAGCTAAAAGGCCAAAAAGCAAAGAGCACAAGCAAAAGTTATGTATAGAGTCTAGTTTAAATCACCATGAAGGAAACTATTGTCTGTCAATCTTTCTTGCAAGGACCAACTAGAGTTGGTAGGTTGTATAGTGAGTCAAAAATAATTTTGATTACGTGGCAAAAGGTTTAAGTTAAGTTGGAGGGACTTGGTTCGGTAAAACTGTAATGAAACTCAATGAAGTGGTTTCTAGGCTTTTAAGTGTGTGTACCACTTGTTGATACAAATTTAAATTGTGTTTGGTCTTATCCCTCTAAGTAAGTATTATGGGCATGGGTTTAAGTGGACAACAATACCGACAATGGACCATATCTCACAAAGGATGTGTTTGCTGATAAGTGTTCCTTGGTCGAACCTAGAACGTTTGATCCCTATCTGAGACATTAAAATTACTATTTTTATTGTGTAATCTTTTTCTTTTGTATTTTTTTAATCTCAAGATTTAGAAGTTCATAACTTGATTTTTGAAAAGTTTGATTAATTTTAAAATTGGTTTGGCTAGTTTAAACTTCGTCAAACCATTGGGCGAAGTTATCCTTAACTTCGCCTGCAGGTGTGTACATATATAAAAGAGAGTTTAGAGGAAAAATTTTTCATTTCATCTTCCAAATTCTTCATGTGTGGCTTGATAGGAATGTCGTCTGGCTCGATGCATTCGCATAGGTTCATACTTATGTTTACATGCATGTGACGGTGACGAGTTACTCGTAGGGAAGCCGTTAAGCGAGTTAAAAGATATAAATGCATTGGCTTAACCAACTTAATTTCATGGAATTCTTTGACTATGGTTACTCATACGTTTACAGGTTGGAGGAGGTAGAGGATGAAATTACGAGAACGTGGGCGAAATCGGCGAAGAAAACGGAGTTGAAACGAGAAAGATATGAAGAAAACAAGAAAATGAGCAAAAGCTCCACCATGGACCATGGTCAACCCAGCTACAACCAGACAGTTTTCACCGTACCGTGTCGTTCTAAGCATCGTGGATGGACCGTGGCCCACGGTCCGACTCGTAACAGCCAAGTTTGGGCCACGTTTTAGGCCGTTTTTAGGTGTCTTTTCACATATGTTTCAATTGGGAAGACCCTAGGGCGATTTGTGGGGTCCAAGACATTGTTTTTGGTGATTATAATCATTAGATTGAGTGTTTGATTCTTATAATTAAGACAATTGTAGGTATAATGATCCATCAAACCATGAGTGGCTAATATCCTTGGTGTTTCTCTTATGTGTAAAGTTAATTACAATGCACTTATTGTTAATTGTTCTTGACATTGTATTGATTGTCTAATTGTTTGTGTTAGTATAATCATGATGTTTATGTGATTGTTTGTAAATTGTCCATATCGTTTAAACCTAATTGCAATCTATATGTTCTTGGTGTCGTTGACAATTGTGATTTAGTGGAAGGAATTAGGGTTAAACATATTGATTGATTTCCAAGTAACAACCTCGTGTTCTAGGAATCCAAGTACTTAGTTCTTGATTAATCACACACAATTGTATCTACACAAAACCAAGATAGTATGGTTTATCCATTGAATGTTAACATAAGTGTTGAGTGACAACCCGAACCCCAAGAGAAATGCTCGTTTAATCAACTGTTACAACTTTCGTTTTGTTTATTTAGTTTATAAAATCAAATCAAAACCAACTTGAGAATTATTTTTTTTTGTCATTTACTTTTATATTAGTTTAATTGCTAACCTACTTGATTAACATATATTCCACAAATTCTCTGTGTTTGACACCCACTTACTGCTAGCTATTTAGTTGTATTTGGTTTATCTTTGAGTGAGTCTTCAAACTCGCGTCAAATTTTGGCGCCGTTGCCGAGGAGTAGTCCGCAACGTTTGTTAGTTTTGTAGTTTTTGTTTAAATTGTTATTGTTTGTCTTACGCGGGTTGTGCTAGTGTGTAGGTACTTACAGGTATATGCATACACGATGCTCTCGGTCTTCATCACTGTTAGCGTTTAATCCTGAAATCGAGAGAACTTTTCGCTAGAACCGGATTTTACAGAGGGAAAACAAGATTATTGGGTCACCAAGCACACAAGGTCGAACAACTGACGCCACAATCATGGCTTCAGAACAAACTGTACCACCAATGCCACCACCTATAAATCCACAAAACTCATCATCCACTAAACCCATTATCACTACAATCTCTATTAGTGTACCCACTTCAGCCATGTTTAGTTTTCAACCACCACCTAACCTTTCGCCCTTGACCACTTTCATGCCTATGCAAGGACAATCATCAAACTCACCACAAACAATCATCTTTCCATTCTCAACAAAAACCACTTTATAATCAGCCATATACATTACCGCAAGACCCACCAATAATTCATACCTCACCGGGTCTTAGGTCGGGCCCGCATTCGTTTGCTGGGCCACGTTATGGTGATAATAATGAAGGGTATGAAGAGTATGAAGAGGGATATTTGAGTGGAGTTGATGGGAATCAATTGAGGATTCAAGGGCAATTTGGGTATGTACCCGAACAACAACCGCAACAGAATTTGCACAAATGGGGTGGGCCTCAATTTAATCGAGAACAATTTCAACAACCCCAACCATTGCAGCAAATTCCTCAACATCCCCAATATCAACAACTAATTTCAACAAACAAATCCCCAACCGTAATTTCCACAACATATGCAACAAAGGCCTGTGTATAAGCAAATGGGTCAACCGAGAATGCCATTGGGGGTACCAAGAAGGCATGCAAGAGAGATGGTTACGGGAATTGAAGCTCATTTTTGACTGGTCATCACCAATAACCCATCTCCGGTGGTTATTCCTCAAAATCAAAATGGAAGAACGTTTGAGGTTAGAACCAATGCGCTCCAAAGTTTACCAAAGTATAAGGGTTTAGCAACGGAAGAACCTTATTTTCATTTGGAGGCATATGATTCGATTTGCAACACGATCGGGGGTCAAGGTTTCTCACCGGATGAGGTTAAATTGGTCTTATTTCAATTTTCGTTAGAAGGTAATGTAAGGCCCCGAACCCCGGGAACCCCACAGTTGGTAATCATACAAAACACTTATAAAATATTCAAACTAAAAAAAATCAATCGTTCCATTAAGCAACCAATTTTAGAGTAAAATTCAGCGGAAAACGTAAATAATAAAATAAGTTCCCAAAACCCGGGAAAATTTGCCCAAAACAAATTTAATAATCTTTAATAAAATTTTTTAAAAGGAAATGTTTAATAATAAAGTCTTCAAATCCCGTATGCTCTTCACCGTCCAAGTAGCTTTGTGCACGTCCAAGCGATAAGGCATCCTCTTCCTAACCTGAAACTCACACTAACATGCACACAAAGTCAGCTTAAGCTAAGTGAGTTCAAGTTTTAAATAAGTAACAAAAGTCTTAATAATCATTCCAACGGTTTTAAAACTGTAAACGGAAATACATCAGTTAGGTCATCACATTTAATAAATAATCATCCTTACGTATGAGCATCTCTATACGTGCATTCATATATATATATATATATAACATTCAATAATAACATTCAGGGCCGAGAAAACGTACAACCCCAACACGTAACATTCCATTCAACGCATGCAAACACGAAGTAGGCATACGTAACATTCCGTAGTCGATAACGACTACAACATTCGCCAAATATTGGCCATACAATAATTATATACATACACACATTCTATAACATCCCAAGGCCTACCAATACTAGCAAGCCTATGCAAAATAGTTTAAAACATTTCATCAAGCAAAATCGCTTAGGTGTGCAAGCTAGCCCAAAACTTAAAAAGAGTTAAACGGGGCATCAAGAACTCACCTGAGGTCAACCAAACACCAGCAATGAGCTAAGGACTCCCTAAGTGCTCACTCACAAGTAAGGTCCTGTAAATTGCACAAAACGTGTCACTAAACTGGACCGTAAGAACACACTGGCCTAATGGGCCGTTCAAGCCCAACACTTTGGCCTGAGGCCCAACAACTTGGCCCGAGGTCCAACCCATACCCAATTACTTTAACTCAGCCCCTAAAACCCTTCAATTAACCAAATCCACCCTACGATCATGGTCGGGGCTAACCATGATGCACAACTCGCTCGTCGGTAATCAAATCGAGTCGAATACGCGCGTAATAAATATTAAAACCAATTGCCAAACAAATCAGCCCCAAATGGACCAAATTCCCATCTTAACCTTTTCATACATCGTAATTATGTCACCCGAGTCGATAGGGTTGACGGTTCCGTTTTACAACTCTCAATTTAACATCTAAACGACAATTCGCGCACCGCCGACTCGATTGACCAATCACCAAACAAATCAGCCCCGAGTATCAAAAAAGTAATTTTCCCACAACCCTTAAACTCCCTTAGGGGCATGCAAACTGATTAGGTTGGTCATTCAATCTATTAACGCATCAAACTCAACAATTGACAATTCTATACCCGATAAACCCTAGTTTTCGAACTAAAATCGATTGACCGACCTAATGTCACACCCCGTTAAGCGATTTGAGGAAGCGTAAAACAGAAATGCAATAGATACAACTGGTATCAAATACATTGTTCATAAAGTAACATTACTAACTAATTTACAATATATTACATTGTTCTAATCTCTTTTACAAACTAGGTGATAAATCAAACCGGTTCTTCAATTACTTTATTTCTAACTCAAATGCCCACGACATCAGTCATCAGTCAGACACGTAATGCACAGGAAATTACTTCTCATATCTGATTACTTGAAAAGCATGTTAAAACATGTCAACTACGAATAGTTGGTGAGTTTTATAAGTGTAACGAAATCAGTTCTGCGTACCACACAGTCATAGTTCGTATGTACGCGCATATGTAAAAATATGTATTTACATTTGTATAAATATGTACAGCCATATCCTTGTGTGTGCATATGCACACATGTAAGTTTATAATATGAATTCGAAATTTCGGTAAAATCGTGATTGTTTGTTCGTACTACCTGTTTCCAATTTCCGTGTTTAACCAACCACTGTGGACCCCCTTCCTCCCACAACGGTTCCACATAAACGCAACCACTGTGGCCCCTCTTCCGCCCACAACGGTTCCGCGTTAACATCAACCACTGTGGTCCCCCTTCCACCCACAATGATTCCACGTAAACTCAAACATTATATAGTGTACACGCAAATAATTAGTATATTCTACACATAGTATTTCCTATGGCTAATCACATAGCATGTATATAGACACATATACACATATAGTATTTATCACGTATCACCATATTATGGCTCCCCATCCGCTCACAATACGCATAATCACATTATTTTCTTAACATTCATGTCATATCAAGTTAGTTCGTTTAATAAGTTGCAGCAGAATTTAGCTCATAGGCCATACTCAAATTTAGTTTATAAGTTGCAGCAGAACTTGGCTCATAGGCCATACTCAACTTTAGTTTAGTAAGTTGCAGCAGAACTTGGCTCATAGGCCATACTCAACTTTAGTTTAGTACTATTGTGGCCCCCCTTCCGCCCACAATAGCCCCATGGTCATTACAGACCACGTTATTCGCCAATGGCCATTACAAACCACGTTATTCATCAATGGCCATTACAGACCACGTTATTTCCTCAACCTGTTGGATTTAGCATTATATAGCGTATTTGTATAAACAGGTTGTCACGTATGATTTCATTATGTTTTGGCATTCGTAGTGTTTCCACTTAATATATCAATCACGATAATAATCACCTTTCATCAGCACGTAATTTATCATTATGTTTGTAGTAATTTTTCATATATGAAGGTTCAGGTATTTTTCGTTCTGAACCATTTTCAGATAGATAATGCATATGAACATGCTTTTCACCCCAAATGTTTGTAAATAGTTTGAAAAGAGGGGTCATGAAACTCATGGTTTTGTAGGCACTCAGTGCGAGATCAGCACGGGGTTCGTTTCCCTTGCTATCACTTAGTCCCTATAGTCTATATTATAATAATATTAATATATTAATATTATTACAATGTCAGTACTAAACTGGGCTGTATAACTAATCTGGGTATAACTGAAACGCCCAGAAAGTGACAATAGGCTTAGGTTGTGATGTTATTCAATGTCTAATACTTAAAACCGAACTTGGCTCAGATTCCCATTTTCCCAGCTGGGCCAAGTTGTTTGCTTATGCGTTCAGAAAACAGTTATGGGGAAATAAGCTTGCGTAAATGTATTGGTTAATAAAATGATTAAGTTATAAAGAAGGATCACATGCTGGGGTACCGGATTAGCCTCGGGGCCCGTTTCCGTTTATTCAGTTTGATTTAAGAAGAAACGCGCACAATCTATCCGGATTGTCCAGGTTTCTCATAGAAAAGTTCGTTTTTACCTAATTAATCCAAAAATATGATTTTTGATCACTCTTGGTGTTTTGATATTCCCGCAGGTTTGTTAGTCGTGAACTTGCCCGTTTTTATAAAAACTGAATTTGTTTAATCTTCAAATTAGCATAATTAATTAACCGTTAATCATTACATTATGAAAATTTAGCCACTTATAAATTAAAATATGTATATTTTTATAAAAATATTTCTGGAATTATTTACTGATTTATTAAATTATAAATATTCATTTTATCAGCTATATTTCGCCTGAAAATTGTCCGTACATCCCAAAAAATTTCCAAAAATTCCACAAAAATTTTTGAATACTCAAATCATGTCCCAAAACAATCTGTATCAATTCCAGAATGTAAAAAGCTTGTTTAATATTCTTTTCGGCCCAAATTCGGCTATAAAAATTTGCACGAACGCATATGTACAAAACACCATTTGACTTCTCCAAATGATCTCAAAATTCATATGTGATCAAAATACATCAAATATGAGTTCCCAGAAAAAGTTCATAAATTTTGGAGCATTTTAACTATTTTTTCCCATTAAACGTCCCAATTCGGTAATAAATACGCCAAATATTCTCGGATAGTCAAAAAATTACCAAACTTGAACAGGGACTCAATGATATGGTCCCTGATGTCCCTGAAAAATTTCAAGGCCTAATAATTTGCACATCACAATCTTAACCTAAACAGACCGTAATCGAGTAAATCGGTATTACCTTTGCGGTTTTGGTTCATTTTCACTCTCTTAATCCAATTTTCGAGTTCTTGTGCTTCTATATAAGCTAGGTACAGGTACTATATCACAAACCAAGCAGGTTTAATCAATAGAACAGCCCTTTAACTTAGGGTTTCAGCTAGTGCACAAAAACGAACTTTTGAACCGTAAAAACGCCGTTTCAACCCTTTAATCCGTGTTTATGGCCAAAAAAACTATCAAAACAGGTTCCTTACCATGTGTATGATCAAAACATGTTTATGGACCATTTCTAGGATTTTTACATGGTTAGGAATGATTTTTAGCAATTAAACCATGTTTATAGGATATTAAACTTGATTAAACATGTGTAAAAGTTGCTTAAATAAGTTACTTACCTTAGGGTTTGGTGTTTTTGGTGTAAGAACAGCAGGGAAGAAGTTAACTTTCTGAAAAATTTTGGACACAAAATATCTAGATTATTATATATACATTAATTAACTAATAATAATATTAAAGTTTTTTTTTCAAATTTGGCGGGCTGGGCTTGTTGGGCCCATTTGGCCCACTTTTCTTGATTTACATGCCCGAACATGAAATGCCGATTCCAAATTTATTTCGGGTTCAGTTTTTGGCGACAAAAATATATCGGGTGCGACAAACGGAGCGAAAACGAGCGTTTTTCGGCTATTTTTGTGTAAATATATAAAAACATACTACATGTTTGTAAAAATAAAAAATATTTTCACTGATTGCTTAAACACATTTCAAATAAGTGTTTGGTAAGTCTTTTTCGGCTTAACGGATGATACAATTCTTGGTTTGTAACTATTTTTCGCGTTTAAATCTTTAGCGGGTAGTTAAACGAGCATGTTTTCGTTTAACTTGTTTGCTATCAAACTAAGACCATATTACTAATATTTTAGCTTATATTACACGTATAACACTTATAGATGGTCCCCCGGGATATCTGGGTCATAACCCGACCCGTTCGGTTAATCCTTCGTTTGTTACGCAAAAAGCGTTTATTTGCTTAATCGATAAATACGTACTAAGGTGTACCTTGTTTTGGCTCAAATGTCACACCTAACACCTCCAATGGCCACGAAATTTTCATATGATGTAAATGCCATACCTAGGAATCTTTCTACACCAAAAACTCTAATTTTTATCCACGGGAAGTGGGTCAACTGCACCTTGGCTTAAATCTGTCCAAAGAAAAGTATCGGCAAAATTGAGCATCCAAATGATTAGGGGTGAACGAAAAGTGTGTTGGGGATTGTAGTACATACCTTGAACTACTTCTAGGAGCTTGGAATTGATCAAAAAGTCAAAGAACAAGAAGGGGGGGGGCTGCCTTGCGCCGATCAGACAGAAGTTAGGGTTAGGGTTTTTTTTTTTGTATATTGATATAATACAAAAACGTTTCATCCAAGTCCCTCGAATTTTTAAGATTTGGCAACTTGTAAGGAAAGTTAAGTGTTTTAACGTACCGGGATGACGAACAGTTTTCCAGGAAACGTCGGTTAAGTCCCGAGAGTTATACATACTTTACACGCGCTAAATCATTAAACCGGAAGTTGACAGGTGTTACAGGTAAGGCGAAGAGATGGTTCTACACGTTGCCTTCCGCATCAATTTATACTTGGGCCGAGATGCAACAAAGATTTTTGGAAGAGTGTTACATGGCCCAAAAGACTAATGATGCAAGACGAAGTTTGAGAAGCTTCCAACAACAATCGGGTGAGATATTTCATGAAGAATTTGAGCGGTTTAATATGATGCTTAAGAATTTTCCTCATCATGGCATTGCTCTTTGGGAATTGTTGAATGCTTTTCATGAGGGGTTGAATATGGAAGATAAGCGGGATTTGATGTCAATCACAAATGGTACATTTAGTACTAACTATGAACAAGATGACTGGGAATTTTTAGAGCAAATGTCGGTCACATCAAAGAGAAAGGCTCAAACAGCAAGAAGAGCACGACCGACAATTGGAAGTGATAAAATCCCAATTTTATCAAAAACGCAGCGGATATAAGTTTTAAATCTTGTTAATTTGATATGTATAAAACCAATTTTACACATGTAAAACCCAAGCCGGATCCAAATACGAAATACATACTATCAAACACATGCATGTCACTAAAAGTACATGCATGTTAAAGCTACCTTTCAAGAGAACAAATCCGGGTGAAGGAGAGGATGGATGGAAGACAAGAACTTCAAAGGGAAGGTCCTCAAGCTTGCATACCCCAAGCCTCCGACAATACACCTTGATTAAGCTAGGATTTTAAACTCACCAAGAGAGAAAGAAGAGTTGAGGGGATTTTTCCTCTCTAGCTTTTGTTACTTGTGTTTTTGTGGTGTTGTGTATGAAAGAAGCTTCAAGGAATGAAAGACAATAATATTTCAAAATTGGCACCACCCCAAGGAACCAATAAAAAGCTATGCATGTCTCCATTATCTCAATAATAATAAAATAATGAAGAGAAAGAGAGGGGGGGCGGCACCTCTTCTTTCCTTTCTTGTTTTTATTATTTGTTAACTTTTCAAAAATACCATTGTGTAAAATAACTTGTAGTGTGCCATAACTTGTATTGTGTTATACACACATATATTGTACAAAATTATATTGTGTTATACACAATGACACATTATAGGTAACAAGCTTAATATATTGTTACTTAACCATTTTAAATAACAATATGGAATGCTCTTTCACAAAGTATAAATCACCCATGTGATTTATTTCACAAGTACATTTTATTTGGAAACCCCTTTCCAAATATTTATTTGTAATAATCAAGTGTTAATATTTATTTGTAATGATCATATCATATATAAACAAATATTATTGGTGTTTGTCTAGCTTGTTATTGGGTATGACCCGACTTGGATCATGACGTACTAGCCAAATCAATAAAAATATGTGTCTTGGGCATAACGAGTCCAAAAATCTCCCAGTTGCACAAGATACATAGAAGAAGCAAATATCGCCTAACTACGGTTTACTACCCCTAATACGCATGACGAAGTGCCATTCAATAACATCATCCCCTTCAAGTCCCTTACTTGAAATGATTTAGGTACATCTATCATTTATCCTTTTGCCACATATGTCATATTAAATCCAGAGACACAGAGTGATCATTCTCTGTTGATTTAACTTTCAGGCCTTAGACATCTCACTCTCAACGAATAAGAGGGATAAATCCCCTCTTGAGTACATATATCTCTCACAATCACCTTGTACCAGACATGATCTTAGCCTTATGTACTGTCATGTTTCAAAGCAGCAAAGAACTAAGTCAAAGTATAATACTTGGTGAACATCAAGACCCAATATGTATCTCAGGTCGGAGGATACTATGATATTCGCCTTTAATCAAATGTACTTATGATCAATCACAAGGATTCCTTGTAGTAACATTTGAGAGCGGGTCAGTCCAATATTTATAACCCATAAATATCTATGAACCTTGGCAGCAACCCTTGCTCTATATTCATATCCCATGAATAACCACCAATCCAAGTTCATAATAGTCTTACCTTCATATTTGTTCCCACATATATGAGCGACTACGGACATTTAGAATAAGTAACTTATTCACGGATTTAAACATGCTAAAATGGAACATAACTCAAAATGTCTTAATCATAAACCATAATAATATGAACGAGTCAAAATTACAATTGTTCCGATATCCAAATACAAAATTCGATCATATCCAATCACTAGAATATCGAAGTCCTAAGGCACAAGTATGACCCTCATGCTTTGGCCTTTCAAGGAGCTTCGTGAGTGGATCCGCAATGTTTTGATCGGTGTGAACCTTGCGAATACATATCTTTCCCTTTTCAACTTCATCCCTTATGTAGTTGAACCTCCGCTCAATGTGCCTCATCTTATGATGTGCACGAGGTTCCTTGATTTGAGCAATCGCACCTTCGTTGTCACAAAAGGTCTCTAGAGGGTCCTGAATGGTACGGACTACTCCTAGGTCGGCAATGAATTTTCTAATCCACACAGCTTCTTGAGCTGCCAATGAGGCGGCGTTGTATTCTGATTCCATGGTGGATAAAGCTACCACGTCTTGCTTTGAGCTCTTCCAAGAGATTGCCCCACCATTCATAACGAAAACATATCCCGATTGTGATCTAGAATCATCTCGATCGGTTTGGAAACTCGTATCCGTGTAACCCTTTACAACGAGTTCCTCCTCACCCGAACCGTATATTAGAAACATATCCTTAGTCCTTCTAAGGTATTTCAATATACTCTTGACCGCCATCCAATGGCTACTTCCCGGATTATATTGGAATCTACTTGTCATCCTTAAAGCGCATGACACATCCGGTCTAGTGCATACCATTGCATACATGATGGATCCAATAGCCGATGCGTATGGGATTCCATTCATTTTCTCTTGCTCATCCTTTGAGCTTGGACATTGAGACCTACTCAATATCGTTCCTCTTTGAATAGGTACCAAACCTTTCTTAGAGTTCTCCATCTTGAACCTCCTCAAGATTTTGTCAATGAATGCACTTTGGTTTAAACCTATCAACCGCCTTGATCTATCCCTATAGATCTTTATTCCCAAAATATAGGCGGCTTCACCAAGATCCTTGATTGAAAAACTACTTCCAAGCCATGCTTTTACCCCCTCCATGGTTGGAATGTCATTCCCAAATAGTAGTATGTCATCAACATACAATACTAAGAAGGTAATGATGCTCCCACTAGTTTTCTTATACACACAAGCTGCATCACCATTCTTGATGAACCCAAATTTCTGAACTTCTTCATCAAAACGGTGATTACAACTTCTAGATGCTTGTTTCAATCCGTAGATTGATTTCTTTAACTCGCATACTTTATTAGGATGTCGTGGATTAACAAAACCTTCGGGTTGAACCATATAGACATCTTCCTCGAGATGTCCATTAAGAAAAGCGGTTTTGACATCCATTTGCCATATCTCATAGTCATAATGTGCGGCTATGGCAAGCAATATCCTAATAGACTTTAGCATTGCTACGGGAGAAAAAGTTTCATCATAATCAACCCCTTGAGTTTGAGTGAAACCTTTTGCTACAAGTCTTGCTTTATAAGTATCCAAGTTTCCATGCATATCGGTTTTCTTCTTGAAAACCCACTTACTTCCAACCGGTTTGGAATTAAGAGGTGGTACAACCAAATCCCATACTTGGTTGTCATGCATGGATTGCATCTCAACGTTCATGGCTTCAAGCCATTTGTCTCAATCGGATTGTGACATTGCATCACGGTTTGTGGTGGGTTCATCCGAATCTACCACATAACATCCATCCATGAAAAATCCATATCTTTCAGGTGGACTACTAATCCTACCGGATTTGCGAATGTTTTGTGTGTCTTGATCAACCACTTGATCATTATCAACATCCTCTTGTTGATTGCTAGTGTCAACCAAACGTGTATCGGCTTGTGGTTCTCGGTTCTCCTCGAGTTCCACCGTTCTACTAGTACCTTCCATAAGGAACTTAGTTTCCAAGAACTCGGCCTTTCGAGCAACGAATATCTTTTGCTCGTTTGGGTTGTAGAAATAATATCCCATACAGTCTTTGGGATATCCTACAAAGATACACTTAGTGGATCGACTTTTAAGTTTGTTTTTGGGTGTTGTTCTTGACATAAGCCTCACAACCCCATACCTTTAAATATGATAATGATGGAACCCTTCCATTCCATATTTCATAAGGTGTTTTGTCCACTTTCATGGTTGGGGTCATATTTAGAATACGGGTCGTAGAGAGCAAAGCGAAACCCCAAAATGATAGAGGCAATGTGCTTCTAGCCATCATAGATAGAACCAAATCCAATAGAGTTCGATTCCTCCTTTCGGACACACCATTATGTTGTGGTGTTCCTGGTGGAGTAAGTTGTGAGATGATCCCACAATTTCTAAGATGATCTCGGAAAGCATCACTTAGGTATCCACCTCCTCTATCTGAACGAAGTACTTTGATGGTTTTATCGAGTTGATTTTGTACTTCATTTTGGAAGACTTTGAACATTTCAAATGCTTCATCTTTGTGTCTTAACAAGTACACATACCCATAACGACTATAATCGTCGATAAAAGTAATGAAGTATCTTTCACCATTCCTTGTCATTGTCTTAAAAGGACCACATACATCCGAATGTATGATACCCAATAAGTCTTTTGCCCTTTCGTTTGTTCCAATAAAGGGGTCCCGGTCATCTTTCCAAGTAAACAAGACTCACACTTATCAAATGAATCATTATCACTTGATTCCAAAAGACCATTCTTTTGAAGTGTATGTATGCGGTCTTTGTTTATATGACCAAGGCGACAATGCCAAAGATAAGTCTTACTCAAATCCATTTTGAGTTTCTTGGTGCTTGATTGGTACAACATAAATCATGAAAGTTGTACCCGAGGTTTGCCCCGCATCCCTCTTAGCTTTCAACTCTTTGAGACGGGTTGGACAATTCCTCATCCAATGCCCAATCTCCCCACATCCAAAGCACGAATCCTCCGAGCTAACCTTTAGCTTTTTCGGTTTGGGTGATTCCACTTTCGCCGTTCCCTTGAACTTGCCCTTGACTTGTCCTTTACCTTTGGCAACCTTTGGCCTTGGGTTCCGGCTGATGCCTCTTCTTGTTGCCTCCCTCATTGATCGTTAGAACGGAAAAAACCTTTTTACCCATTCCCGTCTTGGCCGTTTTAAGCATTGCGTGAAGCTCACCAATGCTCTTGTCCCATCCATTCATGTTATAATTCATAACAAATGTCTCAAACCTTTTAGTTAAGCCATTTAGGATCAAATCCGTGGCTAACTCGTTTGAGCCGCGACAATTAAGGCACTCGAGACGATCAATGTGGCTTTTCATCTTAAGTACATAAAATGAGACCAATTGGGTTTCCTCCATACGACATGCATGAAGCGCTCGAACCGTTTCGAAGCGTTCCACCCTAGCTTGTGTAAAGAACATTTCCTTAAGTTGGGTGATCATGTCGTATGCCCCATGAAGTTCAAAATCCTTTTGAATCTCGGGAATCATAGTTCCCAACATGAGGCAAGAAACTTGCACCGAATCCTCATTGTGCTTAACCCAATTGTTATGGTCTTCGGCATCGTCAATGCGCTTCATCGGGAATTGGATCTTCTAATATATAGTATTTCTTTTCTTGCTTGAGAACGATTCTCAAGTTTTGATACCAATCCATAAAGTTGGTATAGTTTAGACGATCCTTATCGAGAATAGATCTTAGTGATAGGTTATTAACGGGTGGAATAATAACGTTAGGTGGATTGTTGATTGCGGCCATCTACAAATATAACAAAGCTCAATTTTCGTATTTTCGATATCAATAATTTTAATCGTTAATACCCTTTTATGTCTCCAAGACAATTAATGATTAAAATCTAGAACCCAACGTTACATTCAAATAGTAGTTAGGTGACCTTTATCCCACTATTTAAAATTAACAAGGTAGTCAACGTTTGACGATTGCAACCCTTTGCAACTTCTAGTTTTATGGGATCGGTTAAGCATCTCATGCTTAGTTGGCATGTTTAATCCCATCAACACCATTGTACGCCATGCTTCGGTGACCCTATTCACATGGTTTCCAATTTAAGTCGTCCTACTTACACAAACGTGTGAGTTTACACATACAAATGGTTAGGTGAGCTTTATCCCACAAATATGGCAAAATCACCTCAACTCACAAGTTTCCTCTAATGCGGCTAGGTGAACTTTATCCCACACCGAGTTCCTAAGTGATTCGAGTGTCGTATAAAAGGATGGTGTTCAACTTATTTTATAAAACGGATTTTTGTTTTCAAAATTCTAGATTGGAAAACTTTTATGTACCTTTCATTTGCATGCATTCAAATGTAAGGTACTTAGTTGAAAAACCCATTTTCAAAGTTCCTATTAATAAAACCCATTTTATTATGAAACCATTAGCCTTTAATAAAACCAATTTTTTATTACATAATGATTTCTAAGGAACCAATTTTATGCTAGTTGATTTTAAGTTGTTTTAGCAAACCACATTTCAATAACACAATACAAAAGTAAATTAACCACACAAGCATAAAACATACAACCACAAGTTCATAACCGTAGCCTCCTAATGTTGACCACACTTGTTGACCGAAGACAAGTGTGTCAAATGGTCTCTCCTAAGGGACTCAAAAGGACATGAGCTTGTGTCGGTGAACTCCCACTTGACCCCGCATCCAAATGCTCCAAGTGTTCACCCCCGTGTTGTGGTCTCCATCCATTTTATTTGGGCTTCCTTCCTTGCATCTTCTTTTACAAAAATATATCCTAATTCATTTTTCTAGTAAAAGAAATGCATCTAATCTAATTATTATTACAAACCAAATGAAATGAATAAATAGATTACACAGCCCAAATAAATTACAACCATATCGAATGAATAAATAACACAACCCAAACATTCAACCAAACACAAGGCCATGGCTTGGTTATGAACATCTATTACACATCCAAATATGTAATAACACAATGACCCAAAATGGTTCCCCTTGACCCTAAAACTTTCGACCAAACTTGACAAACCCGAAAGTTTTGGGTTTTGTCCAAATAACATAATCAATCATCCAAATGACTTGGTTTTTCAAGATTACCACATGCATGTAAAGTATAACTTTGAAAAACCATGGGGTAACCAAAACCCCCATAATTTTCGGCCATATGGTAAAACCCCACCATAGAACAGAAAATTTTTTGGTCTAATGAAGCATGCATCGGTATAAGCGGCTCTTGATGCAATTGTTGGGTTTTAACAAGATTATCAAAGTGATAAAATCCCCATTTTACCAAAAACGCAGCGGAAATTAGTTTTAAATCTTGTTAATTTGATATGTATAAAACCTATTTTACACATGCAAAACCCAATCCCAGATCCAAATACGAAATAAACACTATCAAACAGATGCATGTCACTATAAGTACATGCATGTTAAAGCTACCTTTCAAATCCAAGGAAGAGGATGGAGATGATGATGAAGAAGGCAAGAACTTGAATGTGAAGCTCCTCAAGCTAGCATGCCCCAAGCATTCCAACAAACACCGCTTGTAGCTAGGATTTCCACACTTGTATCTTCTCCTTGGCCGTCCAAAGAGAGGAAGAGAAGAATGGGTGTAGAGGATATTTCCTCTAATTTACTTGTTCTTACTCTTGGCCCTTCAAGAGAAGAAGAGAGGAGTAGAGAGAGTTTTTTTCTCAAGTATTCTTGTGTTGTATGTGTGTTGTTATGAGAAAAAATGAATGAAAGAACCAAGTAGTCTTTCAAAATTATGGCACCACCCAAGGCACCAATAAAAAGCATTGCATGTCTCCACTAGTTGAAAGATAATAATAAAATAAGCAAAGGGAGAGAGAGGGGGGGTGGCCACCCTCCTTCCATTCTTGTTTTATTATTTTCATACTTTCCATATATATATGTACCTTGCGTTGTGTCTTACACAATGCTTTGTGTTATACACACTTATATTGTGTCATACACAACAATAACACATTGTAGGTAACATTCTTTCCCTCAAAGTATAAATCACCCATATGATTTATTTCACAAGTACATTTTATTTGGAAACCCCTTTTCAAATGACTCAAGTGTTAATATTCATTTGTTATGATCATATAATATATAAACAAATATTATTGTTGTTTCTCTAGCTTGTTATTGGGTATGACCCGACTTGGATCATGACTTACTAGCCACATCAATAAAAATATGTGTCTTGGGTATAACGAGTCCAACAGGAAGACCGCAAGTACATGCTGTAGAAGATGTAGGAGTACAAACTACTAATCAAAGAATTGATGTTTGTACGAATTGTAATGAATTGGGTCATGCATCGGATGTGGGTAAAGTGGGACAAGTACAAGTGGAGGAGGTGAATGCACTTCAAGGTCAAGGGGGAGGAGGTCGAAACAATAACATGAACTCAAAAACTTACCACCTCGGGTTGAAAAATCATTCCAATTTTCTTTATGTGAATCCGGCTACTCAATCCAATCCGAATTTCCAAGGGAATCAAGGAAATTATGGCCGGGTATGTTAAGGGTCAGTATGGCCGGATCAGTTGTTATAGATGTGTTTCTAAGACTTGGGTCAGGTTGCCGTTAATAGTTTATGTGCAATTTATGTGGTGTTTGGCTTACTCCGGTATTCAAGACATAAATTTTTCAACGGGTTTTCGATGTTTCTTTGACATGTGAACTACAATGTTTAGTTGGTTTTTATTGGTCTTTGGTCACTCATTGTTTTACACGTCGTTTTCGGTTGGGTGTTGATCCCGAGGTAAAATGGAAGAGACCTTTGAGCTTCCTTAGGCGAATTTAACACAACTTCGCCTGAGCATTCTTTGAAACTATAAATACGGAAGTTAGGTTAAATTTGGTCAATACTTGTTAAACCCTACCGGCGAACTTACCAGACTGGAACATTTGAATATTTAAACTTGCATAAAAGGACTTTTCGTTCACATAATAAGGTGTAAAAACGTTCCATGAACACAAATATATAACTCCTATATTATAATGTTGAATTTTTGTGAGTTATGGACTAAAATGGGTTTTTAACCTAAAGCAACTTCAACTCTGTATCTATCGAACTCGTACCATTCGGTGCCTATGGTGTGCGAGATGATCATCAATTGGTTCTAAATCACCCGATATCAGGACTTTGATTTTTCTAGTGAACAACCGCCGATAATGGCGAAGTTGTTCATCAAGAGAGGTTATCCTTAACTTCCCTTGTTTGTTAGCTACTCCTGACCTGGTAACCAGCAAAGTTAATAGCTGATTGGTTTTAATTCCCTTACTGTCAGGACCGTGAGTCGGGTGAAATCTTAGAAAAGGTTGACAAGAACAAAACGACTCTGTAACCCAAAGGCCTATTGAATATCTCGGCGGAATAGGATATCCAACAAGTGGGAACGAAGGTGTGATATAGCGGACACGAAATTATAATAAATAATAAATAAGAACACAATCAAAGACAAAGATTCACTGCATTTAATATATCATTTAATACAATAGTGAAAGGAATGTCTAGGTTTTCGTGTATGACGGCTGCGGCGGCGGGGGCTGTATGAGGAAAAAAATAGAATATTCTTTTGTAATGTTTCTCGTATTGTGTGCGTCATAACCCGTGTCCTAAATGGAAACCTAGGACCCTATTTATAGACCCTAACATTCCTTCTAGAAGTTCCTAATCATTACATAATGAAAGACAAAATAATACAAGTGTTGAGTCCTCGAGCAAGGAAACATTCTTGCTCGAGCAGACTCACTATGCCAGGTATGCTTGATGAGTGTCTTCGAGCATAGTTTAATTCGAATATTTTCAGTGAAGATATTCTCCTCCAGCAAGCTTCATCCCTCTTGACCCATCCTTGCTTTGCTCGAACTAGTCCGTAGAGCAAGCTCATTCTTCTTGGTGTCTTTAGTCTTGTTCTTAGACTTATTGAGCAATCTTTAGCGTGCTCGGATGTAAATCTTGCTTGGGATACTGAACTGTGCTCGAAGTCCTTGATTCGATCACGTGACATCTTCTTATTGCATCCATGCTTGTCCCCATGTGCTCGATCATCCTGTGCTCGTAACACTTTGTAAAAACTTGTATGATCAAGTTGTTTGCTCGATTGGCAATCCATGCTCGATAGAAGAGTACTCTTGCTCGTTGAAGTGTATCTTGCTCGAAGCCTTAACACTTAGATGAATCAACCATTTAAGGTTCTGAAGACCTTGCTCGAAGTAGTAAAACCATGCTCGATCATCTAGGCTTGCTCGAAGTCCATACTTAGCCGTTTTCTGAGGAGGTTGAGAAGATTGCAATCTTCCTTATCAAAATTCCGACCCAACAATCTCCCCCTAGATTGGAACAAGCTCAGATGCACCAAAACATACCTGAATAGAGTTACACATGTATCAAACATCAAAGATATATCATTCAAGAACATGTCATTTTATTACATAAATAGGAATTCTGCTACTTGGGCATTGCACATTAAAAATTATACATCCAAAATACAACTTAAACAAAATTACAAAGATAAACATAAATCAAATAATCATCATTGAGTGTCTTTTCTGCTATCTCCTCCTCCGGCTCCTTGTGTCAGATTTTTCTTTCATCCGTTTGACAAGGGCTGCTTTTTGTTTAATCATATTAAGCTCCACAGCGCCAGAGGAGTCAATTGGGAATTCTGCATCAATTATGTCTTGAAAATCTTGAGGATGCATAAATTGAAGATCCCCATCATGCCTGATTACTACAATGGGTATACTCGACTCATTCCTCAAGGAGATTGAGTCTTTGTGCTGGTTGTAGGTGATGAAAGTGATTCTTCCATTATGCTGCACCATCGAATTTGGTTCTCGCATCTCCTCCTTCATAGCCAAGCTCTCCTTCAAAGTCTTCCTTTGCCATGTGAGCTGCTTGCTTGAGTTTTCCTTCTGCCAGAGTCAAAGAGAGAGAGTTCAAGAGTGTAAACTTCATTAATCCTTTTGTTTCTTTTATACCTCTCTGCTTGACTCCGTATCTCTCTTCTTCTTTAGTTTAGAAATGGGAAGCCTTTTACTGCTTGTTCTTTAATAAATTTGGAGAGATCATTTCTTTGTTGCCCGGCCAATTGTCTTCTATCTTGATTATCATAAAGGTCCATTTCGGCCATTTTCTTCAGCTGCTCTACTGAAAATTTTCTCAAATCATCTCTAAAAATGATTAGAGTTTCTTCGTTGTCTTCAATAATAACCCTTAAGATCTTGGATCTTTTATCATAGAAGAGATGTGTGGGCAGATTTTAATTCCTTGGTCGCTTGGGCTTCACACTCTCTGTTGGTACATGTATGTCAGTAGTTCATAGTCTAGCATTTGTAATCGAGTCTGTAATGTAATTATGTTTTGTTTATGTTTGTTTTGTAATGCGCGAAGTTGTCAACAAGTTCGCTATGGCGAACTTGTTGAATCAGCGAAGTTATTGACAACTTCGCCTATGGCGAAGTTGTCGTGTATATAAACTGTTTCAGACGAAACAGTTTGTGTTGGTCGTTTTAGGGTTTGTTTCAGTGTGTTTCGTATAGTTACGTGTCATCTTCTGTAATAGTGACCGTGAGTCACGTGTTCGGTTATCAATATAACGTGTTTGATTTATTGCTCGTGTGATTCTATCTCTATACTCGTAACTACCTGCGCAGGGATTCCGCACCTGCGTTGTTAGCGATATCCCGTGTACGATCCGTCCAGGAACCTACAATTGGTATCAGAGCAAATAGGCTCGATTGTGAGGTTCGGGATTTCACGCGGGTGTAGAAAACGTCTCGTTTGACCTATTCGCGGGACGTGTTTTTGTTGGGATTGAGTTTTGCTAGTGCTTGACAGTCATTTTCAAGCCTTTGCATTGATCGGGAGCTGCTTGATTGACGAAAACAGATCTGAACAAACTTCCCTGTTCATCGGGCGAAGTTACCGTTCATCGGGCGAAGTTACCATTCTTAAGGCGAAGTTGCCGTCGCTGGAATTAGGGTTTTTGGCGAAGATATAAGGATTAGCGAAGTTAACTACAACTTCGCTCACTTCATAAGTTCGCCTTAGCGAAGTTATCCGCAACTTCGCTTCAAACCCAAGTTCGCTCAACTCATAAGTTCGCCAGAGCTAAGCGAAGTTATTCTTAACTTCGCCCAAATCAAGCGAATTTAAGATCTCAGCGAAGTTTTCTTTCAGCGAAGTTAACCTTCAAGCGAAGTTATTCTTAACTTCGCCAACTGAGCTGTTTTAATATTTTTTTTGTTTTTCCAGGTTTTTCAGGTTTTTGCAAGGATGTCGTCGATCAATATCTCCGATTTGGTCAAGATGGAGGTAGAAGCGGGGTCTGCCACTAAGGCCCCGAGGCTTATGAAAGGAACTGACTTCGTGGCATGGAAGGATAGATTCATCCAATACATCAAATACCAGGATGCCAAAATGTGGGTGTGCATCCAGGATGGATATATCCCTCCTACTATGCAATACGAAGGCCGTGACGTAGTTAAGAAGTACAGCAAAATGGAGGACGAAGAAAAGAAAATGTACGAGGCCGAAAGCAAGGCCCATGCTGCGATAACAATGGCACTTCCTCAAGAAGTTCTCCATACGTTCCGAAAGTACACTTCTGCAAGAGAGCTTTGGGATGCTCTTGAAAATAGATTCGAGGGGAATGTGGGTATCCGTGCATCGAAGGTAAAACTTTTGAAGACCCAGTTCTCCGTCTTCAAATTTTTGAAGAACGAATCGCTGGATGATATTATCACCAGATACTATCATCTAATGACAGAGCTTAGCAATTATTCGATTGCTTACCGAGAAGAAGAGATCGTTGAAAAACTTCTCGATGCTCTCCCACCGAAGTGGGAAATGTACACCGTTCTTATGAGGGAAGACAGAGACTTTCCTAATTATGATCTTGAAACGGCAGTGAACAAGCTCAGAACTTATGAGCTTAATATGGTTCGAAAAGAAACACCTACAGTTCAGATACAAGACCCTGGTATGTATGGTGCAAAGGTTAACTCAGGCTCAAGTTCAAGGCCTGAATCTGCTGCTTATTACTCTAAAGGGGAGTCAGGCTCTGACTCGTCTCATGAAGGAAACGTTTCTGTAAACACGAATGGTGATGTATGTTTCGTTGCTGGAGGATCTAGTACTTCAAAGCCTCAAGCATCCACAAGTAGTTTTTCTGCAAATGCATCAAGCAATAGTTATTCCAAGATGCCTATGAGTGTAAAATCTGCTGAAGAGCAGTTTGCAGTCTATGCATCATTTATTGCTTCCTATGAAAACTACATCCAGGGGAAGATTGTGGACCTTGCTGTTCTGGATGAGGATTATGACCAGATCGATGCTGATGATCTGGAGGAGATGGATTTGCAATGGCAAATGGCCATGATAGTGAGGCGAGTCAAGCGTTTCATGAATAAGACGGGGAGAAAGTTTGTTGGTGGTCGGCCCGGGTTCGACAAGTCCAAAGTAAGGTGCTATAATTGTCAACAGTACGGGCACTTTGCCAAGGAATGCAGAAATGAGAGGGTTGAACGAGGACAAGGTCGACCTACAAAACATTCTGGAGTTAACAGAGAGATTAACGCCATGTTGACCAGAGAAGCAGGTGAGTACAACTGGAACTCGCATTCAAGTGGTTCTGGTGAGCAAGCGAACATGGCTGAGGCTGAAGTGAAAGAATGTGAGAAGGTTGAAGGAATTGAGAAAGCTACTGAAGAAGAAACAGCTTTCATGGCAGATGACAAGGATAATCGCTCCGAGGTAAGTACTAAGGATATTTGTACTAGTTGTGAGAATTTGTCTGAGCAACTTAAAACGATAACTGATCAGTATGTCCATTTAGATGCTGACTTTAAAACTATTAAAGAAGATCACCATTTTACGAAAGCAAGAGAAACGAGTTATAAAATTAAAATAAAAGCATGTGAAAAAGACGTTCAAAGCTTAAAAATTAAACTTGCTGAGAAAATTGAAATAATTGATCTTAGTTATGAAGTTTTGGAGGAAAAAACTAAAGTGATTGCTGATCGGGATAAACAGATTGCTGACCACCAGGTAAAGGTGGTGGAACTGAACCGCAAACTTGAGCAGTTCAGGAATTCCTCGGCAATCCTTGATCACCTCGTGAGTGATCCAGGTACCTCTGCAAAGAGGGGAGGAATCGGATATCACGAAGTTCCACCACCCTTTAACCACAACTATACTTATAATCCAAGTGTTCAGAAATCTGTTGATTTCGAGGTTTCTCAGACAACTCCTATCAAAATTACTAGTGTAGAACCAAGTGTTAGCTGTGGCGAAACAAGTTCGCCTGTTTCTAGTGTGACTATTTCTGTATCAAGTCCAGTCTCATCGGATTCGGATAAGCTGTCCGAATCTGGTCAGACAAAAGAGGAGGTAGGTTTACCCATCGATGGAGATAAAAATAAAGTTTCTAAAAAGAGTTCTCCACTCAATCCGTACGTCCCACCTTATGTGAGACGAACGGCTGGTAACACTGCCTCTACATCCAGACCAACACTTGACAAGAAAATAGAGAGTCGATGTTGCTTTAGATGTAACAAGTTAGGACATCTAGTTGCAGATTGTCCTTTGAAACCGAGATTTAGAGATGTGAAGCCAAATAAAACTGAGTATATGCGTCATTATGCTACTGCTAAAAATGAAAACTTTAAAAAATGCCAAAATGTATCGAATTCAAGTTTTCATAAAAACAAACCTCAGTTTTACAACCAAACCACAAGAAATAACACTTTCAATTCTCAAAGGTTTGGAAGGCATTACACTCAATCTGCAGGGAGATTCCCTAACAGGACTTACAGAAATTATCCTGATACTAACTTGAGAAAGCCAGGGTACGGGATGTATCGATCCAAGACCAATTGGTCTTGGGTCCCAAGATTCTAACTCTTTGTTTTATTGTGCAGGAACAGTTGAACAGGGCTACCAACAATCTTTGGATTGTAGATAGCGGCTGTTCCAGGCACATGACGGGCAACAAACACTTGTTGCAAGATTTAAAACCTGTTCAGGGAGCTAGAGTTAGTTTTGCTGGTGAAAGCGGAGGAAGGATTACCGGTAGAGGAACTGTGTCGAATGGGAGAATGACACTTGAAAATGTAAACTTTGTGGAGGAATTAAAGCACAATCTGCTGAGTGTGTCGCAGATCTGTGATAAAGAATACACTGTCCATTTCACTAAAAATGAAGCGATTGTATTGAAGCCTGGTTTTCATATACCAGAAGAATGGATAGTAATGAAAGCTCCACGTGAAACGAATACATACGTGATGGATATGAGGTCTACTGAAATGGCCACCGGAGAATCTTGTTTAATGACAAAAGCAAGCGAATCAGAATCAGAATTGTGGCACAGGAGAATGGGACATATTCATCTTCGTAAGATGAACTTCATTGTCAAAAATGGGCTTGTGATGGGCGTTCCCTTAAAGAGTTTTAACTTTGAAGATAAATGCATAGCGTGCAAGAAGGGAAAACAACACAAGAAAAGCCATCTCACCAAGACGATCAACTCAATTGCTGGTACTCTAGAACTACTTCATATGGATCTCTTCGGTCCGGTGAATGTACAAAGTCTAGGTGGTACTTCTTACTGCTTGGTGATAACTGATGATTACTCGCGATACTCGTGGGTATATTTTCTGAAAACGAAAGACGAGACGACTCAGATGGTGAAGAATCTAATTACAAAAGTCGAGAACGTCATGAGTAAATCAGTTAAATTCATCAGAAACGACAATGGGACAGAGTTCAAGAACTTTGAGATGGAAATCTTTTGTTTTCAGAAGGGTATTGAGCATCAATACAGCGCTCCGTATACTCCACAACAGAACGGAGTAGCTGAAAGGAAGAACCGAACGTTGATTGAAGGAGCCAGAACTATGCTGGCAGACTCAAAGCTTCCTGTGATGTTCTGGGCTGAAGCAGTTGCTACAGCCTGCTATGTTCTGAATCGGGTGTTAACCGTTAAGAGACTTGGAAAAACCTGTTACGAGCTTATGCACGGAAGGAAGCCCAACTTGTGCGGTCTTGAACCTTTTGGGTCTCCTTGTTCGATTTTGAAGACTAATTCGAAATTTGGTGAAGTAGCTGATGAGGGAATCCTAGTCGGTTATGTTGTTGGGACTCCCAACAGACGGGTCTTCAATACGACAACTTGCAAGGTGGAGGTGGTTTGTAACACCGACATTACTAGTTACCAACCGCCAAAACCAAGCAATGGACCTGCTGAGCTGTTTGACTATGTTAAACTTTTTAAGTCGTTTAACGTACCTACTTTGGAAATTTCTGAAGAAGACGAAAGAGCAGTGACGAAGATGATTTTTGATGAGGAAGAGGAGGTAGTGCAACATCAGATGACAGAAAAATCTCAGCCTTCCACATCAAACCCTATCGATACCCCTGCGGCCTCAACTGAAGATGAGTTTATTAATCCTTTTCACTCTCAGCCTGAAACTACCATAGATGAGATCTCTTCAAACTTGGAAGACAATTTGCATGTCGGTGCTGTTCCGACCACGAGAATTCACAAAGATCACCCATTGGAGAATGTTATAGGTGATGTGTCCTCTAGTGTACAAACCAGAAGTAGCTTGAATGAGCACACCTGTGTTTATACAAGCATTAAAGATACAGGTATCATGAACGAATGTTTGTACTCTTGCTTCATAAGCCAAGTCGAACCGAAGAATTATCAAATGGCTTTAAAGGACAGCTCGTGGGTCGAAGCCATGCAAGAAGAGTTGGCTCAGTTCGAAAAAATGGAAGTTTGGACTTTGGTTGAAAAACCAAAGAATGTGCATGCTATAGGCACGAAATGGGTGTTCAAGTGCAAGAGAGATGAAAAGGGGATTATCGTGAGAAATAAGGCGAGGCTGGTTGTTAAAGGTTTTAATCAACAAGAGGGTATTGACTACAATGAGGTTTTCGCTCCTGTTGCCCGGTTAGAAGCGATTCGATTGTTTTTGGCGTTTGCTACATTTAAAAAGATGAAGGTATTTCAGTTGGATGTGAAGAGCGCGTTTCTTAACGGGAAAGTTGATGAGGTTGTGTTTGTTGTGCAACCTCCGGGTTTTCCTGACCCAGACTTTCCGGATCACGTATACAGGTTGAGCAAGGCGTTATATGGGTTACATCAGGCACCTCGTGCCTGGTATTCAACGTTATCGGACTACTTGCTGGAAAATGGTTTTGAAAGAGGATTGATTGACAGTACACTGTTTGTGAAGAGAGAAGGATGTGACTTCTTACTGGTTCAAGTCTACGTGGATGATATCATTTTTGCTGCATCAAGAGTATCCATGTGTCAGGATTTTGAGGCTGTCATGAAGAAACGATTCGAGATGAGTGCTATGGGTGAACTAACCTTCTTTCTAGGATTGCAGGTTGATCAGAAGAAGGATGGGATGTTCATTCATCAAACAAAGTATGTTCATGATGTGCTGAAGAGATTCAAGATGGAGGACAGTTCTCCATATGACACCCCAATCTGCGTCAATCACAAATTGGGCGCTGAATCAGATGGTGACGCAGATGTGGACCCTACTCTGTATCGGGCGATAATAGGTTCATTAATGTATTTAACTGCTTCTAGGCCCGATATAATGTTTTCTGTTTGTCTTTGTGCTCGTTTTCAGGCAAACCCAAAGGAATCTCACATGAAAGGTGTGAAGAGGATTTTGCGGTATCTTAAGGGCAAGCCGAAACTAGGGTTGTGGTACCCAAAGGGAGGAGACGTTGAACTGGTGGCGTATACAGATTCTGATTATGGTGGCTGTAATCAGAGTCGGAAGTCAACAACAGGAGGCTGTCAGTTTCTTGGAGGAAGATTAGTTTCCTGGCAGTGCAAGAAACAGACATCAGTTGCAATTTCAACATGCGAAGCTGAATACATGGCAGCATCCAACTGCTGCTCTCAGGTTTTGTGGATTCAGCAACAATTGCGCGACTATGGTCTGAATTTCTTACTTACTCCTATTTTAATTGATAACACTGCCGCCATCTCAGTAATTAACAATCCCGTGAAGCACAGTAAAACTAAGCATATTGACATTCGCCATCACTTCATACGGGATTGTGCTGAGAAGAAACTGATAAAGATCGAAAAAGTTGATACACTTGAAAATTTTGCTGACTTGTTTACAAAAGCGTTTGATAAATCCAGATTTCAAAACCTAATTGAGCTAAACGGGATGATCAATCCCGAGTAACCATGTCTTTGATTTAAAAAAAAAAAAAAAAAAAAAAAAAAAAAAAAACATGGGTCATTTTTGCTTAAAATTAGTCGGTTACCTCAGTTTGATGGACATATCCTAGGATATGTTTTGGTCCTCGTTTCAACGTAGAGAATGAGGATAGCCATTAACTGGAAGACTGAAAGTGACCGGGGCAGCTATGACGTGTGTTCTTTCAGTTGCTGAAAATTAGTCGGTCATACTTAGTAAGAAGGACACATACTTGTATGTGGTCGGTCCAGTTGATCCATTGGATCTTCAGGATAGCCGTTTACCTGACGACTTTGACGTGATTGGGGCGATTGAATTTAAAGTTTTTTTTTGTGGGAAATGAAATTAATTTTCAAGTCTGTTACTTCGTATGAAGTTCTATGCTGTGTTTAACAGAAAATTGATCCAACCTTGGAAAATGATATATATACTGATTGTGTGTGCTTAACTAGTGAAGATATTAGGCTTAAAAGGCTTTAGAACAGTCATTGTATGTCATGGTAATTTTTATGGTGCGTAAAAGTGTATGTGATACTAACTTAAATTTACTCGAATTTACGTGGAAACTCCTTAAGAGTTTTGTATGTCTTCATACATATCTTTTCGAAGGATAGGCAGAAAAGCGACTACCCAGTCATACACGAGCCCGTGAGTGTTCTGATTCCCGTGAAGAAAGCATTTCAAGATACTGCAGTGATCCAGATTCGGGACTTGCAGTGATTTAGTACTCCGAAGTCGATAACAATTTTGATTTAAAAAAAAAAAAAAAAAAAATATATATATATATATATATATATATATATATATATATATATATATTTATATATATATATATATATATATATATATATATATATACGTGTATATAAATTTCTCAAGTCTGGAGTTAGAAGAAAACGGGAGGCAGACATAGTGTATCTACAAGATAATCAGACATTATGGGTCGAAGTCAATTCGGGGTGACTTGGGTATAGCCAAATACGCTTTGAGAATAGATAGAAGACATCATTATCTCTGAGATGTTGCCAACTTAAATTTTTGAGCTTAACTGAACCTTAATCCGTATCACAGAAACGATGAAAACCATTTACGTTATTTACATGCTTACAACCTGTGTCTCTATGTCATAATACAGCAAAACACGGATCTAAGTGACAGTCACATCGTTAGTATGATTCCTGTTAGGATCTTTTCTAAAACGTAGTGGTCCCTGACTAGACTGAAATTTGATCCCTTATTTCGTTAAAATTTTTCTAAGTTTTTTGTTTTTTTGTAGTTATATTATTGTTGGTTACTAGGTCTTGATCATATTTGTTTAACTCTTTTTGGTAATTGATAAGGTTAAATTCAGGATTATTCAAACTTAAAGGGCTGATTTTGAAAATTACGGGCGAAGTTGTTGAATTCGGCGAAGTTGTGCTTAACTTCGCCTTGGCGAAGTTGTGCTTAACTTCGCCTTGGCGAAGTTAAGAGTAACTTCGCCTGAACCAACTCTGCCCTATATAAGGGATTGTAAACAGTAACTATATCACTTTTTTCGAATTACCGGCGAACTTGTTCGAATAACCAATACATCCGGATCTTATTCTTCGCTTTCGATTTCGATCTTGTGTTCCTAGTTTCTACTATACTCGTGGTATGTGTAGTCAATATCATCCTATCTTTCTCGTTATAGTTTTACCCGGTTCGAGACCTCGGGTCGTCGAACCTTAGAAACCAAGTTTTCCGACCTCACGTTACGTGTTCATGGACGACCTTTTCATCCTAACACCATTGAAATATGTTGGACTTCATTGTTAGATCGTTAAATCGGTCCGAAACATCGGATAAACCTTGTTTGAATCTGAACAGTCGCCGTTTCAGATTCAGGCGAAGTTAAGGTTTACGCGAAGTTATTCTCAACTTCGCCAGTGGCTTAAGTTCGCCTTCAGCGTAGTTATCCACAACTTCGCTTGAAGCTTAATTTCGCCTATGGCGAAGTTATCCATAACTTCGCCTTGAACACAACTTCGCCTATTTCAAATTTTTTATAAGTTTTTAGACGAACTTACAGATGAAGCGAAGTTGTTCCCAACTTCGCCTCACCTTTAAATTCGCCTGTACATCACAACTTCGCATATGGTACACAGCGAACTTGTGAGATGATTATATGGTCTCTAACTTGATTTGTTTTGTGCAGATATGGCTGCTGTTGGAGGTACTGGAGGTGATGATGGTGATGAGCAACGACAATTCTTCCCAGCCCATAACCAATACATCACTTTGGATCCAGACGCACGAGGCGTTGAAGACTATAGGGAGATTATCACATTTCTCCAACGATCACGAGTTTTTCACGCGATCACTAATACACTACCCATATCTCTGCCCAACATTCAAGATTTCTGGCAGACGGTGTATTATGATTGCAGACCTGAGCCTCCAGTGATGCGAGCAACTGTCAATGGTCAAGACATACAGTTTTCCTCGGAAGACATACGGTTGGCTCTGCAGTTCGGTGATGAAACGAGAGACGACCCAACGGAATTCGTAGCTCCTTTCCGTGACGGAGCTTACTTAAGGATGGGTTATTCGGGTCCGCTGGGGGACTCGCAGAGGAGGAAAGGCTTTCTGCTGGATCAATGGCGCTTTTTGATGCATGTGTTGATAGTATGCATGTCCGGCAGAAAGGCAGGAACAGACGGGATGGGTGCGACGATGCAATCGGCTATGATTGCGCTGACTTACAACCGCAGATATTCTTTTAGTCAGCTAATCTTTTACGAGATTGATCGTCAGAGACGGGCGACGGCGCGCGAGCGTTTTATTATGTATCCTCGGTTTCTACAAATGATTATTAATCATGTCGCTCCGTCTATACCGCAAAGACGCCCTATCAGATACGTTGAGTGCGTAACAAAACGTATCTTTGCTCAGTGCAGAACGTCAAGCACTCGTAGCAACCCTGAGCGGCGTCCCAGGCATACTCCACTTTTCGGGTATCTCATTAACCCGGAGTATGTTCCTGCAGGAGGGGACGAGTTCAGGGATCCGCAACCACATCAGGCGGCAGCACCTCATGCTGTATCGGCTGCGCCTGTTGTATCTTCTGCTGCTGTGCCAGCTACTATATCTCAGGCTGTGTCCACTGCTGAAAACGTTGATCTAGATGCTGCTTTTAGTGGACATGGTTTGTTTGATATGGATGTCTCGGGTCCTCAGTTTATGGATGTTACCAGAGCAGCTACTTCGGTAGCTGACTCTGATCTAGACGACACGTTTGCTGAGGCAAGAAGACTTATGGTGTCTCGTGAACGGACTACGGGAAAGAGGCCGAGAACTGTGGAGGAGGATGAGGATGAAGTGGATGAAGAGGAGGCAGTACAGATTGTGCTAAGACGCTCAAGAAGAGAACAGAGAGGGATAGGTTCGGGAGCTGGAGAATCTTCAAGACTAGTACGTTTTGCTCCACCTGCCTTATCTGGTATGTCTCTTATTCCTACTACTGCACAGGTTACGGCGATCGAGACGTCGGCACCAACAATTGTGTCCCTACCACCTCAACCGCTTAATCCACCGGTGGTAGTTGCACGGTTTGTGGAGTCGACAATAACTTCTACTGCAGGGTTACCAAGTGTACCACCTGCGGTCACTTCTGCTAATGTTCCTCCAACTCCATTGCCTACTTCAGATACCGAGAGGATTCTTTCGCTAGAGCGGATTGTTGCTGAACAGTCAAAGACTATTGACCGCCTAGTGGAATCCAATCGACTACAAGCTGCCCTCCTGGTTGAACATGGACGAATAATAGATGCCTTCAAGGATTACTTGGCATCTCAGGGGGAGAAGACGTGTAGGGGCGATGAGTTGAGAACGAAAAGACGAGAAGATCATGACGATGATCCCAATGCACCTTCAGGTGCAGGTGATGAGCTGCCAAGAACCTCTCAGGCTCTTGGAGCCTCCACAACTGAGGGGGAGTCTACAAATGCAGCTGGTGATGATGTTGTAGTTGTGCAGCTGGTGATGATGTTGTAGTTGTGGATGACGACGCTGATGTTGAAGACGTTATTGATGCGTTGAAGGAGTTGGATGAGGAGGAGGACGATGAGTTGATGGATGATGATGACGTGTTGCCTATGGATGAGATTGAGAGGATTGGAGAACAGATTAATGTGGAAGATGTATTAGAAGAAGGTGAGATTGTAGATGATTCAGTGGAACATGAGATTCCAGCTGTTGAGAGATCAGAATTGGGGGATGAGAGCGTGATAGAAGATACAGTATGGGAGGAGCAGCCGAACTGGAAAGAAGGCTGTGCTCAGTGGTTTGTTAAAACCAAGAAGCCTGCAGTGCCAACGATGTTCAGAAAGACTTATAATATAAAGGGCTATGCAGAGTCAAAGAAAGGAATCATATGCTGGTTGTACGACAAAGAGCTGAAACTATTTGTGATCAAACGGTACGACGGCATTCAGTACTTTAAGAGATTGTTGAGATCTCTGAATTCCTTACCAGAATGTGAGGTGAGAGATTTAGCGAGATTGGGGCTGATCAATAGAAGTAATGATGATATGGCAAGAATCATTGGGAAGATCGTCTGGAAAGAAGCCATTAAAGACAAAAAGTTTGAACTGCTAAAGCCTCAAAAAGGAAAGTTGATAGAAGACAAAGATCGTGGAATGAGGGCTGACGGCAAACCTTGGATGGTAATGAAGTATAAACCAGTCCGTCATTTGAAAGAAGTACCGATGAAAGTTATGCCCAAGAACGTCCTAAAAGATTTAAAATGGTGGTACGTGGATTGTGAGACAGCTGAGGCGGTAATGGAAGATGAGGATGAACAAGAAGTACTTCGGGTGTACGACCCGATGCATCTTGTTAATCTATCGAAGGCTGATTTGAAAGTGCTCAACGAGAAGAAGATCTTCTACATTCCTGCTTGGAAGGATCAAGCTAGGAAATATCAAAGGGTAGTGTCGGTATGTGTGAGAGAAGGGGCGCACGCGTAGAGGTGAAGATTACAAGACTCAAGATTTGAAGATCAAGATATGAAGCTACTGCCAAGGGGGAGTCTGTTGGTACATGTATGTCAGTAGTTCATAGTCTAGCATTTGTAATCGAGTCTGTAATGTAATTATGTTTTGTTTATGTTTGTTTTGTAATGCGCGAAGTTGTCAACAAGTTCGCTATGGCGAACTTGTTGAATCAGCGAAGTTATTGACAACTTCGCCTATGGCGAAGTTGTCGTGTATATAAACTGTTTCAGACGAAACAGTTTGTGTTGGTCGTTTTAGGGTTTGTTTCAGTGTGTTTCGTATAGTTACGTGTCATCTTCTGTAATAGTGACCGTGAGTCACGTGTTCGGTTATCAATATAACGTGTTTGATTTATTGCTCGTGTGATTCTATCTCTACACTCGTAACTACCTGCGCAGGGATTCCGCACCTGCGTTGTTAGCGATATCCCGTGTACGATCCGTCCAGGAACCTACACTCTCATACCTTAAGGATGCTCTGCTTGTGCTTCCTTGTTAAGTTTTCTTAGACTTATCAAGCCCCTCCTCTTCATACCATCTCTTAATTATTTCATCAGTTTGAGCAATCAAACTTACCATTTTAACACCCTTCTTGTGTAGGGCGCTCATCATTTCTTCCCTCACAAGTTCTTCCATCTTCCTCTTCTCCTCTTCCAATCTTCTCTGTGTCTCCATAAATAATCTTTGCTCTCGATTGTATATGTCTAAGAGTTGTTCATGAGGCATATTGTTGAACTATTCTTCTGTCATACCTTTACCCATCACTATTTCCTTTAAAGTTTGGACTCTCAGAGGATCTTGGAACCATTCTTTAGCCTCAGCTTTCTTCTTTTCAGTCTCTATCCTATCTTTCTCCTTCTGCTCTTTCAGCTTTTTCTCTCTTTCAACATTAGTAGAGCTCTGTTTTCTTTTATGAGTCTTTTACTTCTTGCACTTTTCCTTTTAATTCTTCTAGAGAAAGCTTGATCAGATAGTTGTATTCAAAACCATGGACTTGCAGAAATTGAATTTCTTTGTGTTTAGCCTTCATAGATTCATATTCAGCATCATCACTTGTTCTCTTTCTCTTCTTTTGCTTTTCAACAAGATGAGCCATGTCATCTACAAGAGCTTTCTTGTAGAGTTTATTAATAGCATCTAATGATTGTAGGTTTAGAGATGCAGGCTTGTGACCAGCTTTTATCAAGAACTCTCTTCTGGTTTCCCTTTGTCTCCAACTGTCACGCCCCGACTAGCACAATGCTGAAGCGTAAAATAGGAATGTAACAGACACCTCTAATATCAACACATTGTTTATAAAGAAATATTTCTTTGTTCTATCATTGTTTTACAGTCTAGGCGATACAGACAAAACTAGTTCGTAAACTATACATTGCTTCTATTCACGTAGCATCAACCACACACCTCAGGCAAGTAACAGGTCACCAAATCATTCCAATTTAGGTACACCTGAAAAGCAGTTTAAAACGGGTCAACTACTAGAGTTGGTGAGTTTCACGAGTTTCAAGAAAACAGTAATGAGTATTCACAAGTCAACACTTGTAATCATGAAATAAGTATGTATGTATGTAAATGATGTATATGATGTAATTATGCTAAGCTACAGTGAAGCCTGGACTGTTCGTGCTGCGTGCCTCCATTTCCCACGCTCAGTCAACCACTGTGGCCCCTTTCCGCCCACAATATGTCCCGGTAGCTATGTCTAACACTACATAGCTGGTTAGTAAAAATATGGACATGTGCAAACGGGATAATGTCTCAGCAACCGTGCTGGCCCCGCCTGGGTTTGTCAAACCAATAGTACTATTCACAAGCAACCGGCTCGAAGTTAATCACTGTGATCGTGGGGACTTTCGTGTGTTAGCACTTAGATAATTCACATCATCACATGTTTCAAATAAGTATATAGATATAAGCAAACATGCTTTTCACCCCAAAAGTTTGTAAAATAGTTTAAAAGTGGGGTCATGAAACTCACGGTTTAGTCGATAATCAGTACTGTATCAGCTCATGGTTTTTTTGGTCTGCTATCAGTAGTTCCTATAATCAATATTATAATAATATTAATATTTTAATATTATTATAATCTCAATACTAAACTGGGCTGTATAACTAATCTGGGTGTACCTGGAAAGCCCCAAAAGTGGCAATAGGCTTAGGTTGTGATGTTCAATGTCTAATACTTAAAACCGAACTTGGCTCAGACTCCCGTTTTTCCAGCTGGTCCAAGTTGCTCGTTTACGCGTTCAGAAAGCAGTTATGGGAAAATAAGCTTGGGTAAATGTATTGGTTAATAAAATGATTAAGTTATAAAGAAGGATCACCTATTAGGGTCCCGGATTAGCCACGGGGCCTATTTCCGTTTATTCAGTTTGATTTGAGAAGAAACGCGCACAATCCACCCGGATTGTCCAGGTTTCTCATAGAAAAGCTCATTTTTACGTAATTAGTCCAAAAATATGATTTTTGATCACTCTTGGTGTTTTGATATTCCTTCAGATTCACTAGTCGCGAACTTGCCGGTTTTTATAAAAACTGAATTTGTTTAATATTCAGATTAGCATAATTAATTAACCGTTAATCATTAAATTATGAAAATTTAACCACTTATCAATTAAAATTTGTAGATTTTTATAAAAATATTTCTGGAATTTATTTACTGATTTATTAATTTATAAAAATTCATTTTATCAGCTATATTTCGCCGAAAAATCGTCTGTTTACCCCAAACAATTTCCAAAAATTCCACAAAATTTCCTGAATACTCAAATCATGTCCTAAAACAACCTGTATCAATTTCAGAAGGTAAAAAGCTCGTGCAATATTCTTTTTGGCCCAAATTCAGCTGTAAAAATTCACACAAACGTAAATAAACAAAACACCTTTAAACTTCTCCAAATGATCCCAAAATTCATATGTGATCAAAATCCATCAAATCTGAGTTTCCAGAAAAATTTCATAATTTTTGAAGTATTTTAGTTATTTTTCCCAATTAATCGTCCCAATTCGGTAAAAAATTCGCCAAATATTCTCGGATGGTTGAAAAATTACCAAATTTGAACAGGGACTCATTGACATGGTCCCTGATGTCCCTGAAAAATTTCAAGTCCTAGCATAATGCACATCACAACCTTAACCTAAATAACCCGTAAGCGAGTGTTTCGGCATTACCTTAGCGAGTTTGGCTCGTTTCCGACTTTTTAATCAAGTTTTCAGGTTCTTGTGCTTCTAAGAAAGCTAGGTACAAGTCCTATATCACAAACCAAGCAATATTTCATCAACATAACAGTCCTTAACTTAGGGTTTCGGCTAGTGCACAAAAACGAACTTTTGAACCGTAAAAATGCCGTTTCAACCCTTTAATCCGTGTTTATGGCCAAAAAAACTATCAAAACAGGTTCCTTACCATGTGTATGATCAAAATATTTTTATGGACCATTTTTAGGATTTTTACACGGTTAGGAATGATTTTTAGTAACCAAGACATGTTTTTATGGTATTAAACAAGTTTAAACAAGTATAAAAGCTACTTATTTAAGCTCCTTACCTTAGGGTTTGAAGGTTTTCTGGCTGGAGCAAAAGTTGTGTCCAGAATTTTCATGAAATGAGGTTGAAAATGGCTTGAATCTAGTTTATATGTGAAAAGAAAATGAAGGGGGTAGGGTGGCGGCTGCGGCCGGAAGAAAGATTGGGCCCAAGATGGGCTGTTTTGGCCCAAAAATCTGGTTTCTCAAGCCCAAATACAAAAAGCCCGGTCCAAATTTAGTTCGGGTTCGGTTTTTGGCGCGAAAAACTTATCGGGTGCGTTAAACAGCGCGAAAACGAGTGTTTTTCAGCTATTTTTGTGTAAATTTATAAAAGCATACTATATGTTTGTAAAAATTAAAAATATTTTCACGGATCGCTTAAAACATTTCAAATAAGTGTTTGGTAAGTCTTTTTCGGCTTAACGGATGATACAATGCTTGGTTTGTAACTATCTTTCGCGTTTAAATCAATAGCGGGTAGTTAAACGAGCATGTTTTCGTTTAACTTGTTTGCTATCTAACTAAGACCATATTTCTAATATTTTAGCTTGTATAGATCGTCTATCACTTATAGATGGCCCCCCGAGGTATCTGGGTCATAACCCGACCCATTCGGTTAATCGTTCGTTTGTTTTGCAAAAAGCGTTTATTTACTTAATCGGTAAGTACGTACTAAGGTGTACCTTATTTTGGCTCAAATGTCACACCAACCTTCGGCTTCTTCAACTATGGATTCGTTTGACAGTCTTTGAAGATATTTCAAATCATAGTCAAGACGTATCAAATAAGCTCTATCTTCATTTTCCTTCTCAACATCCTTTGATCCCTCTTCGTCCTCATTCTCATCAAACTCTTCATCTAAATTATGAAGTGCCCTAATCATTGGTTCTTCATCATTCATAGATTGAGCCCTTTTCCTTTCTTCAAGTTTGGCAAGTCTTCTCTTGTACACCATCACTTTCACAAATTTTTATCTCTTGGATTTTGGGGTTTCGGGCTCAGCTGTTTCTTTTTTGTTTCGGTGATTCTCTCACTTCAGGTTCTGGTTCAGATGGTTTAGAGGATTCAGAAGGTTCAGATGGTTCCGATGGGATAGGTGAGGTAGGTTGTGTTACTTGAATTTCTGGTTCTTCATTAACCATTTCTTCAACAAAAGGTTCATCAGTCTTTGGTTCTTCATTAATGATTTCTTCTGTTATTGGCTCCTTTTCATGAGTACCTTTAGCTTCTTCATTAACTTTATTAACAATAGGTTTGGTGGTCTCAACTGGTTCTTCAACCACTGGTTCTCTTTCTTTGCTTAGTTCAATAAAGTCTCTTTGTGCCTTTCTAGCAGCAATTACTATCTCAGGATGATGCCCTTCTGGCTTGTTCAGAAAGTCTATCAGATCCTTCATTTTAACCAGTTTCACCATTGTGCTGGCAGATACTTCAATTGTCTCATCCTCTTCTTGATTAACTGAACCCGATCCAAGTTCTTGTTCTTTATCAGTCTCCACCTCTGGTTTGTAGGTTCAGCTTCAGTTTCAGTTTCGGTTATCACTGGTTCAGATATGGTTGGCTGAAATTGTGTGGGTTCAGATTCAGCTTGCACAGGTTCAGTTTGCATAGGCTCTTAAGGCTTAGTTACCACTGGCTCATCAGTTGTTGTATGCTTTTGATCATCAACATTCTGTTTTGCTTTCAGAGCTTCCAGTGTGGCCTTGATAGCATCATCTGCCTCCTTCCTCTGTCTTTCATTTTCCTCTTCATTTTCCTTCATTTTGATTAGTTCTTCAAGCACTTCTTGAGGAATTTCCTCCTCATTCTCTTGATTCATAGACTCCAATTCTTCATTTATCAGTCTTATAGTAGTATTCACTGATTCAACTTCAGCCACATCAAGATCAATTACATTATCTTTGAGAAGTATGTCATCAATAGATTGAACTTTGTGAAGGGACTTGGGATGTAAATCATCATCTGTATAAGCAATCCCTTTCCCTTTTTGCTTCTTTTTAACTTGTCTTCTTCTGTTTCATCTTCACTATCATTCTCCCCCTCAACATCAGAGTCTCCATCCTCATATTCTTGATTTATCATATTTAATGCATTGGATGTTCCAACATCTACAACCTCTTCATCTGATGTGACATCCGTGGCAAAACCGAGCACACCTTAGTACTTACAAACTCTAATAAGCGTTTAACCGCTTATTGTGTAACGAACAAACGAATAACCAAACGGGTCTGGTTATGGTCCGGATATCTCGGGGTGCCATCTATAAGTGATATACGATCTATGCAAGCTAAAATATTAGTAATATGGCCTTAGTTCGATAGCAAACAAGTTAAACGAAAACATTCTCGTTTAACTACCCGCTATAGATTTAAACGCGAAAGATAGTTACAAACCAAGCATTGTATCATCCGTTAAGCCGAAAAAGACTTACCAAACACTTATTTGAAATGTTTTAAGCGATCCGTAAAAATATTTTTGATTTTTACAAACATATAGTATGTTTTTATAATTTTACACAAAACTAGCCGAAAAACAATCGTTTTCGCGCTGTTTAACGCACCAGATAAGTTTTCCACGCCAAAAACCGAACCCGAACTAAATTTGGGCTGGGATTTTCGTATTTGGGCTTGAGAAACCAGATTATTGGGCCAAAACAGCCCAAAGGGGAGGCCCATGGGTTCCGGCCGCAGCCGCCACCCCACCCCCTTATTTTTCCTTTCACATATAAACTAGATACAAGATATTTCTAACATCAATTTCTTGAAAACTCTGGACACAAGTTCTGCTCCAGCCAAAAACCAGCAAGAAACAAGGTAAAGAGGTCTTAAATAATCGATTTTCGGCTTGTTTAAACTCGTTTAATACCATAAAAACATGTCTTGATTACTAAAAATCATTCCTAACAGTGTAAAAATCCCAAAAATGGTCCATAAACATGTTTTGATCATACACATGGTAAGAAACCTGTTTTGATAGTTTTTTTGGCCATAAACACGGATGAAAGGGTTGAAACGGCGTTTTTACAGTTCAAAAGTTCGTTTTTGTGCACTAGCCGAAACCCTAAGTTAAGGGCTGTTATGTTGATGAAAAATTTCTTGGTTTGTGAAATAGGACTTGTACCTAGCCTACATAGAAGCAAAAGAACCTGAAAACTTGATTAGAAATTCGGAAACGAGCCAAACCCGCTAAGGTAATGCCGAAACACTCGCTTACGGGCTATTTAGGTTAAGGTTGTGATGTACATAGTTTTAGGACTTGAAATTTTTCAGGGACATCAGGGACCATGTCAATGAGTCCCTGTTTAAATTTTGTAATTTTTCGACCATCCGAGAATATTTGGCGAATTTATTACCGAATTGGGACGTTTATTTGGGAAAAATAGCTAAGATACTTCAAAAGTTATGAAATTTTTTTGGGAACTCAGATATAATGTATTTTGATCACATATGAATTTTGGGATCATTTGGAGAAGTCTAAAGGTGTTTTGTATATATGCGTTCGTGTGAATTTTTATAGCCAAATTTGGGCCGAAAAGAATATCGCACAAACTTTTTACATTTTGGAATTGATACAGGTTGATTTGGGACATGATTTGAGCATTCAGGAATTTTTATGAAATTTTTAGAAATCATTTGGGGTAAACGGACAATTTTCAGGCGAAATATAGCTGATAAAATGAATTTTTATAAATTAATAAATCAGTAAAGAAATTCCAGAAATATTTTTATAAAAATCTACATATTTTAATTGATAAGTGGTTAAATTTTCATAATTTAATGATTAACGGTTAATTAATTATGCTAATTTGAATATTAAACAAATTCAGTTTTTATAAAAACCGGCAAGTTTGCAACTAGCGAACCTGCGGGGATATCAAAACACCAAGAGTGATCAAAAAACATATTTTTGGACTAATTAAGTGAAAATGAACTTTTCTATGAGAAACCTGGACAATCCGGATGGATTGTGCGCGTTTCTTCTTAAATCAAACTGAATAAACGGAAACGGGCCTCGTGGTTAATCCGGGACCCCAGTATGTGATATTTCTTTAAAATTAATCATGTTATTAACCAATACAATTACCCAAGATTATTTTCCCATAACTGTTTTCTGAACACGTAAACAAACAACTTGGCCCAGCTGGGAAAACGGAAATCTGAGCCAAGTTCGGTTTTAAGTATTAGTCATTGAACAACATCACAACCTAAGCCTATTGTCACTTTCTGGGCGTTCCAGTTATACCCAAATTAGTTATACAGCCCAGTTTAGTACTGAGATTATAATAATATTAAAATATTAATATTATTATAATATTGACTAAAGGGACTAAGTGATAGCAAAGAAAACGAACCCCGTGCTGATCTCGCACTGAGTGCCTACAAAACCGTGAGTTTCATGACCCCACTCTGTAAACTATTTTACAAACTTTTGGGGTGGAAAGCATGTTTATACACGTTATCTATCTGAAAACGGATCAGGATATAAAATATCTGAACATTTATATATGAAAAGTCCCTGCAAACATAATGATTGACTACGTGCTGATGAAAGATGATTATTATCGTTGATTGATATATTGAGTGGAGATAATACGAATTGCAAAACATAATGAAATTACACGTGACATCATGTTTATACAAACACGTTATGTAATGTTAAACATAACTAATTTGGGAGACAACGTGGTCTGTAATGGCCATGGGGATAACGTGGTCTGTGATGATTATGGGGCTATTGTGGGCGGAAGGGGGGCCACAATAGTAACAAAATAAAGTTGAATATGGCCTATGAGCCAATTTCTGCTGCAACTTATAAACTAAAGTAGAGTATGGTCTATGAGCTAAGTTCTGCTACAACTTATTAAACTAAAGTTGAGTATGGCCTATGAGCCAAGTTCTGCTGCAACTTATAAACTAAAGTTGAGTATGGCCTATGAGCCAAGTTCTGCTGCAACTTATAAACTAAAGTTGAGTATGGCGTATGAGCCAAGTTCTACTGCAACTTATTAAACGAACTAACTTGATTATGACATGAATGTTAGGAAAATAATGTGATTATGCGTATTGTGGGCGGATGGGGAGCCACAGTATTTGGTGATACGTGATAAATACTATATGTGTATATGTGTCTATATACATGCTATGCGATTAGCCGTAGGAAATACTATTTGTAGAATATACTAATTATTTGCGTGTACACTATATAATGTTTGAGTTTACGTGGAATCATTGTGGGTGGAAGGGGGACCACAGTGGTTGATGTTAACGCGGAACCGTTGTGGGCGGAAGGGGGCCACAATGGTTGAGTTTATGTGGAACCGTTGTTGGAGGAAGGGGGTCCACAGTAGTTGGTTAAACACGGAAATTGAAAACAGGTAGTATGAACAAACAATCACGATTTTACCGAAACTTCGAATTTATATTATAAACTTACATGTGTGCATATGCACACACAAGGATATGGCTGTACATATTTATACAAACGTAAATACATATTTTTACATACGCGCATACATACAAACTATGACTGTGTGGTACGCAGAACTGAATTCGTTAAACTTATGAAACTCACCAACTATTCGTAGTTGACCTGTTTTAACATGCTTTTCAGGTAATCAGATATGAGAAGTAAAATCCTGTGCGGCACGTGTCTGATTGGTGATTGATGTCATGGGCATTTTAGTTAGAAGTAATTGAAGAACCGGTTTGATTGTATCACCTAGTTTGTAAAAGATGTTAGAACGATATAATATATTGTAAATAAGTTAGTAATGTTTCTTTATGAACAATGTATTTGATACCAGTTGTATCTGTTGCATTTCCGTTTTACGCTTCCGCAATTTGCTTAACGGGGTGTGACATCTGAGCTAGCATACAGCTCTTCAATCACATTTAAAGCTTCTGCTTCTTCACGTTTCTCCCCCTGTTTTGGTGCATCTGAGGTCTTCTCAACCTCAGAATGCCCCACTAGGGTTCGAATTTTAAATAACGCTTCATTTAATGTAGCCTGCAAAGCTTTGTTCCTTGATTCCAGAACAGCATTCTTTTCCTTTAGCATAATATTCTGAAACTCAAGCTTGGCATTTTCAACAATAATGTCATAAAGATTTAGGCTTGAAGGTGGGGTTTCTTGAGTTTGCTTTGGGGCAGGTTCAGAAAAGGGTTCTAACACAGCTGTTTTGTTGGTTGGGCTATGGTAGCAGCAGGTTGGTCATGTACTAGGGAGGATGGTGGGGTTGAAAGATGTGCATCTTGATCAGGTCGGGGAGTTTGGGAAACAGGTGTGGTAATGATAGGCTCAGTAGGTTTGTTGCCTGCACCCTCAACCGATTCATCAGTTTCATCATTTACCTCCAACTCTGCATCATCTCCTCCATGAGTAAATTGTTCAATCACAGGCACATCACCCACAACAACTTCTTGTGTTTCATCATTAATACCCACAACCACCGCATTATCACCATCTGGACCATCGTCCCCGTCATCATTCTGATCACTATCTTCACCATCATCATTTACATCATCATCCTCTTCATCTTCACCATTACCAGGAGTTCTAGGTACATCAATAGCACCTAGAGCTAGAACAAGCAACCATGGGAGAACATCCTAATCATCATTATCTTCAAACTTGCTCTTTGCATCTTTCATTCTCTTGCAGATATTAGGATCTTGTAATCTCAAAATCTCCCCTGTTCTTTGAAGATCTGGCAATAATTGGTTTATAAAAATCTGCAAGAACCTTGGATAGATAAGGAACCTCTAATTTACGACCTTCTCAGCGTTTGACTACCAAACCTTGGAAAATGAATCTTGAAATATTGAAAGGCTGCTGGTATAAGATCGCCACAGTGAGAGTGCCCAGCTCTCTGCTCAATAATGTCCCAGTCCTTCTCCTTGGAGATAATGACTGGATGACATGATGGATCAGAAAACGGTATATTAGTGGAAAACTTCCCTTTTGGAACTGTCCCTCCTTCAAACCTCCTTGGTAACCCATAGTCTCTTGAAAGACTCTTAATAATCTTGGGACTGAGTAGGATGGTTGAGCATCAAAGTTGTCATTCAAGTCCAATGTAGCTCCTATTGAGGCTTCTGTAATCTCAACATCAAGATTTAGGATAGAGGCCTCAATCCTCTTCCCATTAACGTCATTGACATAAGTAGCAGACCCCCAAAAATCCAATATATGGTTCATGTAAATTGTGGGGCTCTAGGTAAGAGCTACTCTTAAGTTGGAGTTTCTTAGAAAAGCGATCATGTGTTCCAACTCTCTGTTATCATCATGAAGCTCTAACTAAGTGCACATATTGTGCCTCTTCTCGAATTTTAAGGCCATCAGTTCTGCAAAATAAGAAAAATATGTCAGTACACAAAGTTGCAAAACTAATATTCGAGGATAGGTAGATGATAATACCTTCTTCAAAAACCTGTTCCGTAGTAATGTGCGTACCTGCAAAAACAAGTAAATAATTAGTCCGTAAATCAATTAAAAACCCTAATTTCGAAACCGGATTGACTATTATCGAACAATGATGTCTTACCGAAGTCGAAACAGAGCTAATGGCTATATTTGAAGTATAATCGAGCAAGTAAAAGAGTATTCGAGCAAGCAGGGAAAAGCACGAGCAAGAGGGGTTTGCATCTAGGTTTAAGAGAAAGAAGAAGAGATGTGTGAAAAAGTTTCTTAGTCCCCCTTTTATACCTAAGGTTTGGGTGGTACAGTACCTCCTGTTGTCGTCTAGTGCACGACAGTTGTCATTTAATTCAAATTTAATGTACCTCCCTTGCTCAAGCGTACAGCCAAATGAACAGCTGTCTCCCACTGTACTCGAGTACATAGTACAGCCCTTGCTCGACATACTTGGAATATAATGCTCTTGAGCACTAGTATACTCGAGGCAGCATGCTCGAATAGACTTGTGCTCGATGCCTTAGTCAAATGTTTAATAAACATAAGATTACTTGCTCGATTATAGGGTCATACTCGAGAGATAGTGTGCTCGAAAGTACTTGACAAACTTTACTCAAGAATATATGCCTAAGGCACACCTGTAATCTAACCCTACTCTACTATGCATCATGATCGAGACACTTAGAAATCTATCATGACTATAACTTATGCTCGAGAAACACTCTTAGTAGTGTTGTAACCTTTGCTCGACTCACTTAGATTACTACAGCTCAATGTGTTTGATGTACCCTTATGCTCGAAATCCTTAGCATATTGAATCCTTCCTATGCTCGTACTCAAACACACATCCTAAGGGTCTAGGAGACAAGTTTGCTCGAACTAATAAACAAATTGATCCATTAAGTTCTTAAGCTCGAATCCTCATACCTAAGTGTCTAGCACACTTCTATGCTCGAAACACTTCAATGTTTCCTATCAATCATATCTTTGTGCTCGAAGACTTAGGTCTGACTTCCTACCATTCAATCATGCTCGAAACACATAATATCAATTTTCATATCATAGTAGGTGCTCAAAAGTAAGATGCATGCTCGAAACTCGTAATAGCAAATGTTCATATCATCAGAATGCTCGAAGGTAACATACATGCTCGAAATACATAAGTCATACAAGTCACATAGTATACTCGACACAATGTTATCACACAAGCAAGCAAAGTTTCTTTGCTCGAAACACTTAGTTGATTTTCAGTTCAGTTTTGAAATCACAATTTTTATGCCACAAAGACCGGACATGATCACTCATGTTCTCTGCTCAAATTGCAAGTTTTCATAAAAGATAATCATTTTAACTAAGCAATTTGTTTAAGGTGAAATAAGAGATCAAATTCCAGTGGAAAATTCTATTAAAAACAATTTGATAGAAAGATCTCAACATGGGATCAGACTATTTAAGGCAAGGTCACACCACTTCATGGTCAGTGTTATTATGACTTGAGTCAGGTTGACAGCAGGTAAAGTTAGGATAATTATCTTTGCTTTCTGTGGTACATCTAAGATTCAATTAAAGCATAAGTCAGGAATGGTTATCACTATATTTTCAGGTTGCTTCTAATCTCTTCTCAAAGCTTATTTAGCTTTCTCTAAATCACCCCAAATTGACTTCAACCCCCTGATGCCTTGGTCAAAATTGTTTTTAGTATAATGAGCAGTTTATTTGTTTATATATATATATGTATATTTGTTTAAATAACAGACTATAAGGTTGAACGTTGGACTTACATGCCATCCGGACATACATGCCTTACATTAAGTATGTTTAGGACTTATTTGGATGCCCCACCCCAGTAGTTCCCTTAGTGCCCCTTAAGTCATGATATCAGTCAACTTATTTCTTTATAATATTTTTAAGCTTTTTATACTTTTCAATAACTTTGTTTTTTCTTTTCTTCTAAAGAATTTGCTATATAGCAATAATTTATATCTGCTCAAATATTTTGTTAGACCAGAGACACCAACAAGCTCGTGTATGATTGGATAATTACCTTTCTACCTATCATTCGGAGTGATATGCTAGAGAGCATACCTTATCTTCTAATGGTTCACCACATCAAACTTAGCAGATTTAGATTTATATCACATATGACAACTTCAGATTATGGAAAGCTACCATACAATGCCAATGACTGTACTCAAAGCCTTTTAAACTTATAATCCATGGGTTAGTTATCCTAAACGGTTTTGTATCACTTCCCAAAGGTTGGATATTATTTCTATCCAAAAACTTTTAAGCTTCTTTAAAGCTTATGACTGGATAATCTTATCATATCTCTTATGAGATCACCAAAAACAATGTTGCTTAGTTAGAATTATTTCACAATTTCAAAAATCATTTCTTTCGAAAATTCATTTTAGGGATTGATTTTGAAGCAGTGATATCACTCAAGCATATTTAACAAGCACACACTTCACCAATGTCAAACACATTCATTCAGATAGCATAGAACATTCAGATAAACACATAAGTCTGTCGAGCATACTCAAAAATTCATTGAGCGTACTTGAAAGTTTATCGAGCAACCTCAAAATCTATCATTTTAGTGCTTGTGCTCGAAAGACTTAACTGTGTGCTTGAGCAGTAGACTTGTGCTTGGAATACTTGGAAAGTCTTCCAGAACATATGTCCATGCTCGACAAGCAATAACATATCATTTGTGCTGGAATTACTTAAGAGATCTCAAGAATGTTTTGTTTGTACTCGAAGAACATCAAACACACCATTAAACACAGAGTCAAGCTCGAAATACTTAAAAGTTTTTCAAGGCAAGAAACTATGCTCGAGAAACAGAGCTATGACATCTGTGCTCGAAAGACTTAGAAAAGTCTTCCAAGTACCTCTACTGGTGCTCGAGGAGCATCAAGCACAGTATCAAGCACGATTCATGCTCGAAGTACTTAAATCCACAAAAATACATCATTTAAGCACATATCAAAGTACTGAACGTTGTAATCAACATTTTTAACACATTTTTCACACAAATACAGTTACATACATGATTCATGCATTTAGAATGATCAGTTAAGCATAGCAATTTATCATGCAAACATTCAAAGTGAGTAACAAAGATAATCATTAAGAAACCACACATCCTCAATCAAACTTCAACAGCATTTTATCATTCCTAGGAATTTTAACAGAAAGTGAAACCTGGTTTTATCTAAAGGTTTGGTGAATAAATCATCCAGATTATCAGATGTATCTACCCTTTTCATTTCTATTAAGCCTTTTTCCTGACCGTCCCTAATGAAATGATGCCTAATCTCAATGTGCTTAGTCTTAGAATGTTGGACTGGATTCTTAACAATGAACATAGTAGAATGATTATCAATTAAAATAGGAGTAAGTAAGAAATTCAGACCATAATCTAGCAGTTGATTCTAAATCCATAGAACCTATGCACAGCAGGCAGAAGCAGTAATGTACTCAGCTTCAGCAGTAGAGATGGACAATGTAGTCTGCTTCTTGCATTGCCAAGACACCAGCCTGTTCCCCAGAAACTGGCATCCTCCTGAAGTTGATTTTCTACTCATGTTACAACCATCATAGTCACTATCTATGTAGGCCATCAAATCAAAGGAAGGGTTCTTTGGATACCAAATCCCCAAATCTGGTTTTCCATTGAGATATCTAAAGATCCTCTTAACTGTTAGCATATGTGAGACCTTGGGGTTAGCTTGGAATCTAGCACAGACACACACAACAAACATAATATCTTGCCTCGATGCTGTAAGATACATCAGTGATCCTATCTTGGCCCTATATTCATGCTAGTCCACCGGCTCCCCCTTCTCATCAAGTACCATTTTCTCATGTGTGTCCATTGGTATAGACACTGTCTTGAAGATTGATTAATGAAAAATCCCATCAGCTTTCTGTTGCACCTGAAGTCCAAGGAAGAAATTCATTTCCCCCATTGAGCTCATCTTGTACTTGGATTTCATCTCTTACTCAAACTCCTTGCACATTTGTTCATTTGTAGAGCCAAAGATAATGTCATCCACATACACTTGCAACCAGCAGCGGATCCTTGTTCCATCTTTTGTAGAACATGGTCTTGTCAATAGCTCCTCTGCAGAAGCCATTTTTCAACAGACGGTTTGACAACTCATCATACCAGGCCCTTGGTGCTTGATGCAGTCCATACAATGCTTTTCTGAGTTTATAGACCTTGTCAGGATGCACTAGATCTTCAATTCCTGGTGGTTGAGAGACATAAATTTCGTCATCAATCTTTCCATTTAAAAATGCAAACTTCACATCAAGTTGATAGACTTTAATATTCATTGATGTTGCATATGCTAGAAAGATCCTGATAGCCTCTAGTCTTGAAATTGAAGAAAAAACTTCTTCAAAGTCCACTCCTTCTTGTAAGCATCCTAGAGCCACCAATCTTGCTCTGTTCTTGATCGCTATGCCTCTTTCATCTTTCTTGTTCCTGAACACCCATTTTATTCCAATAGCATACTTACCTCTGGGCTTGTCAACTAAGTCCCATACATGTAAGTCTCTGAATTGGGCTAACTCTTCTTGCATAGCTTCTACCCAGCTGTTATCCTTTAAAGCTTGATTGATGTTCTTTGTTTCAACTTGGGATAGGAATCAAGCATACAGGCAGATGTTTGCTTTTTCAGAAGAGCTTCTAGTCACTCTCTCATGCAAGTCTCTTATGATATTCTTTGCAGGGTGATTTCTTTCAACAGAGGTGGTCTGCATAAATTGTTGTGCAGACACTTCTGTCTCAAGATTGGTCATATTTAACTCAGCAGTTTCATTTTCAATTCTTTCTTGACTTTCGCCAGCTTCTTGAAGTTGATTAATTTCAGATGATGATCCCTCATTTGACCCAATCTGTAGAGAGTCAAATAAAGACTTAAACCTGCCTTCAAATTGATTTGTCCCTTCAGGCTGAGCATGTTGTTGACTTTGAATTGGTTCACTCTCCACATCACTTGGACCTTCATTAGAGACTTCAACTGCAGCATCTTGTCCATTCATCTCAACTTCAGCAGCTTCTTGGTTGCATCTCTCAAAGTTAAATCCATTTGGATTAGGAGCAATAGATGACCACAGCTTATCCAGATCAGCTTGTTTTTGTTTTCCTTTGTCTTCAAAGCTGGTTCTGTACATGTTGTCGTCCATATCTTCATTATAAATTTTGAAAGAGTTGATCATCTTTCTCCTAGTCAAAAAGCTATTTGGGACCTTCAACATTGTTAAAAAGGTTTTCATTGAAAATTATGTCTGACGACTCAATGACCACCATGTGCTCCTTCACATAGACTCTGTAAGCCTTTGAATGAGATGAGTATCCTACAACGAAACATTCCAGGGATTTTAACTGGAATTTGTTCAGATAATCCTTTGTATTCAACAGTGAGCATCTGCATCCAAAAGGCTTTAAGAACTTCACATAAGGCTTTCTTTTGAAGATAACCTCATATGGAGTCTTATTTTGAGCCTTGTTTAGTAGAACCCTATTCTGCAAATAACATGCAGTGTTGATTGCTTTTGCCCTGAAAGTCACTGGCAGATTTGTATCAGCAATCATGGTCCTTGCAGCTTCAATTAGTGTTCTGTTTCTTCTTTCTGCAACACCATTTTGCTCAGGAGTTCTAGGTGCACTAGACTGTTGAAATATCCCCTTAGAAGTGCAGAATTCTTCCATTATATTCTTGAATTCTGTCACATTGTCACTTCTAATGACTTTCACTTTTCCTTCAAGTTGATTTTTCTTTTTCAGCACATAGGTTCTGATTAATTCTGGGGTCTCATCCTTGCTGCCCAAAAAGTATACCCAAGTAAATCTTGAGTAATCATCTGTGATCACTAGGCAGTATCTCTTCTTTCCAATACTTGGAACACTTACTGGACCAAATAGATCCATGTGTAGTAGTTCCAAGACCTCATCAATGGTGTTTATCATTTTGCTCCTATTTGAGAATTTATGTTGTTTCCTTTGAGGCAAGATGTGCATTTTTCTTCAACCTTGAATTCTCTTATGGGAAGGCCAACAACATGTTCACCTTTCACTAGCTTGTTCAGGTTCTTCAAGTTGGAATCACAAACTCAGGCTTCAGAATTAGGAAGTGTTCATCATTGAAGGCCACCTTGTACCCTTTGTCACAAACTTGAGAAATGCTTAGTAGATTGTATTGTAGTCCTTCAACATGTAGCACATTCTCAAAGGATACCTTGCCATTGGTGAGTGTTCCTCTTCCAACAATCTTCCCTCCATTTTCATCACTCCCAAAAGCAACTGCCCCATCATATTTTCTTTCATAATCGATAAGAGAACTCTTGTCACAGGTCATGTGCCTGGAACATCCACTGTCCATGTCCCATAAGTCATTACTATTCAAGGACTGTTCCTGCACATACACATAAAAAGGAATCAGTTGTATTCTGAGTTACAAACTGCATAAGTTTGTAATTCAGTTTTAAGAGAAGATTCATCAGGAGTTGGAAGTGGGTCTTCATAGACAACTTCACATTCTTCTTCTGAGTCTGATTCTAACCCAACTTTCACAACTTGTGACATGGTTATGTTTTCAGTTTGCTCAATCACATAGTCTTTCTTTTCAATCAACTCCTTCTTAGTCTTCCATTGAAACCCTCTTGGTCCATAACCCTGCTTCATCAAGAATTTTACATCCCCATTCAAAACACCAGATCTAATCTTTGCCTTTCCTTTATCAGTTGACCTATTGTTCTTTGAAGCTTTGCTTGATACCTTTGCATCATCCTTGATTTTCAACACTTGTTTCAGTCTCTTTTCCAAGACTGGTCTACTCTCTTCATCACTTGAACTTTTCTTCTCTTCATTCAGGTGTCTTTGATACATCTCCTTGTATCCTTTCAGGTCAAATCCACAAACTACATCAGAAACTACAAATTCTTCTTCTTCAAACCAGCAAGAGTCAGTGTGATGACCATAGGCATCACACTTCTTGCACCAGACCTTGGCATAGCTCCCCATGTCTTCAAGCAATTGCTTGTCTTGAATTCTGTCACTTGGTTTGGAGAAATCAAAGCCTAGGGATGTTTTTGGACATAGAGAATTGCTGAAGTCCATTTTGATTGGTTTGTTTAGATCAGGCTCCAGATGATATTTTTTTTTCTTTAACAAACATTATTGGCTTCAACTTGGATGGGGTTCTTGAACAGCTTCCTCTTTCTTCTGCAACAAATCTTCTCATTGGAACATACTCCACATCTCCAATGTCAAATAATTCATGACTTGAGAAGACTTGATAGATTGGAGGATGGGACTGATCATAAGAAAAATTCATTGCCTCTTCATTTCTTCTTTGGATTTCTAGCTGTGGTCTTGCACAAATGTCAAAAACCACATGTTCTTTTCTTATCTTTTCATAGTGCTTTTTCAACTTTTGATTCATCATTGGCAGAAGAGGAATCTTTTCATTTTTCTTCTTGCTTGATCCCTTTTTCTTCTTGCCCTTAGATGATTTTGTGCTGCCACAACTGCAGTTACTTTCCTCAATGGAGTATTCACTCCATTTCTATTTCTCACTTTCCTTATTTGCATTCTTCTTCATTTATATTTCCTCATTATGTTTCACTGCAAATTCTCCATTCTCATCCATAATCACATCATGATAATGTTTTACAAATCAGCTTTATCATCAAACACATTTTTGAATTGTTTCAGATATTCATTCTTGCTTTCCTTGTCTACTTTCGGTGATAGCTGTCACAAAAAGGTGGTGGCACCTTTTTGTACTTCTCTTCCTCTGTCATTTGATCCACAAATCCCACTATATTTCCTGTAGACATAAGGTTCTTCAAGAATTCCATTTGAATCAACAAATCTGCATTTTTCAACTTCTCTTCAGCATACAATTTTTCAAACCCTCTATTTCAATTGTCATTTTTATTGGGTTTTGTATGCTTGCATACAATCTTCCTCAAGCCCTTTGATTTGATTCTCATAGGTTGCCTCACTTTCTTCATACACATTCAAGAATGCTTCCTTTCTTCCACACTCAGTTTTCCATTTTCCAACTTCCTGATTGAGTTCATCAATTGTAATAAGAATATCAGAAATTGAAATATCAGAATGTACCTGCACATTAGAAGATTCTGGCTTGTCCTACACTATGGCCATAAAGGCAACATTCGCCTTCTCAATCTCAGCTACTTGGTTACTCCAATAAAACTCCCCATCCTGAGGCACCCTTTTCACTGCAACGTTTCCTTGATCTCTAACCTGATTCACATTGTTCTGACTCTGTTCTGATTAGTGTGAATCTGCAGTTGGTTGTTTCTTTGGGATTGAAAGGTTTGTTGCCGGGTCTGTTTTGATTTTGATAGGGGTTTTGGTTGGTGATCTGATTTCTTTGAAGCTGGAAGTTCTGATTCTGATTTTGATAAAATTGATTCTGATTCACTTGGTTACTAGCTTGCTTGGGCATGTTGCACTCTCTTGCAAAGTGTCCTGGTTGTTGACAGTTGTAGCAGATTGCTTTTGATTTGTCAAAACCTATTCTCTCGTTTGGTCCATTGAAGATTGATCTTCCAGTTCTGTTGTATAATCTCTTGCTTCTTATAGCCAACATGGCTACCTGCCACTTTATGTCCATATCCTCTAAGTCATCAGCATCTATTTGTTCGAGATCTTCCCTGCACAATGCTTGTGTTTATCAGATTCTTGGCCACAAAGGCATGATATGACTCAGTAAACATGGAGAACAAAGCTTGGTAGTCTGTTCCTTGATTTGTGTTGTTCTCCACAAATGGTGACTGACCACTTGCTGTTGAGTCCACATCATCTTCTATTAGCTGAACATTAAATCTTGGCTGACCACCACAAGTTGAATTTGTCTCGGATGGCTCTTCAACAATAGGCTGCTGATTCTTGATTGAGAGATTTCCCATAGGAGCTACTAGAGCATTGTTCACTTGAAAACTGGGTTTATCTTCTCTAATCATGTGGTTTTCGATCATCTCATGTTCTGCAGCCTTGAGGAATGCAATTACATCATCCAACTTAAAGTTGGGGAAACTCACTTTTTCCTTGATGAATTTGCTGGCTATGTACCACTCACTAGACAAAGATGATAAAAGCTTCTTGTTTAGCTCAAAATTAAAGATCTGCAGGTCAGTTGTTCTTATGTCATTAACAATCACCATTAACCTTTGTAGGACTGATTTCAGTTTTTCTCCATCCTTAAACTTTAACCTATCAAGCTGTTGCTTCAGTCTATCTTTCTTGATATCTCTCAGTTCAGTATTTCCTTTAAACATATCAATAACTGCATTATACATTTCTTTAGCAGTTTTGTGATGGTTGACGGTTGTCAGTATCTCCCAAGACAGACCTAACTTCAGCATAGACAGAGCCTTATCGTCCCGTTTCTTCATTTTTAGCTCAACGGTGGCATTGTTGTTCGGAGTTGTTGAGGGAACATAGTTTCCATCTGTGATAGAAGTCCAAAGCTCTGGGTCATTGTATTTTACAGCGGCTTTAAAGAGTACTTTCCATTTGATGAAATTTTCTTATCCAAGCAATCTAGGAATCTTGTTGGTAGAGACTTCTTGGTCTTCCATGTTAGCATATCTGGGATTTGCAGAAATGAAACAACGTAAAGCTTCAAGATTTTTCACAAACCTTCAGTCCCGTGGCCTTCAGCGAGCTTCCACGGCTCTGATACCACTTGTCAGGACCATGAGTCAAGTGAAACCTTAGAAAAGGTTGACAAGAACACAACGACTCTGTAACCCAAAGGCCTATTGAATATCCCTGCGGAATCAGTATATCCAACAAGTGGGGACTAAGGTGTGATATAGCGGACACGAAACGATAATAAATAATCAATAAGAACACAATAAAAGACAAAGATTCACTGCATTTAATATATCATTTAATACAATAGTGAAAGGAATGTCTAGGGTTTCGTGTATGACGGCGGTGGCGGCTGTACGAGGAAACAAATAGAATATTCTTTTGTAATGTTTCTCGTATTGTGTGCATCATAATCCGTGTCCTAAATGGAAACCTAGGACCCTATTTATATACCCTGACATTCCTATTAGAAGTTCCTAATCATTACATAATGAAAGAAAAAATAATACAAGTGTTGAGTCCTCGAGCAAGGTAACAATCTTGCTCGAGCAGCTCACTATGCTAGGTATGCTCGATGAGTGTCTTCGAGCATACTTTACTTAAGAATATCTTCAGTGAAGATATTCTCCTCCAGCAAGCTTCAGTTTTTCTTAACCAATCCTCGCTTTGCTTGAACTAGTCCATCGAGCAAGCTCATTCTTCTTGATGTCTTCGGTCTTGTCCTTAGACTTATTGAGCAATCTTTAGCATGCTCGGATGTAAATCTTGCTCGGGGAACTGAATTGTTCTTGAAGTCCTTGCTCTGATCACGTGACATCTTCTTAATGCATCCATGCTTGTCCCCATGTGCTAGATCATCCTGTGCTCTTAACACTTAGTTAAAACTTGTATGTTCAAGCTATTTGCTCGATTGGCAGTCGATGCTCGATAGAAGAATACTCTTGCTCGTTGAAGTGTAGTTTTCTCGAAGCCTTAACACTTAGACGAATCAACCATTTAATGTTCTGAAGACCTTGCTCGAAGTAGTAAAACCATGCTCGATCGTCTAAGTAAATCAAATCCGTTTGTACGTGTTAGAATCTGTCTCGTGAACTACAAGATCCGAAGTTAAGTTGTATGATGAATGTTTGGTTGATTGGTCCTGATATGAAGTGTGGATACATTTTAGGACCTTTTGGTACAAATGACATCAATTATTATCACCAACGAGTCATCGGGTCAAGTTTGTGTTTGTGTGTGAGCCTATGTGTTAGTGTTAGGGTCATGTGTTGTTGAACACACTCTCATAACTTAAACACTTGTAAAAGGAAACAGTAAGAGAGTCAAGTGCAACCTTTTGATTTTGAGGAAAACCCATTACACACGTTGCTAGGTGGGTTCATGCATTTTCATATGCTTGTTTTCCCAAGAGAAAACCCAAAACATTTTCATATACTTCTTTTTTGGAGAGAAAACACAAATCATTTTCATATATTTGTTTTCGGGAAGTAAAAACAAAACCTTGTCATATAATTGTTTTCGGGAAGAAAACACGGGCATATTCATATACTGGTTTTGTTGAGGGAAGCGCAGTGATTTGTTTTCGATTTTGTAATTTCGAATGCATAAGTGTATTCTAGATGCCCTCTATATCACATAAAGTCCTTACATACTTTGGAACTGTTAGAGAGGGGATTCTTAAGGGGAAATATTGAGTAGTACTACTGGGATTGACAAACTCCACTCGGTCTAGTCCCGCTACCACGACAGTGATGTCATAAAATAGGTGTTCTATTGACCTAACTGCATACTCCAATGTTGGTAATAGACCTAGTAAGAAGGCACACATATTGTCAGCTTCGGTTCTATCGTCTAGTAGCTTGTAAATGGGTTAGTTACCCGGGTATATTTGAAATGTGCAAAATCCACATATACTACATTTACTACTTTTTTTTGTTATAACTTATGAACTCACCAACCTCGTGTTGACCTTTGAGTATTTATACTTACCCAGGTTGTTAGGTGTGCTATGAAGCAAGTTGCATGCATATGTTTAAAGTCTCATTTATCACATGAGTTCTTATTTTGCTTTGTTTTACATTCGATGGGTTGTGCTCATTTAAGCGCATGGTTTATTATTTTAAACAATTTACTTTTATGCTTCCGCAAATCTTTTAAACTATTTGGTTTGGATTTTGTTTTCTTGTGTTTGGATGAGACTTTAATGATGTTTTAAGTATTTTAAAATGGTTGTTTGATATAACAAATAAGCTAGATCCTGGTGTGTCACATGCCTCGTGGTAAAACTCTGTTAGTCGAAATTCGAGGGTGTGAAGTATATGGCGAATTGAATTGTTACATAAGGCTAGTTTACGAATAGTTTATATAGTTTGTGGGAGTTTACGGGAAAGGATGTTTGTGGGAATTAGTTTGTAGTTTTTGGTATGGGCTTGGTCTTGGGCCTTTGTATTGCTTATCCGTTGTTAAGAATAAGTTGTTTTCATTATTATGTTAGCACTCGTAATAGAATTGTTGTAGCTACCATCAGTTTGTGGGATTGCTTTATGTACACGGCCTTTGAGTAAGCAATAAATGTGTGAATTGAGCCTTATCTCGTGGTCTTAATTATATTCATCGAAAATCATATTGTTCTTGAATCACTACAATCTCTAGACCCCACCTATTATTGAGGTAAATTATTATCTAAGAATGATCTCATTTTCAATAAGTCCCCTTCATATTGTCCAAATGGTGAGTGACATTAAATAGACTATGATGTGCAAAAAGTAGTCAAATAGTTATTAACTAAAATTATGCTAATCTAGACACTAGGTAATAATTTTAGACTCTTAACTAAACTACTAATCGCAAGTGAACCGGTCGACTCTAATACAACTAAGTAAGTCCGGATATCGAACCCACAAGACTCTTTTAATTACGTAAACTAGCTAATTAGACTCAACTACAGACACGACTATTTATTTATATGTGTTTTGAGGGGGTTTTTTTATTAAAATACTAAATTTAAACAATTATTAAAAACTAATTCAAGAAAATTAGTAAATTAAACAAAAAACAAGTTTGTTGATTTTAATAAGATAACAATGGGAAACTACCTAGGCTAGAATCCCCTAAGTTTTAATAGTCAATTAACCGGAAAAATATTTATTTATGAAACTGGGATTGTAAATTAGACGCTTAAAAGAAAACCCGAGCAGGAACCCTGACCCTTCTCAAGAAGACACATATTAGTTTAAAATAAGTTTTAACGCAAACCAATATTAAAAATCAAGTTCCCTTACGGTCACCCAATTAATTATGAATTAGTAGCACACTTAGGTTTATTTGATTAAATAATACGAAATCCTACCTTACAGCGCGGAAATCAAAGGCAGTCTAATATATTCAATTGACTCGATAGACAAAGTTAATCAATCAAACCTAGACGAACTCCTTACGAAGAACTAAATATAGCAATCCTAATCAACAAAGACCTGCCAATAACCTAGCACCTTACAGCTGTTTAAGTTAGCAGCACACTTAGGTTTATTTGATTAAATAATATTATTTCATATGGTTTTATCACGAATCAATCGTAAAATAGTCAAAAACACAAAGTAGATGACTTAATAGCAACCAATCATATGACAAACAATTTCAAGGCAGCTATGGAATAATAAAACTCAACAAACAACCCAAAGTATCCATATGCATCAACTCAATATAATTAAACTTTTACCAGTTCATAAAGCCATAACAATAAATAAATCCCAAGTCAAAATCCAACATCAACAAAGGTTCATCACATGCCTAGGAGGTCTATAATGTTTAGCCAAGCATTATAAAATCAAACGAAATAATTATAAAGGAATTCATGGTGAAAAATAATGTAGAGTAATTCGGGAATCTGGGCGCCCCACGGCTGCCTTTTTCCATTCTTGTCGCGTGGCGTCACAGGCTAGGGGGTGGAGGCTGACCGGACTAGCCTGGTTCAATTCTGATGCGGTCCGATTCGTTTCCTAATGCGATCCGGTACAATTCTGATGCTCCGATTCTCCGTTTTTGCTTGTTTTAGCTCGTTTTTCGCCCTTTTTAATCGTGATCAACATCCAGAACCTACATTATTCAAATATGTTATTAATATACAAAATCTAATTAAAAGCGTACAAAAACTAATAAAATATTAAATAAAATATACACGGGATTTATATATATTTATCATTATATCAAATATCCCCACACTTATCTTTTTTTGTCCCTAAAAAAGTTTAGTTACAATGGGATCAAAATCAGAGAGTTGTCTTTACAAAACACTTTAAGCTATCATAATTAATTACAGAGAACACAAAAATTGCGATTGTCGATATTGTTGTCCTCTTAAACCCAACCGCCGACAATTCAGACCTCTAATCATGTTTAGAATTTAGTTCAAGTTAACATTCAGTCTAAGGGTCTTACATCTAGAATCACAAATCCACCTGATTTGTTTCAAGCATGTCAAAGAAAAGAGAAAACCATAAAGATTTTATTCTACTAGTGCACCCTAAAAACTTATAACAATTAAAATTTAAATTCACAAATAGATCATTGAATTATTTGAGCATTTAATATTTCACCATAATTTAGACCTCACCCATGGATGTTCTCACCGTGGTTGCTAGCCCGGTGAGAACCATATACGCTGTTGGCCTTTTACACATGAACGTTCATTTAATCCTCACCTAGAGGCCTATCAGTGAAGATACCAACTCTAAAGAAAACACATAGGATTTAATTTATTTTTATCGATCCTCATCCATAGATGTCATCTCCAAGTCACTATTCCATAGGAAGACACATTAAATTATTAGATCTTTTTCAGCTTTATATATATATATTTTATATACCCATTGCTTAATATTACAATTAGATGAAATCAAATTTTTAGATTTACAAGACTTTAACCTACACTGGTGCTTATCCATTACTTAGGCATTTCATTTTTCCGTTTTCCTAAGATGAGAACCTATAAGACTTAATGATTTAATTACAGGTATATTATTACATTCTCAAAAAACTTTCACTATCAGCTGGGCCTACCTACACATCCCAAATTAATTGCGTTCCTGTTTTTATTATGTCCTATATATAATAGTTTTGAAAAACAATCCCCAATAAATATCATCATCTCCCATTTAAATGCAAAAAAACATATTTCAAATGACATTTTCAACTTTTTTTTATTTTTTTAAATCATATTAAAGTTAACTACGACCCAAATTTCCTATCCCCGCACTTAAATTTTGCATTGTACTCAATGCAAGGATAAAGACAAAAAAATAAATATAAAGTCGGAATACAAAAAACTAAAAAGCTAAAATAAAAATAAACAAACTAGATGATGGAAAAGACTTAGCTGGAAATATGCGCATAAAGTTTCATGCCAAAGTCTTCTTCCATGTATGCCCTCCAACTCCAAACATGCTCAGCAGACAATATCTCCTTCTCTCACGCATGAACGGAAATGGCAAAAACATTATCTAATAATATATCTTATCAATTTGATAGATGTTAAACCATTAAAATTATGTCACCAGACCATCCAAACCCACCCAATATATAGAATATGAAAAACAGCAGCAAATAAATAAACAAAAAGTATACTGCTCCGCAGCTCCATCTCCAAACTTGAATTTTTCATTATACTTCATGGGGATACTCTTCTAGCTCAAAACCTACAAAACTTAAAAACACAAAAAAAAAAACAACCAAAAAAAAACTACAAAAGACTACGTTAGTAACTCAACAATTATACAAACTTTGTGGAACCTCCCCACACTTAAACTTAATCAGAAGGTTTTTCTTTGACCTGGATCCTATCTAACCCATTCAGTTCCACCTGGTACTTGTTAAACATTAAACTTTTATTAAAGGAATAGAAAAATATTTTAAAAATCCTTAACAGGTTAGACCACTAAAATTTAAACTTGGCTGGAATGAACCGATGCATGACATGTATCGAGAAGACTGGTCGTTCTGGAAATTCAATGGCTTCTTCTTTCCTGTACCATCTTCTGACTTAAAAATAATTCCGGTTTGCATATGCTCTTCTCTTCGTCTTCTCCCGTGGTTTTGATTTATGAGAGACATTTATTATAAGTGTCACGGGCCAGCTGTTGAGGACTTCCACTACCACCACTTCTATATCTTCTAGTAAGGCTTCAAAAAATTTTAAGTCACCCTCCGAACCAAACTCACCTATTTCATCATACTTAGGAAACCCACCCTTCTAACTCTAAATCCAAAAACTCATCCTCCTTAAACAACTTATTCTCAACCTTTTCCTCAACACCAAACATCAACTCAAGTGAATCTCTGTCACACCCCATTTAGCAAATTGCAGAAGCGTAAAAATGAAATATAACAGACACCTCTGGTATCAACCACATTGTTTATAAAGAACAATACATACTAATTTACAATATTTTACATTCATCTAACTTTGTTTACAACTAGGTGATACAAACTAAATCCAGCTCATTAAGCAGTTATACTTCTTACTAGCACACTTGCATAAATTCACCCAGCATTGATCGCAAGTCAAACACGTAGCACATTAACTTTCTATTCCAAGTCCGGTATACTTGAAAAACATGTTAAAACGGGTCAACTACAAGTAGTTGGTGAGTTACATGAGTTTCAAGGAATCAGTTATGCGTATAACAATCAAAGTTTGTAAATACGCAAGTACGTATGTATTTACTTTCGCAAGTGCATTTGTTTTTATGTTTATGATATAATTATGCTAAGCTACAGTGAAGCCTTGACTGTCTATTCATGTTGCGTGCATCCATTTCCCATGCTCAATCAACCATTGTGGCACCCTTTCCGCCCACAAAATGCCCCGAGTAGCAATGTCTAACACTACATAGTGTGTTTGTATAATTATGGTCATGTGCAAACGGCTTTCTATCTTGGCAAACTGTGTCGGCTCTATTTGGGTTTGTCAAACCAATAGTACTATTCACAAGCCATCGGCTCGAGGTTATTCACTGTGTTCGTAATCGACATTACCTTTGCAGTTTTGGCCCATTTTCGCTCTCTTAATCCAATTTCCAGGTTCTTGTTGTCACACCCCATCCGATTGCTAATATTTCTAAGATACTATCATAATATAAATGTGTCAATATCTATTTAATTATTTAATTTCAATTGTACACACAATATCCAAATGTAACAAAACAATTCAAATATATATATATATATATATATATATACATATATATATATATAACAAATTTAAATTCAAGTTTGTCTTCATTAAAACCCTAAGGTCTCCTAAGTGTCCATGCTTCAACTTCAAATCAATAGCAACCTACATATGCATAGAAAACAGAGTTTGTCAACAACACACATTGAGTGAAATGATCACCAGATTTTAACACAACAATATATATATGATAAATAAATGATAAATGATAAATGTTAAATACGCAAACCAACCTATGTGGTAATAATCAATCAAATCTTAGCAAACCATATACACAACCAAAGTCTTGCTAGTGTGCCAATGAATCGTTGCCAAGTGAATTGGGAATTGATTACGATGACTAAATTGTTGGTTTACCTTTGCCAAGCGAATCGGGCTCCGATTACAAAGACGGTCGTATGGTCATACTAATGCGCACCCTATACAAGGGAATACGAAGGACCTATCCTAATACGATACAGTAAACAAATAAGCAAGTAGCAATTAGCAAATAACATTTAATTGATACACACACAATGATTATGTTTGCGAGTTTGTGTATTTATATATGATAGAAAAATATGATAATTATGCATATGCCCCCAAAACGTTAGAAAACAGTAGATAAAAGGGGGAATGATCAAACTCACCTTAGATTAATGACAAGCAATTAATAAATGCGATTAAACAAGCTAACGAATAAGCGAGTCGTCCACTGCACGTCGAACGATATAAATGTCGGGTTTTGGCCAGTAACCTTAAAATTTTGTTACAAGAATAAAAGTCTTGTGGACCGAACGTTGAATCCAACAAGAAGTATGAGAAAACGGATACTCAAAGTTATTGACTATTTTGCCCTTAAACGGGTTTGACTCTAATTGACCCGTCAATCTTCTCAATTTCAAAAATTGATTGAGGGTTATCGACAAGTGAGTATTAATGAACGTTTGATCAGTTTACAACTTACTCGAATGGTGTTTGTATTAGCGAGAAACCGAGGTCAAAGGTTTAACGGATGTCAAAGTCAAACTGCAGCTCTTAGTCTTCCAGTAAATGAGCAAAAACAAGCAAGAAAACGTCGGTTAAGAGTACGTGATGGCTGGGAATGCTTCGATGCAGTAACCTTTAGGGTTTGGAATTATGATGTGTTTATATAGGGGTTAAACCAACTTGTTGGACAAGAAACGGGTCAATTTTGGTAACCGAATCACACAATTAAGAACGAATTGGATCTTTAAATAATATATATATATCAACCAAATTACTGAGTATGAACCTAGACGTCATTACACACTAAATACAATAACTTGTGGCTCAAATTTCGTGATTTAGGGTTGATTTAGGAAAGACATATCATTAAACGAAGATCTGAAACGAAAATGGCTGATCTAGTTGCATCTTCGCGCCGCGCTAAGATGCAAGGCTGACATCTTAGCGCTGCGTGAAGGTGCAAATTCACCATACTTTCAACCTTTGACAGTTTTAGTCCTTGTAGATCTAAAAACACATTTTTAAGCCATTTTAATAGTTTCTAAGGGCTATTTGGCACAAATGAAAGTTAAGGAATTATAAACTAAGATAAAAATAATTATTTCAATAATAATTGCATAACTTTATTTTTGAAAATATCCAAATAAGGTTCTTAAGCCGATAAACTAATACAAATATGAGTTCGGAAAAACTCGAAATGTTACATACTCCCCTACTTTAGGGAATTTCATCCCGAAATTAAGAAAAACCAAAACATCATGGTTTTGAAAAACAGTTTAAACTTTTAAGGAAAATATCATAACATAGAACTTCTAATAATCGAAGCAACGCTTCAAATGACAATCCGATAAGGGCATTTATATATAGGATGTACCGGGGCGTATCCACCATGTCCTTATCATCTCATCATTCGTACCGTTACCCAAGCTACCTTAGGTTCTAAATCATGACACACAATTGTACGCATTATGATTTCCATGCGTGGACTTGGATAATTATGTTCCGGACCATACTTACTCTTATCGTTGGATGGTCCGCATAACTCATTTCATCATGTGGGTTACAAAACATTTTAAACCATCATTTTGAAAAGAAGGAAACGTTTTGATAACTTTAAACTTAATAAATATTAAAGTTGTATAATTAAAACCATAAAATTTTCTAAAACATCTTTTATAGCAAAGTTAAGAATTTCGGAGATTAAAATGGATTTCATGGAACAGACATTTGAAATGAATTATGATAATCAAGAATAAGCTAAAAGTGGAATATGAAGTTAACCGTGATAGATAAAGGAACTTGATTCCTGAGATGAAATCCGCAAAAGTTTAATTTATAATAAATCCTTAAAATAGTTATTAACATGTGAAATCTTTAAAGATCGTATTCATTAGGATGAAATTCATAAGATCGAGAGTATAAGTTTAAACGAAGATTTTGTTGAGTCAAGTTTAGTTAGTTGAGAACTTATGAGATTTAAAGAGAAGTTAATGTAAAGTTTATATCCTTTCAATTTGTGAATTTGAAATTAGATTAATTCGATTAAGATATTCTAAAATATTATAAAAATTAGTAATTACTAATTTAATTATTAATGACAATGCGAAAATATATGTATTTGAATAAATCGTTATTAGATTAAATTGAGAAGCGGATATTCCCAAATCACCGAGATAGTTCTATTCTAATTAAACCTTTAAAATTAGATAAACTATAAAGTAGACAATTGAAGATATTAAATTAGATTAAATTGGGAGTTCGTGATTCTTCCTTTTCACAAAATCGTTATAAATATTAGGTAATATGTAAATTGAATTATCGATAATGGAAATTTGAGGAAATAACAAATTTTAAATTAATTGTGATACCAAAAATAGGATGTGGAGTATATAATAAAATAAGATAAACGCGAGGCTAGAAATGCATGAACCACCATGACTATTCTAACACTACGAATTTATCATTTAAGATGTTCAATTTTTTTTCAAGGTGTAGCAAAAATCAAAGTAAAGAGTTGAAATATTTACAAATCAACATTTAGTTTCAAATAACCTCAATAAATAAAGTGAGTGATGGGCTTTAATGGAGATGAAACCAAAAAGTCAATTTTAACGGTAAAAGTTTAATTAAAGGGAAGTTTTAATTTAATAATGAAAATTAAATTTTAATAATTAAAAATTCAGTTTTAATAATAACAAAAGTTACAATAATTAAATTTTAATAATAAAGACTTATAAAATGAGGAGTAAGTTGTGAAAACTAACATAAGGTTGAGGAAAGACAAGTAGTAATAAAATTTTTATAGTTAAAATTGAGGGTAAGGACTTAAGTGCACTTGGTAGTTTATATTTTAAGGAAATAAATGAGAGTACATAATTTACATAACATTATAACAAATATAGTTAGTATAATATTTCTTGTTCGAGGTATTTTAGTTTTGTCGAGGTTGGCGGTTAGTGGTTAGTGGCATACAAAAGCAACTCCTTGGCGATTCTAGTAGTCGTACGGTGATCACGAGCAGCCGACGAACGATGTTGATCACGACGATGATTTCCAAGGGAAGACATTCTATGATGAAACTTTACAAGTTGATGGGTAGGTTTTGTGAAGCAGTTGATGTGAGATAATAGAGAAGTGTACATAAATAAAATTGTGCAAGTGATGACTAGGATTTAAAATAATGTGAATAATTCTATTGAGATATTTAATTTATTAAATAATATTTACAAAAATTCAAAACTAAATGTTATTGGGTTGGGCTTTCCATGGGCTTCCCATGGTAGCTCAAGAACCCAATTTAAATAACAAAAAGTGTTCAATGATTTGGCCTCCCATGAGCTTTTCATTGAATGGCCCAACTAAAATAACGAGTAACAAACAATTGAGTTGGTCAGCCCATGAGCATGTACATGGCGTTTAACTGACCTAACAAATTAACGAATTATCAAATCAATGGAGTTGGTCGGACCATTAGTGTTACATGGCATTTATCAGACCCAACTAAATATCGAATCAACAAATCAAAGATTAGTACTTGGTGTATCTCGGGAACCACCACGGACGATACGTTCCAACCAAAAATCAAATCAAAAATGGTTTAAGAAATGGATAGTTGGTGTGCCCATGGATTTGTATGGATATTTCACCCAACTAAGCATTTTAAATAATTTAAAAACGCAATTTGGAAGTATACCCATTTAGCCGGTTATGTTTACCACGCAACCGTTTAGCAGGTTGCGAATACCACTTAAAGTTACGGTAGTACAACATTTTTCATACCCCCATGCTTCAAGGTGAAGGAGCAAAACAATACACGGGAATTCTTAAAGAATTTTCCACAATAAAAGACAATAAACCAAAAATAAGAGGATTTAAAAATATTTTGAAAGTGAGGCATAACCTCGGAATTCGTGTGTATGTGCAATAAATAGATAACATACAATACAATAAAATAATTAATCTAATTAAGTTGTAAACAATTAAATTGCACATAAGGTAGTTTAGATAAGCACGTATAGGGTCCTAACATATGACTAGGACAATTTCTAACGACCTATCTTATAACCTTCAGCTCTGATACCAATCTGTCACACCGCAACCTAAGGCGAAAATGCCGTGGCATGATCTGATTGCTCACATATCGAAGATACTATCATAATATAAATGTGATAATATTTATTTAATTATTTTATTTCAACTACACACACAATGTCCAAATATAACAAAACAATTCAAATTAATATATATAACAAATTTAAATTCAAGTTTGCGTTCATTAAAACCCTAAGGTCTTTCTAAGTGTCCATACTTCAAATTCAAATAAATAGCAACCTACATATGCGTAGAAAACAGCGTTTGTCAACAACACATGTTGAGTGAGATGATCACCAGATTTTGACACGACAACAATATATATATGATAGATAAATGATAAATGATAAACGATAAATGCTAAATATGCAAACCAACCAATTCGTTAATAATCAATCAAAGCTTAAAAAGCCATATACACAACCAAATTCTTGCTAGTGTGCCAATGAATCGTTGCCAAGCAAATCAAGTATTGATTACGATGACTAAATTGTCGGTTTACCTTTGACAAGCGAATCGGGCTCCGGTTACTAAGACGGTCGTATGATCATACTAATGAGCACCCTATACAAAGGAATACGTTGGACCTATCCGAATGCGATATAGTAAACAAATAAGCAAGTAGTAATTAGCAAATAGCGTTTAATTGATATACACACAATTATTATGTTTGCGAGTTTGTGTATTTATAAATGATAGAAAAATATGATAAATACGCATATGTCCCCAAAACGTTAGAAAACAGTAGATAAAAAGGGGAATGATCAAACTCTCCTTAGATTAATGACAAGCGAATAATAAATGTGATTAAACGAGCTAACGAATTAGCTAGTCGTCCACTACATGTCGAACGATATAAACGATCAGAATCTCAAAGTTTGAGATATGATAATATAAGTAAAAACAAACTTTTTGCCCTCTAGAATCCATCCAAACGAACGTTTAGAACTCAAGTTATGTTATGTTTAAGAAATAAGCGAGCTGGTACTGACCAGAATCTGAACAGCGAGTCGAAAGTCGGGTTTTGGTCAGTAACCTTAAAACTTCGTTACGAGAATAAAAGTTTTCTGGACTGAACGTTGAATCCAAAGAGAAGTATGAGAAAACGGATAGTCAAAATTATTGACTATTTTGCCCTTAATCGGGTTTGACTCTATTTGACCCGTCAATAATCCTCAATCTCAGAAATTGATTAAGGGTTATCGACAGGTGAGTATTAATGAACGTTTGATCAATTTACAACATACCCGGATGGCGTTTGTATTAGCGAGAAATCGAGGTTAACGGTTTAACGAATGTCAAAGTCGAACTACAGCTCTTACGCTTCAAGTAAAGGAGCAAGAAAACGTCGGTTAAGTGTATGTGATGGCTGGGAATGCTTAGATGTAGTAACCTTTAGGGTTTGGAATTATGATGTGTTTATATAGGGGATAAACCAACTACTTGGACAAGAAACGGGTCGATTTTGGTAACCGAATCATACAATTAAGAATGAAATCGGGTCTTCAAATCATTGATAAATTATCCAAATTACTGAGTATGAACCTAGACATCATTACTCACTAAATAAAATAACTTGTGGCTCAAATTTCGTGATTTAGGAAAGATTTAGCACTAAACGAAGATTTGAAACAAAAATGGCTGATCTGGTTGCATCTTGGCACCGTGCTAAGATGCAAGGCTGACATCTTCGAGCCGCGCGAATGTGAAGATTCACTAGACTTTCAACTTTTGATAGTTTTAGTCCCTGTAGTTCTAAAAACGCATTTTTAAGCCATTTTAAGTGATTTTAAGAGTTTCTAAGGGCTATTTGGCACAAATGAAAGTTAAGGAATTATAAACTAAGATAAAAATAATTATTTCAATAATAGTTGCATAAATTTATTAATGAAAAAGATTCGAATAAGGTTCGTAACCCGATAAACGAATGCAAATATGAGTACCGAAAAACCCGAATCTTACACTTGTTCTTCTATATAGGCTAAGTAGAGGTCCTATATCCCAACCAAGCATGCTTCATCAATATGGCAGGCTTGGAACATAGGGTTTTGGCTAGCGCATTAAACCAAACTTTTGAACCGTAAAAACGTCGTTTAAACACTTTAATCCGTGTTTATGGCCAAAAAAAATATCAAACTAGGTTCCAAACCACGTGTATGATCAAACCATGTTTTTGGACAATTTTTGGGATTTTTCCATGGTTAGAAGTGATTTTTAGTACTAAAACTATGTTTATATAAAATTAAACATGATTAATGAAATGAAAAACGTGACAAAAATGAAGATTCACTTAGGGTTTGAGCTTGGATGAAGAACACCAGGTCCTTAGGTGAGAAATCTTTGGAAATTTTAGCAAAATATCTAAACTTTAAGTTAATTATAAAATAATTAAAGTAATAAAATAATAATAATAATAATAATAATAATAAATGGCGGCCGCAAGGGATTAGCGCCCCCTTGGGCCCCACTTTGGTCCAATTTTCTTTGTTTTCGTTCCCATACGTGAAATGCCAAGTCAAAGTTTATTTCAAGTTCTGTTTTTGGTGTGAAAAATATATCGGGCACGACAAACAGTGCGAAAACGAGCGTTTTCGGCCATTTTGTGTAAATTTATAAAAACATAGTATTTGTTTTTAAATATTGAAAATATATTCACAGATCTCTTAAAACATTTCAAATAAATGTTTTGTTAGTCTTTTTCGCCTTAACAGATGATACAATGCTTGTTTGGTCATTATCTTTCGTGTTTAAATTCATAGCGGGTAGTTAAACGAGCATGTTTTCGTTTTACTGGTTTGCTATCGTACTAAGGCCATAATACTGATATGCTAGCTTATATTAAACGTATATCACTTATAGATGGGCCCCCCCGGGATATCTAGGTCATAACCAGACTCGTTTGGTTGTTTCTTTGTTCGAAACGCAATAAGCGGTTAATCGCTTATTCGATTTGTGAATAATAAGGTCTATCCGCTTATTCGATATGCCAATTATAGCTTCTTAGGGACAAACAGGAGTACTTGTTTTCATTTTCAAATATACTTGGTTCCCCGTTGTAGATTTTACCGAACTTTGATCAATGGAATTTTGTTGAGTGGTAACTGTTAAATTTTTCCATCCATTTTTTATACAGGTTCCTTACAAGTTTATTTATGAATAAGTTTTCAAATGGTACTATCTCCGCCTTGTCAATAAGGCACTTGTTTGTCTCGGTATATAAGAAATTGTTTATAGAACTAAAATTGTGATTGTACTCAATTCTAAAGATAGTTTATTCAATATGATGCCGGATTAATTTTCGAGGCAACTTCGTGTAGTTCCGTATATGTTGATGTTAATTTATCGGTTTCCTCCACCCGAATAACACCTTTCAAAGGTCAACAAGTTACTACATATGTCGGTATAGTTCTTTTATCAATCTTAGGCGGCCTTCAATTTGTTTTTAATATTACGAGCTTTATCTATGGTTTCCGAAATTGAATTGGATGTTGTATTTTATGTGTTGCCATCTTTTAATTTAATAAATTGGCGATTTACATTCTTGCTCGTATAATATTATGGTAACTATTAGTATTCGAGGATTAGACGAGTAGGAAATGCTGGCCTTAAATTCCTCCAAGATTTATTATACAATTGCAAGGTAATTCTCCCAATGTCTGTATAGTTTGTCCAAATCGATCGTTTATTTGGAAATGACAGGTCGTGCTTAAACCGGTTTGGTTTCCTAGGTTTTGCCAAAAATAAGAAGCGGAATGACTATCTTGATCTGAAATAATTGGGATAGACGTGCCACGCTAATATGTAATTTGGTTAACATAATGGTAGGCGAGTCTTTTAGTTGTGTAGTTGTTATAGGTCGAGAGAAAGTATGGAATTTAAGTTAGCTTTCAAATTAGTACCCGGACTACACTGTGTTCTCGGAATGATTTACCAACGGGTGTTATTAGGCTCATTGTAATATGTTCCTACTTCCACTGGTTGTTTCTGGTTGTTATAACGATACTCAAGGTTTTTGATACTCTGCTTTAATTCTAACATGAGTCAGGTATTTATCGATGTGTGTGGTTCATTTATGATTAGTCACATAAGTTATCAACAGTTGAAATCTAGCCTTGGTTTTTGAAGCATAGGATTACGTCGATTTTCTTTTCGAAGTTCTGTTCTTCCCTATGCCAGATTTTGTTTTCTAAATGTTATGCTCTTAGGTCTTTCTTTTGGGCGATATGAATTTGCCCGATAAGGTTTGTCTAAACAATTAGTTCAAATGCCCGTACTTTTCAGGGTTTAACTTTATACCTTCATCTTAAGACATCGGTTTTCATAATTACACTTGTTCCACAACTCTACTCGTCTTCCTTATCCAATATTCAGTTTTGTCAGATCAATTGCAAGTCATGAGCTTCTGTGATTCTTGTAATTTGTGTGTTTGATGGCAAATAAGTTGCATTCAAATGCATTAGGTGCATAAGCAATCGTCCCATACTCCAGGTTAAGGATATTATAATTTTTCTCATGCATTTTTGATTGTCGGGAAGCATATGCTATAACCTTGTTTCTATGCGTTAATACACATTCCAAATCTTTTCGGGATATATCAGAAAATATTACAAGCTCATCAGTCCCTTCTAGAAGACTTAGCATAGGGGTTTGATGAAGTTTCTGTCTCAGCAATTGAAAAGTCATCTCTCGTTCTTCCCCCTAATTATAAGCACGGTCTTTTTGGGTTAAAAGGGTTAAAGGTTGGGCTATACTGGATTTTCAATAAGGCGCTGGTAATATCCAACTAATTCCAAAATTTGGCGAATTTCTCTTGGTAATTCTGGTGTTTGTTAGTTTTGTTCAGGTGTATGTGAATTCCGTGTCAACTAATAACGTGTTCTAAGAATCGTACTTCTTGTAGCAAAAATTCGTACTTGGACAACTTGGTATACAAATCCTCCTACCTCAACATTTCCAAGATTGTTCATAAATGTTGCTCATGTTCCTTCTTGGTTTTCGAATATATCACGAGATCATCGATAATGTTATATTGAATTTGTCGCGATACGGTTTACAAACTCGGTTTATGTGATCCATGAAAACTACGGGTGCGTTAGTTAGCCCGAAAGGCATAACAAGGAATTCATAGTGACCATACCGAGCTCGAAACTCTGTTTTAGAAACCTTCCTCTTGGATTTTAACTTGAAGATAGCCGGGTCGGAGGTCGATTTTCAAGAAATAATTCGCCCTTGGAGTTGATTGAACCAGTCATCTAATTATGGAAGGGGATATTGGTTTTTGATTGGCAATTTGTGTAGTTTCCAGGAATCAATGCACATCCTAAGCTTTCATTCTTCTTTTTACCAACAACACCGGTGCTCCCCGTTGATGATAGCTAGGTCCCATAAAGCCATTATCTAATAATTCTTGTAGTTGTGTAATTAGTTCTTACATTTCGGAGGGTTCTAGACGATAAGGTGCCTTGGCAATAGGAGTTGTCCCTAGGATTAGGTCAGTTCGGAGTTCAACTTGTTGGATAGTAATATTCCAGGTAGTTCATCAGGAAAGACATTAAGGTATTCGAGTACTACATGGATATCTCCTATATGTTTCATTGGGGTTTTTATGGTTACATTTTCTAGAAATGCCATACACCCTTGGCGTATGCGGTTTAAAACTTTAAAATGAGACACGAGAGGTGATATTGCACCAAACTTCTCTCCTTGTACCATAATTGCTTCATCATCCAAGAGAGGAATTTTAACTATTTAGTCATCACACACGATTTCCTCCTTGTATTTAGCTAACAAGTGCAGACTGATAATTACATCGATGCTTCCCAACTAAACTGGGAGTAGTTCAATAAAATGTGTTGGTTGTTTAGGATAACAAGATAGTTTTGGAGTATTTGGTTAACAGTTCTAGGTTCACCGTTAGTTAAGTCTATAGTATAAGGATCCATTAGTTCACTAACCGGTACATTTTCCGTGGACAAGAAGTTAGTGGGGATAAGACTTCTATTGGTACCTATATCAAGTGAATTTGAAGCATATTAATCAGGAATTACAGATGTACCCTTCACCACATCTAAGTCTTGCTATATTTTATCGGGTCCGATCACTAATCCCGACCTCTCACCGAGTTAGACTTCGATATTTGTTCTTGGTTTAACTTGGGACTGTTCATTTTGAAGTGTTTCGTGCTTCCACACTCAAAGCGAGCATGAGATTTTGTCACTTACGATTGGGTTAACTGGGAAGGATGAGGTTAGAACGGTCTATTTACATCACTTATAATGGTTCCACATTTACATGTATAGTATCCAATTTTCTTGTTTTTGAACGTATCTTTATTCAACATTCCTTTATAATGATTACATAACTACACCTTGGCCAAGGTTCATTGTATATTTTTCGTTCAGAACTAAAGTTAATCGACGTATCGTTTTGAATTGTGGGACTCACACGTTTAATTTGTTGTAGTTATTGTACCCTTGTTTCGTGATTAGTTCGTTTTATATGGGATGGTTTTCCCGGGTTTTCTCACAACACTATTCCTGACCAAATCAAATGCCACCACACCGGCTTGTGTCACGGCATTTTTAAAGATTTAGTGACAAACTGAATTAACTAAAGTTCCTACTTCTGGGCTACTAACTATGGCACTAGTTGAGCCAGATCATTAAAACGGTTCGTGTATCCCAATTAGTCTGCACCTTTCGTTTTCAGTTTCCCGGGTTCATATTCTAATTCCTAGATTTCATTACTTGGACGAAAATGTTTTAATAAAAGGGTTTAAGTTTTGTCCAAGTCATACGGTTGGTTGCCTCTTGTCCTCGAATTTGTACAATCGTTACCTATCACATATGTGATGATCAATTTCTGGCATTAATAACCCATATACTCTTTTAGTGTTTGCACAATGTAATTTGTTTAAACGAGTATTCCAGTTGTGAAGGATCACTCTTGTTACGACTAGTATTCATGTTCGGTAAGAGATTTATATTGCCAAAGGCATTTAGTAGGGGAATTTATCTGTCACACCCCAACTAGCACAATGCGGAAGCGTAAAACGGGAATGTAACCGACACCTCTGGTATCAACAACATTGTTTATAAAGAAACATTACAAACTAATTTACAATATATTATATTGATATATCTTTGTGTTCAAATTAGGTGTTACAACAAAATACGTTCGTTAAACTATTCTATTCGTATTAATAACGTTGCATCTATTCACATAGCATCGAGTATGTTTCACAATAGATAGCACGACATCACTTTATTCCAACTTTGGTAATCCTGAAAAGCAGTTTAAAACAGGTCAACTACTGGAGTTGGTGAGTTTCACGAGTTTCAAGAAAACAGTTATGAATATTCAGAATGTAACACTTGTATTCATGATATAAGTATGTATGTATGTATGTATGTAAATGATGTAATTATGCTAAGCTACAGTGAAGCCTTAACTGTATATGCTGCGTGCATCCATTTCCCACGCTCAATCAACCACTGTGGCTCCCCTTCCGCCCACAACATGCCCCGGTAGCTATGTCTAACACTACATAGCCTGTATATATAAATATGGTAATGTGCAAACGGCGATATGTGACACGGCAACCAGGCCGATTCCGTTTAGGTTTGTTAAACCGATATTACAATTCACAAGCCACCGGCTCGAAGTTAATCACTGTGATCGTGGGGACTTTTGTGTGTTAGCACTTAGATAATTCACATCATTACAAATTTCAGATATGTATACATAATCAAACATGCTTTTCACCCTAAAAGTTCGTAAAACTGTTTAAAAGTGGGGTCATGAAACTCACTGTTTTGTAGGCACTCATTGCGAGGTCATGTTTCCCTTGCAATCACCTAGTCCCTATAATTAATATTATAATAATATTAATATTTTAATATTAATATAATCTCAATACTAAACCGTGCTGTATAGCTAGTCTGGATATAGCTGTTACATCCAGAAAGTGTCAGTAGGCTTAGATTGCGATGTTGTTCAATGTCTAATACTTAAAACCGAATTTGGCTCAGTTTTCCCGTTTTCCCAGCTAGGCCAAGTTGTTCGTTTATGCGTTCAGAAAACTGTTATGGGGAAGTAAACTTGGGTAAATGTGTTAGTCGATAAAATGATTAACACATTGGGGTTCCTGATTCACTACGGGGCCCGTTTCCGTTTATTCAGTTTGATTTGAGGATAAACGCGCACAATCTATCCAGATTGCCCAGGTTTCTTATAAAAGGGTTCGTTTTTACATAATTAATCCAAAAATATGATTTTTGATCACTCTTGGTGTTCTGATATTCCTGCAGATTCGTTAATCACGAACTTGCCGGTTTTTATCATAATTGAATTTGTTTAATTTTCAAATTAGCATAATTAATTAACCGTTAATCATTAAATTATGAAAATTTAGCCACTTATCAAATAAAATATTTAGATTTTTATAAAAATATTTCTGGAATTATTTATTGGTTTATAATTTATAAAAATTCATTTTACTTGCTATATTTAGCTTGAAAATCGTCCGTTTATTCCAAACAATTTTCACAAATTCCACAAAAATTCTTGGATGCTCAAATTATATCCAAAAACCATCTGTAACAATTCCAGAATGTAACAACCTTGTTCAATATTCTGTTCGGGCCAAAAATGACTATAAAAACTCATATGAACGCAAATGCATAAAACCTACTTAGGCTTTTCAAAATTCTCCCAAATTTCATGTGTGATCAAAATATACCAAATGTGAGTTCCCCACAATATTCATAATTTTTCAAGCGTTTTAACTATTTTTCCTAAATAAACGTCCCAATTCGGTAATAAATTCGCCAAATATTCTCGGATGATCGAAAAATTACCAAATTTGAACAAGGACTCAATGATATGGTCCCTGAGGTTCCTGTAAAATTTCATGACCTAAAAATATGCACCTCACAATCAAATCCTAAACAGCCCGTAATCAAGTGATTCGGTATTGCCTTAGCGGTTTTGGTTCGTTTTCGCCCTTCTAATCAAGTTTTCGGGTTCTTGTGCTTCTATACAAGCTAGATACAGGTCCTATATCACAAAACAAGCATGTTTCATCACTATGGAAGCCTTCAAACTTAGGGTTTCGGATAGGGTATTAAACCGAACTTTTGACCCGAAAAAACAGCGTTTAAACCCTCTAATCCGTGTTTATGGCCAAAAAAGAGTATGATTATGATTCATAACCATGTGTATGATCAAAATATGCTTTTAGACCATTTTTAGGATTTTTACATTGTTAGGAACGATTTTTGGTAATCAAACTATGTTTCTATGTGTATAAACTTGTACCTAGCTTGCTTAGAAGCACAAGAACTTGAAAACTTGATTAAAAAGTCGGAAACGAGCCAAACCCGCTAAGGTAATGCCGAAACACTCGCTTACGGGCTATTTAGGTTAAGGTTGTGATGTGCATATTGTTAGGACTTGAAATTTTTCAAGGACATCAAGGACCATGTCAATGAGTCCCTGTTCAAATTCGGTAATTTTTGGTCCATCCGAGAATTTTTGGCGAATTTATTACCGAATTGGGACGTTTATTTGGGAAAAATAGCTAAAATACTCCAAAAATTATGAAAATTTTCTGGTAACTCAGATTTGATGTATTTTGATCACATATGAATTTTGGGATCATTTGGAGAAGTTTAAAGGTGTTTTGTTTATATGCGTTCGTGTTAATTTTTATAGCCGAAATTGGGCCGAAAAGAATATCGCACGAGCTTTTTAGATTCTGGAATTGATACAGGTTGATTTGGGACATGATTTGAGCATTCAATAATTTTTGTGGAAATTTTGGAAATTGTTTGGGGTAAACGGACGATTTTCAGGCGAAATATAGCTGATAAAATGAATTTTTATAAATTAATAAATCAGTAAATAAATTCCAGAAATATTTTTATAAAAATCTACATTTTAATTGATAAGTGGTTAAATTTTCATAATTTAATGATTAACGGTTAATTAATTATGCTAATTTAAATATTAAACGAATTCAATTTTTATAAAAACCGGCAAGTTCGCGACTAACGAACCTGCGGGAATATCAAAACACCAAGAGTGATCAAAAATCATATTTTTGGACTAATTAAGTGAAAATGAACTGTTCCATGAGAAACATGGACAATCCGAGTGGATTGTGCGCGTTTCTTCTCAAACCAAACTGAATAAACGGAAACGGGTCCCGTGGCTAATTCGAGACCCTAGTATGTGATCATTCTTTATAACTTAATCATTTCATTAACCAATACATTTACCCAAGCTTATTTTCCCATAACTGTTTACTGAACACGTAAACGAACAACTTGGCCTAGCTGGGAAAACGGGAATCTGAGCCAAGTTCGGTTTTAAGTATTAGACATTGAACAAAATCACAACCTAAGCCTATTGCCACTTTCTGGGCGTTCCAGCTACACCCAGATTAGTTATACAGCCCAGTTTAGTATTGAGATTATAATAATATTAAAATATTAATATTATTATAATATTGATTATAGGAACTACTGATAGCGGACCAAACAAACCACGAGCTGATATAGTACTGATTATCTACTAAACCGTGAGTTTCATGACCCCACTTTTAAACTGTTTTACGAACATTTGGGGTGAAAAGCAAGTTTGATTACATATACATACCTGAAACATGTATTGATGTGAATTATCTAAGTGTTAACACACGAAAGTCCCCACGATCACAGTGATTAACTTCAAGCAGGTGGCTTGTGAATAGTACTATTGGTTTGACAAACCCAAACGGAAACGGCCTGGTTGCCGTGTCACATAGCGTCGTTTGCACATGACCATATTTATACAAACAGGCTATGTAGTGTTAGACATAGCTACCGGGGCATGTTGTGGGCGGAAAGGGGCCACAATGGTTGATGGAGCGTGGGAAATGGATGCACGCAGCATATACAGTCAAGGCTTCACTGTAGCGTAGCATAATTACATCATTTACATACATACATACTTATTTCATCATTACAAGTGTTAACTTGTGAATACTCATTACTGTTTTCTTGAAACTCGTGAAACTCACCAACTCTAGTAGTTGACCCGTTTTAAACTGCTTTTCAGGTGTACCTAAATCGGAATGATTTGGTGATCTCTTACTTGCCTGAGGTGTGTGGTTGATGCTATGTGAATAGAAGCAAGTGCGATAGTAGTAAGAATGTATAGTTAACGAACTAGCTTTGTTTGTATCACCTAGATGGTAAAACAATGATAGAACAAAGAAATGTAATATATTGTAAATTAGTTTGTAATGTTTCTTTATAAACAATGTGTTGATACCAGAGGTGTCTGTTACATCCCCGTTTTACGCTTCCGCATTGTGCTAGTCGGGGTGTGACAAAAATTTATGTTGAGTCGTAACTGTTTGACTTTCCTGCCTGATATTTATACGGGTTGTTTACAAAGTTTAGTTATGTGTGAGTTTTCAAGCGGTACTATCGCCGCCTCGTCAATAGGGTAGTTGTATGTCTCGGTATATAGGAAATTACTATTAAGACTAAAACTCGATACTAAATACGGTTTTAGTCAATTTGCTATGAGATTAATTTTCAGGAAAACTTCGTACGGTTCCGTATATGTTGATGTCAACTTATCAGTTTTCTCAAATCGTATAACACTTTTCAAAGGTTAACAATTCGTTGTGTACACTAACATAGTTGTATATTTGTGGTTTCCGAAATCAAACTGGATTTCGCATTTTGAGTGTTGTTAACTTTCAGTCTAATAAAGTATTAATTCATGTTCTTGTTCGTATTGTACCGGTTATAGTGTCGCTCGTATAATATTATGGTAACTATTAGTATACGAGGATTAGGCCAGTGGAAAATGCTTGTCTTAATTTCTTCCAGGATTCAATATACAGTTGTGATGTAATTCTTCCAGGATTCAAAATGTTGGTCTTAATTTCTTCCAGATCGATCGTTTATTTGGGAATGACATGTTGTGCTCAAATTGATTCGGTTTCTTAAGTTTTGCCAAAAATAAGAGGAGAAATGACTATTTCAGTTTGAAGTAATCAAAATAGACATCTCATGTCAAGATATGATTTTGTTGACATAATTAATGGTAGGCGTGCGTATCAGTCGTGTAGTTGTTATGGATCGGGAGAGAGTATGCAAATTAAGTTAGTGGGTCAACTAGTACCCGGACTATACTGCGTTCTAGGGATGATTTATGAACGGGTGTTACAAGGCTCATAGTAATCTGTTCCCACTTCTACTGGGTGTTTCCGGTTGTTATAACATTACTGAGGGTTATTGATACTCTGCTTTAATTTTAAACTGAATCAGACATTTTCCGACATGTGTTGATACACCTTTCTTCATTCCGGGCCACCAATAACATTCATTTAAATCTTAGTACTCCTTATCGGTTTCTATATGATTGGAATCATGTCTCGTAAGTTACCAAGATTTGATTTCTAGACTCGGTTTGTTTGAGGTATAAAATTTCATCGGTTTTCCTTATCAGGTTCTTTTCGTCCCTGCACAAAATTTTGTTTTCTAAATGTTATGCTCTTAGGGTTTTCTTTTGGGCGATATGAATTTGCCCGATAATGTTTGCCTAACCAATCATTTCAAATACCCGTACTTTCCAATGTTTAACTTTAACCTTTCATCTTGAGGCATCGGTTTTTCTCAATTACAATTGTTCCACGACTCTACTCGTCCTTCCTACCCCATATTTAGTTTTGTCAAATCAATTACAAGTCATAAGCTTTTGTGATTCATGTAAGTTGTGCAATCGATGTCATATAATTAGATCCCATGTCTTAGATGCAAAAGCAATCGTCCCATACTCCGGGTCTAGGATAGTAAAATTTTATCGTGCGCTTTTGATTGTCAGGAAGCGTATGTTATAACCTTGTTTCTATGCGTTAGTACGCATTCCAAATCTTTTCTGGATGTATCACGATAGATTACAAGATCATCAGTTCCTTCTGGGAGACTTTGTATAAGAGTTTGTTAAATTTCTGTCTCATCAATTAAGAAGCCATTTCTTGTTCTTCCCCCAGTCATAAACTCAGTTCTTTTCAGGTTAGGAGGGTTAAAGGTTGGGCTATACTGGATTATCATTAAGGTGTCGGTAATACCCAACTAATTCCAAAATCTGACAAATTTTCTCTTGGTGACTCTGGTGTTTACCAGTTTTGCTCAGATGTATGTGAATTCCATGTCAACTAATAATGTGTTCTAAGAATCGTACTCCTGGTAGCCAAAATTTTCTCTTGGACAACTTGATATACAATTTCTCCTGTCTCAACAACTCCAGGATTGTTTGTAAATGTTGCTCGTGTTCTTTCTTGGTTTTCGGATATTTCAAAATGATATCAATAAACACTATAACGAATTTGTCGATATACGGCTTACAAACTCGGTTCATGAGGTCCATGAAAACTGCAGGTGCATTAGTCAGCCCGAAAGGCAAAACTAAGGGTTCATAGTGACCATACCGAGCTCGAAACGCTGTTTTAGGAACATCTTCCTGTTGAATTTTAACTTTAAGATAGCAAGATCGAAGATCAATTTTCGAGAAGTAATTCGCCCCTTGGAGTTGATTGAACCAGTTGCCTAATTATGGGAGAGGATATTGATTTTTGATGACAATTTTTGTGTTCCCCAGTAATCAATGCACATCCTAGGCTTTCATCCTTCTTCATTACCAACAGCTCCGGTGCTCCCCAATGATGATAGTTAGGTTCCAAGGTCCTTGTCTAATAATTCATGTAGTTGTGTAATTAGTTCTTCCATTTCGGAGAATGCCAGGCGATAAGGTGCCTTGATAATAGGAGTTGCCCTTATGGTTAGGTCAGTTCGGATTTCAACTTGTCAGATAGTGATACTCCAAATGGGTCATCAGGAAAGACGTGATAGTATTCGAGTACTACGGGGATATCTCTTATATGGTCATTGGGATTTTTACGGTTACATTTATTCTGAAATACCATACATTCTTGGCGTAAACAATTTAACGCCTCGATCTGGGACACAAGGAATAATATAGTGCTAGATTTTTCTCCTTGTTCTATAATCTCATAATTATTTTATAAAGGAATCTTAACTATTTATTTCTTACAAACGATATGTGCTTTATACTCAAATCACTCGCCCATCCTGGCATTTACATTGAAACTTTCTAACTTTACCGGGAGAAATTCCATGAGAATCAGTTAGTTGTTTAGGATAATAGGACAGTTTTGGAATAATTGGTTAATAATTATAGGTTTGCCGGTAGCGAGTTCTAGCATAGGGATCTATATCAAACAAAACTGAAGCATATTAGTCCGAAATTGCGAATGTATGTTTTCACCACAATTAAGTCTTTTCGTGTTCTATCTGATTCAATCATCGCTAAACGCGGCCTCCAGCCGAGTTAGACGTCAGTGCTTGTTCTTGGTTTAACCAGGGACACTTCTTTTGAAGCGTTTCATACTTCCTTACTCATAGTAAATATGAGGGGGAATTGACATAATTTGTGATAGAATTGGTTGTGATTAGGGTAACTGTAAGTGGTGAGGTTATAATGGTCGATTTACAGTGGTGGTTATAATGGTTTCACGGCTACAGGCATAGTATCCAATCTTCCCGCTATTATGACATGCCTTTATTCGACATACCCTTTAGCAAAGGTTCATTGTATATGTTTAATTCTGACTAGAGTTGATTCTCTTATTATTTTGAGTTGTAGGGTGCGTACGTTCAAATTCTTGTAGCTCTTGTATTCATGTTTTGTGATTAGCTCGTTTTGTACTAGATGATTTCCCGGTACTCTCAACACCCCTTTACTGACCGAATTCGAAGTTACCACCCCAACTTGCGTTCCGGTATTCTCAAAAGCTAAGTGGCTAACTAGATTAACTAAGGTCTCTTTTTCCAGATTACTAACCATATCATTAGTCGAACCAGATCATAATTAACGATACAATTTGATGGGAGCTACTAGTACGGATAATAGACTTATCGTCTAGATTCCTTTGATTCTTTAGTACCATTAAAATTTACATGTTTGCACGACTCAAATCGTTTAAACGAGTATTCCCGTCGCGAAGGATCACGGTTGTTACGACCAGTATTCTGTTCGGTAAGGGATTTTCGTTTCCAAGGAATTTAGTGGGGAAATTAACATTATTGGTAGTAGCATTGGTGCTCAGTGGGGGAGTATTATTCGTGACAATGTTCGTATTTATCAAGAAAATAACATTTGTAACTGCATTAGTATTGGGCGGCGAAATAATATTCGAGGCCGTATTAGTGTTTGTCATTTGATTTGTATTTATTGTCATGTTAATGCCAGCAGCGAATCGCGCTGCGTCAGAGTTACTGAAAATCATCTCGGCCACAACTTTCTCAGATCACGTATTTGTTTTCTTCAGGGCCATCCTATAATGATAAACGACTATATTTCAATTAAGAGTAATACTCCTTATAACTCATTGCGCAGGGAATCACAATAACTAATACTGAGGTATTTCAAATAGCACATATGTGTCACACACATCAAATTCTGTATCCATATACCAAGGATAGTACATAGATTTAGCCTAATAAGGCCATTGTTTGCATGTATATATCAAAAGTTGTCACCCATTGACAAGTAATTTTAACCATGTAAGGGTCAATGTTTGTAAAATGATCCAAATCATCCTCCATATCAACACAGCACACTACCATATGCTTGCATGGAGTAACGAAACTATACGCAACGGTACAGTACGATCCTTGTCTATCCGAGCACACATTATAATAATTGTGAATAGTTCACAAGTTGCACAAAAATTATTCCGATATAATCCTACCATTGTGTATCTGATTTATCCTGCCTCTCCCATAAGTAGACATTTGTCCGTTAAGAGTTTAAACAGTATGTTATAATTGGGATGCATTTGTATACACCCCTTGACCTTTAGATGCTATTAAATGTAACTATAGAATATTCCTTCATCAGGTCATTCAGTACCCGTAGGCATACTAAGTCTACTAAAAGTGGTGATTTATTAGTTAGGAGTAAGTATGTCCCATACAGGTCAAGGTGCATCATTGATCCATGAGCATGAGGCTTCCTTTATATAACGAACCGATCAGAGCAGCAAAAATATCGGAGTGGTTGGAGATACTTTTACACAGACGATTTGATGAGTTTATTGATTAGGTGGGTCTGGCAGGGTTAGTTGTACTAATGGTATGAAATATTTTTTTTGAACCATAGCTAGTAAACGGTATATACAGGTGATTACGGTTTGTAATATAATCGAGGACTTTGTAAGGTAATTATTATATATATAATTTTATAAATTTGGCTCGTCGCTACGTATTTCCCTAAGAATAGTGTCTGTTATTGAATGACGGAAGTGAAAACATGACTAGAAAACAACTCAGTTTACTATTAGAAAACATATATATGAGATAAAGGGTAGACCCGAACTGAGAAGTTTTGCATTCCGTTGAGATTGACGTATATAGATCGCACCTCCTACGGTTCTTTTCTGGGCCTTGAATTTATGCTCGGTCTGTGGTTGGATCATACAATAGCATTCACTTTGGACTTGATAAAGCCTTATCAAAATTCTCGCTTATAGTTAATACCGGTTCTTCATCTGATATGAGGCTACCGATCTCGACATCTTTCGATTTCACAATTTGTCATAAAAATAATATTTTTTTAATAGTAGGAATCATAGTAGAGAATATTATTACTTAAGGCAAAATAAAATATTTTATTTGTAATGGTCAGGTACAATATTAATTATGATAAAATATAATATTATTTTTAATAAAATACAATTTTAAGTTAATATTGATTACAATCGAATACAATATTTGTTACACGGAGACTTAGTATTATCAACAGTACAGTACGTACACGTATTCGTACACCTTGTTCCAGATAAGCACGTTTGCATGTTTTATATATATAAATACTTAACATTACCTTTGATACACGTATGTTGCCAATTTTACCTATCAGTGTGTTCCGCGACTTCTCCCCGGATTCCCTCGTACAAGCAAGTCTGTTATTATGTTCCGGACCATAATAATTCGCTTGCCCTTCGAGTTCATCCCGGCATCCATCAATATAGATAATATTAATTTATTATTTATTTTCCCAGAGTAAATCGAGACTCCAGTTATATTTTAGGTATCCTAAAGGATAACCTAATCCTTTATAACCAATGGCTTTGATACCAACTTTTGTCACACCCCGACTAGCACAATGCGGAAGCGTAAAACGGGAATGTAACCGACACCTCTGGTATCAACAACATTGTTTATAAAGAAAATTACAAACTAATTTACATTATATTACATTGATATATCTTTGTGTTCAAAATAGGTGTTACAACAAAATACGTTCGTTAAACTATTCTATTCGTATTAATAACCTTGCATCTATTCACATAGCATCGAGCATGTTCCACAATAGATAGCACGACATCACTTTATTCCAACTTTGGTAATCCTGAAAAGCAGTTTAAAACGGGTCAACTACTGGAGTTGGTGAGTTTCACGAGTTTCAAGAAAACAGTTAAGAATATTCAGAATGTAACACTTGTATTCATGATATAAGTATGTATGTATGTAAATGATGTAGCTATGCTAAGCTACAGTGAAGCCTTAACTGTATGTGTTGCGTGCATCCGTTTCCCACGCTCAATCAACCACTGTGGCTCCCCTTCCGCCCACAACATGCCCCGGTAGCTATGTCTAACACTATATAGCCTGTATATATAAATATGGTCATATGCAAACGGCGCTATGTGACACGGCAACCAGGCCGATTCCATTCGGGTTTGTCAAACCGATAGTACTATTCACAAGCCACCGGCTCGAAGTTAATCACTGTGATCGTGGGGACTTTCGTGTGTTAGCACTTAGATAATTCACATCATTACAAATTTCAGATATGTATACATAATCAAACATGATTTTCACCCCAAAAGTTCGTAAAACTATTTAAAAGTGGGGTCATGAAACTCACTGTTTTGTAGTTACTCAATGCGAGGTCATGTTTCCCTTGCTATCACTTAGTCCCTATAATTAATATTATAATAATATTAATATTTTCATATTATTATAATCTCAATACTAAACCGGGCTGTATAGCTAGTCTGGATATAGCTGTTACATCTATAAAGTGTCACTAGGCTTAGATTGCGATGTTGTTCAATGTCTAATACTTAAAACCGAACTTGGCTCAGTTTTCCCGTTTTCCCAACTGGGCCAAGTTGTTCGTTTATACGTTCAGAAAACAGTTATGGGGAAGTAAGCTTGGGTAAATGTGTTGGTCGATAAAATGATTAACTTATAAAGAAAGATCACACATTGGAGTTCCTGATTCACTACGGGGCCTGTTTCCGTTTATTCAGTTTGATTTGAGGAGAAACGCGCACAATCTATCCAGATTGCCCAGGTTTCTTATAAAAGGGTTTGTTTTTACATAATTAATCTAAAAATATGATTTTTGATCACTCTTGGTGTTCTGATATTCCTGCAGGTTCGTTAATCACGAACTTGCCGGTTTTTATCAGAATTGAATTTGTTTAATTTTCAAATTAGCATAATTAATTAACCGTTAATCATTAAATTATGAAAATTTAGCCACTTATCAAATAAAATATTTAGATTTTTATAAAAATATTTCTGGAAGTATTTATTGGTTTATTAGTTTATAAAAATTCATTTTACCTGCTATATTTAGCTTGAAAATCATCCGTTTATCACAAACGATTTTCAAAAAATCCACAAAAATTCTTGGATGCTCAAATTATATCCCAAAACCATCTGTATCAATTCCAGAATGTAACAACCTTGTTCAATATTTTGTTCGGGCCAAAAATTACTATAAAAACTCATATGAACGCAAATGCATAAAACCTACTTAGGCTTTTCCAAATGCTCTCAAATTTCATGTGTGATCAAAATATACCAAATCTGAGTTACCCACAAAATTTCATAATTTTTCAAGCATTTTAACTATTTTTCCCAAATAACCATCCCAATTCGGTAATAAATTCGCCAAATATTCTCGGATGGTCGAAAAATTACCAAATTTGAACAAGGACTCAATGATTTGGTCCTTGAGGTCCCTGAAAAATTTCATGACCTAAAAATATGAATATCAAAATCGAATCCTAAACAGCCCGTAATCGAGTGATTCGGTATTACCTTAGCAGTTTTGGTTCGTTTTCGCCCTTCTAATAAAGTTTTCGGGTTCTTGTACTTCTATACAAGCTAGATACAGGTACTATATCACAAAACAAGCATGTTTCATTAGTATGGCAGCCTTGAAACTTAGGGTTTCGGCTAGGGTATTAAACCAAACTTTTGAACCGTAAAAACACCGTTTAAACCCTCTAATCCGTGTGTATGGACAAAAAAGAGTATGATTATGATTCCTAACCATGTGTATGATCAAAATATGTTTTTAGACCATTTTTAGGATTTTTACATGGTTAGGAACGAGTTTTGGTAATCAAATTATGTTTCCATGTGTATAAACGTGTTTAAACATGCTTGAAATAGATCAAAATTTGATAATTAACTTTGAGTTTTTGGAGTTAGGAAGAACCTAGAAGTATTTTACTGGTTTTGTGTGAAAATGAATTGCAAATAATATCATTATATTGCCTAAAGGAAGAAAGAATTAAGTGGGGGTGTAAGTCCCCTTTGGTGGCCGGACCAAATGGGCACCCCTTTTTTGCCCTTTTTTCATATATTTTAACTCGTATTGCGTGCCATACACAAAATACCGAGTTCAAATTTGTTTCGGGTTGTGTTTTTGGTGAGAAAAATATATCGAGTACGACAAACAACGTTAAAACTATTGTTTTGTGGCCAATTTCGTATAAATTTATAAAATCATACTATTTATTTGCAAAAATTGAAAATATTTTCACGGATCGCTTAAAACATTCCTACTATGTATTTTGTAAATCTTTTTCGGCTTAACGAATGATACAATGCTTGTTTCGGAACTATCTTTCGCGTTTAAGATCATAGCGGGTGGTTAAACGAGCATGTTTTTGTTTAATTGATTTGCTATTATTCTGAGGCTTTAATATCACTATACTGACTTATATTAAATGCATATCACTTATAGATGTCCCCCCCCGGGATATCTGGATCATAACCAGACCCGTTTGTTTATTCATTTGTTTGTTACTTAATAAGCGGTTAATGCTTATTCGAGTTTGTAAGTACTAAGGTGTATCCGTTTTTTTTTCACGAATGTCACATTATCATTATCGGTAGTAGCATTAGTGCTCAGTGGGGGAGTATTATTTGTGACAATGTTCGTATTTATCAAGAAAATAACATTTGTAACTGTATTAGCATTGGGCAGCGGAATAATATTCGCGGCCGTATTAGTGTTTGGAATTTGATTTGTATTTGTTGGGTTTTAACAAGATTATCAGAGCCATAAAACCTTACTTTTATGAAAACGCAGCGGAAATTTTTTTTTCAAATCTTGTTAATTTGATGTGTATAAAACCTATTTTATACATGCAAAACCCAAGCCCAGATCCAAATATGAAAAACATACTCACAAGCTCATGCATGTCACTAGAAGTTCATGCATGTTAAACTACCTTTCAAGTAACCAAAACCCGGATGAAGGAGATGAAGAATGAAAGGAAAGAACTTGAATATGGAAGCTCCTCAAGCTAGCATACCCCAAGCCTCCGACAATACACCTCCTAGCTAGGATTTTACACTTGAAAAATCCTTCCTTTGCCCGAAATCAAGGAGAGAAAAGGAGAGGAAAAAGGATTTTTTGTTACTTGTGAATGTGTTCTATGAGAGAGAAAGAGAGAGAGATGATAGAAGGCACCACCCAAGAACACCAATCATCTCCTTGTATGTCACTAAGTATAAAAGGAAGTGGGAACCAAAAGAGAGGCGAGGCGGCCCCTTTCCTTCCAATCTTTCAAAATTCAAAAAAAATCTTTATATCATAAAACTTATATAAAAACCTTTTGAAATATAATACTTATGATATATAACTCATATTGTGTTATTTCCAAAACTAAATATAACACATTATAAGTAACATGCTAGGTAACAATTTTCACATATCGTTACTTAACCATCTTAAATAACACTATGGAATGCTTTCTCTCAAAGTATAAATCATCCATATGATTCATTCATTTCACAAGTACCTTGTATTTAGAAACCCTTTACAAATACATAAGTGTCAATATTTATTTACTTATGATCATATCATATATAAACAAATATAATTGGTGTTTGTCTAGCTTGTTATTAGGTATGACCCGACTTTGATCATGACGTACTAGCCACATTAATTATAATGTGTCTTCAGCAGACCGAGTCCAACAATATTCATTATTGTATTAATGCCGACAGCGAGTCGCGATGCTATTGTCAGAGTTACTGTCTGTAGTTACCGAGCAATTATCTAGGCCACAACTGCCTCATATCACGTGTTTGTTTTCTTTAGGGCCATCTTATAATGGTAAACGACTATACTTCTGTCACACCCCGTTGAGCGATTTGTGGAAGCGTAATACAGAAATGTAACAGACACCTGTGGTATCAACCACATTGTTTATAAAGAACAATACAAACTAGTTTACAATATTTTACATCGATCTAACTTTGTTTACAACTAGGTGATACAAACTAAATTCAGCCCATTAAGCGGCTTTACTCCTTACTAGCACAATTGCATCAATTTACCCAGCATTGACCGCAAGTCAAATGCGTAGCACATTGACTTGCTAGTCCAAATCTGGTATACCTGAAAAACTTGTTAAAACAGATCAACTACAAATAATTGGTGAGTTACACGAATTTCAAGAAATCAGATGTGCGTACAACAATCACAGTTTGTAAATACGCAAGTATGTATGTATGTACCTTCACAAGTATGTTTCTTTGTATGTTTATGATATAATTATGCTAAACTGTTCATGCTGCGTGCCTCAATTTCCCACGCTCAATCAACCACTGTGGCCCCCTTTACGTTCACAACATGCCCCGAGTAGCTATGTCTAACACTACATAGCGTGTTTGTATAATTATGGACATGTGCAGACGGGATAATGTCTCAGCAAACCGTGCTGGCCCCGCCTGGGTTTGTCAAACCATTAGTACTATTCACAAGTCACCGGCTCGAAGTTAATCACTGTGTTAGTGGGGACTTTTGTGTTTTAGCACTTAGATAATTCCCGTCATCAAACAGTTCAAAGTATATATAGATATGAATCAACATGTTTTTCACCCCAAAAGTTCCTAAAAGCAGTTTAAAAGTGAGGTCATGAAACTCATGGTTTAATAGGGATTCAGTACAGCGTCAGCTTGTAGTTCGTTTGACTCGTTCGCTGGTCCTATAATGAATATTATAATAATATTAATATTTTAATATTATTATAATCTCAATAATAAACTGGGCTGTGTATCTAATCTAGGTATAGCTGTTATGCCTAGAAAGTGTCAATAGGCTTAGGTTGTGATGTTGTTCAATGTCTAATACTTAAAACTGAACTTGGCTCAGTTTCCCCGTTTTCCCAGTTGGGTCAAGTTGTTCGTTTATGCGTTCAGAAAAAAGTTATGGGGATGTAAGCTTGGGTAAATGTGTTGGTCGATAAAATGATTAAGTTATAAAGAAAGATCACATATTGGGGTTCTGGATTCGCTACAGGACTCGCTTCCGTTTATTTAGTTTGATTTGAGAAAAACGCGCACAATCTATTCAAATTGTCCGGGTTTCTCATAAAAAGTTCGTTTTTACTTAATTAATTCAGAAATATCATTTCTGATCACTCTTGATGTCCTGGTATTCCAACGGGTTCGTTAATCACGAACTCGTCGGTTTTTATCAAATTTGAATTTGTTTAATCTTTAACTTAGCATAATTAATTATCAGTGAATCCTTAAATTATGAAAATTTATCCACTTATCAATTAAATTATGTATATTCTTATAAAAATATTTCTGGAATTATTTAATAATTTATTAATTCATAAAAATTCATTTTATTTGCTATATTTAGCCTGAAAATCGTTTGTTTATACCAAACGATCGCCAAAAATTCCACCAAAATTTCTGAGTGACCAGCATATGTGCCAAAACAACCTGGAAAAATCCCAAACTCTAACAATCTTGTAAAATATCATTTTCGAGCCAAAAATGACGATGAAAATTCAAATAAACGCGAATGCACAAAACCTATTTAGGCTTTTCCAAATGCTCCCAAATTTCATATGTGATTAAAACATGCCAAATCTGAGTTCCCCCAAAAATTTCATGATTTTTGAAGTAATTTAACTAATTTACCCAAATAAACGCCCCAATTCGGTAATAAATTTGCCAAATATACTCGGATGATCCAAAAATTTCAAAATTTGAACAGGGACCAAATCATATTGCCCCTGATGTCCCTAAAAAGTTTTATGACCTAACAATATGCACATCACAACCTTAACCTAAATAGTCCGTAATCGAGCATTCGGCATTACCTTTGCGGTTTTCCTCCACTTTTGCTTTCTTAATCCAATTTCCGGGTTCTTGTACTTCTATATAAGCTAGGTACAGGTCATATATCACAAACCAAGCAAGTTTCGTTAATATGGAAGCTTTGGAACTTAGGGTTTTGACTAGGGTATTAAACCAAACTTTTGAACCGTAAAAACGTCGTTTAAACCCTCTAATCCGTGTTTATGGCCAAAAAAGAGTATGATTCTGATTCCTAACCATGTGTATGATCAAAAAAGTTTTTGAATCATTTTTAAGGATTTTTGCATTGTTAGGAATGATTTTTGTAATCAAACTATGTTTAGATATGATTAAACATGTTTAAATCATGTACTAATAATTAAAAATATGAAGATTACCAAAGTTTTGGCGGAGTTCATCGTGAGAGCTTCCGTGTATTTTCCAGAATTTGGATGAATGATTGATTAAAATATCTCAAGTTGTTTAATGATAAAGAAAACAAAACAATTATAATATATAAAAAGTGGCGGCCGGAATTTTTAATGGGCCCTTTGGGCCTCATTTTGGCGCAACAAGATGAATTTGCAATCCTACATGTAAAAGTCCAAGTCCGAATTTATTTCGGGTTCGGTTTTTGAAGCAAAAAACATATCGGGTACAACAAACAGCGCAAAAATGAGTGTTTTCGGCTATTTTTGTTTAAATTTATAAAAACATACTATACATTTGTAAAAATCAAAAATATTTTCACGGATCGCTTAAAAAATTCCCACTATGTGTTTTGTAAATCTTTTTCGTCTTAACGGATGATACAATGCTTCTTTTGTAACTCTCTGTCGTGTATAAATCTATAGCGGGTAGTTAAACGGGCATGTTTTCGTTTAACTGTTTTGCTATTGAACTGAGGCCATAATATTGATAGATTGGCTTATATTAAACGCATATCACTTATGCATGGCCCCTCGAGATATTTGGGTCGTAACCAGACCCGTTCGGTTAATCATTCGTTCATCGTGTAAATCGGTAACTGTATATTAGGGTGTACTTTATTTTGTCTCAATTATCACAACTTCACTTAATAGTAATTCCCGCTATACTCATAGCGGGGAATTACATTAGCTATACTCATAGCGGGGAATTACATTTCAAATAGCACATAGTATCACACACATCAAATCTTGTATCCATATACCAAGGATAGTACATAGATTTAGCAGCCCAATAAGGCCAGTGTTTGCTGGTATATATCGAAAGTTGTCACCCAGTGACACGTAATTTTAACCATTTAAGGGTTAATGTTGGTAAGAAAAGATCCAAATCGTCCTCCATATCAACATAGCACACTACTATATACTTGGAGTATCGAAACTATACACAACGGTACCATACTATCCTTGTTTATCTGAGCCCACATTATAATCATCATGAGTAGTTAACAATTTGCACAACAAGTATTCCGATATAATACTACCATGGGTAGCTGTTTTATCCTGCCTCTCCCATACATAGACATTTGTCCATTATGAGTTTAGACTGTATGTTATAGTCTGGAGGCATTTATATACTTCCCTTAACCTTCGTTATTAAATATAGCTATATAATATTCTTTTGTCAGTTATTCAGTACCCGAAAGCATGTTGGGTCTAGTAAAAGTGATAATTTATGAGTTGGGAGTAAGTATGTTCCATACAGGTCGAGGTGCATCATTGATCCACGATCATGAGGCTTCTTTTTTTTTAGCGAATCAATTAGAGTGAAAAAATTTAGGATTGGTTGGAGGTATTCTAACATAGATGATTTTAGGAGTTTTTGATTAGGCAGGTTTGGCAGGGTTGGTTGTACTGATGATATGAAAAACTTTTGAACTATAGCTGATAAGTAGTATATATGGGTGATTACGGTCTATTATATGTTGAGTATTTCGTAATGTACTTATTGTGTTCATAATTTGATAAATCGTACTTGTTACTAGGTATTTCGTTAGGAATATTGTTTGTTTCTAAACGACGGAAATGGAAAAATGACCGGAAGGCAATTTAGTCTACTGTTAGAAAACAAGTATGTAGGATAAAGGTTAGGCCCTAATTGAGAAGTATTATATCTCCCTGACATGAGTGTATGCAGATCACACCTCCTACGATTCACTTCCGGGCCTTGATTTTAATCTCAGTCTGGGATTCTATCACACAATAAGTTTCAGTTTGAACTAGCTAGAGCATTATCAGAATTCTCGTTTACACACAACACCAGTTTCTTCATTCGCTGTAAGGCTACTAGATCTCAATATCGTCCGGTGCAACGGTTAAATTATAAAAATCATATTTTTCGATGGTATGACTCATAGTAAGGGATATTTTTAATTAGGGCAGAAATAAAATATTTTATTTGTTATGACCAAGTATATTATTGCTTATGGTAAAATATAATATTATTTTTAATAAAATATAATTTTAATTATAAGAAGAATTAATATTGATTATAATTGAATATAGTATTCGTTACAATGAGGTTTAATATTATCGACAGTATAGTACGTACACGTATTTGTACACTTTGTTCCAAATAAGCAAGTATGTAGGTTATATAGTTATATATTTAATATTACCTTTTATACACATATGTTGCCATTTTTACCTATCGAGTCCCGCGACTTCTCCCCGAATTCCGTCGTACAAGCAAGTCTGTTATTAAGTTCTTACCACAAGAACTCACTTGCCCTACAAGTTCATCCCAGCATCCATCAGTATATATAATATTAATTTATTATTTATTTTCCCAAGGATAATCGAGCCAACGATTATACTTTAGGTATCCTAAGGAATAACCTAATCCTTTATAACCAATGGCTCTAACACCAACTTATTTCACGCCCCATTTAGCCAATTACGGAAGCGTAAAACGGAAATTTAACAGACACCTCTGGTATCAACCACATTATTTATAAAGAACAATACAAACTAACTTACAATATTTTACATTGATATAACTTTATTTACAACTAGGTGATACAAACTAAATCGAGCCCGTTAAGAGGCTTTACTTCTTACTAGCACACTTGAATCAATTAACCCAGCATTGATCGCAAGTCAAACATGTAGCACATTGACTTTCTAGTCCAAGTCCGGTACACCTAAAAAACATGATAAAACAAGTCAACTACAAGTAGTTAGTGAGTTTCACGAGTTTCAAGGAATCAGTTACGCGTATAACAATCATAGTTTGTAAATACGCAAGTATGTATGTATGTACGTTCGCAAGTACGTTTTTTTGTATGTTTATGATGTAATTATGCTAAGCTATAGTGAAACCTTGACTGTCTGTTCGAGCTGCATGCATCCATTTACCACGCTCAATCAACCACTGTGGCCCCCTTTCTGCCCACAACATGCCCCGAGTAGCTATGTCTAACACTACATAGCGTTTTTGTATAATTATGGTCATGTGCAAACGGCTTTCTGTCTCGGCAAACCGTGCCGGCTCCTTTTGGGTTTGTCAAACAAATAGTACTATTCACGAGCTACCGGCTTGAAGTTAATCACCGTGTTCATGGGGACTTTTGTGTATTAGCACTTAGATAATTCCTATCATCAAACAATTCAAAGTATATAGATATGTATCAACGTGTTTTTCACCCCAAAAGTTCGTAAAAACAGTTTAATAGTGGGGTCATGAAACTCACGGTTTAATCGGTATTCAGTAGCGCGTCAGCTCGTAGTTCGTTGTCTCGTTATCACTAGTCCCTATAATCAATATTATAATAATATTAATATTTTAATATTATTATAATAATTATACAATACTGGGCTGTATATCTAGTTTGGGTATGACTGTCATGCCCAGAAACTGCCAATAGTGTTGGGCCGTAGTTTGTGGTTTATGCTTTGTATTTTCGGGCTTAGTTGGGCTATGTAAACCAAAATCTATTAATTTCGGTGGGCTTTAGTTTATTTTGGACCTAGTTGGTAGTCTATATATACGATATATGTTTTCTATTGTAGGGTTGTTTGTCCAAAGTTTGTCGATCACCCATGTAAGTTTGTTAAGGGCTTAAGCACCCAACGTATCAATATACGTGTGTTTTGAAGCTTGTTCATCGTGTTTTATTGTCATTGTGTTAATGTTAAAGAATCAGCTTATTGATTAGTTTCCGTCTAATCATAGAGTTATTTGATATCACATTAAAAGATCCTTTCTCGGGACATACAATTGGTATCAGAGCCTATTAACCTATTCTAGGCTTGGTTGAAGGTGATATCAAGGATTCTACCGGTGATTTTAGGGTGTGTTCGTGGTTGAAGATTTATGGATCTTAAAGAACTGTTCTTTGTGTTCTTCGGGCTGGTGAGAGTTTTCGGAATAGATTTTGGTAAATCTTGAGTTTAATTCAAATCCCATTATTCTCGGGATTTAGTTATATCTCCAAAGATTACCATATATTGAGCTCTTTTCTCGGATAGACTTCAAGGTTTTCCGGAAGACTTCAGGGTTCTCGGATAGACTTCAAGGTTTTCGAGAAGACTTCAGGGTTCTCGGATAGATTTCAAGGTTTTCGGGACAACTTTAGGGTTCTCAGGAAGATTTCGACGTTCTCGGGCAGATTATTGTGTTTTTGGAAATAGTTGACTGTTCTCGGTCAACTTTCAGAGTTCTCGAAAAACACTCACTGTTTTCGGTTTCTCTTCTCATCAGAATTCACAGTTCTTGGTCAAGGTTAATATGGATCAATCTACTGTCAGTACCTCTTCCAATGCTACTTTACACCAAGAGCTGGATTCAATAATGGGGACTACTACTCGCGTACCCCGTTTGTTGAATTCTGAGGGATTTGCTGAATGGAAATTAAGGTTTGAGAAGTATGTAAAAGCGAAGGATGAAAAGATTTGGAGGAGCATTAACAGGGTCCTCAAATCATTACTTATCAAAGATAAGGTTCTGAGGAAGTGGAAACAAAGCTTGTTGAGATATATTCAGATGCAGATTTTGATAAGGTTGAAGATGATGAGAAGGCTTTAGCTACTTTGATCATGGCACTTTCGTCTGAAATTGTCTTGGGGTTCTGGGAGTTACAATCTGCATAAGCGCTTTGGGAAGCCCTTATTGAAGTGTATGAGGGAAATCAAGACATGAGGAGAAGCAGGCAGGATCTTCTAAGACAGCAGTTTAACATGTTCAATTATGTATTGGGAGAGTCGTTAGAGAAGAAGATGCACAAGTTTATCTCACTGGTCACAGAGATGACATCAGCCAACATAAACCTCACTTCTGCTGAGATCAACAAGCTGGTCAACTCATTGCCACAAAACTAGGATCTGAATGTGGCAGTTATCAAGAAGACCAAGGATTTGGCCAGACTGACACTTTCTGAAGTGATAGCAATTATCAAAGCTTGTGATATGGACGACGAGCAGCGTGCAATCAATCACGCAAACACTTACAATGCTACTGGTTATAGTGTTGCCTCCAACAATGCTCTTGTTTCACAAGATAGTTTTTCAATGTTTAAGTCTTCTCAAGGTCAACCACAATAGTCTCAGCAGACCTTCTCTATGTTCAAATCAGCTCAAGGTCAATTCACTCCACAACCTGCACCTGCTACTCCCGTGTTCTTCCCATAATCGGCTACTGCAACCAAGCCACAAGCTCCCACTGCTACCTCCAGCCAGCCTCCCATTCACATTCCTACTATTTCTAAGGAGACTCAAGAGAACATTGCTTTGATGGCAGGTTTATGAACTGCTACAATGCCTTTTTTGCTGGAGATTTGGTACAACCTGTTGTGGCTGCATAGCTTGATCAAATACATCCTGATGATATGGAGGAGATGGACATCTCTTCGCAGATCGCCATGGCTGTGTTTAGAGCCAGAAAGTCTACAAAGAGGACAGGCAAAAACAACTGGAACACGCCTGCAAGTTAGAAGGTGGTATTTAATAGAGCTCTTTGAGGTGTTACAACTGTCATGAGCTGGATCGTTTTGCTTGTGAATGTACTAATCCGGCCAAAGAGGCAAATAGGGAGAGAGCTTTGGTTCCTATGAGCGGTGGAAGAGGTGAGAGTGTGGCTAGTTCAAGTGAAGGTGAGTGGGGTTTGGTGGCTTAAAACTTTTCTTAGGAGGATCAGTTGGCAGCTTTGGATATCAGCAATCAATCTGCCAACTTTTCTGAGGTGAATGTAGAAGAAGAAGAAGAAGAAGAAGAAGAAGAAGAAGAAGAAGAAGAAGAAGAAGAAGAAAAAGAAGAAGAAGAAGAAGAAGAAGAAAATGAAGCTGAGGAACAGGTTAGGGATCCTTCAGCATGCTTTCATGGCCTTCACCACCACTAAATCCTCTGAGGTTAGTCCTGTATTATGCTTCCAATCATGTTAAATATGAAATTCAAAATAGTAATATGCTTAGAGAAATGGAGGGAATTAAATAGGAAAATGCTACCCTTAAGAAACTGGAAAAGCATTAAAAGAGAAAATAGAGGCACAACAAAAAGATTTTTCAAAACTTCAATCTGATTTCAGCACAAAATTATGTCACCAACTAGATGCTAAAAAGAAAATTTCTGAGCTAACCGCCGAGTTAGATGCATCCAAGTTGGAGATAGCTAAATTAACTAATAAATTTGAAAATGTTGAAAAAAAGTTTAAGAAATTTGATGTCTCTAGCGTTGTCGTCGAATCAATGATAGAAAACCAGTTAAAATGGAAAAAGAATAAGGGTGTGGGTCTTGGGTACAGCATGGTTCCCCCTCCCTATAATGATAACTACACTAGTCTTCCTCTTACCAAAGAAGAAGAAGAAAAGGAAAAATGCATGCAGTATGGTAAGTTAACTGCAGATGACAAGGGTATAGTTGGTTCAGTCATAGCAACTGAATCAACATCCGAGGTGAACAATTCTAATGTGTTTACTTCATGTGCAGATGACATAATAGTTGAGGATTGGACTGATGAGGATGATGACTCACCCATTGACTCTATCGTTTCTTAAAGTTTGCCTGTTTTTAATAATAATGCTACTGATGTTTGTGTGGGCTCTACTTTTTGGAGGAAAGAAAATTGTTTGGTTGATTTTTCTAGAACATCAAAAACCAATGATCTACTTCTTAATAAACCTGATGAAATTATTAGTCAAAATAAACCTGTTTCAGCTGTGGCATTCCCGGTTATATTACTAGAAATTGTTCCAGTCTCCCATATGTTCCATATTACATACGCCATCAGAGGACTGTGCCTCAAAATACCTACAGAAAATTCAACTCAAATAAGACGAGGTATTATAAGGCAAAGACCTCTGACGGTGATTGGAGGAGAGATAAGGCTAGAAGGTCAAATTCTCATCAGACCAAGCCTTTTATGGTTCAAAAGCGATATGGAAACACGGTTTCGGCTCCGAGACACAAGTGGGCCTCAGAATCGAAATCGCTCAAAAGGTCAAAGTAAAATGTGTCTTCCATCTGCAAACCGGATGTAACACTCCGGATAAAGCGGAAACGCCTGAGTGTGACGTACAGATTGCTCAAACACACGTGCAACTATTACGCGACCATAATAACATTATTTCATTAATAATTTCATGTAACACAAGTTTATCAAATAACACAAGTTGTAAACAATTAAGTAAACAAAACAATAAGTTGTTCTTTGAATATCCTAGCCGCATATGTATAAAATCAGCTATGAACATAGCTGGTGAGAATCCCACAGTTTGCTATAATACGTAAAAGCATACAATTCCATGAAACTTGTGAAATGAGCACATAAGGGTTCTTTACACTCGATGCAATGGACTTGGGCATAAAGAACAAATGAAGGTCCTTTCCAGTTTGGGCTACCATCGTACTCGGATATGAGGTCCCTTTCCACTCGATACAAATGGACCTAAGTGAAAAGGATACGATCATACTTATTGAGGCAACCACTCATCAAGTAGTTCTGAGCAAGTAATCAAGGAAACACGCAAGTCCATGTAATGAATTGTAGTTTGTAAGCAATATGATAAATCTTGAATTTTTGAATAGGATACATATACTACCCCCAAAATATGAAAACGTTTTAAAAGGGGGTGTGAGAAACTCACCTCGAAATCGAAGATAACTTGAAATATAAACCAAAAGCACAATAAGCAAAACGAAGAAGCCGAACATCTCGAACTATAAATAGAATAAATACGAATATTTAAAGACTAGCTAACGGAATAATAATAGTTAATTATTTATTGAGAAAAATGTAAAATTTATTATAACTTTTATTAGCATTTTATGGCGTCTTATATTATAATATTATATTAAACTTTAACAGAAATTTAACGAAATGTAGTTTAACGAATTTAAAGTTTGACGAGTTTAAAGCTGACGAATCGTAACGGAACATCAGCTAATTTTAACAATTTATACTATTTTAATATTATACAATTTTTTAATGGATTTTAATGATTTAATTATTATTTTAATTTCGTTTGATTTATAATATATCGAAAATATGCAAAAATAATATTTGTAAGACTTGGTTTAACGTTTACGAGCTAAAACTAGTTTTACTGATTTAACGTAACAAACTAAATAATTAAAGTTTAATGGTTTATGATAACGAACGAATTAAAATAAGCGATTTAACGGGTTTGGAAATTGGTTTTTATATGGTAAAGAGTGAAATATAATTTATATTTAGTTTATATAATTTTTATTTAATTTAAAATAATTTTTTTGATTTTTAATTTATTTAAAAGATTATCTAAAAAAAATATTGGGTTGACCCGGGTTTCGAACCCAGGTCTGAGAGTTCTTGTAACAGCAAGTTAACCAGTTGGACTAAGAAGCATATTCGTTTAAGATATAATTTTTATTAAAAATATAAACTGATTAAAACAATCATACCTAATATCATTAAAACAAAAAGGGCTCACCCGGGTTTTGAACCCGGGTCTAGACGTTAGTATGCGTGTGATTGAACAACTAGACCTCAACATTGGTTAACAAACAAAAACGATTTAATATATATAAAACTTGCAGTTCATCGTTATTCCTAAAACCCTACATGATCAAATCTCAACTTTGGTTCCATGTACGTTAAAATTGATGTAGGGGTTTGTTTTAGATGTATAACCATATAAGTATTACCTCTGGATTTGACGGAATGAAGGAGAACGATAATGGCCAGAAACGAACTGAAATTTCTGGATTACGGCTTATAGGTGTAGGTTTTACGTTAACTAGTGTTGAGCATCTGTTTAGCTGTGAAGAAATGATCTATTTATACTACGAATTGGGTCAAAAACGAGTTAATAGCATTGATTAGATCGCGGCTAATAATCAGGCGATAGTTACAGATTTTCCATCTTTTACAAGACGTTATAAAGCAATTATCCTTTTTTATTAACATTTATTGTCGTTGACTTAAGCCGTTACAACAACTAACTGAATTCCGATGGCTGGAAAACAGTGGCTGGGAAATTGTGGGGAAGGGGGGGGGTAAGGACTGGGTTTATTTTAATAATAATAAATTTTAAATAACTTTACATTTTAGCCCCCTCAACTTTCATAGTCCTTCAAAACAGAAATTAAAATATAATTACATATTGAACTTTGAATATTGATATGTTTTAAAGATGAAATAATAGTTATAAAACTAGGATATTTTCGAATTATACTCGTATAGTTTGTGAATTGTTTAATCTTTATTAAACACTTTAAACCATTGAGTTTCGTTAATTAATTAAATAAACGAATAGAAGACGAGCGAATACAAATCCAAATCCAAAAATAACGAATACGAGCAACGAAACATTAAAACATTATATATATATATATATATATATATATATATATATATATATATATAAACCAAAACTGAAAATTCGAAATAGGTCGGATTTTCGGGTTTGAAAAGTAACGAATGTTACACCGGAGACAAAGTCAACCGTTTGAATAAATCATAAAGTTTTAAAATTAAAATGCAAATGGTTGCCTAAGTCCCATGTGAAAAAGTCATCAAAAACCTTTCTGTTCGATTTTCGATAATCAGGAGGACATGTCATGGCAACCCATAGCACGGTTGAACAAGTCAGGTTTACCCAGAATGATTATGGACTGGGTACATCTCGCACATTGTGCAGGAACAGCTATGGAGGAATATTATCAGACTGTGGTTTGTTGATAGTGGATGTACCAAGCACATCACAGGAGACATCTCTTAGTTGAGCGACATTCAAATATTTAATGGAGGGTATGTTTCCTTTGCGGGAGGAGAGAGGGGGAGGATTACGCAAAAGGGTACTGTGAGTAACGGTGTTCTGAAGTTTGAGAATGTAAACTGTGTTCCGGAGTTGAATCACAGTCTGCTCAGCGTCTAGCAGATTTGTGACAAGGGTTTCTCAACTCACTTACCAACAAAGAATTTTTTTTTATTCTGAAGCCTCGTATCATTATACCAGAGGACTTGGTTCTTGTTAGGTCTCAAAGGAAAGACAATGCCTACCTGATTGACATGAACCAGAATGTTCCTGATGAAATTACTTGTTTGTTTTCAAAAGTGTCGGAACACATTGCTATGCTTTAGCATCGTCGCCTTGGTCATGCAAATGTCAAAACGCTAAACCATCAGGCAAAAAACAGTAATGTTCATAGGCTCCTAGTTAAAGATTTTGTGACTATCGAGAAATGTGTAGCTTGTGCTTTAGGCAAACATCATCGCAAAGCACACAAGCCAAAGCTGATCAATACGATTTCTGGCGTTTTTCAAATTCATCATATGGACCTGTTTTGTCCGGTTCACGTTTTGAGTCTCTCTCACAGTAATCATTGTCTAGTTATCACCGATGACTATTCCCGTTTCACTTGGGTATTCTTTTTGTCAAACAAGGGTTAAACTACATAATTGATCAAGAGATTCGTGGTGTTTATGGAAAATCAATTGAATCTGAAGCTTAAGGGAATTCACTGTGACAACGGCACGGAGTTCAAGAACTCTACACTGAATTTTTTTTGTGCCGAAAAGGAAATTCTTCGTCAGTATAGCTCAGCTTGTACTCCACAGCAAAATGGTGTTGCTGAAAGATGGAACCATAATTTGATCGAGGTTGCAAGAACGATGTTATGTAATTCAAAGTTATCGTTATTCTTCTAGGCTGAAGTGGTCAACACTGCCTGTTATGTCCAAAATCGGGTGTTGATCAACAAATCGTAGATGAAGACTCCCTATGAGATTGTTTATGGTCACAAGCCTACTATTACACATTTTCGAGCCTTTGGTTGCCCATGCACTCTATTGAATCTTGAATCAACTCCAAAGTTTGAAGCCAAGGCAGATGATAGTTACTTCGTTGGATATACTGGTCGTACTGCCTATAGAATCTACAACAAGGCATTGAAACAGATCGTCGAATCCTATGATGTGCACTAGCTAGAAGAAAATGAGATCGATACTTGTGTGGGTCTCAACTGGTTATTAACAAACTGTTTAAGCCTTTCAATGTATTTCAAGTAGTTGATGCAGAGAACTCAAGGGCTGGAACTTCTACTATTGCTGATGATGCAGATGACGCTCCTACTGATATTCAAAAGTCTCCTATGAGTGTTGACCTATCTGAATAATTGGACACTACTCAGCTGTCATCTGAAAATCTGGAAGAAGTTGCCACCGAGACTGTGTCCCCACAAGAAACTTCTGCAGCGGAGGCTTCACTAGTTGAGGGGGAGAGTGTCATCTCGTCAGATATTTGGAAGCACTCTATTCCCTGATGTCATTCCAAATGAGTATATTTCCAATACATCATACTCGCACAGCACTACGACATCGGGATGGAAGAACCCTCCCACTGAAGTCTTCGAAAATCCAACAAATCTACCAGCAAACTATTATGTTCCTGATCACTCTATTCAATCGAGAATTCAGCGGCATCACCCTATTGAAAATGTTATTGGTCCCCTTGAAGCTGGCGTTTCAACCAGAAATCAGACAGGACCCATCAACAACTGCTTGTATTCTTGTTTTATTTCCAAGATTGAGCATAAGACCGTTGAAATGGATCTACAAGAACCAAGTTGGGTTGACGCCATGCATGAGGAACTAAATCAATTTGAAAAACTCTAGGTCTGGAGGTTAGTTAAGTTGCCTGCTGGGAAGAAGTCGCTGGATACGATATTGGTTTTTCGCAACAAGCATGATGATACTGGGGTTATTGTTCGAAAAAAAGGCAAGGCTTGTGGTTTGTGGTTTTCGTCAGGTTAAAGGTTTGGATTATACTGAGGTTTATGTTTCAGTGGATTGTCTTGAGGCCATTCGGATTTTCTTGGCATATGCATCTTACATGGGATTCACGGTATATCAGATGGATGTTAAGACATCATTCTTATATGGTGAAGTAATGGAGGAAATTTATGTGGATCAGCCACTGGTTTTGTGGATTCAAAGCATGCGTCGCATGTCTACAAATTGGACAACACTCACTATGGCCTTCATCAGGCTCATCGAGCATGGTATGCGACGTTGACGGCTCATCTTTTGGAGCCAGGGTATAAGTGAGGAACCATTGATCAGACACTGCTCATAAAGACTATTTGAAAGGATCTGATTTTGGTTTAGATTTATGTGGATGACATCATTTTCGGCTCTACCTGCACTGCTCTCTGTTCTGAGTTTGAAGAAGCGATGAAGAAAAGGTTTGAGATGAGTTCGTTGGGGGAGATGACGACATTTTTGGGTTTGCAGGTTCGTCAATGCTCGACAGGCATTCTGCTTCATCAAGGGAAATACGTCGAGGATATGTTGACCAAGTTTGAGTTTCCAGATTCCAAGAATGCAGTGACTCCTATGGCAGAAAGACCTCTTCTTTCATCAGATCCTGAAGGTAAACCCATAGATCAAACATACTATCGGTCGATGATCGGATCCCTGATGTATCTCACCACCAGCCGCCCTGATATCATGTTCGCATTTTTTCAATGCACTCGCTTCCAGGCTAATCCTAAACTTTCTCACTTAATTGTTGTTAAACGTATCTTTAGATATCTGAAAGGGCAACCGAAGCTAGGACTTTGGTATCCCAAAAACTCAGATTTTGACTTGTATACTTTTGCTAACAGCAATTATGGAGGTGATGATATTGACAGGAAATCTACGTCTGCTAGATGTCAATTCTTAGGGGATAGGCTCATTTCATGGTAATGCAAGAAACAACAAACGGTGTCCACATCCACTGCTGAGGCTGAATATGTTGCTGCTTCTGCCTGCTATTAACTGGTCCTCTGGATGCAACATCAATTGCTGGATTACGGTTTGGAATTTCTTGACACTCCTATTTTCTGTGATAATGATGCTGCCATTGCCATTGTTAAAAATCCGGTTTAGCATTCTAAAACAATGCACATCGATATAAAAATTCATTTCATTCAAGACTATTATGACCGGAAGTTAATTCATCTTGAACAGGACCACACTGATAATAATGTGGCGGACTTGTTTACAAAACCGGTCGGAACAGCTAGATTTAATGTTCTTGTAAGGTTTCTTAAGATGCTGTGTTTTGAAGACTGGGTATTTTTTAGGTTAAATTTTGTACATAAATATTTTCCGGTTTTGTCATAATTTGTGTACAAATTTAGGGGGAGAAAAAAAATACAAAAAGAGTGTGTATGAGTTCTTAATTAAAAAAAATACTTTTAAAAAAAATCTGTTTTGTTCTGTTGCTTAAAAGTATGTCAGTTACTCAAGTTCAAGGGACATAATCTCTATGTTTGGTCCTGTTGTCAATCTTTGACGTACAGGATAGCAATTAACCTAAGGACTAAAAGTGACTTGGGCAACTAAATATAAAAATTATATAATGTTTAACTATTTAATTTTGAGTTCTTTCACTGAAAATTATGTCGGTTACCTAAGTTTGAAGGACATATATTAATATATGTTTGGTCCTATTGTCTACCTATAGACATATAGGATAGTCATTTACCTGAAGACTGAAAGCGACTGGGGTGATTGAATCTAAAATTGTCTTCTAAGTTATCATCTGGGAAGTGATATGATTATTCAGCTAAAAGCTTTTTAGAAGCTTAAAATATTTTCAAATGAAAATTGATCCAACCTTTGAGAAATGATAGATAAATTGATTTTGTTTGCCCAATGTATGAAGTTATTAGGCTAAAAGGCTTTTGACTAGTCATTGATGTGTATGGTAGCTTTCCATGATAAGTAAAAGTTTGTAGTGATATAAACTAAATCTGCTAAACTTATTGTAGAGATTCATTTAACGTTTGCATGTCCCTAAATACATCTCTCCGAATGATAGGCAGAAAAGCAATTAACCAGTCATACACGAACCCGCTAGTGTCTTGATCGCCAAAATATCATTTATTATTAGCATAAAAAATTATTTGTATGTATATACACACACACATATATATATATATATATATGAAAATTATCACAATTCAAATTTGTTTTCTAAAAGCTTAAAGAGGCACCAGGGAACTACAGGGGTGGGGCACACAAATAAGTCCTGAACACCCTAAATGTAAGGCTTGTAAGTCCGAATGGCATGTAATTCCAACGTTCAAGCTTAAAGCTTAAAATTATTTTTGTATAGAGTAATTCTTTTGATCAAGTATTAGGGGGTTGGAGTCAAATTGAGGTGATCTGGAGAAAGCCAAATACGCTTTGAGAAGAGATAAGGTTTATCATAGGTCCATAAGTGATGTCCATATAAGATTTATGCCTAATTAAATCTAAGCATATCATTGGCACAATGAAAATCATGCTAAGTTTCTAATTACATGTTGTCAACCTTTTCACTATGTCACAATAATGCTGAAAATGAATAATTGTGAAAGTATCTTAATCAATATGATTTCATATTCGGGTCTTTTCATAAAAATGTGTCGCTTGTTTAAAATAGCTGAAATTTGATCCCAAAATAAGCTAATTCTACTGAAGGCCAGATGGGTAAATTATTATTATTTTTAGTTTAGTTTTTGTTTTAATTTTATTTTATTTTTAATTTTTGTTTTTTACCTCATGGTTACTCGTGTCGAAACAAATGTCTTTAAGAAATCATTTTTCACATGAATCGGGATTGTTTTTAGATCATGAAATTTGACGGTTGCTAGTCTTGATCCTTGGGTCATTCCGTTTGGCCCAACGGGTTCAAATGTCGTGTTTTCTCGTCCCAGTCGCTTGGCCCAAATAGCTGATGTAAGGCCCCATTCCTGGAACCCTACTTTGGCGTTGGATTTACTCATAAGCACAGATCTAAAATCAGAGTTAATTAAAACTTTTAGCGGAATACTTAACACTTTATTCGTTACATCACAAAACATCAAATCTTGTCTTAACAAAAGTTAACTTGTCGTAAACATAACATAATAATTCATAACATTCTTTTCCAAGATGCCAGTATTCCAGTCCCTGCCACGTGCCATCCTTAAGCCAGCTCCCTCAATCTATTTACCTACGTGCATACTAAAAGTCAGCTACGCTGACTGAGTTCTAGTTAATCATTCAACATACACTACATTCGCAATCGTACCCATACGTGTCTGAAGACACGTATTCTTACTTTACTTACTATCGTTTCATTCATACGTACATACATACCGACATTCAATCGATCTCTCATACTTTCTTTCATAATTCCCTATGGTATACCATAGGCTATTCTATCTCAACCATCCCAGAAGTTATTAGGGTCTGGTCCCTTCTGTCTCAGATATTATTAGGGTCTGGTCCCTTCTGTCTCAGATATTATTCGGGTCTGGTCCCTTCTGTCTCAGATATTATTAGGGTCTGGTCCCTTTGTCTCGAATAACCATACCTGTCTCATCACTCTATCATACATTCATTTTCATACATGCATACTATACATATCTTCTAGTCATGTATATACATATATATATATATATATATATATATATATATGTATTCATTTGTATAAACATTTCATAATAACATTCAATACTTAGTCATACATATATCATACACATATCATACCCTTACCACTTAAGGTAAGTGTATTAACAACTATCACATAGAAGTATGCACACAGCCCCAAAAACATAACAGATAAAGAGGGTAGAAACTCACCCGGGTCCTGTTTCTCTCTGAGTTAAGTGCAATACCTTTCCTTAGCTGTGCATGGCTAACTGTGTAACAATTATAAGTATTAATCAACTACTTCTAAGTCGTACTTCTAGATTAGCGAAACCCTCAACTATCGTGGATTCGAGGGCAACGCCCCTGGTAGCGGGGTCTAGGGGCGGCTGCCCCTAGAAAGGTCCAAGGGGCAGAGCCCCTGGCTGGGGTTGATTAACAGTCCTTTAACAAAAATGCATCAGAAAATGGATTTCATAAATTTCGCATGGCCATTTCGCTTGGAAATTCGCATGCTTATTTCGCTTCGCATGAGAATTTCGCTTCGCATGAGAATTTCGCTTCGCATGGCTGTGCGATGCGAAACGTTGATTTCGCTTCGCATGGCCATTTCACTTCGTGTGGCTGTGCGATGCGAAATGTTGATTTCGCTTCGCATGGCTGTGCGATGCGAAATAGGGGTTTCGCATGGCTGTGCGATGCGAAATCCTTTATGCGAATGGAAATCTTCTTTTCTTCATTTTTACCATTTTAAGGCCATATTCCTCCGAGACTCTTCCTTAGGACCCGATTCTACTCTTTTTATGGGTTTTGAGTCGTACCAACTTTGTATACCCGTGTTTATGAGGTCCGAACATCACGTTTTTGTCATGCAACACACTCGTGAGATTATAACTCACCAACTTTATGTTTTTCTTACATCTTACAACCCGGTCTACTAAGATATCAGTTTGCATGTCGGAACCGACCATAAAACTTAACCTTTTTAACAAAACTCACCTTTTTCTTCGGGTTGGGTTCGGAACTGAATAGTACATAGATCTGGACGTCTTCTTGTTGTTTGAGGCACTTGAACACCAAGGTCTTCCTTACTTTAGCCCGAACTTGGATTCGGTTTTGAGAGAAAATGTGTGTGTTCTTGAGTGTGTGTGTGTGGTGGAAAGAAAGAAATGGTGAAAAGGGTGGAGAGTTGGGTTTATATAGGGGTTATGGGCCCCACAACCCACTCACAATTCCAAATCTAGATATTATCCAAACATTCACCCACACAATCAACTTAACGGCACACACGTAACAATAAATTCTCTTTTATAAATCTCAAAATACGGATGTTACAGCTGATCTCGGCCCATAGGGGTTCTCGGCCCAGATAGATGAGTCTCGGAAGTTTAAAAGGCACTAATTACTCATCATTGTTCATTCTTGAGACTTGTAAACATCTAATCTATCTTAAATCACTTGCTCTCAATTATCAATCTTATCCTGTCTCCTTCAAATCTTCAAACGGATTTCATTGAGAAGTAAGAAAAGCTAACCGATGTCTATCTTGATTAATAGATATGAAGGTTCTGAGGTGGCATTGGTTTGATTGGATCATGAGATATGATCGGTTTACAGGTTTGGTGTGTTTTGGATTCCTTTTTGAAGTTATTGATCGTGTTTTGAGTCTTTGCTTGTAGCTGCAGGTTTGGTCATCAATGGTGATTGGTGAAATGGAGAAGATGCCGGGTTGTGTTCAAGGGTTTTCGGTGTGGACTGACCGACTTCTTTTGGTCAACCAGAGAGCTCTTTGGTTAACTGACATCTCGAAGAGTCTCGGTCAAACCTTGACCGAGAAGCCGTCTGGTCAACCAAAAACATATCGTTCTCGATGTTTCTGAATCCATTGGACCGAAGAACTCTTATTATTTTCTTTAACCAAAGGCATGAGCACCTACTTTCACACCCCCAATTTCAACTAACGGAGTTTTATCGTGAGGCGTGTGACATACCAGGACCTAGCCACTTGCCATACTAAACAATCATTTAAAAATAAAATATATCATTTATAATCTCTCATTAAATGGGAAAATACAATTACAGTATAAAAAGCGATTGCGGAAGTGTAAAAGTGAACATTTTAAAAACAAAGTATTATGTGCTCAAACATGTATAACCCATCCAAGTGAAACCATAAAAGGCATGTATCCATGCTATAATGCGACTCCAACAAATGCAAGCAAGTGCTCCTTAGCATACCTAGGAACTTAGACAAGTATAAATACTTAAGGGTCAACACGAGGTTGGTGAGTTCATAAATTATAGTAAAAAGTAGTGTATATAGTATATGTAGTATACATATCATAAGTAGTGTACGTATAAGTAGATTTAGCACATTTCAAATATACTAGGGTAGCGAACCCATTAACAAGCTACTAGACGTTTGAACCAAAGCTGACTGCCTGTATGCCTTCTTACCATGTCTATCACAAAACACTGGTGATGTATTTTAGGACAATTTACACCAGTCCGACCTCCAGTCTAGTTATAGCAGGTGGGGTTTGTCAAACCTAGTAGTACTACTTAAATTTCCCCGCGACCCCATCCTAACGGTTCAAGGTATGTAACGACTAAGTTATATTAGGGCATCTAGTATACACTTGTGATATATAAGAAACTACATAAATCCAAAGTAAGTCGCTGCGTTTTCATCCAGAAAACCAATAAGTAAGTATGTCCGTGTTTTCAATCCAGAAAACAAGTATAGGAAAATGTTTTGTGTTTTCAATCGAGAAAACAAGTAAGGAACATGTTTTGTTGTTTTCAATCCAGAAAACAAGTAAGGAAAATGCTTTGTTATTTTCAATCCAGAAAACAAGTATACGAAAATAGCTTTGTTGTTCTCAATCCCTAAAACAAGTATACGAAAACAGTTTTGTTGTTTTTAATCCAAAAAACAACTAGGAAAAAGCATGAACTCACCTGGTGATGCGTGTAATGGACTTTTCTCAAACCAAATGTATGCACTTGACTCGTTAACTGTTACCTAGTACAGGTGTTTAAGGTATGAGAGTGTGTCCAACAAAACGTGACTCTAAACTGACGTATGGACCCACACACAAACACAAACTTCACCCGAAGACTCGTTGGTGATAATAAGTAATGTCAAATGTACCAAAAAGTCCTAACATGTATCCACACATTATATCATAGAAAAGCAACCAAATATTCATCTTCCCTATGAAAACTCAAAGATAAATTCTACAGTAGAATATATGGATTAGGTTTCTAAAAAGATTTTTATTATATTTTTATCATGTTTAAAAAGCTCACAATAATTCAATAATTGCAGATAGGTACAAACAGGTTAGCAGATTGAGCAACAAAAACTATTTTCACGTTTCTTTAAACTCGTTTATCCAAATTATGCAAGCCCAATTGATTGTCTCATAAACTCATAATAATAAGTTTCAGAAGTGGAACCAGCCCGTTTGGCTTTGTCATTAGGAAGTAATGTTGTCAGAAAGACAGAACAGAATATAATTTCTCGAATCAGCTTTGACATATGTTTTTATAAAATCATAAAAACCATTCAAATCTCGTCCAAAACTTATAAATCATACCTTTCTGGAAACTAGACTCAAATTATAACTTCATGGAATAAGAATCAATCAAAAAGGATTAAGTATCGTCGATTTACCGATCAAACAATAAATGAGTATGAATCTGGTAGCAAACTATTATTATCAAAACTCAATCCCTAACATGTTTATGACATCTCTAGGGTTTCAATTCACCAATTAACATTATAATTATAAATAGTACCGAGTTTTATCATCTAGGGTTTCACAATAGCTCATCAAAAACATGAAATCAATGCATAAAACTTACCAACTAGTGTTACGAATGATAAGACTCACTCAAACACATCACCAATTGCAAGAAACAAGGTTGAATTGAAGGTGAATTAGGGTTAGAGTTGTTGAAATCGTGAGGGAGAGGGAGAGTGCAGATACATCGACATGTTTAGTTTATTTTTAATATTGTTAAAATCCCATTTTACAAGAATGGTCCCTGTTGAAACAAGTTTGGCTTTAAACGAACTTTTTAACAATGAACCGGGTTATAACAAACCAATGTGACTAAAATACAAACCCAAGTTAGTAAAATAAAGTCTCATAGCTATCATTTCAAAAACTATTTATAAAAGCCAAAAGCGTACAAAGCACGCGCAATCGATCGCAATTTCATGAAACGAGCTATAAACTAAACTCATAATCATTTAGAATGAAATATGTTGGTGCATTTTGTGACCGTCGCTATGCAATTCTGACCAGCGGAACGCCACAGGCGAAGTTAGCACAACTTCGCCTTAGGCGAAGTTAGAACAACTTCGCCAACGGCGAAGTTGTAACAACTTCTGCCTTAGGCGAAGTTATCACAACTTCGCCTTAGGCGAAGTTAGCACAACTTCGCCTACTGAAGCCCAGGCCCGTGAATGTTTGTCTATATATAGTTGTGTCTTGTTTAGTTTTAGGTATCAAGAAATCAGTGTGTGTTTGAGCAGCTTGTTTATTGAGAGAGAGTAAGAGACTAGAGTCGTGTGAGACGACCCGAGGTAGAGCTCACCTCGGGTCAATCGTGTTTCTGTTTTTGTTACGGTATGTAACGTGATTATTTTATATATGAATCTGCAGATTTGTTTATCCCGTTCTAGTATTTGTTTGTGTATTTGATCGTGTACGTGTTTGTGTTATTCGTCTGTACACCATTAACGAGTCTAGGAGGATTCCGCACTCCTAGACCTCGTGCGGATCTCGTATCGATCGCCGACGCCCCGGGAGGAACCTACAAGTGGTATCAGAGCCTTAGGCTCTTACGCTATGGTTCGAGATCTGCGTTTTGGTGTTTTTGGCACGTTTCTGTGCGTTTCTGGCCGAACAGTTCTTCAGGCGAAGTTATTGTTCATCAGGCGAAGTTGCCGTCACTGTTCGTAGGGTTTCAGCGAAGATATAAGGTCCGGCGAAGTTATGAACAGGCGAAGTTGACTTTAGGCGAAGTTGACGTCTCGGCGAAGTTATAGCCAGGCGAAGTTATAGCCCGGCAAAGTTATAGCCCGGCGAAGTTATAGCCAGGCGATGTTAACTTTCGGCGAAGTTAACGAGATTAAAAAAAAAAAAGTATTTTGGAATTTTCCGTCTGTATGGCCAGGTGTACACGATTATTGTGAGACCGAAGATGTTGTTCCGTCAACGAGTGATCTTGTTATCTTTTGGTTTTACGTGTGAACAAATACGTGTCAACTCTGATTTGGAGTTGAGGTTGTGAATGGGTTATTGTTTGAAACTGGATAGTGACACATATTCGGGTGTTTGTGGGAAAGGAAATTGTTGTTGTTCGTGGTGACCAACCGAAGAAAGTCAAATTGAACTGAAGGTTTTTCGTCATTACTGGATTGCGGTCAGAGCATATTATTTATGTTATTTTCAAGGCGTTCGAGAATTGGATCCTGAAACGTGATGCTTATTTATTAGAGTGAAGATTCTGGAACAAGTTGGATTTAACCGGGAATTAAAGTGTTTATGTTCCTGATCGTTATCCCTGGTGATTGAAGATGCTTCAGATTTTTTAATGGTCATGTGTTAGATTCTGTCAGGGTGGTTTTGTGATGAAATTGATCACTTGATGTTGAGTAGTTGAAGATTAAACCTTATCGTATGCCGACGAGTTGGTGAAGTTGTGGAGGAAGCCCAACTTCATGTGTTGGTGAAGTCAGATGGACTCACGTGATTGGTTGAGATGATCTATTGGCACGGGGATGCATGCATTACAAAGACCTCAATCGTTATAGTCGGAGAAGCTTACACTGAAGGAGAGATCTGATATGGAAGACGCTGGGTGATTGGTAGATTTGTGAAGCTACAGGACAGTTTCAGACACGGCTGGTTGACTGCAAACAGAAGATCATCAGTTAAGAGGGAGTCTGTTGGTGCATGTTTTGTAACAGATGATCTTTCGTGTTTTGTTAGAATGGAGAGCAACGGTCAAAGGGGAGACTGTTGGTGCATTTTGTGACCGTCGCTATGCAATTCTGACCAGCGGAACGCCACAGGCGAAGTTAGCACAACTTCGCCTTAGGCGAAGTTAGAACAACTTCGCCAACGGCGAAGTTGTAACAACTTCTGCCTTAGGCGAAGTTATCACAACTTCGCCTTAGGCGAAGTTAGCACAACTTCGCCTACTGAAGCCCAGGCCCGTGAATGTTTGTCTATATATAGTTGTGTCTTGTTTAGTTTTAGGTATCAAGAAATCAGTGTGTGTTTGAGCAGCTTGTTTATTGAGAGAGAGTAAGAGACTAGAGTCGTGTGAGACGACCCGAGGTAGAGCTCACCTCGGGTCAGTTGTGTTTCTGTTTTTGTTACGGTATGTAACGTGATTATTTTATATATGAATCTGCAGATTTGTTTATCCCGTTCTAGTATTTGTTTGTGTATTTGATCGTGTACGTGTTTGTGTTATTCGTCTGTACTCCTAGACCTCGTGCGGATCTCGTATCGATCGCCGACGCCCCTGGAGGAACCTACAAAATATGACTCGGATACTATTATAAACATATGCTTGAGGTACTATTTTTATAGAATAATAATAATATCATGTTAAGCGAGCATAATGTACTAAATTGTGTAACATATAAAATCATCTAATACATAACAATTATATCCGAATTATTTAAAACATATATCAGTCGTCATTAATCACCAACGCGTACCGACAGACTCATGTGTGTGACTCTTTATTGACTCATGTAAATGTTATGCATGACATGTAAGATAACGGAGTTTGGGTTAACGGTGTTTACATGAAAGTGCTAATTTCACATTATCCCCTTGTTGAAAGAATTTTCGTCTCGAAAATTGATAGGTGCCGCTAAGTAAGTGAGTAGACTCACAGTCTATGAGTATGAACAACGTGAATTCGGTAAACTTTCCTCACATTGAAAGATCAAAATGAATTAAGTAGACATCCCGTCTATTAGTTACTATCACAATTGTTTCGACAGTGTTGCAAATGCTTAAGAAAAATTTTCGGTTGTCACATCATCCCCTTGTTGAAAGAAATTTTGTCCCGAAATTTTGATTATGATACTTTTAAACTATAACAAGTTTATCGATAACGAAGGAGTCAAAACATCTGACAATAAAAAGTGACAAAATAGTGTCTAGCATAAATGATTATGACATTGCCTGAAGTCAACTAACATTCGGGTAGTCCCCCCCACCCCCCACCCCCCCCCCAAAAAAAAAATTAAAAGAATACAAGCCTAGAGCTTTGTTGGAATTGTAATCAATAGATGTTTGTAAAAGTTGTTGCACTTAACCGGTGGCATTAAGCATACACAAAAACAAGAAAGTATCATGACTTTGAGAGGCGCTAAGAGGTTAAATCCCAATAGTTCAGTCTCTTTTCATGGGTAAGATTGAGTTCATAACATGAGTAGAAATTAGGTACAGTTACCGAAGTCGGAACAACATTACTGATTAAGATTTAGTAGGCAAAACCGCCCTGGCTCAAGAGAATGTGGTACATCAACATGGATCCGCATATCTGAAATTTAACTATAGATCATGTTAAGCTATTCGAGCAAAGATTTACTTATACAAGTCATTTTGTACTTGGTCTGAAGTATAACTTGAATTCCAAGAAGCTCAAAAATTAGAAATCTTGTAATACGTTACAGTAGTCACAGGCGTTAGTCACAAGAGTGGTTGAGTTCCTTCTATGGATCCTCATGAGAAATTAGTACATATAAAAATCTATATGTCCAATAGAGTTATGAGCTGGAAGTTTTTTGTTGAGTCAGATATCTATAAAGGAAGATTTGAATCTTCTCAACCTCCTCATGAAATCGGCTAAATATGGACTACGAGCAAGCTTGGATCATCGAGCATGGTTTACTACCTCAAGCATGGTCATTCTGTGTATTCTTCTATGTGTTGAAGGCTTCGAGCAAGCTACATTTCTTCGAGCAAGAGTGTTCTTCTATCGAGTAAGGATTGCCAATCAAGCAAACGACCTGATCATTCAAGTTTAAGCCAAGTGATCCGAGCACATTGGTTTCGAACATGGATGCATTAAGAGGATGTCATATGTTCTAAGTATAGTCTTCGAGCATGGTTCAGTCTCGAGCAAGATTCACATCCGAGCATGCTGAAGATTGTTGAATATGTTAAGGCAGTATTGAAGACATCAAGAATAGTATGCTTGCTCGATGGACAATTCGAGCAAAGCAAGGATTAGTCAAGAAGGATGAAGCGTGCTAGAAGAGAATAATTTCTATTAGAAATTATTCTAAGTAAAGTGCGCTTGAAGTCCCTCATCGAGCATGCACTGTATATCATGCCTGCTCAAGTAAGATACCTATCGTGCTCAAAAACTATTGCACTTGTATTTTGTTTGTCATTCATTATGTAATAATTAGGGGATTCTAGAAGGAATGTTAGGGCCTATAAATAGCGTCCTAGGTTTCCATTTTAGGAGACGAGTGGATAAGAACGGAATACGAGGAGACAAACATCCCAACGAATATTCTCTTTGTCTCCTCGTACAGCCGCCGCCGCCAACACGAAACCCTAGACATTCCTTTCACTGTTTCATTGAATGCTACATTAAATTCAGTAAATTTTTGTCTTTGATATTGTTCTTACTGACTATATTTTATTGTTTCGTCGTTCTTATCTCAGACCTTCGTTCCCATTCGTTGAATATTCTGATTACGCCAGAATATTCAATAGGCCTTTGGGTTATTAGATCTATGTGTTCTTGTCAACCTACTTAAGGTTTGCACCAGATTTACGGTCCTGACAAGTGGTATCAGAGCTTTGGAAGCTCGCTGAAGGCCACAAGACTGAAGGTTTGTGATAAAGTTTGATGCTTTACAAATGCTCTACTGTCACCTCTGGGAAATCTCACTCTTAAATCTCAACAACGGTCGATAGTAGAAGAGCCTGCTGAATCAGGATCACTGTGTGGAGGAAGCCAAACAAGGTTCAATGTCCAAATGATTAAAGATGATGCTGCTTCTACAGCAAGTGAACACTCTCCTTACACACAAAACAACTCAAGTCATGGAACAGACTATCAAGCATTATTCTCTATGTTTACAGATTCCTACCATGCCTTTGTTGCAAAGAATCTAATAAACACAAGTATAGTGCAAGAAAACCTTGAACAAATAGATGTGGATTGAACAAATAGATGGACTTAAAATAGCAAGTTGCAATATTGGCAGTCAGAAGCAAAAGGCTGTACAACAGAACTAGGAGATCATCTTTCTCAGGACCAAATGACTGGATTGGATTTGACAAATCCAAAGCCATTTGTTACAATTTTCAACAGCCAGGGCACTTTGCTAAGGAATGTAATCAACTAAAGCAATTTGATAATCAAGTGAATTAGAATCAGTTCTACCAGAGTCAACATCAGAATTATCAAGGGACTCAACAGACAAATCAGCTGTTTAATCACAATCCCTATCAGAATCATAACAGACCCCAGCAACAACAAACTCAGCCACAACAGAGAAACAATCAGCTTCAACTTCAGGGTAGTCAAAACATAACAAATGCCAATGCTGTGAATCAGGCCAGAGATCAAGGAAATGTTGCAGTGATAATGGTACCACAAGATGGGGAATGTGATTGGAGCAACCATGCTGCAGAGATGGAAAAAGCCAATGTTGCATTCATGGCTAAAGTGCAGGAAAAGGGAGAATCTTTAGGATCACAGGGACAATCTGAACTCTCTTTTTCTGATCTTCTTTTAACAATTGATGAACTTAACATGGAGATTGGAAAGTGGAAATATGAATGTGGAAGGAAAGAGGCTATTCTAAATGTCTTTAAGACAAGTGAGGCCACATACGAAAAATAGATTAAGAGTTTAGAAAAAGATTGTATGCAAGCATACATCACTCAATCTAAAATGACTGTTGAGATTGAGGGGCTGAAAAGGATGTACACTGAAGATAAACTGAAGAATTCAGAGTTGCTAATACAAATGTGTTTGAGGATAAACAAGAGTTTGTGAAGAAGTATGATGATGTAACTGCAAACAGAGAAGGTGAGTTTGTCATGAAAGAGAATGTCAAGTCAGATGAGAAGGAAGTCAAGCAGACTGAAGTGAAGAAGAAATGGAGTGAATACTCAAGTGAAGAAAGCACTTGTAGTTGCAGAAGTGACAAATCTTCAGATTATCAAAAGAGAGACAAGAAGGCTTCGAAGAAAAAGAAGAACAGTGAACAGATGCCTAAGCTACCAAAAACAACTCCTAAATTGAAGAAGCACTATGAGAAAATAAGAAGAGAACACAGGGTGTTTGACATATGTGAAAGACCTCAGTTAAAGAACAAGAACAATAAATCAAAATGCTACTCATATGATCAACATCCTCCCATTTATCCAGTGTTTTCTAATGATGAGCTTTTTGACATTGGGGATGTTGAGTATGTGCCAACGATAAGATATGTAGCTAATCAAGAAGTAAGCTCCTCAACTACTCCATCTAAACTGAAAATGATCAAGTTTGTCAAAGAAAAGTACCCATATGTGCCTGATGTGAACAAGCCGATCAAATTGGATTTCTGTAATTCTCTATATCCAAAGACGTCTTTAAGATTTGACTTCCCAAAACCCAGTGACAGAATCAAGTACAAGCAACTGCTTGAAGATATGGGAAGCTATGCCAAAGTATGGTGTAAGAAGTGTGACGCTTATGGACATCATACAGATTCATGTTGGGTTGTGGAGGAGACATTTGAAATTCTTGATGTTATTTGTGGTTTTGACACGAAAGGATACAAGGAAATGTTTGAGAGATATATGAATAGGAACAAGAACTCTTTTGATGATGAGGAACATAGGTTAACATTGGAAAATAAGTTGAAGTTAGTTCTGAAGATCAGTGAAGGATCAAAAGCATCAGACAAGGCTGTTAAAGGAAAGAGGTCAAATGAGAAAGAAAGATCAAAGATAAGACCTGGTTTTCTGAATGGAGATGAAAATTTTCTCCTAAAACAAGGTTTTGAACCAACGGGCTATCAACGGAGAACCAAACAAGAAGTGAACAACTGGAAAGACACTGTGATTGACAAAATTGAAGAAAGCATCAAGTCACCAGTTGAATATGAATTTGATTTAGACGAGTCATGTGAAACAGTATATGAAGATCCAGTTCCAACTCCTATTGAAGTTCAAAATGAATCTGACTTACAAACTGGTCCAGTTTGTAGATCAGACTGTAACTGATCTTTATGTATATGTGTGCAGGAACAGTCCCTGGATGGAAAAGATATATGGTACATGGACAGTGGATGTTCCCGACATGACCTGTGATAAGGAAGCACTTGTTAATTATGAAAGAAAGTTTGAAGGACCTGTTTCCTTTGGGAGTGATGAAAATGGAGGAAAAATTGTTGGGAGAGGCACTCTCACAAATGGCAAAGTATCTTTTGGGAATGTGCTACATGTTGAAGGATTACAATATAATTTACTCAGCATTTCTCAAGTGTGTGATAAAGGATACATGGTGGCCTTCAATGATGAACATTGCCTAATTTGTCATTCCACTAGAAATGATTATGATGATGGCTCTAAGGAATGGGAACCTCTATGAGCTGAGAATGAAGAATGCAATCACCAAAGGTGGTTCATGTTTTGTCTCTAAAGCTACTTAAAATGAAACCAGACTATGGCACAGAAAGATGTGTTATGTCAATCTCAAAAACATGAACAAACTGGTAAAAGGTGAACATGTTGTGGAACTTCTAACTAGAGAATTCAAATTGGAAGAAAAATGTACATCATGTCTCAAAGGAAAGCAACATAAGTCCTCACATAAGAGCAAACTGATAAATTCAATTGATGAGGTGTTCGAATTACTTCACATGGATTTGTTTGTTCCTGTAAGTGTTCCAAGCATTGGAAAGAAGAGATTCTGCCTGGTTATAACTGATAATTTCTCAAGATTTACATGGGTCTTTTTGATGGGAAGCAAGGATGAGACTCCAGAACTAATCAAGACTTATGTATTAAAGATGAAAAATCAACTTGAGAAGAGGGTGAAAGTGATTAGAAGTGATAATGGGTCAAAATTCAAGAATGGAGTTCTTTTGAACAAAACTCACAACAAGACTCCATATGAGATTATCTTCAAAAGAAAACCTTATGTGAAGTTTTTGAAGCCTTTTGGTTGTAAATGCTCACTGCTGAATACAAAGGATTATCTAAAAAAGTTTCAATCCAAATGTATGGAATGTTTCTTTGTGGGATATTTGACTCAGTCGAAGGCTTATAGAGTGTATGTTAAAGAGCACATGGTGGTCATTGAGTCCTCAGACATAATCTTCAATGAAAATCACTTTAACAATGTAGAAGGACCCAAATGGTTGTTTGATTTGGAAAAGATGATTAAATCATTCAAAATCTACAATGAAGACGTGGATGACAGCATGTTCAGAAAAACATTAAAGAGAAAGAAAAGCAAAAGCAGATTGATCTGGACAAGCTATGGTCATCTGTTGCATCAGAAGAGGAAGGATTAACCTTTGAGAGAAGCAACCGAAGACCAATTGAAATGGAGATCAATGATCAAGAAGCTGTAGTTGAATTATCCAATGAAGGTCCAAGTGAATGGAAAGTGAACCAATGCAGAGTCAGCAACAGGGTCAACCTGAAGAGACGCACAGATTTGAAGACATATTTCAGTCATTGTTTGATTCTCTTCAGATTGGAACTAATGAAGCATCTTCATCTGCAAACATTCCAAACCAAGTGATTACTGAAGCTGAAGAAGTACCTCACAATGAAACTACTGATGTGGATATGACAAACCTTGATTCAGAAGTTACAGCAAATCAAATTGTTCAGATTACCTCTATTGAAGGAAATTATCCTGCAGAGAACATTATTGGTGACTTGCATGAAAGAGTGACAAGAAGTTTTTCTGAAAAAACAAACATACGTCTCTATGCTTGTTTCCTATTCCAAGTTGAGCCAAAGAACATCAACCAAGCCTTAAAAGACAGCAGCTGGGTGGAAGCCATGCAGGAGGAGTTAGCTCAATTCAGAGACTTACATGTTTGGGATTTGGTTGACAAACCCAGAGGAAAGTATGCAATTGGCACCAAGTGGGTATTTAGGAACAAGAAGGATGAAAGTGTAAGTCCCGTGGAGGATCTTTCAATATTATATCAACTTATCTTAATGTTGGTGCGGAAATCCAACACAAGATGATACAAAAATAAGTATAAAGAACTCAAAGAATTACTTCAAAACACACGTTATGATTAACGTCGGGTGCTTAAGCACAATGTTTACAATACTCGTCTAATGTATCTATGATACTAGACGGCCAAAATCACACACGTCAACAACTAAACCCTATACAAGATATCTATAAATAGGGTAGCCAACATAGCAGCCCAACAAAAGCCCAAAGCCCACCGAGAACCATAAGGCTCTCGGCTTACATACAAAACGTGAAACCGGAATTAACTAAGTGCAAACCATCAAGTATAGACCCAAAAATCTCCCCCTTGGTTTGTAGCTTAGTTGTTTAATCATACTCCATAATTTCAACATCAGCATCCTTTAGGCCGCCTGCCCAATAACCAGGTTTGATAATGGAAGCCACCATCCTTGTGTATTCTTTTGCAACGGCTTCAAAGAGTGGATCAGCAATGATTTGAAATTTGCTGAGGGTCTTGATATCTCGTTCTCCAAGCTAGAGCAAATCCCTTGGATCGACAAATCTGTATTGCCCCTTACCTTTCTGCAACCGTATGATAACAGTAGCAGACATACTATCGAACGTCCAGAATCTCATGTTCTCCAAAGTTCCATCAGGTATTGCATCAGGTACAAGAATATGAGTAGCCTTCTTTGTTGCAGGCCACATCACGTTTATCATAGTTTTTCCCGTCTTGGGATCTTTTACACCTTTGGCCTTTTTCAAAAATGATTCGGCAGTGGTCATCTTCGAAAAGCCTCTATCCACCTGGTTTTTGAGAAAATTCCAGAAATCAGTTCCTCTCTTATCATTGGTTGGATTGTGGAATGATGCATTGATGAGGTCACTAAGATCCACTTTTGTCCAAGACCCAAAATCTTTCATTCGCTTGTAGTATTCGGTGTTCCCAGATCTTCGTTTAACCTACCACATGTTCCTTTCAGCATCAAATCCCCAAGACATGACTCTAGAATGATCACCATATTTATCTTAAAAACCCTTGTTAAAAGTAATAACAAATCTATCGGGATGATCGGAGGATTCAACATTCTGATTTGAGTTCTTCATAATCATAATCTTCTTTTGGAGTCGATACGATCTCTCATTATTCATTGGAGGTGCAGACATGTATTGTTTCAATGTCTCGAGTTCATCTATGTTTTCAACAGAATGACCACCAGAAATGTCACCTTGATCTGTATTGGGAGTTGTTGAAGTGACATCAGCACCACTCTTGAAATCATCTTCAAATTTCTGAACAAGTTTTTGTTGAAGATCAAGATATATAGCAGTTACTTCTTCCATACCAGACTCAAGCTCTTTAATCTTGGAATCTTTAGCAGAGTTACTGGCTTCAAGTTCTTGAATACAGACATCTTTGACTACCGAATCTTGTTCAAGCTCACACACTCGACGCTGCAAAGCTTGAACGTCTATTGGTTCAGCTTCCAATGCAATCCCCTTTCCCTTATTGTGGAAAAATTGTTCCTGCATAGCAAAAATATGGGCAATCTTCTCGGAAACACTGGAGCTAGACTGACCCTGATTGGCGGGGTCGGATGATCCAGATGGAATATAAACATGTGGAATATCGGCCTCAAAATCAAACTCTTGTGCAATATCATCAAATATCTGTTCCTCGGTCTGAAACTCAGCAGTTGATTGAGTGAAGTCAACATGAATCTCAGGAACTGTTGACTCTTGTGGTTGTTGTTGGTGTTGCAGATTCATGAATTAGAACGCATGGTCTTGGATCTCTTTTCCTTCTTTTTCGTGGAACTAGATCAGCATCTGAATCTTCTGGCATATCTTCATCTTGGTTTTCAGCAACTGTCTGAGGAGGCTTCAAAGCAATTGACTGAAGTAATTCTTTAAACTTCTCAAACTCTAGTAACTGTTCAGCAGACGAAGCAGTCTCCGTTATACGGTGTTCAGACTCCAATTGTTGTATGGGAGTCTCTTCATCTTCATCATCAGAAATAATTTCAAGAACGGCAGTACGCCTCTGAACTGACGCCACATGCTCTTCAGCAACCTGAGCTGTCACCGGGACATTCCATGTTTCAGCAAAATGGCCGAACTTAATTAGCCCATTCTTGTAAGGACCTCAGAAATAATAGCAATTGAATACTCTGTTGGGTAATCAGGTTGATCTCCAAATAAGAGCACTTCTCGTATAATAGCCTCTGTGATGACGACCGGCCATTTCTGTACTTTGGAATCAAGACACACAACTCCACCTGGTCCTCGGTGGTTGATTGACGCATTATTCCAGAAGTCCGTAATCATTCTCTTGCAAATGACAAGACTTTCTCGCAAGGCGTGGGAAATCCTGCAAGTATTGAGGCCAACGATCATGGACTTGAACTCCTTGTGTGCTGGAGGGGGATCAAACAAGTATCCAGCTATATTGTGAGTATCAACAAACTTTAAAGGAGCTTGATCAGCCATTTCTGCAACAAACGAGCTAAATTAGTGAATGTTTTCACAACTCGAATAACAATCATGAGTTCAAGAACATCAATTTTAATTTCTCAAGCGAGATTTAGTAATGTAATTTGATAATTGTTTCGTCCAAATTTGCTGACTTCTGTCCATGTAAAGAGATTTCGGTTAAAGTATGGAGTTTTCGGTCAGGGACAGGAGATCTCGGTCAACCAAAGTCAACCGAGAACCATTTAGTTAACCATCAGTTTTTCGGTCAAACCGCCAACGAAAAAAAACTTTTTGAATTCCGCCTAGAAACCCGTGTCATCCCTTCCAAATGACCAAAGTCTCCAATCCACCATGGAACCTGCACTAATCTCTCAAGACCATCACAATGGTCTCAATCAAAATCGACGACCAAACCGATTAATATCATTATCGGAATCAATTAACATCTCATCTCAACCAATCCTACTAAGATTATCACAGTGGTGACAAGTTGCATCCTCGATCGACATCATACCTGTACTCGTACACAAAGAAACTTAAGTGCAAACTGTCTTGATTTTAATGCAAGGTATTAGGGTTTTCAGCCAGATGAGTTTTCTTCAGAAAGAGGCAGTTTTGAGAGTAATAATTTTAATTAGAAAAACCATTTATATGCCAAACTTCATGGGCCGGGAACCCTCAAGGACCAACAGATGAACCCAGATTACAAACCTTGGCCCAAATAAATGGTCCATGACATTTTGCAATCATCAAAACAAATCCCGATTTATGAAAAATTGATTTCTTAAGACATTTGTTTCGACACGAGTAAACATGAGGTAAAAAACAAAATTAAAAAATAGGAAAATTAAAATAAACCATAAACTAAAATAAAATTTACCTATCCAGTCTTTAGAAAATCATCATATATTGGGATCAAATTTCAGCTATTTAAAAACTAACCACCTTTTTATGAAAAGATCCGAACATGAAATCATATTGATTAAGGTACTTTCACAATGATTCATTTTCAGCATTATTGTGACATAGTGAAAAAGTTGATAGCAGGTAATTTTTAATGATTTTCATTGCGCCAGTGATATGATTATATTCGATTAGGCATAAAGCTTACATGGACATCACTTATGGACCTCTGATGCCCCTTATCTATTCTTAAGGCGTATTTGGCTTTCCCCAGATCACCCCAATTTGACTCCAACCCCCTAGTACTTGATCAAAATACTTTTCTCTATACAAAATAATTTTAAGCTTTAAGGTTGAACGTTGGACTTACATGCCATCCGGCCTTACAAACCTTACATTTAGGATGTTTAGGACTTATTTGAATGCCCCACCCCTGTAGTTCCCTGGGACCCCTTTAAGCTTTTAGAAAACAATTTTTTTTAACACAAATGAAATATAATCTTTTTGGCGATCAAGACAGTAACGGGCTCGTGTATGATTGGGTAATTGCTTTTCTGCCTATCATTCGGAGAGATGTATCTAGGGACATACAAATATCTTCAAAATGACTCTACACAATAAGTTTAGCAGATTTAGTTTATATCACTTCGAACTTTTAATTATCATGGAAAGCTATCATACACATCAATGACTAATCAAAAGCCTTTTTAGCCTAATAACTTCACACGATAGGCACTCAAAATCGCTCTATCTATCATTTCTCAAAGGTTGGATCAATTTTCATTTGAAAATACTTTAAGCTTCTGAAAAGCTTTTAGCTGAATAATAATATCACTTCCCAGATGATACCCCGAAGACGATTTAAACTCAATCACCCCAACTGCCTTCAGTTTTCAGGTGAATGGCTATCCTATGTGTCTACAGGTAGACGATAGGACCAAACACATAATAATATGTGTCCTTCAAACTTTAGGCGACCGATATAACTCTCAGTGAGGGAATCTAAAAGGATAGTTAAATCAAAACCAAATTTCATTTTTTTTTGGAATGTTTAGTCGCCCGGGTCACTTTCAGTCCTAAGGTTAATGGCTATCCCTATAGTCAAACATTGATAATGGGACCAAACATATGAAATATGTCCGTTGAAGTTGAGTAGCCGGCATGATTTTAAGCAAAGTAACAAAAATTTTATTTTTTAAATTTTTATATATTTTTTTATTTTTAATTAGACACATTCACACACTCTTTTTGTATTTTTCTTTTTCTCCCCCTAAATTTGTACAGAAATTATGAGATGAAAAAAAATTTATGTACACAATTTACACCTCAAAAATACTCAGTCATCAAAACGCAACATCTTAAGAAATCCCACAAGCACATTAAATCTGGCTATTCCGACCGGTTTTGTAAATAGGTCCGCCACATTATTATCAGTGTGGACCTGTTCAAGTTGAATCAGTTTCTGGTCGTAATAGTCACGAAAAAAATGGACCATGATGTCAATGTGCTTGGTTTTGGAATGCTGAACGGGATTTTTAACAATTGCAATAGCAGCATGATTATCACAAAATGTGGGAGTGTTAAGAAATTCCAAACCATAATCCAGCAATTGATGTTGCATCCAGATAACCTGTGAACAGCAAGCTGACGCAGTAACATACTCCGCCTCGGCAGTCAAAGTGGACACCGTTTGTTGTTTCTTGCACTGCCATGAAATGAGACGATCTCCTAGAAACTGGCAGCCGGCAGATGTGGATTTCCTGTTAATGTCATCTCCACCATAATTGCTACCAGCAAAAGCATAAAGATCAAATTCTGAGTTTTTGGGATACCAAAGACCTAACTTCGGTTGTCCCTTCAGATATCTAAATATACGTTTAACAGCAATTAAATGAGAGAGTTTAGGATTAGCCTAGAAGCGAGCATATTGACAGACTGCAAACATGATGTCTGGACAACTGGCGGTGAGATACATCAGAGACCCGATCATCGATCGATAGTACGTTTTATCTACAAGACTCCCTTCAGGATCAGACGTCAGAAGAGGCCTTTCTGCCATTGGAGTGGCAGCACTATTGAAATCTTGAAATTCAAATTTTGCAAGCATATCTTCAACGTAATTTCCTTGATGCAGCAAAATTCCCGTCGAGCTCTGACGAATCTGCAATCCTAGAAATGTTGTCATCTCCCCCCAACGAGCTCATCTCGAACCTCTTCTTCATAAACTCTTCACACTCTGAACACAGCGCAGCACTGGTAGAACCAAAAACAATGTCATCCACATAAATCTGCACCATAATCAAATCTTTCCCGACTGTTTTAAGGAACAAAGTTTGATCAATGGTCCCTATTTCATAACCATGTCCTAGAAGATGTCCCATCAACGTAGCATACCATGCCCGAGGGGCTTGGTGAAGACCATATAGTGCTTTATCCAACTTGTAGACATGATTAGGATTCTTATGGTCTACAAACCCTTATGGCTGATCCACGTAAATCTCTTCCTTAACTTCACCATACAAAAACGCGGTCTTAACATCCATCTGATATACCGTGAACCCCATGAAAGACGCATAGGCCAAAAAAATCCGAATGGCCTCAAGTCTAGCTACAGGAGCATAGACTTCGGTGTAATCTAACCCTTCAACCTTATGAAAAGCACGAACAACTAACTGTGCCTTGTTTCTAACAATAACTCCCGTGTCATCTTGCTTGTTTTGGAAAACCCATCTTGTATCTAGTGCTTTCTTTCCCACTGGCAGTTCAACTAACTTCCACACATTCAGTTTATCAAACTGATTTAACTCTTCATGCATGGCATCCACCCAACAAGTTTCTTGAAGAGCCATTTCCACCGACTTCGGCTCAATCTGAGAAATGAAGCAAGAAAACAAACAACTGTTTATGTGTCCTGTCTGACTTCTGGTGGACACACCTGCTTCAAGAGGGCCGATAACATTCTCAATAGGATGATTTCGTTGGGTTCTTGTCGGAATTGGCTGTTCGGGAACATCTCCAACAGGAGATAAGTTAGATAGATTTTCACCGACATCAGTGAGTGGATTCTTCCATCCAGAAGCTGCCGTACTATGTGAGTACGAAGTGCTGGCAACGTATTCATTTGGAATAACATCGGGAAACAAAGTGCTCCCGAAGATTTGACGAATAGAACTCCCCCTCAACTGCTGAATCATATACTGAAGAGTTTGGAATATGCACGGTTTCTGCAACTTCTTTAGATTGGCTGACGGACGCAGGTGATTTGTTATCAAGTGGTTCTGCGACATCATCATCCAACAGAGGAGATATGTGAGATACTGCATGTGAACCTTCTCTCTTAGTATCTGCAATGGCACCACCTGAAGTTTCTATGTTGATGACCGGAACTACATTGAATGGCTTGAAGAGTTCATTGTAGTCGAATAGCCAGTCCGGACCAACACGTGCATCAGTCTCGTTTTCTTCCAACCAACGAACATCATAGGATTCAACAATCTGTTTAGTTGACTTATTGTAGACGGTGTGACCAGCATACCCAACAAAGTAACAATCATCAGCTTTGGCACCAAACTTCGGAGTAGACGCAAGATTCAGTAGAGTACACGGATAACCAAAGGCTCTGAAGTGTGCAATAGTAGGCTTATGACCATAAACGATCTCATACGGAGTTTTCATTTTTGATTTGTTGATTAAAACCCGATTCTGAACATAGCACGTCGTGTTGATGGCTTCAGCCCAGAAGAACAAAGGCAGTTTAGAGTCACACAACATGGTCCTTGCTGCCTCGATAAGAGTCCTGTTTCTCCTTTCAGCCACACCATTCTGTTGAGGTGTCCGAGCTGAGCTGTACTGAAGAAGCACCCCCTTTTCTGAACAAAAATAATTCAATGAAACATTCTTGAACTCCGTATCATTGTCACAACGATTTCCTTTCAGCTTTAGATTCAGCTGATTTTCCATCAGCACCACAAACCTTTTGATCAGCTCTGCAGTTTCACTCTTATTCGAAAAGAAAAATACCCAAGTAAAACGTGAGTAATCATTAGTGATAAAGAAACAATAAGAGCTACGAGAAAGACTTAAGACATGAACTGGACCAAAAAGATCGATATGCAATAGCTGAAAAACTGATGAGATGGTATTTACCAGTTTTGGCTTGTGAGATTTTCGATGATGCTTGCCCAGAGCACAGGCCACACAATTTTCAATGGTAGCAAGATCTTTAACGGGTAATCCAAGTACAAAATCATTTTTAGCAAGACGATTCAGATTTTTCATATTAGCATGACCTAGACGACGATGCCAAAGCATTGCATTATGTTCAGACACTTTTGAGAACAAACAGGTTATTTCATCAGGAACGTTTTTGTTCATGTCGATCACGTAAGCATTATCTTTTCTTTGTGATCGAACAAGAATCCAGTCTTTAGGTATAATGATACCCGGTTTCAAAATCAAACACTCCCTTTTAGTAAAATGAGTTGAAAACCCTTTATCACAGAGTTGTGACACGCCCAACAAACTATGCTTCAGCTCTGGAACAAAATTAACATTCTCAAATTTCATAACACCGTTACTTACAGTACCCTTCTGTGTGATCTTCCCTTTTTCTCCACCCGCAAAGGACACATGCCCACCATTAAAAGTTTTAATGTCATGTAGCTGGGAAATGTCTCCTGTCATGTGCCTGAACAGCCACTATCAATATACCAAGGTCTGATGATATTCCTCCATAGCTGCTCCTGCATAAAGTGCGGGATTAATTAGATTTTGGCACCCAGTCCATAGTGACACTGGGTACTCCTGACTCGTCTACCATGGTTACGGGCTGCCATGACATATCTTCTCGATTATCTAAAATGGAAGAAGAAACCTTCTTTACTGGAGACTTAGGCATCCATTTATATTTACCATTGAAAGATTTAATGTTGTTTGTGCGAATGGATAGTTCAATCTCTGGTTTGCGTGTAGAGGGAACAAATGAATTTGTTCTCCCGACAGGCCGTGGTTTAGAAATCGAGTTCGCTTTCGAAGTAGAAACATAGTTTCTATTCCTTTTGCTAGACATGTTAGGCTTGGTCTGATGAGGACTAAACCTACCAGTTTTGTTCCTGTTCCAATCACCGTCAGAAGGATTTGCCTTGTGATACCAAAAATTTCGTCGATAGGTATCACGAGGCATATTCCTCTTGTAAAATCCATAGTAAGGCACATATGGATGATGTGGACAGTTTCTAGCAATATGACCAGGAACCCCACAGTTAAAACAAGTTTGACGTTTTACGTAAAAATCATTATGGTGAACCTTTTCTCTTGATCTATTGTGTGGGTTAGTACGTTTAGCTTGATATTTATCATTTGACACATTGTTCGATTCGACCCCCTTTAGTTCATTTGAGCATCCCTCTTTAATGAACTTGGGTGGTGAGCAGTTTTTAGTTAAACGTTTTTTTTAGTTTTCTTATCAAAACCCACATCATCAAATTTCACAGTTTTAACTGAATCAACCACACAATTGTCTTTGCTCTTAACACCAGAGCCCACACAAACTAACAACATAACAAAATTCAAAACAGGCAGTTTTAAAGAAACATCAGAGTTAATGTCTTTATTAAACAAAACACAAGAGTCATCATCCTCATCAGTCCAATCCTCAACAACTACTTTCTCTGCACATGAAGTAAACACGCTAGAATAGTTCACTCCTGAAGTGGATACATCTGTATTCACAAGATCAGACTTGTCATTCTTATCTTGTTTACCGTACTTCATGCCTTGTACCTTTTCTTCCTGTTCTTTGGTGACAGGAAGTAGAACATAGTTGTTATTGTAAGGTGGGGGTACCTGACTATAACCTATACCCCTACCTTCGTTTTCTTTCCACCATAGCTGATTATCAATCATTGAGCTAACTATTTTACTGGAACCCTCGAATTTTTTAAAATCAAGCTCAGCTCTTTCAAATTTAGCAGTTAAATTCAAAATTTCAATTTTGGAGGCTTCCAGTTTAGCGGTTAATTTAGCAATCTCCTGCTTGGCATCTAGATGGTGACAACACTTTATGCTGAATTCAGATTTAAGCTTAGAAAAATCCTTTTTGCTTCCATTTTATCTAAAAAGGCTTTTTCATTTTTCTTAAGTTTAAAGTTTTCAGATTTCACTCTCTCCATATCTCTAAGCAAGTTATCATTGTGGAGTTTGTATAAATTAATTTTATAAACACAATCTTGAGAGCATGGTTGAAAATTTACCTCATATGAGCTGGAAGAAGTGAAGGCCATGAACGCAGATTGAAGTTCCCTGATCTGCTCCTCAGCAGCATGTTCTTCCTCAGCATTCTCAACGTGAGCATAATTGGCAGTCTGATTGCTAATGTTGAGAGCAGCCATCTGATCATCCCAATAAAATTGTTAAGCAACCAAACCTCTTTCACCATTTTCCAAGCTCCCCCCAACTTCTCCTCTAACATTTCCCACTAGAACCAGCGCCCTTTCGGTGTTTCCTCCCTTTGCTGGGTTGGTACATTCACAAGCAAAATGACCCGGCTCATGGCAGTTGTAGCATCTCAGAGTATCCTTGTTAAAACCCACCTTCTAGTTGTTTGGCATGTTCCAAATGTTCCTTCCCATTCTCTGAGTAAACTTGAACATTTGGAAGTTTCCTTGAGGTGGAAGTTGTTGAGTGGCTTTAAACATAGACAAGCTGTCTTGTGAGATGAGAGCATTGTTGGAAGCGACGTTGTAACCAGCAGCACTGTAGGAGTTTGCATGGTTTATTTCACGTTGCTTGTCATCCATGTCACATGCCTTAATGGTGGCCATCATCTCAGAGATAGACATCCTGTTGAGATCTTTTGTCTTCTTAATAGCCGTAACATTCATATCCCAGCTTTTGGGCAATGAGTTCACCAACTTGTTGTTTATCTCGAATGTTTCCAGATAGATGCTTGCGGATCTCATCTCAGTCACAAGGGCAATGAATCTTTGAAGTTGTGTTTCCAGTGATTCTCCCAACACATGATTGAACAGATTGAAATTTTGTCGCAGCAAATCTTGGCGACTTCTCTTCATGTCTTCATTTCCTTCATATACTTCAATTAACGCCTCCCACAACTCCTTAGCAGATTGAAGTTCTCTAAAACTTAAAGCAATCTCAAGTGAGAGAGCCATAGTTATGGTTGATAGGACCTTTTCATCCTCTTCAACTTTAGCAAGATCATCATCATCATACATTGCAACAGGCTTCACAACAACTTCAGTTGAATTCTCACGTTGATACGTAATGATTTGGGGTCCCCTAACTAGGCTTCTCCAGATCTTAGCATCTTTCATCTTAACATACTTCTCAAATCGAAATTTTCACTCACTGAATCCCTCATGTGACAGTAGACGAGGCACACGAGTGGTCGTCCCCATTATGGAATCTAGTTCTTGATGGAGTGAAGCATTTGATGACACATTACTATTAGTTAATTGTTCCATTTTATAAAAAACTTTATTAATCAAGTCCAACTAGGTTATCTGTTCGGCTTATGACCGAAAACAAGATTCAACCGAATACTACAAATGTTGACCAAAAACTACAAGATTTGACCGATAATCACCGAGAATACTATTTCTTGACCGAATACATTGATGTTACGCCGAAAACCCTTGTTTAGAAGCCGAGAACTGCCAAAATCACCCGAGAGCTGAATTATGGAATAAGATTAGCAACCAACTGAATTCCATGAATTACGGGATTCAAATTTATTTCCAGATTAGCCAAATCTCTATCCAAAATAAATCTCTTTTCTTCTCCGATTGGTAAACTCGCCGGAGAATCACCAAACAACACCAAACAAATAATCTCTTGAATCCGTTGATATCACAATAGCGACCCTGAATAGGTCTAAGGCTCTGATACCAATTGTAAATCCCGTGGAGGATCTTTCAATATGATATCAACTTATCTTAATGTTGGTGCAGAAATTCAACACAAGATGATACAAGAATAAGTATAAAGAACTCAAAGAATTGCTTCAAAACACACGTTATGATTAACGTCGGGTGCTTAAGCACAATGTTTACAATACTCGTCTAATGTATCTATGATACTAGACGGCCAAAATCACACACGTCAACAACTAAACCATATACAAGATATCTATAAATAGGGTAGCCAACATACCAGCCCAACAAAAGCCCAAAGCCCACCGAGAACCATAAGGTTCTCGGCTTACATACAAAACGTGAAACCAGAATTAACTAAGTGCAAACCATCAAGTATAGACCCAACAGAAAGAAGACTAGTTATCAAGAACAAAGCAAGGTTGGTGGCTCTATGATGCTTACAGGAAGAAGGAGTAAACTATGAAGAAGTCTTTGCTCCTGTTGCATGATTATAAGCCATCATAATCTTCTTAGCATATGCAGCATCCATGAACATCAAAGTCTATCAACTGGATGTCAAATCTGTATTTTTGAAAAGAAAGATTGATAAAGAAGTTTTAGTGACTCAACCACCTAGATTTGAAGATCCCATCCATCCAAACAAGGTGTACAAGTTAAGTAAAGCACTGTAGGGATTACATCAAGCTCCTAGAGCTTGGTATGATGAGCTGTCAAACAACCTGTTGGATAATGGCTTCTGTCGTGGAGCTATTGACAAGACTTTGTTTTATAAAAGATGGAAGAAAGATCTACTTGTAGGTTCCCTGGACGGATCGCACGAGATATCTCGATCAACTCAGGTGCGGAATCCCTGCGTAGATCGTTACGAGTATAGAACACGAATCACACGAACACACGAAACGAACACACGTTATATAATAACTCAAACACGTGATACGATATCACTATTACAGACACACGTTACAGCTCTCGTAACAACTCGAACAAACTAACACGAACAACTAACTGGTACTTAACTAAGCCGTAAGCTAGCTATATAAATACACGACAACTTCGCCTGGCATGTTCAGGCGAAGTTGTCCATAACTTCGCTTGACTAACAAGTTCGCCTGTTAAGCGAACTTGTCAGTAACTTCGCTTAAACATACAAAACATAATTAAACATTACAGGCTTGATTACAGACACTAGACTGTGAACTACTGGCATTATGCACCAACAGACTCCCCCTTGGCAGTAGCTTCATATCTTGATCTTTAAGCACTTGTCTTGTAATCTTCAACCTTGTATCTTCACGCATGCACTCCTTCTCTAACACAAACTGACACAACTCTTTGATACTTCCTCGCTTCGTCCTTCCAAGCAGGAATATAAAAGATTTTCTTCTCATTTAGCACCTGCAGATCAGCTTGCGATAAGTTTACCAAATGCATCGGATCGTAAACTCTTAGGAGCTCTTGTTCATCCTCGTCTTCCATCACTGCCTCTGCTGTCTCACAATCCACAAACCACCACTTTAGGTCTTTAAGCACATCCTTGGGCATAAGCTTCATCGGTACTTCTTTCAAACACCGGATCGGTTTATACTTCATGACCATCCAAGGTTTTCCATCAGCTCTCAAACCTCTATCCTTGTCTTCAACAAGTTTTCCATTCTGCTGTTTCAACAGCTCAAACTTCTTCTCTTTTATACTCTCTCTCCATACAATTTTCCCAATAACTCTAGCCATATTATCGTCACTCCGATTGATTAACCCCAATCTGGCTAAGTCTTTCACTTCACATTCCGGCAGTGTATTCAACGACCTTAACATTCTTTTAAAATACTGAACGCCGTCATACCGTTTAATCACAAAGAGCTTCAACTGCTCATCATAGATCCAGCAAATAATCCCTTTCTTCGCTTCAGCATAGCCTTTAATATTGTAACTCTTCTTGAACATTGTAGGGACCGCCGGTTTCTTCGTTTTGACGAACCACTGAGCATAGCCTTCCTTCCACCTAGGCTGCTCTTCCCATTCAGTCTCATCGATTACTGTCTCATTACCCATATCTGCTTTCTCCACACATGGAATGTCATGCTCCACATTCTCTTCTACTATTTCACCTTCTTCAACATCTTCTTCAATCACAATCTGAGCACCAATCTTTTCAATCTCTTCGACTGGCAATACATCATCATCAAACAACACATCATCACTAAACATATCATCATCTAATTCTTTCAAAGCATCAATCACATCATCTCCCATTTCTTCATCATCAACCATCACCACTTCATCACCACCAGAACTGCCAGCCGCACCTGCAGACTCCCCCTAAGCTGTGGAAGTCCCAAGAGCTTGAGTAGTTCTTGGCAACTCACCACCTGCACCTTTCGATGCATTGGGATCATTGTCTCTATCATTTATCTTCTTTGTCCTTAACTCGTCGCCTTTACAGCCTGTCTCCCCCTGAGATGCCAAGAACTCCTTCATAGCATCTATAATTCTCCCATGTTCAACCAGGAGGGACGACTGTAGTTGATTTTCTGCTACTAGGCGTTGAATAGCCTGGGTCTGGTCAAGATTCACCCTTGATTGTTCTGCCACGACCCGCTCAAGTGCAGCTATTCTCTCCGAGTCTGAGAGGGTTGCATCGAAATCAAACCTCATGTGAGATGTGTCTTGAGTATACTCAGCAGGGATTTCGAATGAAACCGGGACATCAGAAGCAGCTGTGGACGTAACCGCAGGTGGTATCGTGACCGACAACCCTGCAGTTGCAACGACTGTGGACTCTACAAATTGTGCAACCACCTCTTAAGGAGTAAGCGTTGGAGGTGGTAAAGACACAATCTTCGGAGTCGTCCTCTGGAAAGTAGTAGATGGAATGCCGAAAGCTGATGATGTAGCCACCACGGGAACATCCGCGGCGCTTAAACTTGTGACCTGTAGTGAAGTAGAAACAATCGACATACCTGACAGTGCGGGCGGAGCGAAACGTACAACTCTTGAAGTCTCTCCAGCTCCCATACCTGCACCTGTCCTTTCCCGTCTTGAACGTCTAATCAACTTGTGAATATCCTCTTCTTCTTCTGACTCACTATCATCAGCTGTCCTCTTTTTCTTTCCAAACGTCCTCTCTTGAGTCACCAACATCCTTCTCGCCTCATCCATAACATCATCAAGATCTGAGTCAGCCAACGTCGTAGCTGCTCTAGTAATACGCACAGTCGAGACACGTTCAACTGGGATCTGAACGTTCTCCTCTGGATCCACCCGATCCATATCGAAGAATCCTTGACCTCCGAATTCTGCATCAAGGTCCACTTCCTCCTCCGGTGACACAACAGGAGCAGCAGGTATAGCTTGAGATGCTCCTGCCTGTTGTGGTGCCGGGTCTCTGAACTCATCCCCACGAGCTGGCACATACCCCGGGTTTATTAAGTACCCAAAGAGTGGAGTATGCCTTGGACGCAGTTCATGTTGCTCCTCGCACTGGATGTTCGGCATTGAGCGAAGATACGTTTGCTCACACTCTCCACGTATCGTATTGGACGTCGTTGAGGCAACGTGGGAGCAACATGATTCAAGATCATCTGAATGAATCTTGGATACATGATGAACCTCTCATGGGCCATCGCTCTTCTCTGTCTATCGATCTCGTAAAAGACCATCTGACTAAAGCTATAACGTTTGTTATAAGTCAGAGCAGTCATTGCTGACTGCATGGTCGCACCCATACCATCAGTGCCCGCCTTCCTCCCAGACATGCAGACAATCATTACGTGCATGAGGAAGCGCCACTGATCAAGTAGGAAACCCTTCCTCCGTTGTGTATCGCCCAATGGACCAGAATAGCCCATTCGTAGAAATGCTCCATCGCGGAACGGAGCAACAAACTCTGTAGGGTCATCCCTAGTCTCCTCTCCAAAACGTAAAGCCACCCGTATTTGTTCAGAAGAGAACTGAACTTCTTGATTGTTGACGGTTGCTCACATAACCGGGGGCTCAACGCGGCAATCGTATTCCACTGTCTGCCAAAAATCCTCAATATTGGGTAAGAAAATCGGCAGAGTCGTAGTGATTGCATGGAATATCCTCGAGCGAAGGAGGAAAGTGATTATCTCGCGGTAATCTTCAACTCCGTTCGCTTCCGGGTCTAAGGTGATAAACATATTGTGACCCGGGAAGAATTGCCTCTGATTATCTCCGTCATCTCCTCCAGCACCTCCATCACCTGCTACTGCAGCCATATCTGCAACAAACGAACCAAGTAAGATAAACGTTAAGGCATAACACAAGTTCACTTGTTACCATGAGCGAAGTTGTGATAAAATCTGTATAGGCGAAGTTAAAGTTGGGGCGAAGTTGGGAACAACTTCGCTTCATCTTTATGTTCGTCTGATAACTAACAAGTTAAAAGGTCCAGGCGAAGTTAATGTTAACTTCGCCTCACCACAACATCGCCTCAGGCGAAGTTACGGATAACTTCGCCCAAACCTTAAGTTCGCCTGAATCTGAAACGGCAACAGTAAGATCGATTCAAAATCGAAAAATCTGATGTTTCGGTCAATTTTGACGATTGAGGAGTCTAAAACACATGATATTAAGAGTATCTGGACGATCAGTTTGTTCATGACCACGTAAAGACAAGTTTTGAAATAGGGTTCAAACATCTGACGGTCGGAGGTCTATAACCGGGTCAAAACGACCACTGATTAACATCGGAGAGCAATGATTATACGATATAATGACACCACGAACCTTGAATCGTAACGGAAACTGAGAAAAAGAACAAGGAATCGGAATAAACGACAAGTTCGCCGGAAAACTGGATAAGTTCGCCGATAAATACGGAGGATAAGTTCGCTGAGTTTGAAAATACTGAACGAATGACCTTAAGTATTCTTTATATAGGGGCGGAGTTACACAGGCGAAGTTACGGTTAACTTCGCCTAGGCGAAGTTATTCACAAGTTCGCCTGTTTAACAACTTCACCTATATTTACAAAATCAAACCTTATAATTTGAACATTTTTCAATTAATTTTTAAAACTTCCATTTAAGAATTAAATGACACGATCAAGTCCAAGTAACCAGATATAAAAGCATACAACTACATAAAAAGAAAACTTTTAACAATTTAAAGTTTAAGGGATCAAATTTCAGTCTTTACAAGGGACTACTACGTTTTAGAAAAGATCCGAACAGGAATCATACTAATTACGTGACTGTCACATAGATCGGTGTTTAGCTGTATTATGACATAAAGAAACAGGTTGTAGGCAGGTAAATAACTTAAGATGGTTTTCATCGTTTCTGTGATACGAGTTAGGTTCAATTATGCCTCAAAATTTAAGTGAGCAACAACTCAGAGATTATGATGCCTCCTATCTATTCTCAAAGCGTATTTGGCTTCCCCCAAGTCACCCCGAATTGACCTCGACCCATTGTGTCTGATTAAGTTTGTAAGTACTCTTCATCTGATTCCCGTTCTCTTTCTTACTCCATGATTGAGAAGTCTTGACATTTTCAGCTATAGAATGTTTCAATAACTCCTAATTTTTTTTTTTTTTTTTTTTATGATAAACATTTACATAGACTTCAGAGTAGTAAACAACTGCAAGTCCCGAATCTGGATCACTGCAGTTTCTTCACACACTATCTTTGCGGGAATCAGAACACTTACGGGCTCGTGTATGACTGGGTAATCGCTTTTCTGCCTATCATTCGGAAAGATATATATGAAGACATGCAAAACTCGTAAGGAGTTTCCACGTAAAATCGAGTAGATTTAGTTTGTATCACATCTACTTTTACGCACCATAAAAAGCTACCATGACATACAATGACTGTTCTAAAGCCTTTTAAGCCTAATAACTTCACTAGTTAAGCACACAAAAGCAGAATATCTATCATTTTCCAAGGTTGGATCAATTTTCTGTTAAACATAGTAAAGTAACTTCTTACGAAGTAGTAGACTTGAAAAATAATTTCATTTCCCTTTAAAAAATTTTAACATTAATCGCCCCGACCAAAACAAAGTCTTCAGGTAAACGGCTATCCCGAAGATCCAATGGATCAGCTGGACCGACCACATACTAGTATGTGTCCTTCTAACTAAGTATGATCGACTAATTTTAAGCGAAAAAATGAAAACTCATCATAAACCGCCCCGGTCACTTTCAGTCATCTGGTTAATGGCTATCCTCAAATTCTTCCAGTAGAAAATGAGGACCAAACATATCCTAAGACATGTCCTTCAAACTGAGGTAACCGACATAATTTTAAGTGATAATGACGTTTTTTTTTTTTTTTTTTTAAACGAACATTAAAAGCATGGTTACTCGGGATTGATCATCCCATTCAGCTCAATAAGGTTTTGAAATCTTGTTTTGTCAAACGCTTTAGTATATAAATCAGCGAAATTATCAAGCGTATCCACCTTTTCAAGCACAATCAGTTTCTTCTCAGCACAATCCCGTATAAAATGATGACGTATGTCAATATGTTTAGTTTTACTGTGCTTCACGGGATTGTTAGTTACTGAGATAGCAGCTGTGTTATCAATGCAAATAGGAGTAAGTAAGAAATTCAGACCATAGTCGCGCAACTGTTGTTGAATCCAAAGAACCTGGGAGCAGCAAATGGATGCTGCCATGTATTCTGCTTCACAGGTTGAAATTGCGACTGAAGTCTGCTTCTTGCATTGCCACGACCCCAATCTGCCACCAAGAAACTGACATCCTCCAGTTGTTGACTTCCGACTCTGATTGCACCCTTCATAATCAGAATCTGTGTAAGCAACTAGCTCCAAGTCTCCTCCTCTCGGGTACCACAACCCCAGCTTCGGCTTGCCCTTGAGATACCTCAGTATCCTCTTCACACCCTTCAGATGAGATTCTTTTGGGTTTGCCTGAAAGCGTGCACAAAGACAAACAACAAACATTATATCAGGCCTAGAAGCAGTTAAGTACATTAAAGAACCTATAATAGCCCGATATTAAGTTGGGTCCACATCTGCATCACCGTCTGACTCAGCACCCAATTTGTGATTGACGCAGATTGGAGTGTCGAATGGAGTGCTGTCCTCCATCTTGAAGCGTTTGAGCACATCATGGACATACTTGGTCTGATGAATGAACATCACATCCTTCTTCTGATCAACCTGCAATCCTAAAAAGAAAGTTAGTTCACCCATAGCACTCATTTCAAACCTTTTCTTCATGACAGACTCAAACTCCTGACACATGGAGACTTTTGATGCAGCAAAAATAATGTCATCCACGTAGACTTGCACCAGCAGAAGTCGCTTCCTTCTCTCTTGAAGAACAACGTGCTATCAATCTTCCCTCTTTCAAACCCATTTTCAAGCAAGTAATCTGATAAAGTTGAGTACCAGGCACGAGGTGCCTGATGAAGTCCATACAACGCCTTGCTTAACTTGTACACGTGGTCTGGAAAGTCTGGGTCCGGAAAACCCGGAGGTTGCTCAACATACACTACCTCATCAACTTTCCTATTCAGAAACGCACTTTTCACATCCAACTGAAATACCTTCATCTTCTTATAAGCAGCAAACGCCAAAAACAATCTAATGGCTTCCAACCTTGCCACAGGAGCGAACACTTCATTATAGTCAATCCCCTCTTGTTGATTAAAACCTTTAACGACTAGCCTCGCCTTGTTTCTTATGATAATCCCTTTCTCATCTCTCTTGCACTTAAACACCCATTTTGTGCCTATCGCATGCACATGCGTCGGTTTTTCAACCAAAGTCCAAACTTCCATTTTCTTGAATTGAGCCAACTCTTCTTGCATAGCTTCGACCCACGAGCTGTCCTTGAGAGCCATTTGATAATTCTTCGGTTCAATCTGGCTGATAAAGCAGGTGTACAAGCATTCGTTGATTATGCCTATCTCCTTGATGCTTGTGTAAACACAGGTGTGCTCATTCAAGCTACGTCTTGTTTGTACACCGGATGACACATCACCAATCACATTCTCCAAAGGGTGATCTTTATGAATTCTCGTGGTCGGAACAGAACCAACATGCAAATTGTCTTCCAAGTTAGAAGAGAGCTCGTCAATGGTTGTTTCATGCTGAGAGTGAAATGGATTGAAAAATTCTTCTTCAGTCGAGGCAGCAGGGGTATCGATAGCATTTGATGAGGAAGGTTGACATTTATCGATCAGCTGTCTTTGCAATAGATTTTCTTCCTCAACAAGGATCATCTTCGTAGCAACTCTCTCTTCTTCTTCAGCAATATCCAAATACGGTATGTTAAAAGACTTAAAAAGTTTAACATAGTCGAAAAACTCAGCAGGTCCGTTGCTTGGTTTTGGCGGTTGGTAACTTGTGATATCGGTGTTACACACCACCTCAACCTTGCTGGTCGATGTATTAAAGACACGTCTGGTGGGAGTCCCAACAACATAACCGACTAAGATTCCTTCATCGGCTACTTCACCAAATTTAGAATTTGTCTTTAAAATCGAACAAGGGGACCCGAATGGTTCAAGACCACTCAAGTTGGGCTTCCTCCCATGCATAAGCTCATAACACGTTTTATTAAGTCGTTTAACCGTCAAGACTCTATTGAGGATATAGCAGGCTGTAGCAACAGCTTCAGCCCAGAACACCACTGGAAGCTTTGAATCAGCCAGCATAGTTCTGGCTTCTTCAATTAATGTTCTATTCTTCCATTCAGCGTGTTCGATCCCTTTCTGAAAGCAGAAGATCTCCATCTCAAAATTCTTGAACTCCGTTCCATTGTCACTCCTGATGAACTTAACCCTTTTATCCATAACGTTCTCAACTTTGGTAATCAAATTCTTCACCATCTGAGCCGTTTCATCTTTTGATTTCAGGAAATATACCCACGAATATCGTGAGTAATCATCAGTGATCACCAAGCAGTAAGAAGTACCTCCTAGACTTTTTGCATTCACAGGACCGAAGAGATCCATGTGAAGCAATTCTAGGGTACTGGCAATTGAATTGACTTTCTTGGTGAGATGGGATTTCTTGTGCTGCTTTCCCTTCTTGCACGCTATACATTTATCTTCAAAATTGAAACTCTTCAAGGGAACGCCCAACACAAGTCCATTCTTGACAATGTGGTTCATCTTCCGAAGATGAATGTGCCCCATTCTCCTATGCCACAATTCGGACTCCGATTCGCTCGCTTTTGTCATAAGGCATGATTCTTCCGTGGCCATTTCAGTCGACCTCATATCCATAATGTACGTATTTCTTTCACGTGGAGCCTTCATCACAATCCACTCCTCTGGTATCTGAAAACCAGGTTGCAACACAATCGCCTCATTCTTTGTAAAATGAACGGTGTACTCCTTATCACAGATCTGCGACACACTCAGCAGATTGTGCTTCAATTCTTCCACAAAGTTAACTTTCTCCAATGTCATCTTTCCGTTCGACACCGTTCCTATTCCTGTAATCTTGCCTCCACTTTCACCGGCAAAGCTCACTCTCCCTCCTTGAACAGGTTTCAAATCGTGTAACAAGTATTTGTTACCTGTCATGTGCCGGGAACAGCCGCTATCCACAACCCAAAGATTGTTGGCAGCCCTGTTCAACTGTTCCGGCACAATAAAGCAAAAGACTAGAATTTAGGGACCCAAGACCAATTGGTCTTGGATCTATACATCCCAAAATTTGGCTTTCCAAAGTTAGTATCTGGATAATTCCTGTAAGTCCTATTAGGATACCTCCTTGTAGATTGATTGTGAGGCCTTCCAAACCTTTGTGAATTGAAGGAATTATAGCTTGTGGTTTGGTTATTAGCAGTGTAAAACTGAGATTTGTTTCTATGAAAACCTGAATTAGTCACATTTTTGAATTTTGAATGGTTTTCATTTTTAGCAGCATGATAATTACTATTAGGCTTATTCTCAGTTTTAGTAGGCCTTACACCTCTGAATCGCTGCTTCAGAGGGCAATCTGCAACTAGGTGCCCTAATTGATTACACCTAAAACAACACCTATGCTCAACCTTTTTATCAATCGGTGTTTTAGATGTCGAGGCTTTATTACCGCCCGTTCATCTCACATATGGTGGGACGTACGGGTTTAGTGGAGTACTCTTTTTATTCGTCTTATCTTTCTCTCCACCATTGGGTAATACCACCTCCTCTTTTGCCTTACCAGACTCGGATGACTTATCCGAATCCGATGAGACTGGACTTGGATCAGAAATTTTAACACTTGAAACAGGCGAACTTGTTTCGCCTCCACTAACATTTGGTTCTTTACAAGTTACTTTAACTGGTACTGTCTGAGCAACCTCAAAGTCAACAGATTTCTGAACACTAGGGTTAAAAGTGTAATTGTGGTTATAAGGTGGTGGAACCTCATGATAACCGATTCCTCCTCTCTTAGCAGAGGAACCTTGATCACTAACAAGGTGATCAAGAATAGCAGAGGAATTTCTGAACTGCTCTAGTTTTCTATTCAGTTCCACCACTTTTACCTGGTGATCAGCAATCTGTTTTTCTCTATCAGCAATTAGTTTGGTTTTTTCTTCCAAAACTTCATAGCTTAAATCAATCACTTCAATTTTTTCAGCAAGTTTTGTTTTTAGACTTTTAACATCTTTTTCACAGGCTTTTATTTTGACTTTATAGCTATTTTCTCTTGCTTTTGTAAAATGATGATCTTCTTTTAGGGTTTTAAATTCAGCATCCAACCTAACATACTGATCGGTTATAGTTGCTAATTGCTCTGACAAGTTTTCACATTTAGAACATGTAGGTTTAGAACATACCTCGGAGAGCTGGTCTTTAACATCTGCCATGAAAGCTTTTTCTTCTCCGGTAACCTTCTCACTTTCTTCAGTTTCAACCTTCGCCAAATTTGCCTGTTCAAAAGTTTCTTCAGAATGCAAGTTCCAGTTGTATTCACCATCTCCTCTGGAAATCATTGCACTATAATCTTTAGAACCCCCACTTTGCTGTGTAGACCTGCCCTGACTTCGTTCCACACGCTCATTCCTGCATTCCTTTGCAAAGTGACCGTTTTACTGACAATTGTAGCATCTTACCTTCGTCTTGTCAAACCCTGGCTTTCCACCGACAAACTTTCTTCCGGTCTTTCTCATAAACCGCTTCACTCTTCTTACGATCATAGCCATCTGCCATTGCAAATCCATTTCCTCCAGAACATCAGCATCAATCTGGTCATAGTCTTCATCCAACACAGCTGGATCAACAATCTTCCCTTGAATGTAGTTCTCATAAGAAGCAATAAAAGAAGCATAGAGACCAAACTGCTCTTCAGCAGACTTGACACTCATAGGCATCTTGGAGTAGTTGTTGCTGGGAATACTTGGAGAGTAACTACTCTTGCTTACCTGGGGTTGAGAACCACTCGTTCCACCTGCTACATAGCAAACATCACCATTTGTGTTGACTGACACATGACCCTCATGTGATGAGTTTGCGCCCGACTCTCCCTTCGAGTAGTAGGCAGCATATTCAGTCTTCGATCCTGAGCTAGTGTTGACTTTAGCTCCATACATACCTGGATCTTGAACCTGATCCATAGGTGTCTCTTTTCTGACCATGTTAAGCTCAAAGGTTCTGAGCTTGTTGACTGCCGTTTCTAGATCATATGTGGGAAAGTCTTTGTCTTCCCTCATCAGCACAGTGTACATCTCCCATTTTGGTGGGAGAGCATCTAGAAGCTTCTCAACTATTTCTTCTTCTCGGTAGGAAATTGAATAGTTGCTCAATTCAGTCATCAGATGGTAATATCGAGTGATAATATCCTCTAAAGATTCATTCTTCAAATATTTGAAGACTAAGAACTGGGTTTTGAGCAATTTTATCTTTGAAGCACGGATTCCTACATTCCCTTCAAATCTGTTCTCAAGAGCTTCCCAAAGATCTCTTGCTGACGTGTACTTTCTAAACGTATGAAGGATCTCTTGTGGAAGAGCCATAGTAATAGCAGCATGAGCCTTGCTCTCGGCCTCATACATCTTTTTCTCTTCTTCTTCTATTTTGCTATACTTTTTGATTTGATCACGACCTTCATACTCCATAACTGGTGGAATATAACCATCCTGGATGCATACCCACATCTTCGCATCCTGGTATTTGACGTATTGTATGAACCGATCCTTCCATGCAACGAAATCGGTTCCCTTCATCAATCTTGGGGCCTTAGTAGTTGACCCTGCTTCAACTTCCATCTTCACTAACTCAGAGATGTTAATCGACGACATCTTTCCCGAAAAGTAAGAAACCCGAAAAAAAATCAAAAAATTTTCTGAAAAGTACTGTAGGCGAAGTTACGGATAACTTCGCTTAATCCTTAACTTCGCCGCTGATTAACTTCGATGGAGAACTTCGCAGATGATTAACTTCGCTTAAGGTAAGCGAACTTAGGAGGTAGGCGGAGTTGTAGAGAACTTCGCTGAGTTAGGTGAACTTGAGAAGGTAGGCGAAGTTGTGGATAACTTCGCTTAACCTTATATCTTCGCCGATACCCTACGTATCCTGACGGCAACTTCGTTTGATGAACACGGACGTTTTTGCAGATCTGAAATCTGGATTTTACGAGGTTTTTGACGGTGCAAAAGCTTGATTACGATGGTAGGAGGTAAGATTGACTCAAAAACACAGAAAACACGTCCCGCGAATAGTCGAAACGGGACGATTTCTACACCCGCGTGAATATCCCGAACCACACAATCGAGCAAAAGCTCTGATACCAATTGTAGGTTCCCTGGACGGATCGCATGAGATATCTCGATCAACTCAGGTGCGGAATCCCTGCGTAGATCGTTACGAGTATAGAACACGAATCACACGAACACACGAAACGAACACACGTTATATAATAACTCAAACACGTGATACGATATCACTATTACAGACACACGTTACAGCTCTCGTAACAACTCGAACAAACTAACACGAACAACTAACTGGTACTTAACTAAGCCGTAAGCTAGGTATATAAGTACACGACAACTTCGCCTGGCATGTTCAGGCGAAGTTGTCCATAACTTCGCTTGACTAACAAGTTCGCCTGTTAAGCAAACTTGTCAGTAACTTCGCTTAAACATACAAAACATAATTAAACATTACAGACTCGATTACAGACACTAGACTATGAACTACTGGCATTATGCACCAACACTACTGCTTGTACAAGTGTATGTTGATGACATCATATTTGGTTCAAAAATGAACAGATGTGTAAGACTTTGAACAAGTGATGAAGTCAAAATACAAAATGAGTTCTATGGGAGAAATGAACTTCTTCCTTGGACTACAAGTACAGTAGAAGGCAGATGGTATCTTCATAAATCTTCAAGAAATACTCAACAAATTCAAGTGCCAGGATTACAAGACTTTGTCCACACCAATTGACACCCATGAGAAGATGGTACCTGATGAAAATGAGGAGCCAGTGGACCAGCATAAGTATCAGGCCAAGATAGGATCATTGATGTATCTGACAGCATCTAGGCCAGATATTATGTTTAATGTGTGTGTGTGGGTGTGTGTGTGCAAGATTTCAAGCTAACCCAAAGGGCTCCCACATGTTGGCAGTAAAGAGGATATTCCGATATGTGTGTGTGTGTGCAAGATTTCAAGCTGAGTACATTGCTTCATCTGCTTGCTGTGCACGGGTTCTATGGATCTAAAATCAACTGCTGGACTATGGTCTGAATTTCTTACTCACTCCCATTTTAATTGATAATACTGCTGCTATGTTTTTTGTCAAAAATCCGGTTCATCATTCTAAGACTAAGCACATTGAAATTAGGCATCACTTCATTAGAGACTATAGTGAAAAAGGCTTAATAGAAATGAAAAGGGTAGATACAACTGATAACTTGGCTGACCTGTTCACCAAACCATTAGATAAGACCAGGTTTCATTTTCTACTAAAATGCCTAGGTATGATAAATGCTGATGAAATCTGATTGATGATGTGTGCTTAAGTGAGATGCTTACTGACTATCTATTTGCTGCTCACTGTGTTTAAATGCATGATTTGTTGCTATATGCTTAACTTAACATTTTGATTGAATGAATCATGCTTGGTGAATTGTCTGTGTGAAATACATTATGTATTGCCATTCATGTCTCTAGTACTTGAATATTTGCATACTTGATCTATTTTGAGTAATTTTAGTGCTTCGAGTATAGATGTAACACCCCGTAACCGCAGCGGAAACGTAAACGGGATGCAACAGACACGTCTGATATCAACAGCATTGCTTATAAAGAAAACACCACTACATTAATTTACAACGTATTACATTGTTCCGAGTTTTGTTACCGTCTAGGCGTTAACACATAAGTTTTACCGATAGTACATTAACATATTTAATACAAAATAAAGATCCTTAAGCTTCCACAAAATAGCACACATCATCAAGCACGTATCACTCATTCCAATTTGGGTGTACCTAGAAAGCATGTAAAGAAAACGGGTCAACTACGAATAGTTGGTGAGTTTCACTAATTTAAGTAAACGATGACAAATCATTATAATAATCATATATTAGCGATGTAATTATGCTGAGCCCACAAGTGAAACCTCTGTTAACCCAGAAACATTTCTAGTGACATCTGGGGACACTGTTAACCCAGTACTGTACCCATTCTAGGGGCAATGTTAACCCAGAAACACTTCTAGTGACATCTGGGGGCACTGTTAACCCAGTATTGTACCCATTCTGGGGGCAATGTTAACCCAGAACACTGTTGCGGAACCTTACAATATTAGCATCTCAGATAATTACCATCTTAGTACATTTCCGTACGATTCCCGTATAATAAACAATATAAAAATACACGCAATTTCCATACGTTCAGTATGTACTTAAATATTTTGATAGGAACATGCTTTCCGCCCCGGGAAAATATTTAAAACAATTCAGTAAAAAGGGGCTCGTGAAACTCACCTTCTCGTGAGTCAGTATGTAGTACAGTGAACAGCTATGAGCCTGAATCTGTAATATGCTACCTAAGAACTGGGTTTTGAGCAATTTTATCTTTGAAGCACGGATTCCTACATTCCCTTCAAATCTGTTCTCAAGAGCTTCCCAAAGATCTCTTGCTGACGTGTACTTTCTAAACGTATGAAGGATCTCTTGTGGAAGAGCCATAGTAATAGCAGCATGAGCCTTGCTCTCGGCCTCATACATCTTTTTCTCTTCTTCTTCTATTTTGCTATACTTTTTGATTTGATCACGACCTTCATACTCCATAACTGGTGGAATATAACCATCCTGGATGCATACCCACATCTTCGCATCCTGGTATTTGACGTATTGTATGAACCGATCCTTCCATGCAACGAAATCGGTTCCCTTCATCAATCTTGGGGCCTTAGTAGTTGACCCTGCTTCAACTTCCATCTTCACTAACTCAGAGATGTTAATCGACGACATCTTTCCCGAAAAGTAAGAAACCCGAAAAAAAATCAAAAAATTTTCTGAAAAGTACTGTAGGCGAAGTTACGGATAACTTCGCTTAATCCTTAACTTCGCCGCTGATTAACTTCGATGGAGAACTTCGCAGATGATTAACTTCGCTTAAGGTAAGCGAACTTAGGAGGTAGGCGGAGTTGTAGAGAACTTCGCTGAGTTAGGTGAACTTGAGAAGGTAGGCGAAGTTGTGGATAACTTCGCTTAACCTTATATCTTCGCCGATACCCTACGTATCCTGACGGCAACTTCGTTTGATGAACACGGACGTTTTTGCAGATCTGAAATCTGGATTTTACGAGGTTTTTGACGGTGCAAAAGCTTGATTACGATGGTAGGAGGTAAGATTGACTCAAAAACACAGAAAACACGTCCCGCGAATAGTCGAAACGGGACGATTTCTACACCCGCGTGAATATCCCGAACCACACAATCGAGCAAAAGCTCTGATACCAATTGTAGGTTCCCTGGACGGATCGCATGAGATATCTCGATCAACTCAGGTGCGGAATCCCTGCGTAGATCGTTACGAGTATAGAACACGAATCACACGAACACACGAAACGAACACACGTTATATAATAACTCAAACACGTGATACGATATCACTATTACAGACACACGTTACAGCTCTCGTAACAACTCGAACAAACTAACACGAACAACTAACTGGTACTTAACTAAGCCGTAAGCTAGGTATATAAGTACACGACAACTTCGCCTGGCATGTTCAGGCGAAGTTGTCCATAACTTCGCTTGACTAACAAGTTCGCCTGTTAAGCAAACTTGTCAGTAACTTCGCTTAAACATACAAAACATAATTAAACATTACAGACTCGATTACAGACACTAGACTATGAACTACTGGCATTATGCACCAACACTACTGCTTGTACAAGTGTATGTTGATGACATCATATTTGGTTCAAAAATGAACAGATGTGTAAGACTTTGAACAAGTGATGAAGTCAAAATACAAAATGAGTTCTATGGGAGAAATGAACTTCTTCCTTGGACTACAAGTACAGTAGAAGGCAGATGGTATCTTCATAAATCTTCAAGAAATACTCAACAAATTCAAGTGCCAGGATTACAAGACTTTGTCCACACCAATTGACACCCATGAGAAGATGGTACCTGATGAAAATGAGGAGCCAGTGGACCAGCATAAGTATCAGGCCAAGATAGGATCATTGATGTATCTGACAGCATCTAGGCCAGATATTATGTTTAATGTGTGTGTGTGGGTGTGTGTGTGCAAGATTTCAAGCTAACCCAAAGGGCTCCCACATGTTGGCAGTAAAGAGGATATTCCGATATGTGTGTGTGTGTGCAAGATTTCAAGCTGAGTACATTGCTTCATCTGCTTGCTGTGCACGGGTTCTATGGATCTAAAATCAACTGCTGGACTATGGTCTGAATTTCTTACTCACTCCCATTTTAATTGATAATACTGCTGCTATGTTTTTTGTCAAAAATCCGGTTCATCATTCTAAGACTAAGCACATTGAAATTAGGCATCACTTCATTAGAGACTATAGTGAAAAAGGCTTAATAGAAATGAAAAGGGTAGATACAACTGATAACTTGGCTGACCTGTTCACCAAACCATTAGATAAGACCAGGTTTCATTTTCTACTAAAATGCCTAGGTATGATAAATGCTGATGAAATCTGATTGATGATGTGTGCTTAAGTGAGATGCTTACTGACTATCTATTTGCTGCTCACTGTGTTTAAATGCATGATTTGTTGCTATATGCTTAACTTAACATTTTGATTGAATGAATCATGCTTGGTGAATTGTCTGTGTGAAATACATTATGTATTGCCATTCATGTCTCTAGTACTTGAATATTTGCATACTTGATCTATTTTGAGTAATTTTAGTGCTTCGAGTATAGATGTAACACCCCGTAACCGCAGCGGAAACGTAAACGGGATGCAACAGACACGTCTGATATCAACAGCATTGCTTATAAAGAAAACACCACTACATTAATTTACAACGTATTACATTGTTCCGAGTTTTGTTACCGTCTAGGCGTTAACACATAAGTTTTACCGATAGTACATTAACATATTTAATACAAAATAAAGATCCTTAAGCTTCCACAAAATAGCACACATCATCAAGCACGTATCACTCATTCCAATTTGGGTGTACCTAGAAAGCATGTAAAGAAAACGGGTCAACTACGAATAGTTGGTGAGTTTCACTAATTTAAGTAAACGATGACAAATCATTATAATAATCATATATTAGCGATGTAATTATGCTGAGCCCACAAGTGAAACCTCTGTTAACCCAGAAACATTTCTAGTGACATCTGGGGACACTGTTAACCCAGTACTGTACCCATTCTAGGGGCAATGTTAACCCAGAAACACTTCTAGTGACATCTGGGGGCACTGTTAACCCAGTATTGTACCCATTCTGGGGGCAATGTTAACCCAGAACACTGTTGCGGAACCTTACAATATTAGCATCTCAGATAATTACCATCTTAGTACATTTCCGTACGATTCCCGTATAATAAACAATATAAAAATACACACAATTTCCATACGTTCAGTATGTACTTAAATATTTTGATAGGAACATGCTTTCCGCCCCGGGAAAATATTTAAAACAATTCAGTAAAAAGGGGCTCGTGAAACTCACCTTCTCGTGAGTCAGTATGTAGTACAGTGAACAGCTATGAGCCTGAATCTGTAATATGCTACCTAAGTCGTTACTATACAATTTCCATAAATTAAATCCGTGTCAACCGGTACATCTGGGGACACTGTTAACCCAGTACTGTACTCGATCCGGGGACAATGTTAAACCAGAGACACTTCTCAGGACTCAGATTGTGATATCTCTTAGAGTTTATCCGTCAAAATTATTATTATTATGTTTTTCCCGTTTTGCGTGCCTAGCACGGTTACCCGTTTTTATGTTTCAAAAATGAGTTTGGTCACACACGACCCGAAAATAGTGTTTGACTGATATTTTAGTTAAATCTGTGAATTTAGAGCTCGGTTTAGACGCCCCGTTTGGCCGCGGGACCCGTTTCCGTCTTTAGGGTGCCGGAAACTGTTATTTCGGATAAAAATACCCAAATCATCCGAATTATTTTCGGATGATTTATTTTTACTTGATTAACTTAGTTTCATGAAAATAATCCATTTTTAATGTTTTTATACACCAGTCAGCTCGCTTAGGCGAACTTTGCCGGTTTACGCGTTTTAAGCTTTAAAAGTTTGTTTTTATGTTCTTTTTAGCACAAATAATTATCCATTTAGTCTCGGATCTTGAAATTTTGCACAAATCACTTTTTGACAGTAAGGAATTTTATAAAAATATTTCCAGAATTAATTTTTATATTTAACATTTATTTATCTATTTTTAAACGTCATTTAAACACCAAATATGTCGAAAATACCAAACGACCTTAGAAAAATCCCAAATTTTTCTGGGATGACCCCTGCCATCCACATAGTTCCCTGTAATTTTTCCAGAACCAAAATCTCATTTTTCATGCCATTTTCACCAAAACCGAGCTAGAAAACCCTAGAACTCGTTTTACCGAAAAGTCTACTTAGACTTCTCCAACGGATCTGAAATTTGTGTGTGACTTTTATATGTTATAAAAAGCTTATCTGGAATTTTCCAGAATTTTTCATGATGTTTAACTATTTTTCATCATTTTTAGCCAAAACCGAGCATTAAATTCACCAAATATTCATCCTTTGTCCAAAAATTACCAAATTTTCATAGATCTCATATTTTCATGTGTAGATCATCTCTGTGAAATTTCATGACCCAACTCTAAGTCTATCACAATCTGTCCAAATCATATAAATCATACGAAAAACCGAACTACCTTGTGTTTCTAGCTTTAGATCGCAAAGATCTTGCTTTCTAGCCTTTGCTAGCAACTAGATATAACACCTACAAGCACAATAACACCACACCAAGCAAGTTACACCCACAATCAAGCCAATTCTTTCATGGTTTCGGTTATGATATAGAAACAAAGATTTTAACCGTAAAAATTCGTGTTTGACTCTTTTAACTCCTTTCTTGGACCAAGATCCCTTGTATAACTTGTATACATCACTTGATCACGCAAGAATCGGTTCCATCTCGGGTTTTCACCCATTTTTCACTTGGAACCTCATTTTCTTGTAAAAACTCAAGATCATGGAATTGAAACTAGAATTTATGCATTTACAACATGCATTTACCTTGTGTTCTTTGTGTAAATCAAAGGAAAATTGGATGAACGTTTGAAGGGTTGAGAGAATTGTGGAGTTGGGATGTTAGAAAAAAGAAAATGAAATGTTAATCCATATGCATGGACCGATCGGTACTCATAATGGTGTGGGGTGGGGCCCACACCTCAAATCTTGGCCACACATTTGGATTGTGTAATCCGGATAATGTTGTGGATAATCTGGTTCAGTTTGTTTTTCGGTTAAACGTTTAATTCCGCTCAAAACGAGGCCAAAACGGTCTTTTTTCGGCTTAAAAATAAAATTTATATAAAACCGATTTAAAACTTTAAAAACTTAAACCATGACATTTATTTACTTGAAACATCATATTATTAATAATTGTGCATCTTTTTCTGCTTGATCGATCATCTCATGCTTGGTTTGATATAAAAGATTTCGTTTAACGTACCAACGTACCATTAAATCGAAATTCTTTTCTGTGCTTTATTTCACTTATCCCGAAGCTTTAATACTTCGTAAACATCACTAAACATTATATATTTCGTTTATAATGTAATCCCCGATTCATTCGGGTTTCAATAACCGTCAATCGGTTAACCGTACTTCCAATACGATTAATTGTATAATCGAGTATAATTCGTACCGTGAATCATACATACTCGTATAAATTCATATATTCAGTATTAAATGACACATAAATAGTATATACCGGCTAGGGTATACCTGAATTTGCCGGAATCGTTACAATAGATCTGTGCTTGATATTGTTTTTGTTGCTCCTCGAGCACCAACACTGCATGAAAACTTGTCTTAAGTATTTCGAGCACAGGTGACGTGTTTCTGCTGTTCGAACATGGACATATGTCTTGAAAACAATTCTGAGAGAGCCTGATAAGCAGGCAAAGGATTCTGGAAAAACTTTGCAATAGTTTGGCTTAGAGTGGCAATGAAATAGGAAATGGACGAATGAAGAGTCATTCAAATTTGAACTAACAAATGGCCTCATTCGTTAACTTAAAAACCTGATTCGTTCAAGAGTTTAAACAAAAAGGATTTACATTCGTTAATATTTTAACGAATATGACTTTAATTCCTCCATTCGTTTTATAACGAATCCCAGAGTCATTCGTTAAAATCTCAACGAATGACACATTATCAAATCATTCCATTCGTTAACAGTTTTCACGAATGTCTTCCATTCATTATGCACAATGGAAGCGAATGTTAATATAACGAATGAGATACTCATTCGATATGTTTAAATAACGAAAGGCTTTACATTCATTAAACCAATGTTAACGAATTACCAAAGATCCTTAACGAATGAGACAAAATCTCATTAAGGATTTAAATAATCATTAAAACCAATTAAGGTTTCAATAATGAATTAAATATTCAATTAAAACCAATTTAGGTTTTCAATTGTATACATTAAAATACCCAATCTTATCAAAGATCGGTAATGTTTAAATTAATCGGATTTTTACATTAGAATTCCAACTGTTACCAGTTGTAAATACATTAAGCACGATTAACTTAAATTTTGGGGTTAATAAAACTCATCTTTTAGTTTTTGGATTATTCGACAGCTTGGAGAATCAAAAATAAAGCAGAAAAAATAAAATCTTTTTGAAATTTGAAATTTTTTAATCAACAAACAAAGTAAAATTGTAAACATTTAACTATCAAAGCAGTACATATTTTTGTGAGTCGAGCAGGGAATCATATTGATCAAATTTTCCGTCCATCATAGTTTTATTTTCAGCGTTTATGACTGAAGTTAAGTCGATTATTGGTATTGTTGTCCACTTAAATTTTATAACAAATTTTTTCAGAACTTTCAATGATATATTTAAATATTCAATTAAGCACAATTCCTATGTGGGACCCACCTATCTGACACAATTTTTTATATCTCTTATACAGTGAATTTCACATGTACGTTTTTATTTTTCTTTAACTTGATTAACTGTGACTCATGCAAAAATAACAAAGAAAAAATAAAGCAGAATGTTAAAATTTTTCCTTAAGATCGGTATTACTACACGCAGATAAGGTTCCATTTTAACAAAATAAAAAGATAAAAATAAGTTGAAATTGCACAGGCCTTAATCCCCAGTTCGATACATGACTTTCACCCGTTTGTGCTTATAGTATACACGGAGGAGATCCAAGGCTTGTACGAAACACCAAGAAAAATAAAACATAATACTCAAATCTTAACCCTCAGGTCGGATAATCTTATCTCGCAGGAGAGGATCCAAGAGTTGAATAAAAATAAAGAAAAAATGAAGTTGAATTTCTTTGCAAAATGAAAGAAAAAACATGCACACACAGTAATCTTAAACTTTTGATACATAAAACAGATATTAATTATGCATCAAGATGTAACCCCACTAGATTTGGCAAGTATTTTATGTTTATATCTCTTACTAGTTCTTACTCATTTGTCAAAAGACCTACCAATACATCGATACAATTAAGCATTCAATATTTTATTGCTTATACTGGACTTAAGATCAAATGACCAATGTACTATCATTTTTCCTTTTTGCTTCAAGACTCATTTTGAGGATCATTTTTCGGTGTTTTTGTATTTTTCAAAATTTTAATGTTTTTGGAGTTTTTAATTTTTTCTGTACAAACCGAAAATCACAATATTTTTGTATTTTATATATTTCTCTGTTGGGCTTCTATGGATCTTATAAACATAGTTAACCGTTTAACTAGTTAAAATAAAGGCGGAAGCGTGATATATACAAACTAAACATATGTATCCATGTGTTTATATATGTATATGTTCATGAATAACCTAGTTTATTCATGTTATAAGATTACCAATAATCTATTTACTAGAAACCCGAAGCAAGGATCAAATGATACGGAAAAGCTAAACTATCAAGCTAGTAAATACTTACATTCTTAACCCTTTAAGAGTTTAGTAGATGGTTGAAGAAGATGATGATGTGAATGCTAGACTTTCAAAGGAAAACCCTCAAACGGAATATACCCCGAGCCTCCAACACACACCGAGCTATGCTAGGAAGCTTGAACCGAAAAACCCGAGACCCGATTCCTTTTTATCTTTTGGCCGTGAACTTGAAAGAAAAGAAAGGAAGAGTTTGGTTTTTGGTTACTTGAAAAAGTGTTATGTATTTTTTGATCTTTTCATCATTTATAAAACCAAGGAAGTATGGAGTTAGGGATTATGTCTAGTACAACACTCAATCCTCCATGCTTGCATGTTAATGATTTTGATCAAGTTAGTGGGGTGTGGGGCCCACCCAAAACCGGCCCCAATATATATTATTATTTTTTTTTTTTTTTTTTTTTTTTTTTTTATTTTATAATATATAAACACCCCATCTTTTATAAACCATTTTACAAAAGAACATATAATTAAATAATCATTCCAATAATAATTATTTGAATAAATAAATTAACCAATTAATTTATTTAACACTTTCAAGTAATTATTCAGAAACCCGATTTCTGAATGTGTCGTGTTCTGTATTTGTTTTATAGATCATATCTCAACAAATACATAATTGGTGTGTGTCTAACTCGTTATTGGGTATGACCCGACTTGGATCAAACACGGCTAGCCACATTAACCTAATTATGTGTCTCGGGCATACGGTATTCCAACAATCTCCCACTTGCACGTGACTCATAAGAAGTTAATGCTAATGGTGAATACCGCCTAACAACAGGTCACCACCCCTAGTGTGTTTGACTAAGTGCCATTCAATAACATCATCCCCTTCAAGTCCATACTTGATATGATATAGGTAAGTTTTATCATTACATCCCTTTGTTTCTAGATGTCCTGTCAAATCGAAGAGACACAGATTGATCATTCTCTCATTGATTTAACTTAACAGGCCTTAGACATCTAAACTCTCAACACATAAGAGGAACAAATCCCATCTTGACTGCATACATCCTTGTTGACATCTCGTATGATATCTGAGCTCTTTCTTTTACGTCATCGTGTTACCGAAAAACAAAGAAGAGAGTCAAGTTATCAGACTTGATGAAAAAACAGATCCAATATGCATCTCAGGTCAAAGGACACAATGATACTCGCCTTTACTCAAGGATTACTTATGATCAGTTGCACTAACTCCATGCAGTGATCCTTGAGAGCGGATCATGTCCAATATTTGTATCCCACAAATATCTATGAACCTTGGTGGCAAACCTATGCCTTATATTCATCACATGAATATCAACCAATCCGGGTTCATAATAGTCTTACCTTCATACTTGTTCCCACAAGCATGATCGACTACGGACGTTTAGAACAACACAAGTCATTCATGGATTAAACATGCAAATATAGAACATAACTCATTGAATAATTAAAACATAATTAATTTCATGAGATACCCATTACATTCGTTCTTATACAAACACTAAACACAGATTAAATCCACTCACTAGAATACCGAAGTCCTAATGCACAAACATGACCCTCATGCTTTGGCCTATCGAGGAGCTTCGTGAGTGGGTCCGCAATATTTTGATCGGTATGAACTTTATGAATACATATCTTTCTCTTTTCAACTTCATCCCTTATGTAGTTGAATCTGCGCTCAATGTGCCTCGTTTTCTGATGAGCACGAGGCTCCTTGATCTGTGCAATAGCACCCTCATTGTCACAGAATATCTCTAGGGGCTCCTGAATGGAAGAGATAATCCCTAGATCCATGATGAACTTTTTCATCCATGCAGCCTCTTGGGCTGCCATTGAAGCGGCGATGTACTCAGATTCTGTAGTGGATAACGCGACAACATCCTGCTTCGAACTCTTCCAAGAGACAGCGCCTCCATTTAAGATGAAGACATATCCCGACTGTGACCGAGAATCATCTCGGTCAGTTTGGAAACTCGCATCCACGTAACCCTTTACGACGAGTTCCTCCTCACCAGACCCATATATTAAAAACATATCCTTAGTCCTTCTAAGATATTTTAATATATTCTTGACAGCCATCCAATGACTGTCACCTGGGTTATGCTGGTATCTACTCGTTATGCTTAAAGCATACGAGACGTCCGGTCTGGTGCACATCATTGCATACATAATAGATCCTATTGCCGAAGCATAAGGAACATGCTTCATCCTATCCTGCTCTTCCTTAGAGCTAGGGCATTGGGATGAGCTTAATATGGTTCCTCTAGGAATAGGTACCAAGCCTTTCTTAGAGTTTTCCATCCTGAACCTTTTCAGGATTTTATCAATGTACGCACTTTGATTGAGTCCGATCAATTTCCTTTGTCTATCCCTATAGACCTTTATTCCCAAGATATATGTCGCTTCTCCAAGATCCTTAATTGAGAAACGACTACTTAACCACGCTTTAACGTTTTCCATACTTGGTATATCATTTCCAAATAAAAGTATATCATCGACATACAAAATAAGGAACATGATTATACTCCCACTAGCCCATTTATACACACACGCCTCATCACCGTTTTGGACGAAACCAAACGCTTTGATTTCTTCATTAAAACGATGATTCCACATCCGTGATGCTTGTTTCAACCCGTAGATTGATTTCTTTAACTTACAAACTTTATCAGGATTAGATGGATCGACAAAACCTTCAGGCTGAACCATATGGACATCTTCCTCAAGATATCCATTTAGAAAAGCGGTCTTGACATCCATTTGCCATATCTCATAATCAAAATGAGCTGCAATGGCAAACAATATCCTGATCGACTTAAGCATCGCGACCGGCGAGAAGGTTTCATCATAATCAATCCCTTGAGTTTGCGTGAAACCTTTTGCGACAAGTCGAGCTTTGTAAGTATCTAAATTTCCATGCATATCGGTCTTCTTCTTGAAGACCCACTTACATCCAACCAGTTTGGAGTTAAGTGGATGATCAACCAATTCCCAAACTTGATTATCGTGCATGGATTGCATCTCGGCGCTCATGGCTTCAAGCCACTTGTCACAATCAGGTTGTGACATAGCATCTTTGTAGGAGATCGGTTCATCCGAATCGACCAAGTAGCAATCATCCACAAGAAATCCATATCTCTTGGGAGGTTGACTAACCCTACTAGATCTGCGAGCAACGTGTGTATGATCAACCATTTGATCATCTTCAACATCCTCGTGTTGAAAGCTAGTATCGACCAACTGTGTATCATCCAGTGATTCTTGAACCTCTTCAAGTTCCACTCTCTTTTCACTAGGTCCTTCCATAAGGAACCTAGTTTCTAAGAAGTATCCTTTGCGTGAAACAAACACTCTTTGTTCACTAGGATCATAGAATATATATCCTATATCATCCTTTGGGTATCCTATGAAGATACACCTGATGGATCGAGCCTCAAGCTTATTTGGGGTGTCACGTTTAACATAAACTATGCATCCCCATACCCTTAAATATGAAAAGGATGGAACCTTTCCATGCCACACTTCATAGGGTATTCGATCCACCTTTTTGGTCGGGGCCATATTCAAAATACGAGCCGCTGTGAGTAGCGCATATCCCCAAAATGATGGCGGTAGTGAGCTTCGTGCCATCATTGATCGAACCATGTCCAACAGTGTTCGATTCCTCCTCTCGGATATTCCGTTATGTTGAGGAGTTCCAGGAGGAGTGAGCTGTGAAATAATTCCACAATCTCTAAGATGACTTTGAAAAGCATCACTTAGGTATTCGCCTCCTCTATCGGAGCGGAGTACCTTGATTGTTCGGTCGAGCTGATTTTGTACTTCATTTTGAAATTCTTTGAACATTTCAAAGGCTTCATGTTTGTGTTTCATTAGATAAACATACCCATATCGACTAAAATCGTCGGTAAAGGTAATGAAGTACCTTTCACTATTCCTACTAGTTGGCTTGAAAGGTCCGCATACATCCGTATGTATGATACCTAACAAATCCTTAGCCCTTTCATTTGTACCTTTGAAAGGCTCTTTGGTCATCTTGCCTTGAATACAAGATTCACACTCATCAAACGAACCTAACTCGTTTGTTTTCAAAAGACCTTTCTTTTGGAGAGTATTTATACGATTCTTGTTTATGTGTCCAAGGCGACAATGCCAAATGTAGGAATCACTCAAATCCTTTTTGAGTCTTTTAGTAGAAGTTTGATATAATGAGCTATTTGAGGTATTATCATGAACCAATTCATAAATACCGTTGTTTGGTACAGCTTTAAAATAAAAGATACCATTAGATGATACATGCATTTCTGATCTTACAAATTTAAAGTCAAAATTACATTGTCTAAGAAGGTGCACAGAAATAATGTTCCTAGTCAAACTAGGAGCATACAAAACATTTCTCAAAACAACTTCCAAACCACTTGGAAGCGATAAAGTGAAGTCTCCTCTAGCGACCACGTGCACCCTTGCACCGTTGCCCATGAAAAGATTCACTTCGCCCTTCTTTAAGTCTTCATTCTTTTTGAACCCCTGCAACCAATTGCAAATATGAGTTCCACATCCGGTATCCAATACCCATGTGTTAGAAGAAATAAGATTTAGCTCAACATTAATCATAAAGACATTACCCGAGGTATGCGCCGCATTCCTCTTGTCTTTTAGCTCTTTTAGGTAGACCGGGCAATTGCGTTTCCAGTGTCCGGTCTCCCCACAACCAAAACAAGGATCATCCTTATGACCCCTCGGTTCCATAACCTTTTGTTTCTTTGCCATAACCGGTGATTTGCCCTTACCCTTAAGATGCACAGGAGGACCCTTTCTTTTGGCTACCTTAGCCTTAAGATTGGGTTGAGATCGATTCTTGGATCTACCTTCATTGATCGCAAACATGGGTAAAACCCTTTTGCCCATGCTCGCCTCGGCTGTTTTAAGCATTGAGTGAAGTTCTCCAATGGTTTTGTCCCACCCATTCATGTTATAATTTAACACGAATGTGTCGAACCTTTTCGACAAAGAGTTAAGGATCAAATCCGTTGCTAACTCTTTTGAGATGGGACAATTGAGCTTGGCGAGGCGATCAATGTAACTTTTCATCTTAAGTACATAAGTTGAAACTGGTTGATTATCATCCATTCTACATGCATGCAAGGCTCGAACCGTTTCGAACCTTTCAACTCTTGATTGCTTAAGGAACATTTCCTTAAGTTGAGTAATCATGTCGTACGCATTATGGTTTTCGAAATCCTTTTGGATTTCGGGAACCATAGTCGCCAACATGAGGCATGACACTTGAATGGAATCTTCCGTGAGTTTGACCCAATTCATATACTCGACCTCACTTCCCTCTTCCGGTTCTTCGGGGATAGGTGTTTCCAAAACATGATATAATTTTTCTTGTTTTAGAACAATCCTTAAATTTCGGAACCAATCCGAAAAGTTATTGTGGTTAAGACGGTCTTTAGCGAGAATAGATCGGAGAGAGACATTTTGGACGTTTGGGATTATGTTGTCGTCGACGTGTGCGGCCATCTGCAGAATTTTAATTAAGTTCATTTTAGTGTTTTACCTTTTTAATTATTAATACCCTTTTTATATATACCAAATATAATTAATAATTAAAATCTAGAATCCAACGATAAACCCGACTCCGGTTAGGTGACCTTTTTCCCATTGTCGATTTATCAAGGTAGTTATTCATAACAATTGCAAACCCTTTTGCAACTTCTAGAGTTTATGGGACCGGTTCGAAATCATATTTCGTGTCGGCATGTTTATCCCATCAACACCTATTAGACCCCATGCTTGGGTGACCCTCTTCACATGGTTCTAATTTAAGTCGTCCTACTTGTATCAACTTGTAATATTAACATACAAACGGTTAGGTGACCTTTTTCCCATTTATATGCCAATATTACCTCAACATATTAATTTACTCTACGCGGTTAGGTGACCTTTTTCCCACTAAGAGCTTACTAATATGTTAAGCGTTATACAAAAGGATGGTGTTTTAACTTATTATCCTTAATTTTAAAAAGGGAATTTTTAGTTTTAATAATTCTAGTTGTAAAACTTTAAATCATGTTCTAACATGCATTTAGTAACACGATATTTTGAAACCATTTTTCAAAATTCTAATTTATAATAAAGCCATTTTATTATGGGCGTGAGACGGCTAGTTAATAAATCCATTTTATTAAACTATGTGTCACGTAATTACCGATAATTATTAGAACCCATTTTATGCTTTGTTTAATTAATTCTATGTGACGAAGTTGATATCCTAATATCTAACAACCACACAATCAAACAATCAATTAACAAGCATACACAATTATACTAGACACGAGCCACTAAATTAGACCACACTTGTTAGCCGAAACAAGTGTGTGTCTTAGGTCCAATCCTAAGGGACACATGACACATGGATGTTGTAGCTCCCACTCGATCCCGCATCCAAATGCTTCGAGCATCTTCTTCAACCCCGTTGTGATCCACTGGGCTTGAACTTGGGCCTTAGCTTCCATAAGCTTCCATTTGGGCTCATTGGTGGGCTTAGGTCCTTTTGGGCTTGAATCCCTTAATGGGCTTGTGAGACCCATTATTACCATACCCGGCCCAATTAGGCCCAAACTTCCAATTTTGCAATCTTCTTTAATTTTACAAAATTAAATGTCCTAATACATTTTTTCTATAAAATAAAGATATTACAAATTACCTATTTATTACATACCCATATGAATAAATAATTACAAAATAGCCCCTAATTAATTATTACAAACCGATATTTTGAATAATAAATTACAATCACAACCATCAATCACAAACAAACATCCATTTGGTCTACGGCTCGGTCTAGTATTATCAAACATAACCCAATATGTCATAGGAACCCGTTCCAAAACCCCTTTGCTTTATCGGGCCTAGCCCAACCCATTTGGGCTTGACCCAATAACAAGATTATGGGCTTCGGCCCGATTAAAACTACATGGGCTCGGCCCAAATAAAACTGCTTGGGCTCGGCCCAAAAACTTTATGGGCTCGGCCCAATAAAATCTTATGGGCTCGGCCCAAATTAACCAAAAATGGGCTCCGGCCCATATAGTTTTTTTTTTTTTTTATTTCCGGTTAGCCCAATAACTATATTCAAGTGGGCTTCGGCCCAAATTCACCCGAATTGGGCTTCGGCCCATTTGCTCGGTTTTTTTTTTTTTTTTTTTTTTTGAACAAAGCCAAAAACAATAACAAGATTAAATACAAAATATCATGCATGTTAATTTTTGTATAAAATCTTTCAAGGGGAAAATAAAAAACCGAGAACCCGAAGCTTAGTTTCCCGTATCCCGGCTCTTGATGCCATTTGTTGGGCTTCTATGGATCTTATAAACATAGTTAACCGTTTAACTAGTTAAAATAAAGGCGGAAGCGTGATATATACAAACTAAACATATGTATCCATGTGTTTATATATGTATATGTTCATGAATAACCTAGTTTATTCATGTTATAAGATTACCAATAATCTATTTACTAGAAACCCGAAGCAAGGATCAAATGATACGGAAAAGCTAAACTATCAAGCTAGTAAATACTTACATTCTTAACCCTTTAAGAGTTTAGTAGATGGTTGAAGAAGATGATGATGTGAATGCTAGACTTTCAAAGGAAAACCCTCAAACGGAATATACCCCGAGCCTCCAACACACACCGAGCTATGCTAGGAAGCTTGAACCGAAAAACCCGAGACCCGATTCCTTTTTATCTTTTGGCCGTGAACTTGAAAGAAAAGAAAGGAAGAGTTTGGTTTTTGGTTACTTGAAAAAGTGTTATGTATTTTTTGATCTTTTCATCATTTATAAAACCAAGGAAGTATGGAGTTAGGGATTATGTCTAGTACAACACTCAATCCTCCATGCTTGCATGTTAATGATTTTGATCAAGTTAGTGGGGTGTGGGGCCCACCCAAAACCGGCCCCAATATATATTATTATTTTTTTTTTTTTTTTTTTTTTTTTTTTATTTTATAATATATAAACACCCCATCTTTTATAAACCATTTTACAAAAGAACATATAATTAAATAATCATTCCAATAATAATTATTTGAATAAATAAATTAACCAATTAATTTATTTAACACTTTCAAGTAATTATTCAGAAACCCGATTTCTGAATGTGTCGTGTTCTGTATTTGTTTTATAGATCATATCTCAACAAATACATAATTGGTGTGTGTCTAACTCGTTATTGGGTATGACCCGACTTGGATCAAACACGGCTAGCCACATTAACCTAATTATGTGTCTCGGGCATACGGTATTCCAACATTCTCCTCCTAAAAACAACAAAAATTAAACTACAAACAAGAAAAATGAAATTAAAATGATTTAACCAAGCTGTTGAATATCAGTTAAGGTTTTTAAACCGTTTATACCCAGTAAGTATGAAACGTGTTTTATTAAATGCCTTGGTATAAAGGTCAGCCTTTTGAAAATCCGTATGTATTTTTTCAATATCAATTAATTTCTTTTCAAAACAATCACGTATAAAGTGATAAAGGATTTCAATGTGTTTTGTTTTTGAATGGTAAACCGGATTTTTGGTGATAGAGATAGCGGCCGAATTGTCAATATAAATAGGAGTAGTAAGAAACTTCAAACAGTTCCCGTAGATGCTGCTGGATCTAGAGAACCTGTGAACAGCAACTCGAGGCCGCCACATACTCCGCTTCGGCTGTTGAAGTTGAGACCATCGTCTGCTTCTTACACTGCCAGGAAACAAGTCGGTTTCCCAAGAATTGACAACCCGCTGTTGTAGACTTGAAATTGATCTTGCATCCTCCATAGTCCGAATCAGTATAAGCCGTGAGATCAACCTTATCGTCCTTGGGGTACCACAACCCGATGTCAAGATTTCCCCTCAGATAATGTAAGATCCGCTTAACTGCTGCTAGATGAGTCACTCGGGGACTTGATTAGTACCTAGCACACAAACAAATAGCAAACATTATATCAGGACGAGAAGCAGTCAAATACATAAGAGATCTAATCATAGCTCGATACAGGGATGGATCAACGGTATCCTCCAATTCATCCGGTGATAAATTGTAACCCACGGGAAGAGGTGTTGAAGGGATTTTTCCGTCGGATATCTTGAATCGGCTCAAGACATCGTTCACATATTTGGCATGATGGATGAAGATCCTGGAATCAGACTGGTGAACTTGCAATCCCAAGAAGAAGCTCATCTCCCCCATCGAACTCATCTCGAACTTGAATTGCATCGTCTTCTCAAAATCTTTGCACAAGCTGTCGTTTGTCGAACCGAAAATAATGTCATCCACGTAAATTTGGACGAGGAGCAGATCGTCACCAACATTATTGTAGAATAATGTACAATCCACAGTCCCCCCTTGAAACCACTATCAAGTAAATGGTCAGCCAACGTGTTGTACTAGGCTCTCGGGGCGTGATGTAAACCATATAGAACTTTGTTTAAACGGTAAAAACACTCTGGATAGTCAGGATCCTCAAAGTTGGGAGTCTGCTTCACATACACTTCTTCACGAATCTCGCCGTTCAAGAATACCGATTTCACATCCATTTGATAAACCTTAAAGTTCTTGAAGGCTGCATAGGAAAGAAAAATGTGTATCGTTCCAGTGGTGCTACTGGAGCGTACACTTCCATGTAGTCAATGCCTTCCTGTTGGCTATAACCCAATACGACCAATCGTGCCATGTTTTTCACGATTACCCACGGTCGTCTTTCTTGCACTTAAAAACCCATTTTGTTGGTATAGCAATTTTGACGCGATCGGGTTCGTCAATCAAATCCCATACACCCAGTCTCATGAACTGTGGTAGCTCCTCCTGCATAGCATCAACCCAAGATGGTTCCTTGAGTGCCATTGTGATACTTTTCGGTTCGATCTGGGATAAAAAAAAAGCAAGTGTATCGTGCTATATTAAGAATCCCCGATGAGTGCAAATCCTTATAAGCACATAAAATCGGATCATCAGGAGGAGATACGTTACAATCAACTACGTCGCCACATAAATTAGTCAATTGGTGTCTTGTACGAACCCCGTCATTCACATCACCAATTATCTGTTCCTGAGGATGATTCGTGTGAATCCTTAAAGAAGGATTCGTAGGCACAGATACATTATCACCCAGATTGGTGATATTTTCCTCCGTTGTATTTAAAGAGACCGTTCGTGAGTCATCATCAATTAGAATCGGCTCGTTTGTTTCTGGAGCTTCATCTAATGGTACTGAAGACGAATCAACAAAATCAGCATCATCGGAAGAGTCAGAAACATCATTAGATGTCTCTGATACATTAGGAGAGTCATCAACATCAACGGACGAAAAACATGGAATAGGAAGACATCATTCTTCTAAATATGATCGAACAAAATCATCAGGTATTTCTTCAACCGCTGGTGTAAACGAGTTAAATAACCCGTCATAATCGAACATCCAATCGGGACCCGCACCAGTTGGAGGAGTAGTATTACTTTGGCAATCAACCTGATACCATTCTTCCACACAACCCGAAGAGATATTGACGATCCGCTTCTTAGGAGAATTGTATCCCAAAAAGTATCCCTCGAATGCCTTTTCATCAAACTTCCCGGCACCTCTCTTCAATATAGCACACGAACACCTGAAAGGTTCCAAATACTTAAGTTTGGCTTACGATTATTCAGAAGTTTGTAACTTGTTATCTTGAACCTCTTTACAGTTAATACGCGATTCAGTGTGTAACATGCCGTATTCACAGCTTCGTTCCAGAATTGAACGGGAAGCTTAGAATCAGCAAGCATTGTTCTCGTAGCTTCAATCAACATCTGATTCTTCCGTTCAGACACACCATTCTATTGAGGAACATATGGTGCACTGAATCCCCGATGTATTCCCTTCTAATTATAGAAGCAATCCAATACGTTGTTTTTGAATTCAGTTCCATTATCACTCCGAATTCGTCTCACTTTCAGTTTGTAAAGTGATTCGATCTTCGTGATAAGGTTCTGAATCAAAACAGACATATGATCTTTCGAACCCATGAATATCAAGAGAAGTCATCTGTATGACCAAGCAATAAAAATCACCCATGACACTAGCACGATTCACTAGACCGAACAAATTCATATGAATTCGTTCTAGTGGTGTGACAATAAAGTTAACCGATTTACACGGATGTGACTTCTTTTTCTATTTCCCCTTCTTGCAAGCAATGCAATGATCATTAATCTTGAAGTTCTTAAGAGACACACCATCCACCAAATCATTAGAAATGTCAAAATTCATCTTGCGTATGTGAATGTGCCCCATGCGTCAATGCCATAGAATCGAGTCTTTCTCCGTAGCCTTGGAGACAAAACACATTTCAGAGGGTGAAACGTTTATAGTAACACTCATGTCGAGGACATAAATATCATTTCATCGAGGTGATCGCATGACAACCATTTCTTCAGTAATTGTGTATCCCGGTTGAAGACTAACACACTCCTTGTCTGTGAAAATCGTTGTGTAGTGTTTATCACAAATCTGTGTGACACTTAACAAATTGTGATCCACTTTTTCACAATAATTAACCTTTTCAAACGTAACCATCGCGTTTGAGACCTCTCCTTCCTTAGTAATCATCCCACCGTTGTTACCAGCAAACGCTACATAACCTCCCTGAATATTTCTAATGTTGTTTAGAAGATCAAGGTTGCGGGTGATATGCCGAGAACAACCACTGTCCAATATCCATTTGTGACTTAAAATAGACCTGGATGAACTATGCACAACAAAGTAAAATGATTAGTTCAAAAAGGCAGCCCAAGCCTCAGTCTTGGGCTCTCCTTTTGATATTTTCGAAGATAAATTTAATTTAGCACTTGCATTTGGTAGTTGAGAATAGGTGACGGGTTTCTTGGTTTTCTTCCTTAGGTAGCCGTCACGTACTATTCCCGAATCAGTGTTCTTACAAATCGGTTAAGCATAGTCAACAAATTTGTTTAATACATTAGATGTTTCAACCTGAACCACTTTCCTCGGGTTAACATTTGAATACATTATAAAACATTCATCGACTTGATTTTCTTTCAAGTTACAAGTCATTTCAGTCTTTTGGGTTGATGATGGTTTGATATTGTAAGCCTTTGCTTTGCACTTTTTCGAGACATGACCGGGTTGACCACACTTAAAACACAAACGAGTGTCTAAAGATTTTGTGGTAAAGTACAAGTCTTGGTTGTATGCAAAGGCTAAGGATTATCAACCTTGGGTGTTTCAAAAGTTACTGTCTTTGATACTTCATGTTTTAATCCCTTTTTAGTTTTATAGAATTCAAGATTTGTGGAATTTCATGAATTCTCCAAACTTAATAGGTTTGAAAACATTTGTAATGGGTTTCACTTGAACATATTATTTGATTTTGATTGATAGAATTTATGTTCAAGTTCAGTAACCTTTGAAGTATCATCCAGAAAGACACTTTCTATCATTTCGGGTTTTAGAAGATTCAAGGGAACTTCCTTATCCGAAAAGACTTTAGATAACCTTTTTAATTTAAAAACCTTCCCATTGGAAGATTTAGGTTGAGGATTGATAAACTTCATCAAATCCTCATCAAACACAGAAGGCTTGTCTGACTTCTTTACTTTAGGAAATACCTTAGAAGTTTTCAATGAGTCACCCGAAGGCTTTGAACCATATACTGCTTGTTCACACTTCTCGGGCTCACACAGAATGTGATTATCAGCAGGTATATTATCGTTTTTGACAATCAAATCAGGCTAAGTCAACTCTTCAATAGAACCGTCCAATTCATTTTTGGTAAAAACTGATTTACTTTTAATATGAATCGGTTCTTTAGTTGTTTTGATTTTATCAACATTTTCAGATTCAACAGTAGGCATTTCTGGACTTATGAATTGTTCTACATCAGGAATGCTACTGTAATCTCCTTTGAACGGAGGAGGAATCTCAACATACCCTAAACTTACTTTCCCATTTTTCTTGTAAGTATTATTGACTTCAATAATCTCATTTAAAAGAAACGAGGAATCTCGAAATTTTCCAAGTTTGTTTTTCGGTTCCAAAACTTCATTTTCTAAGTTGGAAATACAGGTTCGGAGTCTGAGAATCTCCTTGAAATGTTGTTCAACAACTACAATCTTACAATTAACTTTAGCTTTTAGATCATGATTGCTTTCTGACAGATTTTTAATTTTTAGTGTAGATTGTTCCAATAATTTGAATTTCTGTCGATAGCATTCATTGGTAACGAAATGTTCTTTTACGAGAGAAGTGTTATGTTGTAAGGCTGACTCAAGTTTGACTTTGAGCTCAACACATTCAGCACACTCACTCACAACAGGTGAAATTACTGTTTCTTTTGATTCAGAAACATTAAGTGTGGAGTTAGGAAATACCTCTTCAATCTTTGCCATACAAGCAAAAGATTCGGTTTGCTCAGGTGAACTCTAATCAGAATCAGTTTTCGAATCTGAGGTGTCACTTTCTTCAGTCAAATTCTCTCCACTTGCATCCTCAAACTTCTTAACGGGTTCAACCGCAGCAAGATTAGCTTGGTTTATCAGCAGTCATTGAGATCAATCTAACCCTTCAGTTGCAGCAAGTGCTTATGGTCCAGTCGACTTGTTCTGATCTCCTTCAGATGATTTCTTCTTGTCTGTTCCTGACGAACTATTTCCCGAAGTTCTTTCAGTATTTCGAGGACCCAAGAATTCCTTCTTTGGCTTATCACATTCTTTGGCAAAGTGGCCAAAGTCCACACAATTATAACACTTAACCTTCAACTTGTTAAACCCAACTCTCTTGTTCAAAGTCGGCAGATCTTTTCCCGCTCTTTGCATAAACCTTTTCACCTTTCTAACAATCATTGCCATGTTCCACTTGAGATCTATCAACTCAAGATCATCGGGATGAATCTGGTCATAGTCTTCATCGGTCAAGTCATTTGTAGCAATCTTGCTTCCAACCAGTTGTTCATATGAGGTCATGAACACACAAACAAAAGCAAATTGATGTTTAGCCTTTTTAGATTAACATTAGGGACAAAACTTGATGAACCAGCACTTGATCCTGAATTGGCACCCGAAGCCACAAAAAATACATTATGAGAACCATTACCATTAGCTGGCTCTACTTGTGTTGTGTGAAGAATGCTGTGATTGGGACGGAGCTTGAAGAATAATTTGCAGGCATTGAACCACCATAAAGTGAAGGATTTTGATTCTGGTTATCCTTCAAAGAATTCTGGCACTTCAAAAAATATTCTCTTTCTTCTATCTTGATAATGAATTGCTCAGTAGTGAGTTGATCATTTTTGAAATAACCATTCTCCTTTTAACACCAATAAGAAAGTAGAATACGAAGGTGGTAGTGCATTCTTCAATGTGTCAATCTTATTGGACTTAGTCAGTTCAAGATTCACAGTAGTCATCTCCACAACCAGATGACCAAACCATCCTTAGCGAAAAGCCTAGTCTTTAAAAAATCAGGCCTCATTCGCTAAACATCCTTAGCGAATGAGCCTTTATACATTAATATAATGACTAAACTACTCCTATCCTATTCGAACAGCTGCGGACAGCAAATCCGTGCACTTAGACAATCTAATTATTTCGATCACATGTCTGTTGCTCGAGCACAATGTTAAGTCTTGAACTTTCATGAAGTTCTTCGAGCACATGCATTAAAATGATAGATTCTAAGTATGCTCAATAGATTTCTTGTGTGCTTGAATGAAAGATGATCCAAGACTGTATGAATTTGCCGATTGAGTGAATCTTAAGTGCTATTTGTAAGTCATATGTTCATGAATGACAAATTGATATTCAAAATCAGGTGCAACATGAATTTTTCAAAGAAAGTGATTTTTGAAACAATAAATGATTTTTGACTAAGCAAACAGTTTATGGTGAACTCATATGAGAAATGATAAGATTATTCAGTTACAAGTTTTGAAGAAGCTTAAAATTTTTTTATATATAGAAATGGTATCCAACCTAATGGGAAATGATAGTACATTGTTTAATCTCCTAACACATTGATTATAGGCTTAAAAGGTTTCATTTCAGTCATTGACAATTTGTATGGTATCTTCTCATGAGTGTAATTGCCTATGTGATACAAATATAATGATCATGCTAAGCCTGATGTGGTGATACATTTGAAGATGAAGGTATGTTCTCTTACACATCTCTCCAAATAATGGGCAGAAAGGTAATTATCCAGTCATACACGAGTCTGTTGGTGTTTTTGGTCACCCAAAAGGATTTGTTTGTTTTCATATCTGAGCAGAACTAAATGATCAATATATATTCTAGCTTATATATATAAAAATTATTATAAATATCATAAATTTAAATTTATTCGGACTTAAAGGGGCACCAAGGGAACTACAGGGGTGGGGCATACAAATAAGTCCTAAACACCCTGAATGTAAGGCATGTAAGTCCGGATGGCATGTAAGTCCAACGTCAACCTTGAAGTCTGATATATAAATAAATCTGCTCAAATTTTAAAACTATTTTGACCAAGGCATCAAGGGTTTTAAGTCAAATTGGGGTGACTTGGAGAAAGCTAAATAAGCCTTTGGAAGGGATCAGGGACACCCTAAAATCCATAGTGTTGACCATTCTGATCTTATGCATTAATTGAACCTTAAGTATATCACCGAAAGCTATGATAATCATGCTAAGTGCTAATACCTAATGTCAACCTGACTTAAATCATAATAAGGCTGACCATGAAGTGTTGTGAAAGTTATTGAACAATATGATCCCATGTTGAGATCTTTCTATAAAACTGTATTTAAGTGACCTATCAACTAAATTTTGATCTCTTATTCACCTTAAACTTATGCTTGAGTCTGAAAAATGTCTTGAATGATAAATCTTAGTGACTTAAGAAAAGTTTTTGTGTACCAAAGTGTTGGACAAATGTTTTTATGTTTCAAACCTAAGTTCTGAAATGGTTGAAGTGTTTTCGAGCATGATACTATGCTTAACATTATTTCTGTTACTCTTCGAGCACACTGATGTGATGTAAAATTTAATTTAAGTCGTGCGAGCATAGATCATGTACTTCGAGCACAATGAAATGTATTCTAAGTTATTCGAGCACAGATTCACTTGCTGAAATAAGGTGCATTACGAGCAAATGTTTTGTCATGATAGATTTTTTATGTGTTGTCGAGCATGCATATACTCTAAAGTGCTCACAGGAAAATCTGTTAAGTATGTTCGAGTAGAGATGATGCTTTACATGTGTTTCGAGTATGGATGATTGACTAAATAGTTCTTTTAAGGATTTCAAGCACAAGGGTTGAGTGCTACGATTGAAAATTCATTTTAAGTACTTTCGAGTATGCTACATATCACGAGCTTGCTAGCCTGTCTGTTTGAGTCATATTGGATAAGTTGATGATACTCTCAAGTATGATCATATACTCGAGCATGTGTAAGCGTTCCTTTTGTTAACTGAAAATTGGCTAAGGTATCGAGCACGAGTATTTTTTAGCACAATATCTCAAGTATACTGGTTTTCGAGCAAATCTTAAATGAACATCTTTCAAATTTCTTAAACCATTTTTCTTTTTAAAGTATGTCAAGCATGAATTGAAATAAGTACACGAGCACAGTGGGAGCCAGCTGTTTGTTTGGCTGTATGCTCGAGCAAGGGAGGTGCTTTAATTTGAATTAAATGAAAACTGTAGTGCACTCGATGACAAATCAGGGATGTACTGACCAAACGTTAGGTATAAAAGGGGGACTTAAAAACTTTTTCACTCATTTCATTTTCCTCTTTCAACCTAATTAGAAAACCCTCTTGCTCGTGTAACCTCTGCTCACTCAGAAATCCTATTTGTGCTCGATACTTTTTCGAACATAGCCATTAGCTCTGTTTCGACGATGGTAAGATATCGATTATCGTTATCGTATCCCCGAGTTTTGAAATTAGGGTTTCTATTGAATGTTTACTGATTAATTACTTGATTTGTGCAGGTTCGCAAACTACTACGGGCAGGTTACTAAAGACGCTAATCTTCTTTAACTACTCACCGCTATCGATTGTGCATTTATGGGTACTGATTATTTTCTTGTTTTGCAGATCTGATGGCAATGATGTTCTAGTCTAAGCACAATATGTGTGCCCTGTTGGAAATGAACGATGAACACAGGGAGTTGGAGTATATCTTCAGTTTCCTCAACGACTCCAACTTGCGCGTAGCATTGACAGAGAACCCCACCATATACAGAAAAAGAATCAAAGCGCCAGTCTTAAATCAAGATATTGAAGTGACTGAAGCCTCAATCAGAGAAGCACTACGACTTAATGACAATCATGAGGTGTTCTCTATACTCGGTTCCAAGACTTCAGAGACTATTTCAAGAGACAATGGGATATCAAGGAGGTGTGAATGAAGGAAAATTTCAAAAGGGAAGCTTTCCCTTGATATACAGATTCCTGATACATCATGTTATCCAGTCCTTTCCCAAGAAGAGGAACTTGGACTTTGTTGAGGAGAGAGCCTGCTACAATGACAGTAGCTATCTTGTATCAGCAACCATTTAATTTTTCAAGATTTATTTTCAATGGTTTGGTGTCAAATGCTGAAAAGGGAGTAAATCAGAGATTTTTTATGTACCCAAGATTTCTTCAGATAATCATCAATATGTCTCTGCAGAATCTACCATTGACAGGAGCAGTTCTTAGGCTGCAGGACCCAAATATTTGTCAAAGGATCAAGGAGGCGAGGAGCAAATTTAATGAAAATGTACAATGGGGCATTCTCCCTTGGTTAATTATTCCTGAATTGGAGTGATTGATGTACCCCTTACTCCAGGACATGGTGAAGATGATGAAGATGAAGGTGGTAGTGATGGTGGACCTAATGATGATGATGATCAAGGTGATGGAAATGATGGTGCTGATAATGAGCAAAGTGTTGAACAACTTGCAAATGAGGCTCAGAATGTTGATGTTATGGAGCATAATGATGAAGTGAATGAACCAGCTATTCAAACTATTGGTAATGAGATAGTTGAGTTTGCAGGCCCTGAACCAGATATTGATAACCCAGTTGATGAACCTGCTCTTGACAATATTCTCTCATCTCCTGCCACCACAAAACCAACCTACTAAGTCCTGAACCAATACAAGACACATCATTCCCAACACCACCAATCTGATCTACCCATGAACTTGTTCATTTCTCACCACTCGTTTCACCACCTGCTCAATCTATTCAGCAAACACATACTCCTACACCACCAACCTCTCGTGTACATGAAACTGCTCCAGCTACAAACATTTCTTACAATGTGCCTTCATCTGAAACATCCTCCAGTGAGCCAGTTTCTAAGCCTACCTTCAAACCCACACAGGAGACACCAGATTCAAGCCCAAATGTTTATACACTTATAAATGAAAATGCTAATTTGGAACTTGAAAACTTAATGTTGAAGGAGAGAAATGCCTTTCTAGAGCAGAAGAACATGGCCCTAGAGCAAGCTCTGTAGCAAGCTTTGATCAGGATTAAAATCCTAGAGCAGGCTAAGGTTGAGAGGACCTCAGATGCCCCAAAACAGGGGGAGAATGTACAACAAGAAGCAGATGCTCTAAAATACTTAAATGAACAATATGATGAGGCCAGTGAAGAAGAAACTGAAGTGGAGACATCCAATGCTCTTGAGATGATTAATGAAGAATATGTAGAAGATGCATTGGATGAGGGGGAGTCAGAAAAGGAAGAAGAAACTCAAGAGCAGATTACAAAAAGAAAATAGAAAGGAAAAGGGATTGCACTCACTGATGAAGATCTACATCCCATATTTTCACCCAAAATGCAATCTGGAGATGATATGCTGCAAAGAGATGATGTGGTGGATCCATACATTGCTGAAGTCGAGTCTGTTCAAACTGTAATCAAACTCATTAATCAAGAGAGAGATAGAGTGGTAGCTGAAGAAAAAGAAGAGGAGGTTCCTCAAGAGGTTCTGGAGGCACTGATTGATATGAAAAAGAAGGAAGAAGAGGAAGAGTGGCTGAAAAAGCTAGCTGATGAGACCATAGGGGCAGCTATGGAGGCGTTGAAAAGGAAACAATTTGAAGAACAAACTCCAATAGCACAAACCATTGATGAGCCCGAGCCTGCACAGCCTGAGCCAGAACCTGAAATTGAAACTGAAGTTGGTCTGGGCGTTAGAGTAGAACCTAAAGAAAATGAAGGACCAAAAATACCATGGAACATATATGTGAAATTCATTGCCCAGCTGGTCATACTCAGAACTCATTATGATATCCTGCTGAATCCAGATGAGCATGCACCAGAAACTGTTGAAGGGCTCAAGCAGCAGAACGAGAAGAACAATGGAAAGCAAGTCAACTACTATTGACAGACAAACAATAGCCCAGGATTGATGAAATTATTGATGAAGAAATTCACATTGCTGAGCCCAGAAGTGAAGAAATTTTTGATGATCTACCGGTAAATGTGAATGAAGAGCCAATAATAACTAAGCCAGAGTCTGAAGTTAGGGGGTCTTTGAAGAGAAAAGAAACATCTGAAATTGAGACCCCCAAAGCAAAAAGACAAAAGTCTGTGAAAGTATACAAAAGAAGGGAAACACAACCCAAAGTTGTTGAAGGGCCTTAGATAATTCAAACTGAAGAACCCATGATCGGAGCCCTTCACAACTTAGATGAACATATGGAGATTGATGAAGAAGAATAAAGGACAAAGAAGACTGATGACAAAGAAAAGGAGGATAGAGCCTATCTCTTGAGCCTCCAATATGATTTGAAATACCTTCAGAGAATGTCTAAAGAAAAGATTGCACAAGAGGCTCAAGGCTGGAGGAGTAGAGAGTCTAAAAGAGAATTTTTGATAAGAGCCGGACATAAGCATGCCTTCCTAAATTTACAATCACTTGACACATTTGAAAGTATATACAAGAATGCTCTCATGGATAATGTAGCAAATTATGTAGAGAAGGTAAGCAAGAGAAAGGATAAGGAAGATAAGGTGTTTAGAAAGGCTGAAAGAAGCAAGAAAAGAATTTAAAAGGGAGCCAGAGATGAAAGAGAGTATGAGTCATTAAAGAGCAAACACAAAGACATCAAGTTTGTGCAATTACATGGATACAGTTACAACTCTTTAATTGATCTATCTCTTGAAGAATTAAAGAAGAAAGTGCAAATGGTTAAAGACTCTCATAAAGATCGAAAATGCACTAAAGACTTTATAAGAGAGAAAGAGTTGAGAATGAGATTAGAGAAGGAAAGACAGGAAGAAGAAGAAAAGAAGAAAGCAGAACTCATAGAATGGTTTAATGATCCTCTAAGAGTACAAACACTGAAGGACATTGTGATGGAAAAAGGAATGACTGAAGCCGAATTTGATAGCATGCCTCACGATCAACTACTTGAAATATATAATAGAGAGCGGAGGCTATATCTGGAAACTGAAAGAAAATTATTGGAAGCCAAGATGAAACAACAAGAAGAAGAAAGGGCAAAAATAATCAGCATTCTCTGTAAAAGAGGTGCAAATGCTGGAAGATTGATGATGCAAACTGATGAAACCATCAGACAATGGTTTGAAGAATCAGAACAAGAGCAAGTAAAGAAAAATCCTCCATTAAGAACAAGCAGAATTGCTATAAGGTCAGAGGTTGTGAGGCCTGAACCTTTAGAGAGTTGAACCTGCCCACACATGTGTACTTTGACAAAAGAACAAAGACCTTAAGAGTTGTTACAGAACACAATGAAGAGACTCTTATAATCTTTAAGGATGAATTGAGAAGTTTTTCATGAGAACAATTGCAAAAAATGGCTCAGCTGGACCTGTGTGATAATCAACAAAGAAATCAGCTTGCTAGTCAACAAAGGAATGACCTTTCAAAGTTCTTACAAGAACAATCTAAGAAGGGATTCCCATTTCTCAAGCAAAGAAGGAGAGAAGCCCACAGTAAAGCTGAGAGAGAAAGGAGGAGAAAAAGAATATATGAAGTTCATACCTTAGAACTCTCCTTATGGGAATCCAAGAAGGGTAAAACTCATCAGGCAAGCTGCTCCAGTGGAAAGAGGAGAACTTTAAAAGAGTTTTTAGCCATGAGAAGGGAGATGAAGGAACCAAACTCTCAAGTACAACAAAATGGTAGAATAGCTCATCTCACCTACAACCGGAATAGAGACTCTGTATCACTAAGAAATGCATCAGGAGGAACTATTGCGGTGGTTGGTGTAGGTTCCTCCGGGGACGTCGCCGATCGATACGAGATCCGCACGAGGTCTAGGAGTGCTGAATCCTCCTAGACTCGTTAATGGTGTACAGACGAATAACACAAACACGTACACGATCAAATACACAAACAAATACTAGAACGGGATAAACAAATCTGCAGATTCATATATAAAATAATCACGTTACATACCGTAACAAAAACAGAAACACGACTGACCCAAGGTGAGCTCTACCTCGGGTCGTCTCACACGACTCTAGTCTCTTACTCTCTCTCAATAAACAAGCTGCTCAAACACACACTGATTTCTGGATCCCTAAAACTAAACAAGACACAACTATATATAGACAAACATTCACGGGCCTGGGCTTCAGTAGGCGAAGTTGTGCTAACTTCGCCTAAGGCGAAGTTGTGATAACTTCGCCTAAGGGCAGAAGTTGTTACAACTTCGCCGTTGGCGAAGTTGTTCTAACTTCGCCTAAGGCGAAGTTGTGCTAACTTCGCCTGTGGCGTTCCGCTGGTCAGAATTGCATAGCGACGGTCACAAAATGCACCAACAGTCTCCCCTTTGACCGTTGCTCTCAATTCTAACAAAACACGAAAGATCATCTGTTACAAAACATGCACCAACAGACTCCCTCTTAACTGATGATCTTCTGTTTGCAGTCAACCAGCCGTGTCTGAAACTGTCCTGTAGCTTCACAAATCTACCAATCACCCAGCGTCTTCCATATCAGATCTCCCCTTCAGTGTAAGCTTCTCCGACTATAACGATTGAGGTCTTTGTAATGCATGCATCCCCGTGCCAATAGATCATCTCAACCAATCACGTGAGTCCATCTGACTTCACCAACACATGAAGTTGGGCTTCCTCCACAACTTCACCAACTTGTCGGCATACGATAAGGTTTAATCTTCAACTACTCAACATCAAGTGATCAATTTCATCACAAAACCACCCTGACAGAATCTAACACATGACCATTAAAAAATCTGAAGCATCTTCAATCACCAGGGATAACGATCAGGAACATAAACACTTTAATTCCCGGTTAAATCCAACTTGTTCCAGAATCTTCACTCTAATAAATAAGCATCACGTTTCAGGATCCAATTCTCGAACGCCTTGAAAATAACATAAATAATATGCTCTGACCGCAATCCAGTAATGACGAAAAACCTTCAGTTCAATTTGACTTTCTTCGGTTGGTCACCACGAACAACAACAATTTCCTTTCCCACAAACACCCGAATATGTGTCACTATCCAGTTTCAAACAATAACCCATTCACAACCTCAACTCCAAATCAGAGTTGACACGTATTTGTTCACACGTAAAACCAAAAGATAACAAGATCACTCGTTGACGGAACAACATCTTCGGTCTCACAATAATCGTGTACACCTGGCCATACAGACGGAAAATTCCAAAATACTTTTTTCTTTTTTTTTTTTTTTTTTTTTTTTTTTTTAATCTCGTTAACTTCGCCGAAAGTTAACATCGCCTGGCTCTAACTTCGCCGGGCTATAACTTCGCCGGGCTATAACTTCGCCGAGAAGTCAACTTCGCCTAAAGTCAACTTCGCCTGTTCATAACTTCGCCGGACCTTATATCTTCGCTGAAACCCTACGAACAGTGACGGCAACTTCGCCTGATGAACAATAACTTCGCCTGAAGAACTGTTCGGCCAGAAACGCACAGAAACGTGCCAAACACACCAAAACGCAGATCTCGAACCATAGCGTAAGAGCCTAAGGCTCTGATACCACTTGTAGGCTCCTGGACGGATCGTACACGGGATGTCGCTATCTGCGCAGGTGCGGAATCCTTGCGTAGGTAGATACGAGTGCAGAATATGTATAAATCAAACACACGAGCAATAACCGAAACACGTTATATTGATAACCGAACACGTGACTCGAGGTCACTATTACAGACTCTGACTTGTAAACACGTAACTCACTGATACACGAAATGAACTAGCTCTCAAAACGCTCAACTGATTTTCCCTAAACTGTTACGGCTGAACAGTTTAAATAAGCACGACAACTTCGCCTCAGGTGAAGTTGTCCATAACTTCGCTTGTTCAACAAGTTCGCCTGAGCGAACTTGTTGACAACTTCGCACATACAAAAACATAAACATAATCATAAACATAATTACATTACAGACTCGATTACAAATGGTAGACTATGAACTACTGACACACATGTACCAACAGTTGGGTATGATGAGGACCTACACTTCATACACATCCAAGATTTACAAGACATTATCAATGCATAGTTTCCTCTTGATTCTGAAGATGAAGTGGAGTTGGATATTTTCAAGCAGAAGGCTGCCTTAGTAAAATTAAAAAAAGAGAAAGCTGTTGAAAGGAGTCTGGGAAGAAGATAGCAGGATGGAGCATACGGATGATCAATCTTATTCCTGTTTATCTTTGTTTTGTTTGTTATTATGTATTTTGCTTTGTATTTTGAACAATGTTTAGATTTGATGTGTAATTCTTAAATGGCAGAATTCCCTTATGTAATGTAATGATATTTGCACTTAAATTAACTATCTTAGGATTTTGGTACATGTGTAACTATATGCAGGTATGTTTTGGTGCATCTGAGCTTGTTCCAATCTAGGGGAGATTGCTGAGTCGGATATCTACAAAGGAAGATTGGAGTCTTCTCAACCTCCTCATGAAATCGGCTAAGTATGGACTACGAGCAAGCTTGGATAATAAAGCATGGTTTACTACCTTGAGCATGGTCTTTCTGTGTATTCTTCTAAGTGTTGAAGGCTTCGAGCAAGCTAGACTTTTCCGAGCAAGAGTGTTCTTCTATCGAGTATGGATTGCCAATCGAGCAAACGACTTGATCATTCAAGTTTAAGCCAAGTGATCTGAGCACAAGTGATCCGAGCACATTGGTGTCGAGCATGGATGCAATAAGAGGATGTCATATGTTTTAAGTATAGACTTCGAGCATGGTTCAGTCCTGAGCAAGATTCACATCCGAGCATGCTAAAGATTCTTGAATAAGTTAAGGCAGGATTGAAGACAAAGTAAGGATTAGTCAAGAAGGATGAAGCATGCTAGAGGAGAATAATTTCTATCAGAAATTATTCTAAGTAAAGTGTGCTCGAAGTCCCTCATCGAGCATGCACTACATATCAAGTCTGCTAAAGCAAGATACCTATCATGCTCGAAGACTATTACCCTTGTATTTTGTTTGTCATTCATTATGTAATAATTAAGAGATTCTAGAAGGAATGTCAGGGCCTACAAATAGCGTCCTAGGTTTCCATTTTAGGAGACGAGTGGATAAGAATGGAATACGAGGACACAAACATTCCAACAAATATTCTCTTTGTCTCCTCGCACAGCCGCCGCCGCCAACACAAAACCCTAGGCATTCCTTTCACTATTTCATTGAATGATACATTAAATGCAATGAATCTTGGTCTTTGATATTGTTCTTACCGACTACATTTTATTGTTTCGTTGTTCTTATCTCATACCTTCGTTCCCATCCGTTGAATATTCTGATTCTGCCGAAATATTCAATAGGCCTTTGGGTTATTAGATCTTTGTGCCCTTGTCAACCTACTTAAGGTTCGCACCATATTTACGGTCCTGAAATTTTTAAATTTTCTTTTAGGCTATAGCGGCCAGCACTCCTACAATCATAGAAGAAAAACTAACAAATATAACATATTGGGTAAGGGTGGGATTCACACACATTGAATTTGAGTGAACTGAAAAAGGCAATGATTAGTCATCATAGACTGATATGAACAACAAGCAGTTAAATCTTCATATAATTGAGGTTGTCGTGTGGATATGAAGGACATGTTACCTGAACGAAAGGAAGATGAGATAAGTCATACCAGATTTTCTATCAAGGTAATTTGTTGGTCGAAATTTCTCAATTTCTACGATTACTCAAGTTCGGAAACACCAACGAATTTCTCAAAGTGATCCAAATGGGAGCAGTTAAAACGAGTGCCCGGATATTTGCTGATATGAGATACCACTAATAGAGATCAGAAATTGTGTAGTCACCGCCACCAAAGGACATGAATAAATTTGTTGAATGTCCGGTTTATAAAAAGAAATACAAGGGTGTCAAGGGTTTGATCCACTTTCCCTTTCTTTGATCTCCATGATGAAAAAAAAAGTGTGTGAATTCGGTCAAATGAACTACGATTTACTCATATGGTGTCGCATCCGCTAAAAGGTCGAGATACTTGATGATGAAGTCCATGGAAGTCTGCTCCCGTTCCTAACAGGTTTTTTTTGTCACTAAAACAAGCCAGACAGACGGCTTTTGATATTCAATTTCTCCTTGCACCAACGGGAGAGACACAACTTTAGTCTAGGTACTAGTCACTATGACTGAGAATAAGAGATGCGGTTCAATATTGTGACTTTAAACTAGAAATGAAACCATATTAATAAAATGATGGTTTTAATAAAAGGATGACCTTATCAAGGTCCGAGCACCAAGAGTAGAGGATGGTATAAATTAACTCATTCAAGTAGTTTAGTCATTTAGTCAGATGGGCATTCAAAGCAAGACATTGAATCACCATACGGAAGCAATTGTTTACTCTGGTCCACCACTCTAGCGGGAATTAGGTTTTATGTCTAACATTGGATAGCGTTGTCAAGAAGGCTTCTTGTTTAATTCAAGTCAGTCAATTCAGTTTCGTAGGGCAGCTCTTCTTTCCATCACTTTGGTGTAAGGTTTGGTTATTGATCTGGCTCTGTTATCCACCTTCCACATACTTTCAGTGTTTATATATAGGGTGTACCACAGCTAACCCACCATACTAACAACACATCGCAAGCGATCCCTGTCGCCAATTATAACCAACAATTACTTTGCGAGTCAACTATGACAGACGTAGAAAAGAATATCCGAATTCTTTCCTCAACGTTAGTCCAAAATGATTGAGTTTAGGTATTATGTCTGAAATGGACCATGGTATATCCATGGAAATAACTGGCTTGTTTTCCAATACGTCGTACCTCGAGATTTAGATTTGAAAGTTTTGGTTTGCTAGGTAAAGAAAAGGAAAGCCTTACACAGACTGACATGGGGGTTGTTCGCGTTATAGACTTGGTCCTCCGATGTGCGATAATAAATGCTCCGAGTTTTTTTTTATAACTTTTTACTAGAATAGATTCTCGAGTTAGGGTCCAGACTAGGGAGAAACATAAGACATAAGGAGAGCATAATTATTTGGGTTTCACTAAAATTAAGGTTCATCACATGTATCATCATTACAAGAACTTTGCTTGTTTGGGAGTGCGTCCACGACTTTTCTGGTCATTCATTAGGGAGAAAAGGTCTAATCATTCGTCTCGTGAGGGTTAAGTTTACAATTCTGAATTAGGGTTAATGTTCGAGATTTACCAGGTCATTATGCCCGCGCAACCGAATTTGAGCTTGTACTATGAGGTCGTATTATACATATTTTTCACCATGGCTTCCAATTAGTACTTAGGCTAATAGGGTTGAAATCAAATGAGGGTGAATCTGGGGCGAGGTTTCCGTATCAGCCAGGCGTTGCTGTTGATAATTAAGGATTTTCCTAGGAGAGGAGTATAACCAGCTAGCAAGAAAGATTCACGGGGTCATGTTGGGATCAATAATGAAAGCTACATTAATAATGTAAATGTTGATCAATGCAAGGTCTAAGAAGGAAGTTTTTCCCGGAACAATTTCTCATGGATTGATGATCAGCCACGCAAGGGGGTAAAATAATCTTTTAAGTCATCGCGCTCAGCTGAGGGGTTTGCTGGTTTCAATTACCGTTTTCCAATGTCCTTGGGTCCATGTATTTATCTTGTGAGTGAGTTCGGTTAGATAGTTCGTTATGACGATGCATAAATCAAGTTAGAATGAAGCTAAACCATCGACCAAAATAATATAGTCAAAGAGATTCCTAGATAGAGTGAAAGGGACTCAGTGTAAGTTTACAAGGTATTCTTCAATTTCCATGCACAATACAAAGCTGAAGGTCCGGCCATGAGGTTATAGAGAAGTTTTGAGTCAAGATGGTTTTCGTAACTAAATTTGGATGAAGGTCTTAAGTTCAGTGAAATGCTTGAAGGAGTAAAGCTAGATAATAAAATTCATCAATAATAAACCAGTGTGTCCTTCAATTGGATAGTCGTGCATATCAGCCGTTGAACATATTAAATGATACTAGCTAGTTGTTGAACAGGTTACGAGACTTTCACCGAAAATGAAAACTTAGGTTTGTAAATTAAAGATTTTGACCATTAATCCACAAGCTAGGACTCACTAGGATTCACATGCACCTCAAATTACTATTCCGTGTGCACCCGTAAAAATAATTTGGTTTGCATGCTCACCCTAATTCTTCCTACCCTGCGTCAAATTGTCCGTTAAATTGGATTGTCAAGTATAGAGTGTTACCAAAATTGATAGGATCGTCAAAAGTTTGGTCATCGATCATACACCAATCAATTATGAGTTACATCAGATAGAGTAGTTGGGAACGGTTTAATCTGAGTCAAAATAGAGTTTGAGTATATGGCTCAAGGAACTAATTACCTCTCCATGAAAAACAATTTTTGTGAAAGCGCCTTCAAGGGTCAGCCTCAACATGTTGTGTCTCGTCAACCCATAGGTTTAGGCTCGTTGTGGAGTAAAGCTACTAAGATTGGGGTACTGTCATTGGTAGGAGGAGTATGGATTCACTCTTAATCAAACCAATTGCCGAAGAGATCGTGCTTGTCTTGGGGTTGCCCCAACAAGGATCTTAGAAGGCTCATCATGCCTGATGATGCCATTAATAGAGTTATACTGTTATCTTCCTTGACTCCAGTGGTGTGAAAGGGGTATAGATGTTGATGTGACAACGAGATTGACGTGCTCATCGCCCGAGGAAAGTGGGGTGGATGATGTCGACTAGCCTACTGTGTGTTGAAATGTCCAGATGCTATGTATGTATCTATCAATACAAGTGACTGTGTATATCATGCGTGAGTGTCTATGCATGTCATGTACGAATGCCTTTGCAAATGCAAAACTAATACTATGTGGATACTACATATATACGTATGCAATACATGCATGAATAAAATGCGTGTCTGGGTTGACATGTTTGAAAACTGTTGTTGAGCTTTGAAAATGGTTATAGACTTGTTTTGAAAACAAACCTAGTTCACTATAACCAATGGCTCTGATAACAATCTGTCACACCCCCAATTTCAACTAACGAAGTTTTACCGTGAGGCGTGTGACATACCAGGATCTAGCCACTTGCCATACTGAACAATCATTTAAAAATAAAATATATCATTTATAATTTCTCATTAAATGAGAAAATAAAATTACAGTATAAAATGCGATTGCGGAAGCGTAAAAGTGAACATTTTAAAAACAAAATATTATGTGCTCAAACATGTACAACACATCCAAGTGAAACCATAAAAGGCATGTATCCATGCTATAATGCGACTCCAACAAATGCAAGCAAGTGCTCCTTAGCATACCTAGCAACCTGGGCAAAAATAAATACTTAAGGATCAACACGAGGTTGATGAGTTCATGAGTTATAGTAAAAAGTTTTGTATATAGTATATGTAGTATACGTATCATAAGTAGTGTATGTATAAGTAGATTTAGCACTTTTCAAATATACCAGGGTAGCGAACCCATTTACAAGCTAATAAACGTTTGAACCGAAGCTGACTATCTATATGCCTTCTTACCAGCTCTATCACAAAACACTGGCGATGTATATTAGGACAATTTACACTCGTCCGACCTCCAGTCGAGTTATAGCAGGTGGGGTTTGTCAAACCCAGTAGTACTACTTAAATTTCCCCGTGATCCCATCCTAACGGTTCAAGGTATGTAAGGACTTTAAGTGATATGAGGGCATCTAGTATACACTTGTGATATATAAGAAACTACATAAATCCAAAGTAATTCGTTGCGTTTTCATCCAGAAAACCAGTAAGTATGTCCATGTTTTCAATCCAGAAAACGAGTATAGGCAAATGTTTTATGTTTTCAATCCAGAAAACAAGTATGGAAAATGTTTTGTTGTTTTCAATCCAGAAAAAAAGTATACGAAAATAGCTTTGTTGTTCTCAATCCAGAAAACAAGTATACGAAAACAGCTTTGTTGTTCTCAATCCAGAAAACAACTAGGAAAAAGCATGAACTCACCTGGTAATGCGTGTAATGGACTTTTCCCAAACCAAATGTATGCACTTGACTCGTTAACTGTTACCTAGTACAGTGTTTAAGCTATGAGAGTGTGTCCAATAAAACATGACTCTAAACTCACATATGGACCCACACACAAACACAAAATTCACCCAACGACTCGTTGGTGATAACAAGTAATGTCAAATGTAACAAAAAGTCCTAACATGTATCCACACATTATATCATAGCAAAGCAACCAAATATTCATCTTACATCTTAGCTTATTATCATTCAGTTCACGAGACAGATTTTAGTATTGTCACACCCCGACTGGCACAATGCGGAAGCGTAAAACGTGAATGTAATAGACACCTCTGGTATCAACACATTGTTTATAAAGAAACATTACAAACTAATTTAAAATATATTACATTTCTTTGTTCTATCATTGTTTTACAGTCTAGGTGGTACAAACAAAACTAGTTCGTTAACTAAACGTTCTTACTACTAACACCCTTGCCTCTATTCACATAGCATCAACCGCACACCTTGGGCAAATAACAGATCACCAAATCATTCCAATTTAGGTACACCTGAAAAGCAGTTTAAAACGGGTCAACTATTAGAGTTAGTGAGTTTCACGAGTTTCAAGAAAACAGTAATGAGTATTCACAAGTCAACACTTGTAATCATGAAATAAGTACGTATGTATGTAAATGATGTAATTATGCTAAGCTACAGTGAAGCCTTGACTGTATGTGCTGCGTGCATCCATTTCCCACGCTCCATCAACCACTGTGGCCCCTTCCACCCACAACATGCCCCGGTAGCTATGTTTAACACTACATAGCCTGTTTGTATAAATATGGTCATGTGCAAACGGCGCTATGTGACACAGCAACCAGGCCGATTCCGTTTGGGTTTGTCAAACCAATAGTACTATTCACAAGCCACCGGCTCGAAGTTAATCACTGTGATCGTGGGGACTTTCGTGTGTTAGCACTTAGATAATTCACATCAATACATGTTTCAGATATGTATATGTAATCAAACATGTTTTTCACCCCAAAAGTTCGTAAAACAGTTTAAAAGTGGGGTCATGAAACTCACAGTTTAGTAGATAATCACCTATAATCAATATTATAATAATATTAATATTTTAATATTATTATAATCTCAATACTAATCTGGGATGTACAACTAATCTGGGTGTAGCTGTAACGCCCAGAAAGTGGCAATAGGCTAGGTTGTGATGGTGTTCAATGTCTAATACTTAAAACCGAACTTGGCTCAGATTCTCGTTTTTCCAGCTGGGCCAAGTTGTTCGTTTACACGTTCAGAAAAAAGTTTTGGGAAAATAAGTTTGGGTAAATGTATTGGTTAACAAAATGATTAAGTTATAAAGAAAGATCACATACTGGGGTCCCGGATTAGCCACGGGGCCCGTTTCCGTTTATTCAGTTTGATTTAAGAAGAAACACGCACAATCCATCCGGATTATCCAGGTTTTCATAAAAAAGTTTGTTTTTACTTAATTAGTCCAAAAATATGATTTTTGATCACTCTTGGTGTTTTGATATTCCCGCAGATTCGCTAGTCATAAACTTGCCGGTTTTTATAAAAACTGAATTTGTTTAATATTCAAATTAGCATAATTAATTAACCGTTAATCATTAAATTATGAAAATTTAAGAAATTATCAATTAAAATATGTATATTTTTATAAAAATATTTCTGGAATTTATTTACTGATTTATTAATTTATAAAAATTCATTTTATCAGCTATATTTCGCCTGAAAATCGTCCGTTTACCCTAAAAAATTTCCAAAAATTCCACAAAAATTCCAGAATGCTCAAATCATGTCCCAAATCAACCTGTATCAATTCCAGAATGTAAAAAGCTCGTGCGATATTCTTTTCGGCCCAATTTCGGCTATAAAAATTCACACGAACGCATATAAACAAAACACATTTAAACTTCTCCAAATGATCCCAAAATTCATATGTGATCAAAATACATCAAATCTGAGTTCCCAGAAAATTTTCATAATTTTTGAAGTACTTTAGATATTTTTCCCAAATAAACGTCCCAATTCGGTAATAAATTCGCCAAATATTCTCGAATGGTCGAACAATTACCAAATTTGAAAAGGGACTCATTGACATGGTCCCTAATGTCCCTGAAAAATTTCAAGTCCTAACAATATGCACATCACAACCTTAACCTAAATGGCCCGTAAGCGAGTGTTTCGGCATTACCTTAGCGGGTTTGGCTCGTTTCCGACTTTTTAATCAAGTTTTCAGGTTCTTGTGCTTCTAAGAAAACGAACTTTTGAACGTAAAAACGCCGTTTCAACCCTTTAATCCGTGTTTATGACCAAAAAAACTATCAAAACAGGTTCCTTACCATGTGTATGATCAAAACATGTTTATGGACCATTTTTAGGATTTTTACACGGTTAGGAATGATTTTTAGTAACCAAGACATGTTTTATGGTATTAATCAAGGTTAAACAAGTACAAAAGCTACTTATTTAAGCTCCTTACCTTAGGGTTTGAAGGTTTTCTGGAAAATCAGCTTGCAGCTGCTTGGACCTCAACTTTTATAAACCAAAATGAATAAACAAGCTTCCAAAACAAGTTTTATAAAAAAGAATGGGGGTGGGGGTGGGCTGGCCAATCGGAACATCATGGGCCTCCCCCTTGGGCTGTTTTTGCCCAATAATCTGGTTTCTCAAGCCAAATAACGAAAAGCCCAGTCCAAATTTAGTTTGGGTTCGGTTTTTGGCGCGAAAAACTTATCGGGTGCGTTAAACAGCGCGAAAACGAGTGTTTTTCGTCTAGTTTTGTGTAAAATTATAAAAACATACTATATGTTTGTAAAACTCAAAAATATTTTCACGTATCGCTTAAAACATTTCAAATAAGTGCTTGGTAAGTCTTTTTCGGCTTAACAGATGATACAATGCTTGGTTTGTAACTATCTTTTGCGTTTAAATCTATAGCGGGTAGTTAAACGAGCATATTTTCTTTTAACTTGTTGCTATCAAACTAAGGCCATATTTCTAATGTTTTAGCTTGTATTAAACGTATATCACTTATAGATGGCCCCCCGAGATAACTGGGTCATAACACGACCCGTTCGGTTAATCGTTCGTTTGTTACGCAAAAGGCGTTTATTTGCTTAATCGGTAAATACGTACTGAGGTGTACCTTGTTTTGGCACAAATGTCACAAGTATGTACAAACTAATTTTATTCACTATGAAAAACTCAAAGATAAATTCTACAAAATTTATCACCGTAGAATATATGGATTAGGTTTCTCAATAAATTTTTATTATATTTTTACAATGTTTAAAAAGCTCACAATAATTCAGTAATTGCAAATACGTACAAACAGTTTAGCAGATTGCGCCAACAAAAAGTATTTTCACATTTCTCTAAACTCGTTTATCCAAATAATGCAAGGCCAATTGAGTTGTCTGATAAACTCATAATAATAAGTTTCAGAAGTGAAACCAACCTGTTTGGCTTTGTCATTACGGAGTAATGGTGTCGAAAAGACAAACCAGAATATAACTCCTCGAATCAGCTTTGACCTATGTTTTTATAAAATAATAAAAACCATTCAAATCTCGTCCAAAAATTACAAATCATAACTTTCTGGAAACTAGACTCAAAGTATAACTTCATGGAATAAGAATCGATCAAAAAGGATTAATTATCGTTGATTTACCGATCAAACAATAAATGAGTACGAATCTGGTAGCAAACTGTTATCATCAAAACTCAAACCCTAACATGTTTATGACATCTCTAGGGTTTCAATTCACCAATTAACATTATAATCATAAATATTAGAGAGTTTTATCATCTAGGGTTTCACAATAGCTCATCAAAAACATAAAATCAATGCATAAACTTACCAACTAGTGTTAGGAATGATAAGACTCACTCAAACACATCACCAATTGCAAGAAACAAGGTTGAATTGAAGGTGAATTAGGGTTAGAGTTGTTGAAACCGTGAGGGAGAGGGAGAGTGCAAATACATCGACATGTTTAGGGGGATTAGGATTTTTATTTTAATATTGTTAAAATCCTATTTTAAAAGAATGGTCCCTATTGAAACAAGTTTGGTTTTAAACGAACTTTTTAACAATGAACCGGGTTATAACAAACCAATGTGACTAAAATACTAACCCAAGTTAGTAAAAATAAAGTATCGTCGCTATTTTTCTAAAACTATTTTATAAAAGCCGAAAACATACAAAGCACACGCTATCGATCGCAATTTCATGAAATGAGCTATAAGCTAAACACATAGTCATTTAGAATGAAATTTCACCCGGATACTATTATAAACATATGCTTGAGGTATTATTTTTATATAATAATAATAATAGCATGTTAAGCGAGCATAATGTACTAAATCGTGTAACACATAAAATCATCTAGTACATAAAAATTATATCCAAATTATTTAAACATATATCAGTCGACATTAATCACCAACGGGTACCGATAGACTCATGTGTGTGACTCTTTATTGACTCATGTAAATGTTATGCATGACGTGTAAAATAACGGAGTTTGGGTTAACGGTGTTTACATGAAAGTGCGGGTGTCACACCTACTTCTATTGGCAAGTAGCATGGCTTGTGCTGGATTTTTAGTCGGCCTCAATATCTTAGGAATAGAGGCACTAAATAAGACACTCACCTTCCAAGTGTCATTTTCGAAGCCACAATATATACGCCGAAAGGATGGCTTGGATTTAGAGTTTGAAGGAACGGATGCTGATCAATCGGGCTGGGAAACGAGTCCCACTCTAGAAAATGGTACATCAAGTGGCGGCTGGGGAAGCTACTAAATCTGACCAAGCTCAACAGACGGAAGCTTCGGACGCATATTAAAGAGTTGTGATTTATATTTTGTATACACCTAGAATCAAGCAATAAACCAAGGGGGGATTCTTGAGCTATATTATGTAAACCGAAATCCATTGATTTCGGTGGGCTTTAGTTTGTTTTAGGCCTAGTTGGTAGTCTATATATACGATGTATGTTTTCTACTGTAGGGTTGTTCATCTAAAGTTTGTTGATCACCCGTGTAAGTTTGTTAAGGGCTTAAGCACCTGGCATATCAATATACGTGTGTTTTGAAGCTTGTTCATCGTGTTTTATTGTCATTGTGTTAGTGTTAAAGAATCGCCTTGTTGATTAGTTTCCGCCTAATCATCGAGTTATTTGATATCACATTGAAAGATCCTTTCTCAGGACTTACAAATAGGCTTAGATTGTGATGGTGTTCAATGTTTAATACTTAAAACCGAACTTGGCTCAGATTCCCCTTTTCACCAGCTAGGCCAAGTTGTTCGTATACATGTTTAGAGAAAATTTATGGTGATGTAAGCTTGGGTAAACGTGTTAGTTGATAAAATGATTAAGTTATAAAGAAAGATCACAGTTTAGGGGTCTGGATTCGCTACGAGGCTCGTTTCCATTTATTCAGTTTGGTTTGGAGAAATACACGCACAATTCATCCAAATTGTCCGGATTTTTTAGAAAAAGTTTATTTGTACTTAATTAATCCAAAAAATATGGTTTTTGCATCGAAACAGGGTGCGTACATTCCATCTGTGAGATTTGAACAGGGCAAAAGGATACAAGTCGTGGTTTGGTTATAGGCTTAGGGTTCGTCATATTAATTCGTAGATTTAGCTAGACTACAGAGGATCATCGTATTTGTTTCAACAGATTATCGTATACTTATTTGAGAACTGATTCCACGCTCTATAAATAACGTGATTTCATATCTAGTCTCAAAACCTGTGAACTCACCAACCATTGTGTTTATTTTTTTTTAAAACGTATGTTTTTCAGGGAATTAACAAGCACTTAAGGAATCATGAAGACGGGACCTCATGGCGTAATTAGGATACCTTTTGGAGGGATTTCGCTCGTATAACCCTATTAATATTTGGGGCCATGTACGAGATACCCCAATTTTGTTTTAAACTAATTTATTTAAAAACATGTTAAGGTTTGTAAACGCTTTTAAAACCATTGGTATCCTAATGCTACTATGTTAGCGATAATCATATGCTAATGGTATACATATTCATTAGCATAGCTACATATTCATTCATATAACCATCATATAATAATAACATTCAATGCATAATCATACACGTATCTTATACTTATCACTTAGGATAAATATTTTATCTATCGCATTGGAGTATGCCACACAGCCTCGAAAAACGTCACAGAGAAAGGGGCTAGAACTCACATGGATGTTGTTCCTCTCGGAGTTAATTATAACACTTCTCCATAGTTGCCCACGTCTATCTGTTTAATAATTTATAGTATTAATTTGGAAGAGACGGAGGTTTGTGTGAGGCCCCGAACCCCGGGAACCCCATAGTTGGCATTCATACAAAACACTTAAGAAAATAATTAAACTTGAAATGCTCGTAAAATTTAATAGACTTACAAACCGTTTCTTCCATTAAAACAAACGTATCAGAGTATAAATTTTTGCGGAAAACATGAAAAATGAAATAAGTTCCCGAAACTCGGAAATTTTGCCCAAGAACAAAAAAAAAAGTATAACTTTTATAAGTTTCCTTGAAATAAAATACTCATAAACAATTCTTCCTTCCAGTATCCCCTTCATCGTCCGAGTAGCTCCGTGCACGTCCAAGCAATAAGGCATCCTCTTTCAAATCCTGAAACTTACACTAACATGCACACAAAGTCAGCTTGAGCTGAGTGAGTTCAAGTTTTAAGTAAAAGATATCAATAGTAAAAATCATGATAGTCATACCAAAGGTTTTCTAAAAGTAAAAGGGTACATCCATCTAATCATCATTATCGAACTTAAACATCCTCATACATACATATACAAAATGTATATGTAAACATCCATTCAATAACATCCCTATATACATAACAGTATATATATATATCATCCACGTATAACATCAAGGTCGAGCAAACGTACAAACCAAACACGTAACATCAGTGCATGCAAACACAAAGTAGGCATACACAACATCAGTAGTCGAAACGACTACAACATCGCCAAATAGAGGCCAAGAAATAATGTATATACACATATATATATTTAACATCCCAAGGCTTACCATATACTAGCACGCCTATAAAAAATCATTTTAAAAACATTTCATCAAGTAAGAAAACATTTAGGTGCGCATGCTAGCCCAAAAGTAAAATGAGTAAAAAGGGCATCATGAACTCACCTGAGATTGATCGAATACTTGCAACTAGCTAGGAAGTTCCTAAGGGCACAATCACAAGCAAGGGTCTGTAAATTATACATAACACGTTACTAAACTAGACTGAAGGAACACTCTAGCCTGATGGGCCGCACAAGCCCAACACTTTGGCCCAAGGCCCAACAACTTGGCCCACGGCCCAATACCTGGCCCAAGGCCCAACAACTTGGCCCAAGGCCCAATACCTGGCCCAAGGCCCAACAACTTGGCCTAATACCTAGCCCAAGGCCCAATAACTTGGCCCAAGGCCCAATACCTGGCCCAAGGCCCAACAACTTTGCCCAAGGCCCAATACTTGGCCCAAGGCCCAACAACTTGGCCCAAGGCCCAATACTTGGCCCAAGGCCCAACATTTGGCCCAATGCCCAATACTTGGCCCAAGGCCCAAAGTTAGTCAAATCGGGTCGAATGCGCGTGAAATAATCCTTAAAACCATTTGTTAACCAAATCATCCCCGAATGGACCAAGTTCCGTCTTAAATCTTTTCATTCATCATAATTATGTCACCCGAGTTGATAGGGTTGACGGTTCCTTTTTACAACACTTACTTTAACATTTAACGAAAATTCGCGCACTGCCGACTCGATTGACGAAGCACTAACCCCGACAGCCCCGAGCACCAAAAAAATAATTTTTCCACAGCCCTTAAACCTCCCTAGGGCTGCACAAACTGAATCGGTCGGTCACCCGATCAACTAACGCATCAAACTCAACAATTGCCAATCCTACACCCGATAAACCCTAGTTTTCGAACTAAAATCGATTGACCGACCTAAACACCTCTATTGGCCATGAAATTTTAGTATGTTGTAAGTGACATACCTAAGAATATGACGGAGTACGAACATCAATTATAACAGCCCCGAAAGATGCGAGAAAGGGCAGCCACCGGTTAAGCCTAAAACGAACTTATCGATCAATAACGAGTAAAACGTGTAGATTTTAGCATGCGAAGATACATTTTATTACATAGGAAAACCATGGAATTAAATTATTAACTTCTTACCAGTATTGCATAAATATCTTAAGTTTATAAAAATATTTTTATTATATTTTTCTATTGGACACAAAAATCATAAAAATTCTTCCAACACAGAAAGGTATGTGCAGCTATTTCAGCTGCGCAACAAAACGGTTTTATTTTTATAAAATTCATTACCCAGCCAAATTAAACGATTCCAATTGGGTTTGGTTCTTAACTCAAAATACTAACTTCTGGAAGACAGACCAGAATCCGTCATCCAGCATCAGGTTTGACACTCGATTTTATAAATTCATAAAAACCATTCAAATCTCGTCCAAAAATTACGTATTATCCCTTTCTGGAAACTAGACTCGAAGTAGAACATCTTGGAATCAAGAATCGATCAAAATCAATGGATTATCATCACGTTACAGACCCTACAATAAACGTATACGAATCTGTCAGCAAACTGTTATCATCAAAACTCAACCTTAACGACCAACAAGCGCGTTAATATGATCAATTAAGGTGTAAAAGACATGGGGAATCATAAAACCGACCTTGAATTGAAGTTTTCATAGCTTAGAATTGGCTGCAAAAAGGAAAATCGGTGGTTTTGGGGCTGCTCCTACCTGCCGATCGCAGAAAGAGATGGGGGCTAGGGTTAGGTTGTGTTATAACATAATATTTTACACTCTAGCCCTTCCAGATTGAAGTGTAAGGCAAAATGGAAGGAAAAGTTAGGTTCTTTAACGTACCGGGATAACGTAAAGGCTTCCGAGAAACGTCGGTTAAGTCCCGAGAGTTATACATACTCTACAAGCTTTAATTCTTGAAACCGAAATTAACGGGTGTTACAGTTTGAAAGTGGTGCCATACTCTTTTAGTACACGACTCAGCTTTCGACTACCGGTGCCCAACCATTTTAAATTATTATACCCTTGGCTTCTAACTCCTTATTCAGGATAGCAGTACAAACCATTTATTATTTTTGCATGACCACTTTTTAATGGCATCTCTATCTTATCATATAAAGAATACAAAATGCACGTACGCTATGCATGAGGTGTAATTTTAGAATTCCATTGATTTATGATCTAGTAATTGCATTACATGGAATGAATTCTTTGAGAATTCGCAACAGCAAAAACCTTTGTGTCCAACATTTAAAAACTTAAATTATGCGATTCATTCTTCGTTGGCATATAAATCACTCCACTCAATCCCAATGACCCTTTCCTTCAAAGGTCTTCATCATAAGTCATTTAAAGGACTTAACCTCAACTGAATTTCTAACAACATGGGTAGAATGTGACACTCCGTAAAACATGTCATATTTTATACATTCCTTAAACATGATTTTGTGAAATGATTAAAATTTGTTAAGTTTAATCACAACGACACTAGCATAAGCCTGCATATGCATGCTACATGGCAAATAAAAAAATATTTGAGTTAAATTACTCAAACTTTCGGATTTATCCGACGGATACGGACGTTCGAGATAATTTTAAACAATCTGAACATATATTTAAATGAACCAAGAGGGTTCAATCCTATATTATAAGATTATATTTTACTATACATACCGAATTACGAGCTTTTATTATTTATTTTAAAATCCTATGTCGCGTAGCAGCCAAACATATGAGCACACAAAGTTATGTGCTAAATGCAAATAGGCTCGTTTAGCATTTTAATATAACTAAACATCTAAAAAAAATACAAAATCCACTGCCCACCTCTTGAAAGAGATGCCAATAATGTGTGTATGTGTATATATATATATTTAATATATATATATATATATATTAAATGAGAACCCCTTTGAGTTTTAAGAACTCAGTGTAACGATTTTTTTTTCACATGCGTAATATATGTAGCTTACATACACGTAAAAAAATTACAGAAGTAACGGACGTAAAAGTTAGTATAACCACTTACATCTTTATTCTCTCTCCTAATTTGACTTTTTTGCCAGATTTAATCTCAACCACATATTCCAATCCATTTAATTAAATGTGTGGCCTAGAGTGGTGTTCTTAAGTTTTCTTAAAACTAACCATGGTTCTCAAAAGATTCCTCCCATATTAATTTACATGCATGTAAAATGCATGTGTACTTTTGTAGTGCACGGTTTAAAAAAATCAATCAATGGAGGAAGACAACCAAATTTAACACACACATCTAATCCTATGATGGATCAAAGATATTTTATCTACCTAGCTAAATTATCATAACTTTGATGTTTTACCAACCCAATCTTAACCATATTATTTTCCTCTCTCCCAAATCTTCGCCTAATCATTTCTTTATGTTCCCTTTTTAAATCTATATAAGTGCACTCAACCACCAACTATCTGTCATGTAAATAATGTAATTACGCTAAGCTACAGTGAAGCCTTGATTGTTCGTGCTGCGTGCCTCCATTTCCCACACACAATCAACCACTATGCCCCCCCTTCCGCCCACAACATGCCCCGAGTAGCTATGTCTAACAGTACATAGCCTGTTTGTATAATTATGGTCACGTGTAAATGGTGATACGTGTGATACGAAAACCAGGCCAATTCCGTTTGGATTTGTCAAACCAATAGTACTATTCACAAGCCACCAGCTCGAAGTTAATCACTGTGTTAGTAAGGACTTTCATGTGTTAGCAATTAGATAATTCACATCATTACACGTTTCAAATATGTATATGTAATCAAACATGTTTTTCACCCCAAAAGTTTGTGAAACATTTTAAAGAGAGGGGTCATGAACGTCACTGTTTAGTGGATATTTAGTACAGCGTCATCTCGTTGTCCGTTTGACTCGTTATTACTAGTCCCTAAAATCAATATTATAATAATATTAATATTTTAATATTATTATAATCGCTATACAAAACTGGGCTGTACATCTGGTCTGGGTATAGCTGCTACACCCAGAAAGTGTCAATAGGCTTAGATTGTGATGTTGTTTAATTTCTAATACTTAAAACCGAACTTGGCTCAGTTCCCCCGTTTTACCAGCTTGGCGAAGTTGATCTTTTACGCGTTTAGGGAACATGTATGGGGATGTAAACTTGGGTGAACGTGTTGGTTGATAAAATGATTAAGTTATAAAGAAAGATCATAAATTAGGGGTTTGGATTCTCTACAGGGCTCATTTACGTTTATTCAGTATGGTTTGGAGAAATACCCTCATAATTCACTCAAATTGTCCGGATTTCTCACAAAAAGTTCGGTTTTATTTAATTAACCCGAAATTATGGTTTTTGATCACTCTTGATGTTCTGATATTCTAACATGTTCGTTAATCACAAACTTGTGTGTGTGTGTGGGCATGATTAATAGATAATGTTGGACTCGATATGCCCAAGACACATATTATTATTGATGTGGCTAGTACGTCATGATCCAAGTCGGGTCATACCAATAACAAGCTAGACAAACACCAATTATATTTGTTTATATATGATGTGATCATAAGTAAATAAATATTAACACTTGAGTTATTTAGAAAGGAGTTTCTAAATACAATGTACTTGTGAAATAAGTAAATCATATGGATGAATTTATATTTTGAGAGATAGCATTCCATAATGTTATTTATGATGGTTAAATAACAATATGTGAACATGGTTACCAAGCATGTCTCCTATAATGTTTTATAATATAAATGGAAAGGTTATAAACAAAATAATAATAATAATAATAATAATAATAATAATAATAACAATATATAAAATTTGTTAAGTTTAATCACAACGACACTAGCATAAGCCTGCATATGCATGCTACATGGCAAATAAAAAAATATTTGAATTAAATTACTCGAACTTTCGGATTTATCTGACGGATACAAACGTTGAAGATAATTTTAAATGATCCGAACATATATTTAAATGAACCATGAGGGTTCAATCCTATATTATAAGATTATATTTTACTATACAGACCGAATTACGAGCTTTTATTATTTATTTTAAAATCCTATGTCGCGTATCAGCCACCGGTATATAAACAGATGAGCACACAAAGTTATGTGCTAAATGCAAATAGGCTCGTTTAACATTTTAATATAACTAAACATCTAAAAAAAATACAAAATCCACTGCCCACCTCTTGAAAGAGATGCCAATAATGTGTGTATGTATATATATATAGGGCAGATTTTAAATGAGAACCCCTTTGAGTTTTAAGAACTCAGTGTAACGATTTTTTTTGCACATGCGTAATATATGTAGCTTACATACACGTAAAAAAATTACAGAAGTAACGGACGTAAAAGTTAGTATAATCACTTACATCTTTATTCTCTCTCCTACTTTGACTTTTTTGCCAGATTTAATCTCAACCACATATTCCAATCCATTTAATTAAATGTGTGGCCTAGAGTAGTGTTCTTAAGTTTTCTTAAAACTAACCATGGTTCTCAAAAGATTCCTCCTATATTAATTTACATGCATGTAAAATGCATGTGTACTTTTGTAGTGCATGGTTTAAAAAAAAATCAATCAAAGAAAGAAGACAACCAAATTTAACACACACATCTAATCCTATGATGGATCAAAGATATTTTATCTACCTAGCTAAATTATCATAACTTTGATGTTTTACCAACCCAATCTTAACCATATTATTTTTCTTTCTCCCAAATCTTCGCCAAATCATTTCTTTATGTTCCCTTTTTAAATCTATATAAGTGCACTCAACCACCAACTATCTGTCATGTAAATGATGTAATTACGCTAAGCTACAGTGAAGCCTTGATTGTTCGTGCTGCGTGCCTCCATTTCCCACACACAATCAACCACTATGCCCCCCCTTCCGCCCACAACATGCCCCGAGTAGCTATGTCTAACAGTACATAGCCTGTTTGTATAATTATGGTCACGTGTAAATGGTGATACGTGTGATACGAAAACCAGGCCAATTCCGTTTGGATTTGTCAAACCAATAGTACTATTCACAAGCCACCAGCTCGAAGTTAATCACTGTGTTAGTAAGGACTTTCATGTGTTAGCAATTAGATAATTCACATCATTACACGTTTCAAATATGTATATGTAATCAAACATGTTTTTCACCCCAAAAGTTTGTGAAACATTTTAAAGAGAGGGGTCATGAACGTCACTGTTTAGTGGATATTTAGTACAGCGTCATCTCGTAGTCCGTTTGACTCGTTATTACTAGTCCCTAAAATCAATATTATAATAATATTAATATTTTAATATTATTATAATCGCTATACAAAACTGGGCTGTACATCTGGTCTGGGTATAGCTGCTACACCCAGAAAGTGTCAATAGGCTTAGATTGTGATGTTGTTTAATTTCTAATACTTAAAACCGAACTTGGCTCAGTTCCCCCGTTTTACCAGCTTGGCGAAGTTGATCTTTTACGCGTTTAGGGAACATGTATGGGGATGTAAACTTGGGTGAACGTGTTGGTTGATAAAATGATTAATTTATAAAGAAAGATCATAAATTAGGGGTTTGGATTCTCTACAGGGCTCATTTACGTTTATTCAGTATGGTTTGGAGAAATACCCTCATAATTCACTCAAATTGTCCGGATTTCTCACAAAAAGTTCGGTTTTATTTAATTAACCCGAAATTATGGTTTTTGATCACTCTTGATGTTCTGATATTCTAACATGTTCGTTAATCACAAACTTGTGTGTGTGTGTGTGGGCATGATTAATAGATAATGTTGGACTCGATATGCCCAAGACACATATTATTATTGATGTGGCTAGTACGTCATGATCCAAGTCGGGTCATACCAATAACAAGCTAGACAAACACCAATTATATTTGTTTATATATGATGTGATCATAAGTAAATAAATATTAACACTTGAGTTATTTAGAAAGGAGTTTCTAAATACAATGTACTTGTGAAATAAGTAAATCATATGGATGATTTATATTTTGAGAGATAGCATTCCATAATGTTATTTATGATGGTTAAATAACAATATGTGAACATGGTTACCAAGCATGTCTCCTATAATGTTTTATAATATAAATGGAAAGGTTATAAACAAAATAATAATAATAATAATAATAATAATAATAATAATAATAATAATAATAACAATATATAAAATTTGTTAAGTTTAATCACAACGACACTAGCATAAGCCTGCATATGCATGCTACATGGCAAATAAAAAAATATTTGAATTAAATTACTCGAACTTTCGGATTTATCTGACGGATACAAACGTTGAAGATAATTTTAAATGATCCGAACATATATTTAAATGAACCATGAGGGTTCAATCCTATATTATAAGATTATATTTTACTATACAGACCGAATTACGAGCTTTTATTATTTATTTTAAAATCCTATGTCGCGTATCAGCCACCGGTATATAAACATATGAGCACACAAAGTTATGTGCTAAATGCAAATAGGCTCGTTTAACATTTTAATATAACTAAACATCTAAAAAAAATACAAAATCCACTGCCCACCTCTTGAAAGAGATGCCAATAATGTGTGTATGTATATATATATAGGGCAGATTTTAAATGAGAACCCCTTTGAGTTTTAAGAACTCAGTGTAACGATTTTTTTTGCACATGCATAATATATGTAGCTTACATACACGTAAAAAAATTACAGAAGTAACGGACGTAAAAGTTAGTATAATCACTTACATCTTTATTCTCTCTCCTACTTTGACTTTTTTGCCAGATTTAATCTCAACCACATATTCCAATCCATTTAATTAAATGTGTGGCCTAGAGTGGTGTTCTTAAGTTTTCTTAAAACTAACCATGGTTCTCAAAAGATTCCTCCCATATTAATTTACATGCATCTAAAATGCATGTGTACTTTTGTAGTGCATGGTTTAAAAAAAAAATCAATCAAAGAAAGAAGACAACCAAATTTAACACACACATCTAATCCTATGATGGATCAAAGATATTTTATCTACCTAGCTAAATTATCATAACTTTGATGTTTTACCAACCCAATCTTAACCATATTATTTTTCTTTCTCCCAAATCTTCGCCAAATCATTTCTTTATGTTCCCTTTTTAAATCTATATAAGTGCACTCAACCACCAACTATCTGTCATGTAAATGATGTAATTACGCTAAGCTACAGTGAAGCCTTGATTGTTCGTGCTGCGTGCCTCCATTTCCCACACACAATCAACCACTATGCCCCCCCTTCCGCCCACAACATGCCCCGAGTAGCTATGTCTAACAGTACATAGCCTGTTTGTATAATTATGGTCACGTGTAAATGGTGATACGTGTGATACGAAAACCAGGCCAATTCCGTTTGGATTTGTCAAACCAATAGTACTATTCACAAGCCTCCAGCTCGAAGTTAATCACTGTGTTAGTAAGGACTTTCATGTGTTTGCAATTAGATAATTCACATCATTACACGTTTCAAATATGTATATATAATCAAACATGTTTTTCACCCCAAAAGTTTGTGAAACATTTTAAAGAGAGGGGTCATGAACGTCACTGTTTAGTGGATATTTAGTACAGCGTCATCTCGTAGTCCGTTTGACTCGTTATTACTAGTCCCTAAAATCAATATTATAATAATATTAATATTTTAATATTATTATAATCGCTATACAAAACTGGGCTGTACATCTGGTCTGGGTATAGCTGCTACACCCAGAAAGTGTCAATAGGCTTAGATTGTGATGTTGTTTAATTTCTAATACTTAAAACCGAACTTGGCTCAGTTCCCCCGTTTTACCAGCTTGGCGAAGTTGATCTTTTACGCGTTTAGGGAACATGTATGGGGATGTAAACTTGGGTGAACGTGTTGGTTGATAAAATGATTAAGTTATAAAGAAAGATCATAAATTAGGGGTTTGGATTCTCTACAGGGCTCATTTACGTTTATTCAGTATGGTTTGAAGAAATACCCTCATAATTCACTCAAATTGTCCGGATTTCTCACAAAAAGTTCGGTTTTATTTAATTAACGCGAAATTATGGTTTTTGATCACTCTTGATGTTCTGATATTCTAACATGTTCGTTAATCACAAACTTGTGTGTGGGGGGGGGCATGATTAATAGATAATGTTGGACTCGATATGCCCAAGACACATATTATTATTGATGTGGCTAGTACGTCATGATCCAAGTCGGGTCATACCAATAACAAGCTAGACAAACACCAATTATATTTGTTTATATATGATGTGATCATAAGTAAATAAATATTAACACTTGAGTTATTTAGAAAGGAGTTTCTAAATACAATGTACTTGTGAAATAAGTAAATCATATGGATGATTTATATTTTGAGAGATAGCATTCCATAATGTTATTTAAGATGGTTAAATAACAAAATGTGAACATGGTTACCAAGCATGTCGCCTATAATGTTTTATAATATAAATGGAAAGGTTATAAACAAAATAATAATAATAATAATAATAATAATAATAATAATAACAATATATAAAATTTGTTAAGTTTAATCACAACGACACTAGCATAAGCCTGCATATGCATGCTACATGGCAAATAAAAAAATATTTGAATTAAATTACTCGAACTTTCGGATTTATCTGACGGATACAAACGTTGAAGATAATTTTAAATGATCCGAACATATATTTAAATGAACCATGAGGGTTCAATCCTATATTATAAGATTATATTTTACTATACAGACCGAATTACGAGCTTTTATTATTTATTTTAAAATCCTATGTCGCGTATCAGCCACCGGTATATAAACATATGAGCACACAAAGTTATGTGCTAAATGCAAATAGGCTCGTTTAACATTTTAATATAACTAAACATCTAAAAAAATAACAAAATCCACTGCCCACCTCTTGAAAGAGATGCCAATAATGTGTGTATGTATATATATATAGGGCAGATTTTAAATGAGAACCCCTTTGAGTTTTAAGAACTCAGTGTAACGATTTTTTTTGCACATGCGTAATATATGTAAGTTACATACACGTAAAAAAATTACAGAAGTAACGGACGTAAAAATTAGTGTAACCACTTACATCTTTATTCTCTCTCCTACTTTGACTTTTTTGCCAGATTTAATCTCAACTACATATTCCAATCCATTTAATTAAATGTGTGGCCTAGAGTGGTGTTCTTAAGTTTTCTTAAAACAAACCATGGTTCTCAAAAGATTTCTCATATATGTATATATAATATTAATTTACATGCATGTAAAATGCATGTGTACTTTTGTAGTGCATGGTTTAAAAAAAATCAATCAAAAGAGGAAGACAACCAAATTTAACACACACATCTGATCCTATGATGGATCAAAGATATTTTATCTACCTAGCTAAATTATCATAACTTAGATGTTTTACCAACCCAATCTTAACCATATTATTTTCCTTTCTCCCAAATCTTGGCCAAATCATTTCTTTATGTTCCCTTTTTAAATCTATATAAGTGCATTCAACCACCAACTATCTGTCATTGTTGAGTATGAAACATACTTATCATTATGTTACAAAACCATCATAAAAGCAGACAACCTTCACGTTTCAACAACTCAACAAACATACTACTCTCTGCTTCTTGTTTACAACGTCCTCTCCTCACACCTTGATCCAGCTTCACCACCCTACCATCTCCCATCAACCATCCATATAATCATTCCGCCAACCACTTACAATAGCTCCACCACCTTCACGTACTCCGTCTCCACCATATAACACACTGAAACATAGCCATAACGCACCGTAGCGATTTTCAATCTAAAGAACAACTAGGAACATGAAGTTAAGCGGGATCTAGCTCAAGTTTTTCTTGTTTCATCATCCTAAGCAAACCCGAATCTTAGAGCTTTGTGAGCAAATCTTTTCTAAAACTATCTTTACATGTTTATAAAGAGTGCTTATGCTAGCTTGAGAACACCCAACGATCAAAATAAAAGTTAATGTGAATAGTAATGCTAAAACGTATGTTGAAACTTAATAAATATGAGTGTTGGTTAAAGTTTTGAAAGGTTTATAAAATATGAGTTAAAAACATCTAAATGGTAATTATATGCAAGAATATTGTAAAAGATGATGTTTACATACTTGTTAAGAGGGTTTTCTTTCTTTATAGAAAGTAAAGATTGAATATGATCTTAAATTATGATTATAAAACTCCAAATATATCATATCATCTCATATTGTTAAAAAGTTGGATTTTTATACAAAACTTTATATCCAAGTTTGTTTATTTGAAAGATGGAATAATAAACTTATATATAAGTGTTAAGATTTGAGTATATAAAGATAAACGAGTACACGCGGTTTATAATAGATGGGTAAAAACATACCCTTAAAAGTCCAAATGCATTTTATAGAATTACATAAATAGAAATGAATTTTATAAGTGTTTTTGTTAAAAAAATGCATGTTGTATTTTTAAATAGAGAATACACATAATCTATCATTGAAGACAAAAATTATACATATTATTGACGACAAAGATAAGAAGAAACGAACTTAATGAAACATCGGTGGAATATAGAAAACGATACTTTTTCAAGGTGGTTATTTTTACATAAATGTGTATTTTGAAGATATATATATGTATGACGTAAAAATAATAATTTTGTACGAGTTAAAACGATAAAACGGTATACAAAGTCGGTTTGGAGATTTAGAACGAGAATATAAATATATTATGTTTTACTACAAATATTAGTCCTAATTTAACAAATGTCCCCTAGAAATAAGTGTAATTTTTATACTTACTTATTACTTGACCAAGAAAATCGTTTATGTCTAAATGAAACCGACACTAATAAGAATTATATTCTTAGTATTTATATAAGTATATAAATACTTATTTACAAAACGAATATAAAAATTTATCACCAACACGAGTCGTTCAAAAACTAACGTGTGAAACGTTATTTAAGAAATAAATGAAACGATCGGTTGGTGAAAGCAATTGACACCTTAAAAAAAACGATCGGTTGTTGAAAGCAACCGAAGCCTTAGACGAAACGATCGGTTGGTGAAGCAACTGACACGAAAAAGAAACAACTGGTTGGTGAAAGCAACCGGTACAAACGATTAATAAAACGACTAGTTGGGTGAAAGCAACTAGCATGAATCAACTTGCGGTCGACAAAGGTAACTAATTGACCTTGCGATTTTAGGACATGTGAAGGCTGCGGACCTCGAGTTTAAACTTAAACTGATAGGGAACTAAAAACTAAACTAACAAGGTAAGTTTCACTACCCCCTTTTACTGTTTTACTGCTTTATATACCCGGAGGGGGGGGGAACATACACAACTACTTTTATATACAATAATTAGAAACAAAAGAACAATCCTTATGTGAACATAAGTTGAACTATGTAGTGCTGTAAGTCCCTTGCTTGCATACTATAACCATTAGCTAACGGAGTTAGCCACATGAATATACGGATAGTGCTATTCACGTTGACATTTCCCCCTACTGTTAGGTTAGTCGCGCTAACCTTTGATATTGCATCGAAACAGGGTGCGTACATTCCATCTGTGAGATTTGAACAGGGCAAAAGGATACAAGTCGTGGTTTGGTTATAGGCTCAGGGTTCGTCATATTAATTCGTAGATTTAGCTAGACTACAGAGGATCATCGTATTTGTTTCAACAGATTAACGTATACTTATTTGTGAACTGATTCCACACTCTATAAATAACGTGATTTCATATCTAGTCTCAAAACCTGTGAACTGTAACGCCCGCTAATTTTGGTTCAAAGAGTTAAAGCTTGTAAAGTATGTATAATTCTCGGGATTTAACCGACGTTTCTCGGAAGCCTTTAGGTCATCTCGGTACGTTAAACCATTTAACTTTTCTTCCATAATGCCGTATACCTCAATTTGGAGGGACTTGGATGTAACTTCTTATATTATATCATAAAACAAAAAAATAACCTAACCCTAACTCCCATTAGCAGCTGCGATCGTACCTGGTACGCCCCCCCCCCTTGCGATTTTCCTTTTGTGCCGCCAAGATTAAACCATAAAAACTTCAATTCAAGGTCGGTTTTATGATTCCCCATGCCTTTTACACCTTAATTGATCATTTTAACGCGCTTATTGGTCATTAAGGTTGAGTTTTGATGATAACAGTTTGCTGACAGATTCGTATATGTTTATTGTAGGGTCTGTAATGCGATGATAATCCATTGTTTTTGATCGATTCTTGTTTCCATGATGTTCTACTTTGAGTCTAGTTTACAGAAAGGTATAATATGTAATTTTTGGACGACATTTGAATGGTTTTTATGATTTTATAAGATCGAGTGTCAAAGCTGATGCGGGATGACGGATTCTGGTCTGTCTTCCCGACGTCATAACCCTTTTTCGACAGTCCAAATTGGTTGGTTCCACTTCTGGAAGTTATTATTTTGAGTTAGGAACCAATGTTTATTGGAATCATTTAATTTAGCTGGGTAATGATTTTTATAAAAATAAAACCATTTTGTTGCGCGCTGAAATAGTTGCACGTATCTTGCTGTGTTGGAGGAATTTTTATAATTTTTTGGTCCATTAGAAAAATATAATAAAAATATTTTTATAGACCTAAGAAATTTATTAAAATCTGGTAAAAATTTAATAATTTATTTCAAAGGTTATCCTATGTAATTAAATGCATCTTCGCATGCTAAAATCTGCACGTTTTACTTGTTATTGATCGATAAGTTCGTTTTAGGCTTAATCGGGTGGCTGTCCAATTGAGCATTTCCGGGACTGTTTTGGTTTAGGTTTTTGCACCAAAATCTTCCTAGGTATGTCTAGTATAACATATTTGAGAATCATGTTCATTGGTGCTCGTTAGGTCGGTCAACTAATTGTAGTTTGGTTGTTATGTTCGGTTGACTAGAATTGTAGTTTGGTGCGTTTAACGCGAGAGTTGAAGTTATTAACGACCAATTCAGCTCGGGGACACTCGCTTTTGTGTACGGGCTTTTCAAAATTCATTTTTATAAGTTATGGGGCTGAATTGGTTGTCGGTTACTCCAACGGGTCGGTTCAACGCGCAATTGCGTTTATTGAATAGTTGGTGCGTTGTACTTGCGAGTTACCGACCCATTTGACTCGTGTGGCGTCGTGTGGACTTGTTGGCTGTGATTTTATCATAATGGGTCCACACGGGGCTGAGTTGGATGTTAATGGCATAAACGACTCTTAAACGTGCGTATTGGTATCACCTAGTGCTTCCGGGGGTAATTTGGGAATTCTTTATTCCCAGGAGTATCTAAGGGTCGTATCGGTGAATGTGAGGCCTCGGGGGCTGTTGTGATTTAGTTTGATGAGGCCGATGCTTTAGGTGACCCGAACCCCGTTAGAACGTCTAATAGGATAAACGAGTCATCTTGATGTCATTAGTATTGATTGAATGTAAACGGGCAGGTGTTTGAGTCTTGGGATTACTTAGGGATTCTCTAGCTAGTGGTAAATCCGTGTCTCATGTCAGTTGAGTTCATGATGCCCCCTTTTACTCTTTTAAGTTTTGGGCTAGCATGCACACCTAAGTGATTTTACTTGATGAAACGTTTAAATTGTTTTACATAGGCTTGTTAGTATATGGTAGGCCTTGGGATGTTATAGTATATATATATATATATATATATATGTACATTATTGTTTGGCCTATATTTGGCGATATTGTAGTCGTATCGACTACTGATGTTACGTATGCCTACTTTGTGTTTGCATGCGTTGATGACATATTACGTGTTTGGGTTGTACGTTTGCTCGACCCTGATGTTACGTGTTTGGGTTGTACGTTTGCTCGACCCTGATGTTATTACTTGCATGTTATATATATATATATTTTTATATATATATGGATGCACTTATAAAGATGTTTATATGTAGGTTTGTATATGTATATATACATAAGGATGATTATTTATCGGAGATGATGGCCTAACTGATGTATCCCTTTTATAGTTTAAAACCTTTGGGAATGACTATTATGATTATTATATTTATGTTATTTATTAAAACTTGAACTCACTAAGCTCAAGCTGACTTTGTGTGCATATTAGTGTGAGTTTCAGGTTAGGAGGTGGATGCATTGCCGCTTGGACGTGTATGAAGCTACTTGGACGGTGGAGAGCATACTTAGTCGGATGTTTCAATAATAATAAACATTTTCTTTTTAACATTTATTTAAATGCATTTAAATTGGTTTTGGGAACTTATTTTATTATTTATCTTTTCCGTTGAATTGTACTCTGAATTGGTTATTTTAATGAAATGTATTATTTTCAAGTTCAAATATTTTTATAAGTGTTTTGTATGAATACTAACAGTGGGGTTCCTGGGGTTTGGGGCCTTACAAGAACTCACCAACCATTGTGTTTATTTTTTTTTAAAATGTATGTTTTTCAGGGACTTAACAAGCACTTAAGGAATCATGAAGGCGGGACCTTATGGCGTAATTAGGATACCTTTTGAAGGGATTTTGCTCGTATAACCCTATTAATATTTGGGGCCATATACGAGATACCCCAATTTTGTTTTAAACTAATTTATTTAAAAACATGTTAAGGTTTGTAAACGCTTTTAAAACCATTGGTATCCTAATGCTACTATGTTAGCGATAATCATATGCTAATGGTATACATGACGTCACGCACTTGCGCTTTCGTTTTAGCAAGGTGTGACAAATTGGTATCAGAGCCATTGGTTATACCGAACTAGAGGGTCTAGTCTATAACTGGTGACTCACAATAATGTTTTCATTGCGTGCATACACATTTGCATAACATATACAAAATTGTACGGAGACTGTTTTCACATAGGTTTCGTCCTCATCGTCTACTCACACTTTTTATCCCGACGTTATAACCATCAGTCTTCTGATCGCTGCCATTTCATGAGCTGTGGCATGCTTGCCTTGGAACTCGCACCAACCACCCGTGTCGGCAAGCAGTGGGACCTACACCGAGTGTAACTTAAGGTAGTATTCTTAACCACTAAGGAGCATGGATGACTCGGCAGCCATAACGTGCCTTTAGGGAACGAGAAACGACAACTCCAGTAATAGGAGTGCCAAATTATATAATGCTTGCATGAAGACGTAATGATCAAGAAACGTCCCACATGACTTTGATTCTGAGTTGGCAAATTGGGTGCACAGCCATATGGCGCACCTGAATTTTTGTGGATGTATACCTCACAAGAGAACCCGTGTTAATATCTACTTGAATTTTATACAATGGCGAGGTGGCTAACAGATTCGAACTTGAGTATGGTCGGCTGAAAAAAAAGAAACTTCTCTTCTGGTGTTAAAACTCGACCATTTGGGTAACATCCTATCTTGAGGGCACATCTAGATGGACTCTTTCTAATAAACTTCAACCCTATTTATTGACAAATATTTAGTTGTCCATAATAAAGTGTTAGCATGCAATAATGCAACTAAACGGACGCTTTGCTTCCCTTAATTATAATCCTGAATATGGAAGACAATCGGGTGACCATGCAAAGCATATTATCATTACGGGTGCACACGCAATCATAAAGTGCAATGCATGAGAATCCAAGTGAACGCTATAGCTCGATCAGATGTTCACATGAATCCAAATTCATATTTTCACTAATCAAGATTCTTTCTCCAAGTAAAACGAACGACTGTTAAGATACAATGACGACACCCTACGATACCTTGATCTACCGTTGTTTACTTGAAATGTTTGTCAGTTCACTCTCGGCATCTTAGCCTGCCAAAACTTGACACCATCAGCAACGGAACTTACCAGATACTCTGTTAAGATAATTCTTCTACTTTTGGGTCTCTAAACCCAAGCCGGTGTCAAAAAGCATTTGTAACGTATTATTATGCTGTGAAGTAACAACAAATAGTTTTTCTCTCCTTAATCTACGCCTCCAATTGTGTGCTTTCTTATACGGCACAAGTCACTTGGTGACTCCACTACATCACCCAACCTCATGTATATGAATGGTTTATATTGATTTTAGTATAATTGGAATAACTCGACAACTATATGGTTAATGCGACATATCACTGAGAACAACATAAATTGTCTCATTCCCCTTGAAATTGGAAACTCATCCTTCGAAGCAAAACTCTTTGTATACACTACCTATTAGTTTTGCAATAGTTGCAACTCATAGCGCATACGCAAACATTCCAAGTGTTTTTAGCATTACCTCATTATCTGCTTAACGATTTGAATGTGGTTTGCTTTCGTTCGAACCTTATAGCAAACGCCTAACCATCTTATAAATTTTTGTTGCTTGCCTCGGCCTACGCTTTTTATTGATTTCAATGCCCTCAACTCCTTAATGACGGTCGTTAGCAATATTTTTCTCGTGTTTATTGTCCTCTCTTTGAAATTCTCTAATCACCGAATTAAAAAGTATTAATTTCCCGAACAACACTTTGTTTTACATCCATCGACCAGTTTCTCTAATCGTCATGATGATAGAATCCATTGTATATCATTCTAATGTTTGTTGAATACCCTTCCCGATTAAAAAAAAGAAAGGAGAAAAAAAGAACTGATTTTAACTTCTGATGCTTATTGACCAAATACATATCAAGTTCTTCTGTCTTCGTCTATGATGATCATTGGGTATGAGTTTGCCTCAAAATCTATCTCTGTTCACTTAAAAATTGAGCCTCATGAAACAGCCAAATTTTATAATCACCTAGTTAAATATCTTATCTTATTGAAGGTTTCAAACTAGAACGACTTAAGAAACTCTCTCTGAAATTTCTTTACTGAATTGTATGATCTTGTGCTAAACAAATTTATATCCCGAAACTCACTCCACGTAAACACCAAAGTCTTCAAAATTTTCTATAAAATCCACATGGTTTACAAAAAATAAGTGTTAATCATTATGACAACACTCAAACTAATCACTAACAACCAATCATTCTGATGGAACTTTTCATCTATCATTAAACAGATCATTAACCAGTCGTTCTTTAAGATTTTTTTTAATGATTACATTCTCTGATTCTTGTTAAATTTTTATGTATAAAGCTAAATTTCGAGTATAAATTTCTATCCAAATTTTCCTTATTTTTACCATTTATATGTGGCAGTTTGGTTCATCCTCAAAACATACTAGAAATGTTTATAATTTAAACTAAAATCCCCTAAAATAAAGCCACATGTTTAAATCTCTTGATTTCACACTAAGTGTTATTATTCTTGCACTCACATCACATTTAAATCCACACTCAAGTAGGATAATTTTCTTTTATAAAGATGCACGCACTACATGGTTTTCTGAAAAAAAAATCAAAAAATCTATTTGTTTAGTTCAAGGCTCTCATCTTTATGTAAGTGCGCTGTGTTTTTAAAATTGAACTTTTAAAATGTCATATAACTCTACGAGAAATTTTTATATAACACTTATAAATTTTGCTAAAGTTTTTTGGTAAGATTTTTTTCGAGTTTTATGATGACTATATTTATCAAAATCCTCACAGTATTTATGCAGTTCTAGTAATACATATATAAAACTTTATGAACGAGTTCTTCAGAAACATGAGCTATACAACTATTCTTAAAATTAATTACATAATATTTGGAATCTATAAACATCCATATAATTCAGAAATTCTTTTGTCGGCTTGTTCCAGTAAAAAAAAAATTCACATATTTTTATTCAGTCTTCATGATCATTTGAGTCTCTTTTTATTCCATAACTAATTCTTCGCCTATTTTTATTATTTTCTAAACCTTGGTGATTTAATAAACCTTATGTCCAACAATTCCTTCGGATCATTTATACACCAAGCGTCTATTGGTTGACTTTACGAAAACCAATACAACAATGCGACCTCTTTTCCGTCCTTGATCTTAACACAACAAGATTGAAATATTCTTTTCTCTAACTACCGATTTTCTAGTGCCCGCTTAAGGAGTAATCGACATTGTCATCTACGGATCAAATCCAGTAAACAAGTGTTTGCACTAAAGGTTTGAAGTGATCATTATTATCGATAGGCTCAAAACGAGATAAGAATTCTTAAACCATGATATTGACTTATAAATCATGATAATCACAATCTAGAGCCTTGTCACACATTTTAATCATTATAAGCCCAACACCTTTCATTATTCATGGTACGCTTTCTTCAGTCTAAAAGAAACAATTTCGACGTCTACAACCATACTCATTCGCTTTTCATGCTGATTTCTATGATTTGCAATATAAATCAAATGGTGAGCATATCATCCTACATGTACCTTGAACATGTCGCACATATCTTCATAAGTTTCTCGTGCAAATCCTAATCAATAGAAATAGGCGATCCCTTCATGGCATGACTCTTAACCTTTAAGCTGAAGACGCCAACAACAAAAGTTATAGTTCTCCATAGATCACGTCAATGGGATTTATATGCAACCATATTCATTGCCAAGTTTGTATTTCGGAGCTAAAAAATTCGAATATTCCAAGACATAAACAATGCGATTCAATCCCTAAGTTTGTATTCGTACTAACCCTATCGACAAATTAATCGATAACTTGAATTTTAACTGATAACTTGAATTGATAATCTACTCAGTTGTAAATTCCAGACTTTCCATATTTCGACCCCTATTACTCGTTACACGTGTTGTGTGGACAAAATAGCTAATAGGGTCCCTGCCTATAATTACGTCATTGTTGTCTTTGATAGTGATGATTGACATACCGACATGTGAAAACGCTAAAATTCCTTTATGACGTGAAATATATACTGTATTCTGCAAACTTCTAAATAAATCATTGTTACTGAGTCTTCACCCTATTAGCCCTAAAACTCTTTATCAAATTCAGAATCAGTCGCAATCATCAATCCATTGTAAACTGGTGGAGTCCATGCGGATTTAGGCTAGTATTCCTCGATACCAACAAGATGTACTAAGATTTTGATAAGATATTAAAAATCTTCGCTAGCCAGTTGTATCATAAAGATTGAGTGCACTTTGTGCATAACCTTTCAAAGATGTATAAATATTGTCACCAGGCTACTCGGAGAATATATTGGGAACATCCATTTCGATGGTTATGGCTCACCCTAGGAACCAGATTGTTTCAACTATTGATCGCAATAATTGATTTATTATACTCTCCTTGTCGTGCAATGGATGCCCTAAATATCCACATGCAAATCTATTATTATGTGCCTCATTTAGCCAGACAATATGCTAAAAATACCATCTTAAATTTTATCATTTTGGAAGAGACAGAGGTTTGAAAGTGATGCCATACTCTTTTAGTACACGACTCAGCTTTCGACTACCGGTGCCCAACCATTTTAAATTATTATACCCTTGGCTTCTAACTCCTTATTCAGGATAGCAGTACAAACCATGTATTATTTTTGCATGACCACTTTTTAATGGCATCTCTATCTCATCATATAAAGAATACAAAATGCACGTACGCTATGCATGAGGTGTAATTTTAGAATTCCATTGATTTATGATCTAGTAATTGCATTACATGGAATGAATTCTTTGAGAATTCGCAACACCAAAAACCTTTGTGTCCAACATTTAAAAACTTAAATTATGCGATTCATTCTTCGTTGGCATATAAATCACTCCACTCAATCCCAATGCCTTTCCTTCAAAGGTCTTCATCATAAGTCATTTAAAGGACTTAACCTCAACTGAATTTCGGGACGAAATTCTAACAACATGGGTAGAATGTGACACTCCGTAAAACATGTCATGTTTTATACATTCCTTAAACATGATTTTGTGAAATGATTAAAATTTGTTAAGTTTAATCACAACGACACTAGCATAAGCCTGCATATGCATGCTACATGGCAAATAAAAAAATATTTGAGTTAAATTACTCGAACTTTCGGATTTATCCGACGGATACGGACGTTCGAGATAATTTTAAACGATCCGAACATATATTTAAATGAACCAAGAGGGTTCAATCCTATATTATAAGATTATATTTTACTATACATACCGAATTACGAGCTTTTATTATTTATTTTAAAATCCTATGTCGCGTAGCAGCCAAACATATGAGCACACAAAGTTATGTGCTAAATGCAAATAGGCTCGTTTAACATTTTAATATAACTAAACATCTAAAAAAAATACAAAATCCACTGCCCACCTCTTGAAAGAGATGCCAATAATGTGTGTGTATGTGTATATATATATAATTAATATATATATATTAAATGAGAACCCCTTTGAGTTTTAAGAACTCAGTGTAACGATTTTTTTTGCACATGCGTAATATATGTAGCTTACATACACGTAAAAAAATTACAGAAGTAACGGACGTAAAAGTTAGTATAATCACTTACATCTTTATTCTCTCTCCTACTTTGACTTTTTTGCCAGATTTAATCTCAACCACATATTCCAATCCATTTAATTAAATGTGTGGCCTAGAGTGGTGTTCTTAAGTTTTCTTAAAACTAACCATGGTTCTCAAAAGATTCCTCCCATATTAATTTACATGCATGTAAAATGCATGTGTACTTTTGTAGTGCATGGTTTAAAAAAAAATCAATCAAAGAAAGAAGACAACCAAATTTAACACACACATCTAATCCTATGATGGATCAAAGATATTTTATCTACCTAGCTAAATTATCATAACTTTGATGTTTTACCAACCCAATCTTAACCATATTATTTTTCTTTCTCCCAAATCTTCGCCAAATCATTTCTTTATGTTCCCTTTTTAAATCTATATAAGTGCACTCAACCACCAACTATCTGTCATGTAAATGATGTAATTACGCTAAGCTACAGTGAAGCCTTGATTGTTCGTGCTGCGTGCCCCCATTTCCCACACACAATCAACCACTATGCCCCCCCTTCCGCCCACAACATGCCCCGAGTAGCTATGTCTAACAGTACATAGCCTGTTTGTATAATTATGGTCACGTGTAAATGGTGATACGTGTGATACGAAAACCAGGCCAATTCCGTTTGGATTTGTCAAACCAATAGTACTATTCACAAGCCACCAGCTCGAAGTTAATCACTGTGTTAGTGAGGACTTTCATGTGTTAGCAATTAGATAATTCACATCATTACACGTTTCAAATATGTATATGTAATCAAACATGTTTTTCACCCCAAAAGTTTGTGAAACATTTTAAAGAGAGGGGTCATGAACGTCAATGTTTAGTGGATATTTAGTACAGCGTCATCTCGTAGTCCGTTTGACTCGTTATTACTAGTCCCTAAAATCAATATTATAATAATATTAATATTTTAATATTATTATAATCGCTATACAAAACTGGGCTGTACATCTGGCATGGGTATAGCTGCTACACCCAGAAAGTGTCAATAGGCTTAGATTGTGATGTTGTTTAATTTCTAATACTTAAAACCGAACTTGGCTCAGTTCCCCCGTTTTACCAGCTTGGCGAAGTTGATCTTTTACGCGTTTAGGGAACATGTATGGGGATGTAAACTTGGGTGAACGTGTTGGTTGATAAAATGATTAAGTTATAAAGAAAGATCATAAATTAGGGGTTTGGATTCTATACAGGGCTCATTTACGTTTATTCAGTATGGTTTGGAGAAATACACTCATAATTCACTCAAATTGTCCGGATTTCTCACAAAAAGTTTGGTTTTATTTAATTAACCCGAAATTATGGTTTTTGATCACTCTTGATGTTCTGATATTCTAACATGTTCGTTAATCACAAACTTGTGTGTGTGTGTGTGTGTGGGCATGATTAATAGATAATGTTGGACTCGATATGCCCAAGACACATATTATTATTGATGTGGCTAGTACGTCATGATCCAAGTCGGGTTATACCAATAACAAGCTAGACAAACACCAATTATATTTGTTTATATATGATGTGATCATAAGTAAATAAATATTAACACTTGAGTTATTTAGAAAGGAGTTTCTAAATACAATGTACTTGTGAAATATGTAAATCATATGGATGATTTATATTTTGAGAGATAGCATTCCATAATGTTATTTAAGATGGTTAAATAACAATATGTGAAGATGGTTACCAAGCATGTCTCCTATAATGTTTTATAATATAAATGGAAAGGTTATAAACAAAATAATAATAATAATAATAATAATAATAATAATAATAATAATAACAAGGTAGGAAAGGGCCCCCCCCCCCCCCTTTCTCTTCCACATTGTATTACTTTATTATTATCTCCAAGGTAGTGGAGGCATGCAAAGGGTTTCATTGGTGTTAGTGGGTGGTGCCTTTTATATCTATCTTTCTTTCATTCTTGAATAACACAAGTCACAAGTAACAAAGATATACAACACAAGACTAGAGGAAAAATCCTCTGCTCTCTCTTCATCTCTTTGGACGGCCAAGAGCAAGGGACCAAGGAGTGTTGTCAAGTGTTACCAAATCCTAGCTACAAGTGGTGTTTGTTGGAAAGCTTGGGGTATGCCAGCTTGAGGAGTTTTATATTCAAGTTCTTGCCTTCTTCATCATCATCTCCTTCCTCTTTCTTGGATTTGAAAGGTAGCTTTAACATGCATGGACTTATAGTGACATGCATGTGTTTGATAGTATGTATTTCTTATTTGGATCCGGGCTTGGGTTTTGTATGTGTAAAATAGGTTTTATACATATGAAATTAATAAGATTTAAAACTAATTTCCGCTACGTTTTTCTTAAAATTGGGATTTTATGACTTTGATAATCTTGTTAAAACCCAACAGATAACTTCTTAGAGAGAGAACTAAAACACTAACAAAGAAATATTTTTATTTTCATAAAACAATAATTTCAATTGTTTTATTTCATCCTTATATATTGTTATTCTTCACTGGAAACAAAAACAAAAGTAAAAAAAATCGATGTAGTGTACATATGCAATACATCGACTTTTTTTTTATTTCAAATGTGTAATAGTGTGTATTTTATATGTGCACTAGTATTAAATAGCATATATGCAATTGTTTGTATTGTATATGTGTAATAGTGTTGCATTACATGCAAAAATAAAAAAAAACGATGTAGTGCATATGTGCAATAGTGCTGTATTACATGCATGCAATAGTATGTATTGCATATATGCAATTGTGTTGTATTTGCATATATTCAATAATATGTATGTATTGTATAATGCAATTGTGTTTTATTCTATGAAATAAACAATATTGTATATATGAAATGCACACTATTGCACATACGCACTACATCGATAATGTTTTTTAATTTTTTATTTCTTTAAGAACAATATCAGCTTATAAGAGTGATGAAAGAAAAACAATTACAAAATATTTTTTTAAAGTTAAAAACATAATTCTTTAATGTGAAAGGTATTTAATTTATGTCACATTCCTACCTTACTTATTATAGTATACATACAGCTTAAACCATTTGATAGAAATATATCAATCTATAATCTTTTCAAATCACACATATCAAGAAGTTAAAATCATGGCATCAGTAAAGATATTTGTTGTTGTTTTGCTCATACTCGCAATTGTTGGTAAGATCCTTTAGATTTATAGATTTGATTGTCTCGTATATTAATATCACCTTTTAATTGCTTATTACATATTGTTCATTGATTGAATGATCTTTTAATTAGGGACTGAGATGATGATCAGTGATGCGTGCCGTGAATTCCAAATTCCGTTTGATTATTGTAACGAGGGCATTTGCAACCAGAAATGCAGAGCGAGAGATCGTACGACTCATGGTCGTTGTTGAGTATATGACACTTGTTTTTGTGAATACTAATAAGGTTATTGTATTTTCATAGATAAATAATAAAAAAGTATTTCCAATGAACATGATATTAAACTAAATCATGCTTATTTGGTGTATGAATGCTCCTGAAAACAATTATTATTTTAAATGTTTTGGGAAGAAAAAGGATAGAAGTTTCAACTTGAAGGGGTGAGTGGGGGCATGGGAACAAGTTACTAAATGTTATTTTGAGAATACAAAACATTTTACATACCTTATAACTATATCTCGATGTCCTTTTCTGCTTTATAAACTTATAATTTTAATAATTAGTTCTAGTCTTGTAAAACTCGTAAGGCGGTCCCTAGTCGGCCGACCTACTTGAAGAGAGTACTTGGATTGTACTCAAATATGATATATATAACTTAAAATAATAATTAGATATACTATATATATGTTAAGAAAAACGTAATTCACATCAAAATAAGCATAATTCATATTGAAAAAAAACATATTTCAAAAAATTAATGTTTTGTTGTTATTTTTAATTTTATACTATTTAAAATTTTGGGGTTCGAGTTGACCATGGCGGCTAGGTAATCCCAATTACGCAGACTTTTGACCGAGTTAACCTTAGCGATTAATGGTGGCTTAGTTGGGAAAAGGTGACAAGGTGGATGTCCAAGGACCTTGGCATCGCCGATTACAAAGCCTTGGCATCCGACTTTTGCAATACTGATTAGTTCTAATAAATTATAAAACTTTTGACATACATATAATTGTTATCTTGAGGATGTGTTATTTGAAAACTATCTTGAGTTGAGAAAACTTTTGAAAATCTAGTGTAAAAATAAAATTTATTATTATTATTATTATTATTATTATAATTATTAACAAAATATAACATATGTTATTGTTATTGCAAAACAAACGTAAAATAAAAGAATTTAATTTACCTGTGAGTTACATCATGCATAAAATTATGATTGTTACATATATTTATGCATTAAGTATGCATAAAAAGCAAAATGTTGCACGTAGATCAAGAGAGAATTCATTTTGAAATAGAACCAGAGAACTATTAAACAACTAATGAAAACTTAGCTTAAAAATAGTTTTTTATTTTATTTCTTTTATCCTTCATATATGTTGTTATTTTTCACCAATATTTAGAAGAAAAAAATGGCAATCGTGAAATTATATATATTATATTTATGCAATATAACACCTTTACATATTTGTAATATTCTTATATTACATATATGGAATAGTGTTATATTTCATATATGTAATACAATAATATTACATATTCGTATATAATAGTGTCATATTTATTGTTGTAATATAACAATATTGTTATATTACATTCTCTCGTCCATTACATTATCTCTTTGAAAAAAAACCCGGAATGCTGGTGTAGATTACACTCATGATCTCTAGATGTTACAGCTTATATCTCAATGTGCGGAATCCATTGAGAATGAAAACAAACAAGTAAACATTAAGCACACATTCATTGATAACTTTAAGTATTACAAGATATGATACTTTGACTACTTTCTCTCTCTACTCTCTTACTCTAAAATTTTCCAAAAGTCTGCACAATAACACATAAGTCCACTATTTGTAGGACTCAACATATAAGGCATCAAACCCCGTATATGTATACGGCATATAAGATATACGCCGCATAACTTATGCGGTGTGTGTGACTTATGCACTATTATCAACATAAAAATTCTACATTTGACACTTTTATCCCAATACAATCATATCTAATACTCCTAAGACCTTAGCAATAGACATTATACTCTAACAAACTCCCCCTTGGATGTTGCTAGGTCTTTGATCTTCAATCCTTCATTCCAAACACTTTTTCTCGATACTCCCTCGTCATATCCTCCCATGAACGTGTAGTTGAGGGTTTCTGATTAGTAGGAACCGATACTCCAATGCCTTTGAATTGAAACTTTTTCAATGAAGCAATCCTCATATTTTCTTTTATCTCCTGCTCTCTTTCCTTCTCCTTTTGTGCTTCCTCTTCACCAATATCAAACCACTTACTCTTCCATACCTCACCAGAATGAATTTTATACTTATAACAAATCTTGATCACTTTTTGGTATTGCATAGCAGACGCATGATGTTTATCACGAGAAACTTGAATCTTGCACTTATTTAGCGTCTCTATGTCCTTCTCCGAACAGCTTACAAGCCACATGGGGTCAATCACATCTATCACGTCCCACACACCATCTCGGTTTAACACAATCTGAGCCTCTCCCCTGTTTTCATCATAGTACCATCAACGAAAATACACATGAAAGTCTTGCTCTATTGGGTACATAGGAATCACCTTCAGAGTTTCTGGTTGTTTATACCTCCACGTCTTCACAAAGTCATCTATTTCAGGATCTTTCTTTACTTTCGATACATGAATATATGGAGTTTGAGGAGTCCATCTTCTGAATCTGCACTTTGCTTGTCGTTTAATAAACTCCCAAATCTCTTTTACCAGCCCACGTTTTGGACAATTTAAAAGTTCTTTTTCTACTATGTCCACCACATCCATCCACGACAGAGATTTTAACTCACAAAGAGTTTCAAAATATTGCACGCCATATGTTCTTCTCACAGCAATCTTTCTGATCTTTGGCAAATATGCAATACTTACAACTTTCCCAAGCTTAGTTTCTTTTCCTTTCTTGTAATACTTGACAGGGTTCAAGTATATACGTTTCGGTTCAATCTTTTTCTTCTCAAACCAGTCTTCCTGTTCTTGACTGTTAATTTCGGCTTCTTCAGTAGTCTTACCTTTATCAAAAGGTACAACATTCCCTTGATCATCAAATTCCTGACTTAGCATGTCAATTTCCTCATCGAATTCTTCATCGAATTCAGGAAACACATGATAAGCAGCATTTACATATGTCACAGGCTCCTTTTCCAATTCCTCCTCTTCAATATGATCATTTACAAGAACATTGTCATAAATTAAACCCAGATCCTTTTAAATATCAAAATCAAACTCATCTTCATTAATGTTTAACATTCTTGTTAGATCTGCTCGTGTCACATCGATCTCTCCTTCTAATTCTTTTCCAATAGATGAAAATCTCACTGGAGGCTTGTAAGCTATCAGATCAACATCAATGTTGGGCTATATTTATGGGTTATGCTTTATATATTAGACATAGTTTTTGGGCTTAATTGGGCTAATATATGTAAATCGATATCTATTGATTTCGGTGGGCTTTAGTTTGTTTTGGGCCAAGGTTGGTAGTCTATATATATGATGTATGTAACTCATTGTAGGGTTGTTGGTTCTAAGTTGTTCGTTCGTTATTATTCAACAGTGTAAGTGAAGGGCTTAAGCACCCGACGTATAATATACGTGTGTTTTGAAGCTTCTTTGTGTGTTTTGCTTGTGTTCTTGGTTTCTTTATTGAATCGGCTTGGTGATTAGTTTCCGCCTAGTCATCGAGTATGTTGATATCACATTGAAAGATCCGTCACGGGACTTACAATTAGTATCAGAGCCTATAGACCTATTCTAGGGTCGGTAATTGGTGATATCAAGGATTCTATTATTGATTTACGGGGTGTTATCGGGTTGAAGATTTCTATAGCTTGAAGAAGGTTGTTCTTCGGCTGGTGAAGGTTTAGTTTGGAATAGATTTTGGTATATCCCACATTTAATTTGAATCCCATCTTTCTCGGGATTTAGTTAAATATTCAAGATTTACCATATCTTTAACTATTATTAGTTCTCGGGAAAATCTCAAGGTTCACAAGTCAACATTCAAGGTTTTCGGGAGTATTTACAAGTTTTCTGGTAGAATTCGTAGTTCTCAGGTTAAATTCGTCGTTCTCGGGCAACTCGGTGTGTGCTATCGGATTCTGTTGACAGTTCTCGGTTAACTTTCTGAGTTCTCGGAAGAATTTTGCTGTTTTCGGTCACCTTATCAAGTTCTCGGTCACCTTATCAAGTTTTCGTTTGTGAAAATTATGGATCAATCAGATGTTATTACGTCTTCCAATGCCACTCTTCATCAAGAACTTAACTCCATCATGGAGACCACCACTCGTGTACCACGATTATTGAAATCTGAAGGGTTTGCTGAATGGAAATTTAGATTTGAAAAGTACGTGAAAGTAAAAGATGCAAAACTGTGGAGAAGCATAGTTAGAGGTCCTCAGGTTATTACCTACCAGAGAGAAGGTTCTCAAGAAGTTGAGACCAAACCAGTTAAGTCATATACAGATGCTGATTTTGACATTGTGGAGCAAGATAAGAAGGCTCTAGCTACATTGACCATGGCACTTTCACCTGAAATTGCCTTGGGATTTAGAGAACTGAACTCTTGCAAAGCACTCTCGGAGGCCCTTATTGAAGTATTTGAGGGAAATGAGGACTTGAGGAGAAGTAGGCAAGATCTCCTAAGACAACAATTCAATATGTTCAACCATGTTTTGGGAGAGTCCCTTGAGAAACAGCTTAACCGGTTCATCTCGTTGATCATGGAGATTAGGTCTGCAAATATAAACCTCGCATCTACTGAGATCAACAACAAGCTAGTTAACTCACTGCCTCAGAGCTGGGATTTGAATGTGGCTGTCATTAAGAAGATCAAGGATCTGTCTAGATTGACACTTTCGGAGGTGATGGCAATTAACAAGGCCTGTGACATAGACGACAAGCAGCGTGCCATCAATCATGCTAGCACCTATAACACTGCTGGTTATGGCTTTCCAGCTAATAATGCTTTAGTTTCACAAGAAAGCTTCTCCTTGTTCAAGAGTCAGCCAGCCCAACCTCAGCAACCTCAGCATAACTTCTCTATGTTTAGGTCATCACAAGGTCAAATGACTCCTCAACCTACTTCAGCTACAAACGTCTTCTTTCGCAAGCTTCGGTGGCAACCTCCAGCCAGTCTCACACTCAAATTCCTATTATCTCCAAAGAGACTCAAGAGAACATAGCCCTAACGGCAGGTTTTATGAACTTCTGTAATGTCTTTCTTGCTGGAAACCTGGTGCAACCAGTTGTGGCTGCTGAATTAGAACAGATACACCCTGATGATATGGAAGAAATTGATATTTCATGGCAAATAGCCACGGCTGTTTTCAGGGCCATGAAATTCACTAAAAGGACAAGCAGGAACAATTAGAATGTGCCTGCAAATCAGAAAGTGGGTTTCAACAAAAGTTCTTTAAGGTGTTATAATTGTCATGAGTCGGGTCATTTTTGCTCGTGAATGTACCAACCTGGCTAAAGAAGGAAATAGAAAGAGGGCAATGGTTCCGGTAAATGATGGAAGACAAGAGAATGTGGCCAGTTCCAGTACAGGTGAGCGTGGTTTGGTGGCTCAGAATTTTACTTGGGAGGATCAAATGGCAGCACTAAACTTAAGTGACCAAGTTGCAAACTTTGCTAAGCTAGATGTTGAGGAAGAGGAGAATGAGGTTGAAGAGCAAGTCTGGGATCTTCAGCATGCCTTCATGGCTTTCACCTCCACCAAACAAACTGAGGTAAGTACTGTACTCTGTTCTCAATCATGCATTGATAAAGTAGGACTGTATAAAATACATAACAGTAACCTATGGAAAATGTCAATATGAAAACTCAACACTCAAGAAACTTGAAAAAGCATTAAATGACAAAAAAGAGGCACAAAAACAAGACTTTTCAAAATTGCAATCTGACTTCAGCATAAAGTGCTGTCACCATCTAGATGCTAAAATGGAAATAGCTGAACTAACTGCCTAGTTAGAAGCATCAAGATTGGAGATAGTTAAACTAACAAATAAATTCGAAAATGTTTAATTCAATTTCAAAAAGTTCGATGTCTCTAGTGCTGTTGTGGAATCAATGATAGAGAAACAGTTGAGGTGGAAAGAGAATAAAGGTGTAAGTCTATGTTATAACATGGTACCACCCCTTTATAATAATAACTACACTAGTCTTCCTCTTACCAAAGAAGAGGAAGAAAAGGAGAAAAGTATGCAGTATGGTAAGTCAACTGCAACTAGTAAAGGTAAGGTTGATACAGACTCGACAACTGAATCAACCTCAGGGGTGAACGATTCTAATGTGTTTACTTCATGTGCAAATGAAGTAATTATTGAGGAATGGACTGATGAGGATGATGATTCATTTGTTTTGAATAAAAAAGACATTGATTCTCATGTGTCTTTAAATTTGCCGGTTTTGAACTCTATTACTGCAGTTGTCTGTGTGGGCTCCGTTCCAAAGAGCAATAAACTTGATGAAATTAAAAATCCAAATGAATATTTGTCACCTATGTTTGTTAAAGAAAGATGTTCATGTACTCACCACTGTGAGTCCAAAGGGGGACAAAAAAGGTCACACAACAGAGCAAGACCGGGAATCGGCCACAACGATTCTTATGTTAAAAGGCAAACCTGTTTCAACTATGGCATTACCGGTCACATTGCTAGAAATTGTTCTCGTCTTCTGTATGTTCCATATTACAGACGCTATCAGAGGACTATGCCTCAAAACACCTATAAGAATTTTAACTCAAATAAGATGAGGTATTATAAGGCAAAGCTCTCTGACGGTGATTGGAGGAGAGACAAGGTTGACAGGTCAAGTTCTCATTAGACCAAGCCTATTATGATTCAAAAGCAGAACGGAAACAGTGTTTTGGCTCCGAGACACAAGTGGGCCTCAGAATCGAAAACGTTTAGCAGGTCAAAGTCAAATGTGTCTTCCGTTCGCATACCAAAGACAAAATTAACCGTTTATACAAATCATAAAGTTTTAAAACCTAAATCCACATGGTTGCCTAAATCTCCGATAACCAAGTCAACAAAACCTTCCTGTTCGATCTTCGTTAATCAAGAAGACATGACATGGCAATCCGTGACACGTTTGAATAAGTCAAGTCTACCCAGAATGACTATGGACCGGGTACCTAAAACTAACTAATCTCACACATCGTGTAGGAACAGCTATGGAGGAATATCATCAGACCGTGGTATGTTGATAGTGGCTGTTCCAGGCACATGACAGGAGACATCTCTCAACTGCATGACATTCAAATCTTTAATGGAGGGTATGTTTTCTTTGCAGGAGGGGAGAAGGGAAAGATTACACAGAAAGGTCATATGGATGCAACATCAACTGCTGGACTACGGTTTGGAATTTCTTGATACTCCTATTTTCTTTGATAATGATGCTGCAATTGCCATTGTTAAAAACCCGGTTCAGCATTCTAAAACCAAGCACATTGATATCAAAATTCATTTTATTCATGACTGTTACGATCGGAAGCTAATTCATCTTGAACAGATCCACGCTAATAATAATGTGGCGGACTTATTTATGAAACTGGTTAGAACAACTAGATTTAATGTGCTTGTTGGGTTTCTTAAGATGCTGCGTTTCGATGACTAAGTGTTTTTGAGGTTAAATTTGTACATAAATATTTTCTGATTTTATCATAATTTTTGTACAAATTTAGGGGGAGAAAAAGAAAAATACAAAAAGAGTGTGTGTGTTCTTAATTTAAAAAGAAATTCAAAAAAAAAACCTTTTGTTATGTCACTTAAAAATATGCCAGTTACTCAAGTTCAAGGGACATATCTTTATGTTTGGTCCCATTGTCAATCTTTGACGTACGGGATAGCCATTAACCTAAGGATTGAAAGTGACTCGGGCGACTGGATAAAAAAAATTATATAATGTTTTTGTTTCTTTTTAACCATCTGATGTTAAGTTCTTTAACTGAAAATTATGTCAGTTACCTAAGTTTGAAGGACATGTATTAATATATGTTTGGTCCTATTGTCTACCTTTAGACATAAAGGATAGTCATTTACCTGAAAACTGAAGATGACTGGGGTGACTGAATTTTAAATTGTCTTCGAAATTATCATCTGGGAAGTGATAATATTATTCAGCCAAAGCTTATTAGAAGCTTAAAATATTTTCAAACTAAAATTGATCCAACCTTTGAGAGATGATAGAAAAATTGATTTTGTGTGCCTAACGTGTGAAGTTATTAAGCTAAAAAGGCTTTTGATAAGTCATTGATGTGTATGGTAGTTTTCTAGGATAAGTAAAAGTTTGAAGTGATATAAACTAAATCTGCTAAACTTTTTGTGTAGAGTCATTTTGAAGACGCGTGCATGTATCTAGATACATCTCTCTGAATGATAGGCATAAAAGTAATTACCCAGTCATACACGAGCCCGTTAGTGTCTTGATCACCAAAAGCTAAAAAAAAGTTATATATTTATCATTCAATTTTATTTGTAAAAATGCTTAAAGGGGCTCTAGGGAACTACAGGGGTGGGGCATACAAGTAAATCCTAAACACCCTGAATGTAAGGCTTGTAAGTCCGGATGGCATGTAAGTCCAACGTTCAACCTTAAAGCCAAAGAGAAAAATTTATTTTGTATATAGAAAATTCTTTGATCAAGTACTAAGGGGTTGGAGTCAAATTGGGGTGATCTGGGGAAAGCCAAATACACTTTGAGAAGAGATAAGGGGCATCATAGGTCCATAAGTGATGCCATATAAGCTTTATGCCTAGTTGAATCTAAGCATATCATTGGCGCAATGAAAATCATATTAAACTACCTGCTATCAACTTTTTCACTATGTCACAATATTGCTGAAAATGAATCATTGTGAAAGTATTTTAATCAATATGAGTTCATGTTCGGATCTTCTCTTAAAAAGGGGTTAATTGTTTTTTAAACAGCTGAAATTTGATCCCAAAACTATGATAAATCATCTGAAGGCTAGGTAGGTAATTATTTTTGTTTTAATTTAATTTTTATTCTAATTTATTTTTTTTTTTAATTTTAATTTTAATTTTAATTTTAATTTTAATTTTATTTTTACCTCATATCTACTCATGTTGAAACAAATGTCTTTAAGAAATCATTTTTACATGAATCGGGATTGTTTTCTTTAGTTCATGAAACTTGACGATTGCTAATTTTGATTACTGGGTTATTCCGTTCGGCGCAACTGGTTCAAATGTCGTGCGCTCTCGGCCCATCCGGGTTCTCGGCCCAGATGGGTATCTCAGAAGTTCAAAAGGTTTTGTTTACAGATTTTATTAATTTTGGAAGGGACTCAAAGTGGTTTATCAAGGTCTTCATCCGCTGGTTAAGTCTGGAAGATTTGCTAAGATCGAGGCAGATGTTGATGCTACTGGTGCAGCTGTAGCTGAGAAACATGTGGTTCATGCTCAAAGGCACGTTACCGCCTTTGAGACATTGTCTGATGATGAGTCGGATAGTTCTCCATCACAACCTATGGAGACTGAACACCAAGTACAACAGCCAGCACCTATGGCTGAACAAGTTAAAGAGTTCGAAGCATTCAAGAAAAAGCTCCAGTTGACTACATTGAAGCCTCCTTAATGAGTCACTGCGACACATGTTGAAGATGATATTGACGAAGAGCCAGCTACCTATATTATTCCATGTAAACGACGAAAGAAAGATCCGAGACTGGGTGTCCTGGCTAGTGATGTGATACCAACTACTCAACTAACTATTGCTGAGCCTGTTACTGTTGAAGCTCAGACAGCTCGAGGCCCATCTAGTGCTGCTCAACAAACTCGAACAGATTTTTGAAGATATTCTCGAGTACGACTAAAATCAAGAAATAAACCAAGGGGGAGTTTGTTGGGCTATATTTGTGGTTTATGCTTAATTTATTAGACTTAGTTTTTGGGCTTAATTGGGCTACTATATGTAAACCGAAATCTATTGATTTCGGTGGGCTTTAGTTTGTTTTGGGCCTAGGTTGGTTTTAAGTTGTTCGTTCATTATTATTCAACCGTGTAAGTGAAGGGCTTAAGCACCCGACATATAATATACGTGTGTTTTGAAGCTTCTTTGTGTGTTTTGCTTGTGTTCTTGGTTGCTTTATTGAATCGGCTTGGTGAATAGTTTCCGCCTAATCATCAAGTATATTGATATCACATTGAAAGATACGTCACGGGACTTACAATCAAGTATCTCAAGCTCATCAACATTACCACCAGCTTGATGTTGTTCTTGAGTAGGTTCTTCTTCAACTACTGGTTCAACAATACGTTCAGCACTTGTACTGATACTAGAACCAAATATAACACCCAAACCACCACCAGCACTTGGATCATCCTGATCATCATCATCATGATCATCACCATTAGGAGAATCACCATAATCTCACTGTTCTTCATCTTCCTTCTCCTATTCATCCTCTGGCTCATTTGGTATAATCAACTCAGTAGCAACTGGTTCATCAACAATTATTTCTTTATCTTGTTCAATAAACACTTGTTCCAACACCGGTTTAATCACCTGCTCTGGTTCATCAATATGTATAAATCCTGATGACGATCCACCAACCTTTAGAATATCAACATGTAGAGTTGGCTCATCAATATTTTCTTTTCCCTTGGCCTCAACTCGATCTTGATCGTATTGCATTTTGAATTCGATCTCATCTATTAAAGCTTCACCACTATACACTTTCGTAAAAACTGTGTCATCCGACTTTTCAATCTCTCCTCTTAAATCAATACCCAATTTTGCTTCCAACACAGCAAAAGATTTCATATGAAGATTTAACAATTCAGCTTGTTGTTTCCGTCTTAATTTACCATCCTCAATCAGTCTCTTCTGTTCAGTATTCTCTTTTCTTAGCCTTTCATTTTCAATCACCAGATTATCAATTTTAATTCCTTGTTCAGTAACAATAGTCTTCAATAAATCATGGTCTCTGATTGTGGGTAAATCTCTAAAACAACTAGCATCAAGAGAAGGTAAGCTAAATCAGGAACCTTTTCAGCTGGTTTTGGTGAAACATGTGGAATTTGAACTTGTGCAGATGGTTCCACCACTGGTGTCTTCAATACATTGTCATCTCTTCCCAAGTCGACAACTGGTTCCTCAACCATAAATGCTGGATTGATACGAGTTATAGTAACCTCCGGTTCTTCAATATCAGGCTCATCTATAAGTTTTAACTTTGTAGATGCAGTTCGCTTAGATTTCTTCTTAATACGAACCACCTTTGGCTTCACAGGCTTTTCAACAGCAAATTTTGGAACATATGTCTCATCTTGTTCATCAGTAGACTTACGTTTCTTTGAACTCTCAGCACGTTTCTCAAATTTAGCCCTAGGATTGGCTAATCTAATCCCCGGCCTTTAGAATCTGATTCAGTTTCCTCCAGATCTCTTTCAGATGTAGTTGAGTATACTTCATCCTCAGTCACTGGTGTTACAACTTCCTTCTTCACAATCTTTCGCTTTTTCTTCTTCGGTATAATAGACGCACCTTCTGAATCAGACTCAACCTTGATAAAATGTTTACCCACTGGTTTAATCTCCAATATTAGCCTTTCTTTCTTCAGCCCGGTCAGAATCACTACCATCATTTCTCCACTTATTATCAGTCGGTGCAACATAATCAGGATTTTTGAGATGTCCAAATAACCCTTTGAACTTCGGAATATTAGCTTCTTTGTTCTTCTTATAAGTAGAAAACTTAGACAGATTATTGCCTGTGACATGATCCAAAAATATCTTTGGTCCCTCCTTTTTGACTTTTGGAAATACTTCTTCAACAAACATCTGCACAAATCTCGAATACTGCAACCACTGTTCATCTCCGAAATTCATCTTCATATTTTCTAATATCATACAGGAGAAATTGTACTTTAGGTTCAAGCACAAAGCAACCATCATACTCATCTGGTAATCTAAAATCTCCTCGTAACCACCTTTCCAATGTCCAAGGCAATGAACCATAATATGAACGAGATATTTAAATGGCCTGACAGTGCAGTCTTCCTCAAAGCACAAAGCAGCCGTCATACTCATCTGTTCAATGTGTCTCTGTAACCCATTCTAAGCATACACCCTTTCACCATTCTTTCATCCAAATCAATTGGATATGTCGATTCATCTCCAAACTCCAAGACTTTCCTAATCAGGGCTTCATTCACTACAATCTTCAGACCTTGAACAGTGGAATGAATATCTTTACCAAAAACCTTGGCAGTACACCAGAACTCAGTCAATATACTCTAATAAGGATCTACTGAATGTGTAATGGCCTTGTAGATTCTGGATCTCCTCAAGAATGACATGATTACTTTAAACTTTGCAGCTTTGGGATCCTCTTCATTCAAATAAGCACAGATGTTGTGCTTTGGATCAGTAATCTTAGCATTCTTAACCATCTGTAAACACAAACGAATTCACATGTTAATACAAGTTTCAACAATCAACGCATATGTTTGTGACCACGTATATGTATGTATTATATTCCTGTATATGTAATATATTCCCGCATATGTATCAACGTATATGTCATAATTAACGTAGAAGTCTTGCATCAGCGTATACGTATGCTTAGCGTATAAGTCATATTTACCATAACATATACTCCGTAAATGTATGAACATATATGACGTATATGTCCTGTTTTGACCCAAAATCAAAATCTACAAATCTACAACATGTTGTGATTCAACACCTATTATGAAAGCATCATTTATGACTATTTATCATATATTTGAGATCAATTTTATGTAATATCAAGTTTTAACTAGTCAAAAATCTGGTTATACGAACGTATATGTTTCTTATTTCAGATCTAACCAATAAATTCCTTTATAATACAATTAAGTACTATCATAGTACCCGTAATATCGATCTAAAGATTAAACGATCATAATTAGCATCAAACACTTTATAACTCTTGTCAATTTTTTACATATACGTACGCTTGGTACTCTTCATTCTCAGATCTGTAAACAATATCACATGTTAATGATCTGGATTGGTGTGCAAATCACCAAAACAGAAATCAGAACACAATAACAATGAGAAAAATACACTTGATTGAATGGAAGACCAAAGAGTTTTTGAAAATTCTGGCGTATAAGTGATTACATATACGCCATATATCTCTTATCTATACCACTCAACATAAGCGGCCTATAAGTATGAAACTTATGCGGCGCATAACTTATGCGTCGTATAAGTTTCAATACTTATACGTTGCATAAGTATGTTCTTGAAACATCTGATCTTATGTCTTATTCACACCAATGTAATGTCACAAGTACAAATTAATGTCCTTGTTCATTAGAAGAATAACTTAATTATGCTCAGATTGTAAAATCACTATTTTAACAAGTCCAATTTAATGACCTTGAGTAAAACAGATAGACATTTTGATCTTTTGATTTTTGATTTGATAAAACTTGGCAAAATTTGTTCTCCAAAGAAACAAATTTTTTTGAGTTTGAGCAGGGAATCATATTGACCAAATTACCCTTCCAACACAGTTTTATTTTCAGAAAATAAAATCCTTTTGGTTTTTCAATAGAAACAAATATCAAATGACATTTAACAAATCAATACAAAAATCACATATTTTTGTGAGTTTTAGCAAGGAATCATATTGACCAAATTGCCCTTCCAACACAGTTTTATTTTCAGCATTTATTATGACTGGTGTTAAGTCAGTCATTGGTATTGTTGTCCAACTAAACCTTTTAAACAAATGATTCAAGAATTTCTGTGATACATTTAATTGGTTCAATTAAGCACAAGATATCAGTATTTATCAGTTCTAATCTTGATTTAGGCCTAATTTGATTTTTACATAGTCACCCCAACTTGACTTAAACCTTAAAATCAGAAGATAAAAAGACTTTTAGTTTAAGCAAATCAGTTAATAATCTCCACTACAAGACATACCCCCGTTATCAAGCAATATCCTAAGGTCCTTTACCATGTACGATGTAACGCTCGTTAATTTCGGTTCCAAGAGTTAAAGCTTGTAAAGTATGTATTATTCTCGGGATTTAACCGACGTTTCTCGGGAGCCTTTATGTCATCTCGGTACGTTAAATTATCCAACATTTCCTTCAAGTTACCATATCCCTTAAACCTTGAGGGCTAATGTGTAACATTTATTTTATATCATAAAATAATGAAATACCCTAACCCTAAACCCAATAGCAGCCGATCGGACCTGAACCCCCCCTTGTGATTTTCTTCTGTTCAGCCGTGTTTCAACCGTAAAAACTTCAATTCAAGGTCGGTTTTATGATTCCCCATTTCTTTTTCACCATTAAACCCGTTATTGAACACGTTAGGATTGAGTTTTGATGATAAAAGTTTGCTGACAGATTCGTATACGTTTATTTTAGGGTCTGTAAAGCAATGATAATCCATTGTTTTTGATCGATTCTTCTTTCCATGATGTTCTATGTTACGTATAATATGTAATTTTTGGATGAGATTTGAATGGTTTTTATGAATTTATAAGATCGAGTGTCAAAGCTGATGCGGGATGATGGATTCTGGTCTATCTTCCCGACATCATAACTCTTTTTCAACAAGTCCAAATTAGTTGATTCTACTTCTGGAACTTAATATTTTGAGTTAAGAATCAAACCCAATTGGAATCGTTTAATTTGGTTTGGTAATGAATTTTATAAACATAAAACCATTTTGTTGCACAATGAAATAGCTGCACGTACCTTGCTGTGTTGGAGTAATTTTTATAATTTTTGTATCCAATAGAAAAATATAAAAAAAAAATTTTATAAACCTAAGACATTTATTAAAGTCTGGTAAAAATATAATAATTTATTTCAAAGGTTATCCTATGTAATTAAATGCATCTTCGCATGCTAAAATCTACACGTTTTACTCGTTATTGATCGATAAGTTCGTTTTAAGCTTAACCGATGGATGTTCAATTGTCTTCTTGTCGGGGCTGTTTGAAGTGAGTTTTTGCACCCCAATCTTCCTAGGTATGTCCCGTATATCATACTTAAGTATTGTGTTCATTGGTGTTCGTTAGATTGGTCAACTAGTTGTAGTTTGATTGTTATGTTCGGTTGACTAGAATTGTAGTTTGGCGCGTTAACGCTAGGGTTGAAGTGATTAACGACCAATTCAGCTCGGGGACACTTGGGTTGATGTACGGGCTGTTGAAAAATCATTTTTATAAGTTATGGGGCTGAATTGGTTGTCGGTTACTCCAATGGGTCGGTACAACGCGCGATTTCGTTTATCGAGTAGTTGGTGCGTTGTAGTTGCGAATTACCGACCCATTTGACTCGTGTAGCGTCGTGTGGACTTGTTGGCTGTGATTTTATCATATTGGGTCCACACGGGGCTGAGTTGGATGTTAATGACCTAATCGACTCTTAAAACGCACGTATTAGTATTAACTAGTGCTTCCGGGGGTAATTTGGGAATTCTTTATTCCCGGGAGTACCTAAGGGTCGATTTGGTGAATGTGAGACCTCGGGGCTGTTGTGAGTAAGTTTGATGAGGTCGAGGGTTTAGGTAACTCGAACCATGTTAGAACGTCTCGTAGGATAAACGAGTCATCTTGATGTCATTAGTATTGATTGAATGTAAACCGATAGGTGTTTGAGTTTTGGGATTACTTAGGGATTTTCTAGCTCGTGGTGAACCCGGGTCTTGTGTCAGGTGAGTTCATGATGCCCCTTTGTTGGTGCATAATGTCAGTAGTTCATAGTCTAGTGTCTGTAATCGAGTCTGTAATGTTTAATTATGTTTTGTATGTTTAAGCGAAGTTACTGACAAGTTCGCTTAACAGGCGAACTTGTTAGTCAAGCGAAGTTATGGACAACTTCGCCTGAACATGCCAGGCGAAGTTGTCGTGCATAAATAGTCCTAGGTTACGGCTTGGTTAGTAATCGTTGTTTTAAGTTCGTGTCAGTTGTTCAAGTTCATTGTAACGTGAGGACGAGAGTCTGTAACAGTGATATTACATCACGTGTTTGAGTTATAATATATAACGTGTGTTCGTTTCGTGTGTTCGTGTGATTCGTGTTCTATACTCGTAACGATCTACGCAGGGATTCCGCACCTGAGTAGACCGAGATATCTCGTGCGATCCGTCCAGGGAACCTACAATTGGTACCTAAGTAAAAGTTTTTTGTACTTAGGTAGTTTTATGATTTTGTATATGGTTACTTGGACTTGATCGTGTCATTTAATTCTTAAAGGGAAGTTTTAAAAGTTAATTGAAAAATGTTCAAATTATAAGGTCTGATGTTGTAAATATAGGCGAAATTGTTAAACAGGCGAACTTGTGAATAACTTCGCCTAGGCGAAGTTAACCGTAACTTCGCCTGTATAACATCGTCCCTATATAAGGATTTTCAAAGGTCAAACTGTTCATATTTTTCAAATTCAGCGAACTTGTCTGCAAAACCCTAAGCGAACTTCTCGATAACTTCGCGAAGTTATCTGTCGATTCATCTTTGCTATCTTTCTTAGATTTCAAACAAATTTATAGGTTTGTTGGGTCATCATATCGTATAATCAATGTTCATTGATGTTAATCTGAGGTCGTTTCGACTTGTTTCGTGACCTCGGTCGATCGACCTTTATTACCGGATTGTCAAAACTTGTTTTTACGTGGTCATGAACAAAACGATCGTCCAGATACTCTTAATATCATGTGCTTTAGGCTCCTCAATCGTCAAAATTGACCGAAACATCAGATTTTCCGACTTAGATTCTGCTTACTGTTGTCATTTCAGATTCAGGCGAACTTAAGGTTTGGGCGAAGTTATCCGTAACTTCGCCTGAGTCTAAACTTCGCCTGAGGCGATGTTGTGTTGAGGCAAAGTTAACATTAACTTCGCCTGGACTTTTTTTTAACTTATCATTTATCAGACGAACTTAAAGATGAAGCGAAGTTGTTCCCAACTTCGCCCCAACTTTAACTTCGCCTATACAGATTTTATCACAACTTCGCTCATGGTAACAAGCGAACTTGTGTTATGCCTTAACGTTTATCTAACTTGGTTCGTTTGTTGCAGATATGGCTGCTGTTGCCGGTGCTGGAGGTGCTGGAGGAGATGACGGAGATAATCAGAGGCAATTCTTCCCGGGTCACAATATGTTTATCACCTTAGACCCGGAAGCGAGTGGTGTGGAGGATTACCGCGAGATAATCACATTCCTCCTTTGCTCGAGGATATTCCACGCAATCACTACGACTCTGCCGATTTCCTTACCCAATATTGAGGATTTCTGGCAGACGGTGGAATACGATTGCCGCGTTGAGCCCCCGGTTATGCGAGCAACCGTCAACAATCAAGAAGTTCAGTTCTCTTCTGAACAAATACGGGTGGCTTTACGTTTTGGAGAGGAGACTAGGAATGACCCTACAGAGTTTGTTGCTCCGTTCCGCGATGGAGCATTTCTACGAATAGGCTATTCTGGTCCATTGGGCGATACACAACGGAGGAAGGGTTTCCTACTTGATCAGTGGTGCTTCCTCATGCACGTAATGATTGTCTGCATGTCTGGGAGGAAGGCTGGCACTGATGGTATGGGTGCGACCATGCAGTCAGCAATGACTGCTCTGACTTATAACAAACGTTATAGCTTTAGTCAGATGGTCTTTTACGAGATCGATAGACAGAGAAGAGCGATGGCTCGTGAAAGGTTCATCATGTATCCAAGATTCATTCAGATGATCTTGAATCATGTTGCTCCCACGTTGCCTCAACGACGTCCAATAAGATACGTGGAGAGTGTGAGCAAACGTATCTTCGCTCAATGCCGAACATCCAGTGCGAGGAGCAAGCCTGAACTGCGTCCAAGGCATACTCCACTCTTTGGGTACTTAATAAACCCGGGGTATGTGCCAGCTCGTGGGGATGAGTTCAGAGACCCGGTACCACAACAGGCAGGAGCATCTCAAGCTATACCTGCTGCTCCTGTTGTGTCACCGGAGGAGGAAGTGGACCTTGATGCAGAATTCGGAGGTCAAGGTTTATTCGATATGGATCGGGTGGATCCAGAGGAGAATGTTCGGATCCCAGTTGAACGTGTCTCGACTGTGCGTATTACTAGAGCAGCTACGACGGTGGCTGACTCAGATCTTGATGATGTTATGGATGAGGCGAGAAGGATGTTGGTGACTCAAGAGAGAACATTTAGGAAGAGAAAGAGGACAGTTGATGATAGCGAGTCAGAAGAAGAAGAGGATATTCACAAGTTGATTAGACGTTCAAGACGGGAAAGGACAGGTGCAGGTATGGGAGCTGGAGAGACTTCAAGAGTTGTACGTTTCGCTCCGCCCGCACTGTCAGGTATGTCGATTGTTCCTACATCACTACAGGTCACAGGTTTAAGCACCGCGGATGTTCCCGTGGTGGCTACATCATCAGCTTTTGGCATCCCAATCACTAATATCCAGCTGACGACTCCGGAGATTGTGTCATTACCACCTCCAACGCTTACTCCGTCGGAGGTTGTTGCACAATTTGTTGAGTCGACAGTCGTTGCAACTGCAGGGTTGTCGGTCATGATACCACATGCGGTTACGTCCACAACTACTTCTGATGTCCCGGTTACATGTGAAATCCCACCTCAGTATTCTCAAGACACATCTCACATGAGGTTTGATTTCGATGCAACCCTCTCAGACTCGGAGAGAATAGCTGCACTTGAACGGGTCGTGGCAGAGCAATCGAGGATAAACTTTATCCAGACCCAGGCTATTCAGCGCCTAGTAACAGAGAATCAACTACAGTCGTCCCTCCTGGTTGAACATGGGAGAATTATAAATGCTATGAAGGAGTTCTTGGCATCTCAGGGGGAGACAGGCTGTAAAGGCGACGAGTTAAGAACAATGAAGAGGAATGACAGAGACGATGATCCCAATGCATCGAAAGATGCAGGTGGTGAGTTGCCAAGAACTACTCAAGCTCTTGGGACTTCCACAGCTCTGGGGGAGTCTGCAGGTGCGGCTGGCAGTTCTGGTGGTGATGAGGTGGCGATGGTTGATGATGAAGGAATGGGAGATGATGTGATTGATGCTTTGAAAGAATTAGATGATGATATGTTTAGTGATGATGTATTGTTTGATGATGATGTGCTGCCAATTGAGGAGATTGAGAAGATTGGAGCTCAGATTGTGATTGAAGAAGATGTTGAAGAAGGTGAAATAGTAGAAGAGAATGTAGAGCATGACATTCCAGGTGTGGAGAAAGCAGATATGGGTAATGAGACAGTAATCGATGAGACTGAATGGGAAGAGCAGCCTAGGTGGAAGGAAGGCTATGCTCAGTGGTTCGTCAAAACGAAGAAACCAGCGGTCCCTACAATGTTTAAGAAGAGTTACAATATTAAAGGCTATGCTGAAGCGAAGAAAGGGATTATTTGCTGGATCTATGATGAGCAGTTGAAGCTCTTTGTGATTAAACGGTATGACGGCGTTCAGTATTTTAAAAGAATGTTAAGGTCATTGAATACACTGCCGGAATGTGAAGTGAAAGACTTAGCCAGATTGGGGTTAATCAATCGAAATGACGATAATATGGCTAGAGTCATTGAGAAAATTGTATGGAGAGAGAGTATAAAAGAGAAGAAGTTTGAGCTGTTGAAACCGCAGAAGGGAAAACTTGTTGAAGACAATGATAGAGGTTTGAGAGCTGATGGAAAACCTTGGATGGTCATGAAGTATAAACCGATCCGGTGTTTGAAAGAAGTACCGATGAAGCTTATGCCCAAGGATGTGCTTAAAGACCTAAAGTGGTGGTATGTGGATTGTGAGACAGCAGAGGCAGTGATGGAAGACGAGGATGAACAAGAGCTCCTAAGAGTTTACGATCCGATGCATTTGGTAAACTTATCGCAAGCTGATCTGCAGGTGCTCAATGAGAAGAAAATCTTTTATATTCCTGCTTGGAAGGACGAAGCGATGAAGTATCAAAGAGTTGTGTCAGTTTGTGTTAGAGAAGGAGTGCATGCGTGAAGATACAAGATTGAAGATTACAAGACAAGTGCTTAAAGATCAAGATATGAAGCTACTGCCAAGGGGGAGTCTGTTGGTGCATAATGTCAGTAGTTCATAGTCTAGTGTCTGTAATCGAGTCTGTAATGTTTAATTATGTTTTGTATGTTTAAGCGAAGTTACTGACAAGTTCGCTTAACAGGCGAACTTGTTAGTCAAGCGAAGTTATGGACAACTTCGCCTGAACATGCCAGGCGAAGTTGTCGTGTATAAATAGTCCTAGGTTACGGCTTGGTTAGTAATCGTTGTTTAAAGTTCGTTTCAGTTGTTCAAGTTCATTGTAACGTGAGGACGAGAGTCTGTAACAGTGATATTACATCACGTGTTTGAGTTATAATATATAACGTGTGTTCGTTTCGTGTGTTCATGTGATTCGTGTTCTATACTCGTAACGATCTACGCAGGGATTCCGCACCTGAGTAGACCGAGATATCTCGTGCGATCCGTCCAGGGAACCTACACCCTTTTCACTCTTTTCAAGTTTTGGGCTAGCATGCACATCTAAGTGTTTTTCTTACTTGATGAAATGTTTTAAAAAATTTTATAGAGGCTTGCTAGTATATGGTAGGCCTTGGGATGTTAAAATATATATACATACATATACATATATACATTATTGTTTGGCCTCTATTTGGCGGAGTTGTAGTCGTTTCGACTACGAATGTTGCGTATGCCTACTTTGTGTTTGCATGCGTTGATGTTACGTGTTTGGGTTGTACATTTGCTCGACCCTGAATGTTATACGTGGATGTTATATATATATTGTTATATATATAGGGTGTACTTGAAAGGATGTTTATATATATATCTTTGGTATATGTATGTATGAGAATGTTTAGTCTTCAGTAACGATGACTTAATGGATGCACTCTTTTTACTTTAAAAACTTTTGGTATGTCTACCATATTTGTTATTACTGATATTATTTACTTAAAAACTTGAACTCACTCACCTCAAGCTGACTTTGTGTGCATGTTAGTGTGAGTTTCAGGTTAGGAAGAGGATGCCTTATCTCTTGGATGTGCACGAAGCTACTTGGACGGTGAAGGGCATACGTGGATGGAAGAATGTACTTTGAACAATTTGATTTTAAATAGTTTCATGAATTATGTTTTAAAGTTGGTTTTGGGCAACATTCCCGGGTTTTAGGGAACTTACTTCACTATTTATGTTTTCCACTAAATTTACACTCTGAGATGTTTGTTTTAATGGAAGAAACCGTTTTCAAGTTTAAATATTTTCTTAAGTACTTTGTGTGAATACCAACTGTGGGGTTCCCGGGGATCGGGGCCTTACATACGAGTATGCACGATTTCATCTTTCAGCATGCAAACGTTGTGTCCCTTGTGGTCCGTTTCTTAATGGTAATAAGACGCGAGCAAGGGGAGAACGTGTGTCTAACAGCGGATTTTGATCAAGTCAGTAATGAGTTTAGTACATAAGTACTTTTGCGATCAAGTTTAATGACTTATAAAGCAGCTTAATCTGCGGGTTTGTTTTTTAAATCTTGTTTAAATATTCATTGAAATGAAAACCCAGATGATAAACCGCATAAAGACCCGACGGATCCAGGAACCTTAAAGCATCCCATCAATACAGGATTTAAGGCCATAAAACCATACATCATTGAAGCGTTAACCACTTACTGATAGCTATGTTTTAACAAATTTAAACAATCATTCTGATTAAAAGGCTTGAGTTTGACCAGCTATTACATTTCTGCCATCATTATAAAGACTTTTGTTAGAAACTAACACCCCATCAATTTCGCAATTTTAAGTTTATATCACTTAATTTTCCCTACTTATTTGTTTTAAAAGCCTACCAATGCACCAATACAATTAAGCACATGGACTTTTCATGCCTACTTTTAACTAGATTTGGGACCAGATGATCAATGTACTATCATCTTTCCGTTTTGCTTCAAAGACTTATTTTCAGAGAAGCAACATTTTTTAATGTTTTTGACATTTTTGAATTCTTACTGTTTTTGGCTTTTTAAAAATTTTCAATGTTTTTGGTTTTTCTTGAAATTTTCTCCCCCAAAAATCAAAAACTGTATGAAAAACTATTTACAAAAGAAAATTTGACTCTAATGTTCAGGACACAAGGTATCTGACCCATCGACTATCTCGGTAACCCTCCTTTCAACACCGTCCAAAACATTTAAACCATTTAGTTTTAATAACTAATGAAATCTTGACTTATCAAAAGCTTTGGTGAAAAGATCTGATTTTTGTTCAACGGTGTGAATTTTATCTACAGTAATCAACTTCATTTCCTAGCAATCACGAATAAAGTGATACCGTATCTCTATATGCTTGGTTTTAGAGTGGTTTCCAACTTCTGTAGCTTCTTCATCAGAGCTGGCATATAATTCTTCAATTATCTTTAATCCCTCTGCAGCTTCACATTCACTTTTCTCCCCCTGTTTTGGTACATCTGAGGTCTTCTCAACCTCAGAATACCCCTCTAGGGTTCGAATCCTCAATAACGCTTCTTTCAATGCAGCCCCAAAGCTTTGTTTCTTGATTCCAAAACCCCATTCTTTTCCTTCAGCATAATATTTTCAAACTCAAGGTTTGCATTTTCAACTATGACGTCATAAAGATTTGGGCTGGAAGGTGGAGTTTCTTAAGTGGGCTTTATGGCAGGCTCAGAGAAGGGTTCAGAATCAGCTGTTTCTGGAGATGGGACTTTATAAGGCTCAGGGTCTGTAGGAAAGGATTAGGTTTAGCTATGGTAGCAGCAGGTTGGTCATGTACTGGGGAGGATGGTGGGGTTGGAAGATGTGTATCTTGATCAGTTTGGGAAACAGGTGCGGTAATGATAGGTACAGTAAGTGGTGATGTTGGTGGTGAAGGGATATATGTATCATGAATAAGTTTAGTGTCAGATAAGGCTGGGTCAGTGGTGGCAGGTGAGGAATGATCACCGTCATTAGAATCATTAACTTCAATAGAGTCTGTGTCATCTTTGTATATCTCAGGAGGTGGTGAATCTGGTGGAGTTATCCTATTAATGGTATCAGCAACATTTGATATAACATTTGCTACAAACACATCGTCGTCCATAGGCTCAGTAGCTTTGTTGCTTGGACCCTCAACCGGTTCATCAGTTTCTTCATTTACCTCCAACTCTACATCATCTCCTCCATGAGTAGAATGTTCAATCACAGGCACATCACCCACAACAACTTCTTGTGTATAATCATTAATACCCATAACAACTTCTTGTGTATCATCATTAATACCCACAACCACAGCATTATCACCATCTGGACCATTGTCCCCTTCATCATTCTGATCACTATCTCCAGCATCATCGTCTACATCATCATCCTCTTCATCATCACTGTTACCGGGAGTTCTAGGCACATCAATAGCACCTAGAAGCAGCCATGGGAGAACATCTCAATCATCATTATCTTCAAACTTGCTCTTTGCATCTTTCATTCGCTTACAGATGTTAGGATCTTGTAATCTCAAAATCTCTCCATTTCTTTGAAGATTCGGTAATAATTTATCAATCAAAATCTACAGAAATTAAGGATAAATTAGAAACCTCTGATTTACTTCCTTTTCACCGTTTGACACCAATCCTTGAAAGATGAATCTTGATATATTGAAAGGCTGTTGGTATAGAATCGCCACAGTGAGAGTCCCAAGCTCTCTGCTTAGTAGTGTCCAAGTCCCTCTCCTTGGAAATACGGACTGGATGACATGATGGATCAGAAAACGGTTTATCAATGGAAAACTTCCCTTTTGGAACTGTCCCTCCTCCACACCTCCTTGGTAACCCATAGTCTCTTGAAAGACTCTTAATAATCTTGGAACTGAGTAGGATGGTTGCGCATCAAAATTGTTATTCAAGTCCAATTCAGCTCTTATTGAGGCTTCTGTAATCTCAACATCAGATTTAGGATAGAGGCCTCAATCCTCTTCCCGTTAACGTCATTGACATAAGTAGCTGACTCCTAAAAATCCGAGATATGGTTCCTGTAAATTGTAGGGCTCTCGGTAAGAGCTACTCTTAAGATGGAGTTTCTTAGAAAAGTGATCATGTGTTCCAACTCTCTGTTATCATCATCAAGCTCTAACTGAGCGCACATATTGTGCCTCTTCTTGAATTTTAAGGCCATCAGTTCTGCAAAATAAGAAAATATGTCAGTACACAAAGTTGCAGAGCTAACATTCGAGTATAGTTAGATGATAATAGCTTCCTCAATAACCTGTTTCGTAGTAATATGTGTACCTGCAAAAACAAGTAAACAATTAGTCCGTAAATCAACTAGAAACCCAAATTTCGAAATCGGTTGACGATTATCGAATTATGATATCTTACCGAAGTCGAAACAGAGCTAATGGCTGTATTCCAAGTATAATCGAGCAAGTAAATGAGTATTTGAGCAAGCAGGGAAAAGCACGAGCAAGAGGGGTTTGTGTGTAGGTTTAAGAGAAAGAAGAAGAAATGTGTGAAAAAGTTTCTAAGTCCCCTTTTTATACCTAACGTTTGGTTGGTACAGTACCTCCTTTTGTCGTCTAGTGCATGACAGTTTTCATTTAATTCAAATTTAATGTACCTCCCTTGCTCGAGCATACAACCAAATGAACAGCTGTCTCCCACTGTACTCGAGTACATGGTACAACCCTTGCTCGACGTACTTGGAATATAATGCTCTTGAGCACTAGTATACTCGAGGCAACGTGCTTGAATAGACTTGTGCTCAATGCCTTAGCCAAATGTTTAATGATCATAAGATTACTTGCTCGAGTATTGGGTCATACTCAAGAGGTAGTGTGCTCGAAAGTACTTGACAAACTTTACTCAAATATGTATGCCTGAGACACACCTGTTATCTAACCCTACTCTACTATGCATCATGCTCTAGACACTTAGAAATCTATCATGACCATAACATATGCTCGAGAGACACTCTTAGTAGTGTTGTAACACTTACTCGACCCACTTAGTTTACTACAACTCAATGTGCTCGATGTACCCTTATGCTCGAAAGCCTTAGTAGATTGAATCCTAGATTGAATCCTTCCTATGCCTGTACTAGAACACACATCCTAAGGGGCTAGCATACAAGTTTGCTCGAACTTCTTAAAAAATTGATCCATTAAGTTCCTAAGCTCGAACCCTCATACCTAAGTGTCTAGCACACTTCTATGCTCGAAACACTCAAATGTTTCCTCAGTCATTTCTTTGTGCTCGAAGACTTAGGTCTGACAACTTATCATGCAATCATGCTCGAAACACATAACATCAATTTTCATATCATAGCAGGTTCTCGAAAGTAAGATGCATGCTCGAAACTCATAGATGAGTCATACAAGTCATATAGTATACTCGACACAATGTTATCACACAAGCAAGCAAAATTTCTTTGCTCGAAACACTTAATTGATTTTCAGTTCAGTTTTTGAAATCACAAATCTTATGCCACAAAGTCTGGATATGATTACTCATGTCCTCTGCTAAAAATGCAATTTTGCATAGAAAATAATCATTTTAGATCAATGAGCTGACCTAAGCAGTTAGTTTAAGGTGAAATAAGAGATCAAATTTCAGTTGAATATTCTTTTCAAAACATTTTCATAGAAAGATCTCAACATGGGATCAGATTGTTTAAAAGCTTTCACACCATATCATAGTAAGCCTTATTCCAATTTATGTCAGGTTGACAGTAAGTAATTGCACTTAGCATGATTATCATGACATTTGTGATATACTTAAAGTTCAATTAAAGCTTAAGTGAAGAATGGCTACATTTTGGATTTTAGGTTGTTCTTTATCTCTTCTCAAAGCTTATTTAGCTTTCTCCAATCACCCCAATTTGACTTCCACCCCCTGATGCCTTGGTCAAAATTTGTTTTTATGAGCAGTTTATTTAGTAACTTATATATAGATATCAGACTATAAGGTTGAACGTTGGACTTACATGCCATCCAGACTTACAAGCCTTACATTCAGGGTGTTTAGGACTTATTTGGATGCCCTACCCCTGTAGTTCCCTTAGTGCCCCTTAAGTTATGTTACATTATTATTTGATATACTATATTGAGGCAATTTTCTTTTTCTATATTTTTCCTCTTTCTTTTTCTTTTTGATAAGCTTTTAATTATTTATACTTTTATATCTGCTCAGATATTAAATGATTTTCTGACCAAAACATCAACAGGCTCGTGTATGATTGGATAATTACCTTTCTGCCTATCATTCGGAGAGACATGCAAGGAAACATACCTTGGTCTTCAAATGAATCACCACATCATACTTAGCATTCTCATTATGTTTGTATCACACTTGTCACTGAACTCATGAAAAGATACTAAAAACAAATTGTCAATTTTCTGAACAGAAATTCTTTATGCCTATATTCCATTGGTTAGAGATTTTAAGCAATATACTATCATTTCCCAAAGGTTGGATACTATTTCTGTCCAAAAATCTTTAAGCTTCTATAAAGCTTATAACTGATTAATCTTATCATATCTCTTATGAGATCACCAAAACAGTGCTGCTTAGTTAAAAAAAATATTTCACAGTTTCAAAAACCATTTCTTTTGAAGAATTCATTTTAAGGATTGATTCTGAAATAGTGATGTCAGTTAAGCACAATCAACAAGAACACACATAAACAATATGAAGCACATTCATTCAGACAGCATAGAACATTCAAATAAACACATAAGTTTGTCGAGCATGCTCGAAAATTCATCGAGCATACTCGAAAGTCTATCTAGCAACCAGAAAAACTATCATTCCAGTGCATGTGCTCAAAAGACTTAACTGTGTGCTCGAGCAGTAGACTTGTGCTTGCAATACTTGGAAAGTTTTCCAGAACACATGTCCACGCTCGACAAACAATAACACATCATTTGTGCTCGAAATACTTAAGATATCTCAAGTACGGTTTGTTTGTACTCGAAGAATATCAAACACACCATCAAACACAGAATCATGCTCGAAATACTTGAAAGTTTTTCAAGGCAAGAGACTATGCTCGAGCAACTGAGTTATGACATTTGTGTTCGAAGGACTTAGAAAAGTCTTACAAGTACCACTGCTTGTGCTCGAGGAGCATCAAGCACAGTATCAAGTACAGAGTCATGCTCGTTGTACTTAAATCCACAGAAATACATCATTCAGGCAAAGATCAAAGTACTGAAAGCTGTAATTAACAATTGCAACACATATTTCATACAACAACAGTCACATACATGATTCATGCAATTTAGAATGATCAGTTAAGCATAGCAAATCATCATGCAAACATTCAAAGTGAGTAACAAAGGTAATCAGTAAGCACCTCACTCAAGCACACATCATTAATCAAACTTCATCAGCATTTATCATTCCTAGGCATTTAACAGAAAATGAAACTTGCTTTTATCTAAAGGTTTGGTGAATAAATCAGCCAGATTATCAGATGTATCTACCATTTTCATTTCTATTAAGCCTTTTTCCTGACAGTCCCTAATGAAATGATGTCTAATTTCAATGTACTTAGTCTTAGAATGTTGGACTGGATTCTTAAAAATGAACATAGTAGCAGTATTATCAATTAAAATAGGAGTAAGTAAGAAATTCAGACCATAATCCAGTAGTTGATTCTGAATCCATAGAACCTGTGCACAGTAGGCAGAAGCAGTAATGTATTCAGCTTCAGCAGTAGAGATGGACACTGTAGTTTGCTTCTTGCATTGCCAAGACACCAACCTGTTCCCTAGAAACTGGCATCCTCTTAAAATTGATTTTCTACTCATGTTGCAACCATCATAGTCACTATCTGTGTAGGCCATCAAGTCAAAGAAAGGGTTCTTTGGATACCAATTCCCCAAATCTGGTTTTCCTTTTAGATATCTTAAGATCCTCTTAACTGCTAGAATATGTGAGACCTTTGGGTTAGCTTGGAATCTGGAACAGACACACACAGCAAACATAATATCTGGCCTAGAAGCTGTAAGATACATTAGTGATCCTATCTTGGCCCTATATTCATGCTGGTCCATCGGCTCCCCCTTCTCATCAGGTACCATTTTCTCATGTGTGTCCTTTGGTGTGGACACTGTCTTGAAGTCTTGGCACTTGAACTTGTTAAGAATCTCTTGTACATACTTTGATTGATTAATGAAAATTCCATCAGCTTTCTGTTGCACCTGAAGTCCAAGAAAGAAATTCATTTCCCCTATTGAGCTCATCTTGTACTTGGATTTCATCACTTACTCAAACTCCTTGCACATTTGTTCATTTGTAGAGCCAAAGATATGTCATCCACATACACTTGCAACAGCAGCAAATCTTTGTTCCATCTTTTGTAGAACAGGGTCTTGTCAATAGCAGCAGCAGATCTTTGTTCCTCTGCAGAAACCATTGTCCAACAAATGGTTTGACAACTCATCATACCAGGCCCTTGGTGCTTGACGCAGTCCATACAATGCTTTGCTTAGTTTGTAGACCTTGTTGGGATGAACTGGATCTTCAAATCCTGGAGGTTGAGTGACATAAACTTCTTCATCAATCTTTCCATTTAAGAATGCAGACTTCACATCCAGTTGATAGACTTTAATATTCATTGATGCTGCATATGTCATAAAGATCCTGATAGCCTCTAGTCTAGCAACTAGAGCAAAAACTTCTTCAAAGTCCACTCCCTCTTCTTGGAAGCATCCTAGATCTACCAATCTTGCTTTGTTTTCGATCACTATTTCTCTCTCATCTTTCTTGTTTCTAAACACCCATTTGGTTCCAATAGCATACTTGCCTCTAGGCTTGTCAACTAAGTCCTATACATGTAAGTCTCTGAATTGAGCTAACTCTTCCTGCATAGCTTCTACCCAACTGTTGTCCTTTAAAGCTTGATTGATGTTCTTTAGTTCAACTTGTGACAGAAGGCTGGCATACAGGCAGATGTTTGCTTTTTCAGAAGAGCTTCTAGTCACTCTCTCATGCAAGTCTCTTATGATATTCTCTGCAAGGTGATTTCATTCAACAGAGATAGTCTACACAAATTGTTGTGCAGACACTTCTATCTCAAGATTGGTCATATTGAACTCAGCAGTTTCACTTTCAATTCTTTCATGACTTTCACCAGCTTCTTGATGTTGATTAATTTCAGATGAAACCTGTCTTCAAATAGATTTGTCCCTTCAGGCTGAACAGGTTGTTGACTTTGAATTGGTTCACTCTCCACATCACTTGGACCTTCATTAAAAACTTCAACTGTAGCATCTTGTCCATTCATTTCAATTTAAGCTGCTCTTTGGTTGCTTCTCTCAAAGTTAAATCCATTTGGTTTAGGAGCAACAGATGACCATAGCTTGTTGAGAACAACTTGGTTTTGTTTTCCTTTATATTCAAAGCTGGTTCTGTACATGCTGACATCCATATCTTCATTATAAATTTTGAAAAACGTGATCATCTTCTCCAAGTCAAATAGCCATTTGGGACCTTCAACATTGTTAAAGTGGTTTTCATTGAAAATTATATCTGATGACTCAATGACCACCATGTGCTTCTTCACATAGACTCTGTAAGCCTTTGAATAAGATGAGTATCCCACAAAGAAACATTCCAGGGATTTTGACTGGAATTTGTTCAGATAATCCTTTGTATTCAACAGTGAGCATCTGCATCCAAAAGGCTTTAAGAACTTCACATAAGGCTTTCTTTTGAAGATAACCTCATATGGAGTCTTATTTTGAGCCTTGTTTAGAAGAACCCTGTTCTGCACATAACATGCAGTGTTGATTGCTTCTGCCCAGAAAGTGACTGGCAGATTTGCATCAGCAATCGTGGTCCTTGCAGCTTCAATTAGCGTTCTGTTTCTTCTTTCTACAACACCATTTTGCTCAGGAGTTCTAGGTGCACTATATTGTTGAAATATCCCCTTAGAAGTACAAAAATCTTTGATTATTCTATTCTTGAATTCTGTCCCATTGTCACTTCTAATGACTTTCACCTTCCTTTCAAGCTGATTTTCCATTTTCAGCGCATAGGTTTTGATCAATTCTAGGGTTTCATCTTTGCTGCCCATAAAGTATACCCAAGTGTATTTTGAGTAATCATCTGTGTTCACTAAGCAATATCTCTTCTTTCCAACACCTGGAACACTTACTGGACGAAACAGATCCATGTGTAGTAATTCAAAGACCTCATCAATGTTATTTATCACTTTGCTCTTATGTGAGGATTTATGTTGTTTCCTTTTGAGGAAAGATGTGCATTTTTCTTCAAGCTTGAATTCTCTTGTGGGAAGGCCAACAACATCTTCACCTTTCACTAGCTTGTTCATGTTCTTCAAGTTGACATGACACATATTCCTATGCAACAGTTTGGTCTCATTTTCAGTGGCTTTGGAAACAAAGCATGAACCACCTCTAGATGTAGAAGTATTCATTCTCAAATCATAGAGGTTGTCATTTCTTGGAGCCATCATCATGATCATCTCAGTTGGAATCACAAACTCAGGCTTCAGAATTAGCCAGTGTTCATCATTGAAGGCCACCTTGTATCCTTTGTCACAAACTTGAGAAATGCTAAGTAGATTGTATTATAGTCCTTCAACATGCAACACATTCTCAAAGGATGCCTTGCCATTGGTAAGTGTTCCTCTTCCAACAATCTTCCCTCCATTTTCTTCACTCCCAAAAGCAACTGGCCCTTCATACTTTCTTTAATAATTGATAAGTGCACTCTTGTCATAGGTCATGTGCCTGCAACATCCACTGTCCATGTACCATAAGTCATTACTGTTCAAGAACTGTTCCTGCACAAACACACAAAAGGAATCAGTTGGATTTTGAGTTACAAACTGCATCAGTTTGTAATTCAGTTTCAGGTGAAGATTCATCAGGAGTTGGAACTGGAAGTGGAAGTGGGTCTTCATAGACAACTTCACATTCTTCTTCTGAGTTTGATTCTGACCCAACATTCACAACTTGTGACATGGTTATGTTTTCAATTTGCTCAATCACGTAGTCTTTCTTTTCAGTCAACTCCTTCTTAGTCTTCCATTGAAACACTCTTGGTTCATAACCCTGCTTCATCAAGAACTTTTCATCCCCATTGACAAAACCAGGTCTCATCTTTGCCATTCCTTTGTCGGTTGACCTATTGTTCTTTGTAAGTTTGCTTGATACCTCTGCATCATCCTTGATTTTCAAAACATGTTTCACTCTCTTTTTCAAAACTGATCTCTTCTCTTCATCGCTTGAACTTTTCTTTTCTTCATTCAGGTATCTTTGATACATTTCCTTGTATCCTTTCATGTCAAATTCACAAACCACATCAGGAACCACAAACTCTTCTTCTTCAAAACAGCAAGAGTCAGTGTGATGACCGTAGGCATCACACTTCTTGCACCAGACCTTGGCATAACTCCCCATGTCTTCAATCCATTGCTTGTCTTTGATTCTGTCACTTGGTTTGGGGAAAACAAATCCTAGGGATGTTTTTGGACATAAAGAGGTGTTGAAGTCCATTTTGATTGGTTTGTTCAGATCAGGCTCCAGATGATGTTTCTCTTTAACAAACACTATTGGCTTCAACTTGGATGGGGTTCTTGAACAGCTTCCTCCTTCTTCTGCAACAAATCTTCTCATTGGTACATACTCCACATCTCCAATGTCAAATAATTCTTGATTTGAGAAGACTGGATAGATTGGAGGATGGGAGTGATCATAAGAAGATTTCATAGCCACTTCATTTCTTCTCTTGATTTCTGGTTGTGGTCTTGCACAAATGTCAAAAACCACATGTTCCTTTCTTATCTTCTCATAATGCTTCTTCGACCTTGGAGTCATCTTTGGCAGTAGAGGAATATTTTCAATTTTCTTCTTGCTTGACCCCTTCTTCTTCTTCTTGCCTCAGATGATTGGTACTGCCACAACTGCAAGTACTTTCCTCACTTGAGTATTCACTCCATTCTTTTTTCTCACTTTCCTTCTTTGCAGTCTTCTTGAATTGTTTCAGATATTCATTCCTGCTTTCCTTGTCTCCTTTTAGTGGATAGATGTCACAGAAAGGTGGTGGCACCTTTTTGTACTTCTCTTCCTCTGTCATTTTATCCACAAATCTTGTTATATTTCCTGTAGACACAAGGTTTTCCAAGAATTCCATTTGAATCAACAAATCTGCATTTTTCAACTTCTCTTCAGCATACAACTTTTTCAACCCCTCAATTTCTACTGTCATTCTTGATTGGGAATGCTTGCATACAGTCTTCTTCAAGCCCCTTGATTTGATTCTCATAAGTTGCTTCATTGGCTTCATACACATTTAATAATGCTTCTCTTCTTCCACACTCAGTTTTCCATTTTCCAACTTCCTGATTGAGTTCATCAATTGTAATAAGATCAGAAATTGAAATATCAGAATGTACCTGCGCATTAGAAGATTCTGGCTTGTGCTGCACTTTGTCCATAAAGGCAACATTCGCCTTCTCAATCTCAGCTGCATGGTTACTCCAATCAAACTCCCGATCCTGAGGCACCCTTGTCACTGCAACGTTCCCTTGATCCCTAACTTGATTCATATTGTTCTGATCGACTCTGTTCTGATTAGAGTGAATCTGCAGTTGGTTGTTCCTTTGAGGTTGAAAGGATTGTTGCTAGGGTCTGTTTTGGTTTTGATAGGGGTTTTGGTAGGTGATCTGATTTCTTGATGTTGGAAGTTCTGATTCTGATTTTGATTCACTTGGTTACCAGCTTGCTTGGGCATGTTGCACTCTCTTGCAAAGTTTCCTGGTTGTTGATAGTTGTAGCAGATTGCTTTTGATTTGTCAAAACCTATTCTCTCGTTCGGTCCATTAAAGCTTGATCTTCCAGTTCTATTGTACAATCTCTTGCTTCTTATAGCCAACATGGCTTCCTGCCACTTTATGTCGATATACTCTTAGTCGTCAGCATCTATTTGTTCGAGATCTTCCTACACAATGCTTGTGTTTATCAGGTTCTTCGCCACAAAGGCATGATACGACTCAGTAAACATGGAGAACAAAGCTTGGTAATCTATTCCTTGATTTGTATTGTTCTGCAGAAATGTTGACTGACCACTTGCTGTTGAGGCCACATCATCTTCTATTAGCTGAACATTAAATCTTGGCTGACCACCACAGGTTGAATTTGTCTCAGATGGCTCTTCAATGATAGGCTATTGAGTCTTGTTCACTTGGAAACTGGGCTTATCTTCTCTGATCAGGTGATTTTCGATCATCTCATGTTCTACAGCCTTGAGAAATGCAATTACATCATCCAACTTAAAGTTGGGGAAACTCACCTTTTCCTTGATGAATTTGCTGGCTGTGTACCACTCACCAGACAAAGATGACAAAAGTTTCTTATTTAGCTCGAAATCAGAAATCTGCAGGTCAGTTGTTATTATATCATTAACAATCACCATGAACCTTTGAAGGACTGATTTTAGTCTTTCTCCGACTTTAAACTTGAACCTATGAAGCTGTTGCTTTAGTCTATCTTTCTTGATATCTCTCAGTTCAGTATTTCCTTCAAACATATCAATAACTGCATCATACATTTCTTTAGCAGTTTTGTGATGGTTGACGGTTGTCAATATCTCCCAAGATAGACCTAACTTCAGCATAGATAGAACCTTATCGTCCCGTTTCTTTATTTTTAGCTCAACGATGGCGTTGTTGTTCGGAGCAGTTGATGGAACATAGTTTCCGTCAGTGATAGAAGTCCAAAGCTCTGGGTTGTTGTAGTTTACAGCTGCTTCGAAGAGCACCTTCCATTTTATAAAACTTTCTTGTCCAAGCAATCTGGGAATTTTGTTGGTAGAGACTTCTTGGTCTACCATTTCAGTAGATTTGGGTTTTTGCAGCAGAAAAACAGAGTAAAGCTTCAAGCGTTTTCACGAACCTTCAGTCCCGTGGCCTTCAGCTAGCTTCCAAAGCTCTGATACCACTTGTCAGGACCATGAGTCTGGCGAAACCTAAGAAAGGTTGACAAGAACGCAACGACTCTGTAACCCAAAGGCCTATTGAATATCCTGGCGGAATCAGGATATCCAACAAGTGGGAACGAAGGTGTAATATAGCGAACACGAAACGATAATGAATAATCAATAAGAACACAATCAAAAACAAAGATTCACTACATTTAATATATCATTTAATACAACAGTGAAATGTAAGACCCCGACTCCCGGGAATTCTACAGTTGGTAATCTTGTCAAAAAATTTTAACAATTTAAAACCAAGAAAAATTTAGTTTTATTTAAAACCGATTCAGAGTAAATAACAGCGGAAAAATAATTGTCAAGATTCCCAAAAACTTAACAAAATTTTAACCCAAAGCAACTCATTTTATTTTAATACCAGTTCAGAGTATAAAATCAGCGGAAAGTCATAAGTACTAAACAAGTCTCCAAAAACCCGGGAAATGTGCCCAAAATCAAATTTAAACATAACTAGTAATAATTGAAAAGAAACAGTGTTCATAAGTAAAATCCCCGACTAGATATGCCCTCAACCATCCAAGTAGTCTCGAGCACGTCCAAGCGGTAAGCATCCTCCTCGTAACCTAAAAACTCACACTAACATAAACACAAAGTCAGCTTGAGCTGAGTGAGTTCAAGTTTTAATAATTGACATCTGTATAAATCATTCCAGGAATTTTAAATATAAAACGTGATATAAACGGTTAGGCCATAAAAAACGGTAAGTAGTCATACTTATATATCCATATAATTATATCCCTATTCATAACATCCAAGTAATAACATCAGAGTCGAGCACACTTACAACCCAAACACATAACATTCCATCCAACGTATGCAAACACAAGGTAGGCATACGCAAACATCCTTAGTCGATAACGACTAATTAACATCAGAGTCGAGCACACGTACAACCCAAACACGTAACATTCCATCCAACGTATGCAAACACAAGGTAGGCATATGCAAACATCTTTAGTCGAAAACGACTAATTAACATCAGGGTCGAGCACAAGTACAACCCAAACACGTAACATTCCACCCAACGTATGCAAATACAAAGTAGGCATACGCAAACATCCTTAGTTGATAACGACTAATTAACATCGCCAATCATTGGCCATACAATAACACATGTATAAACATGCGTATATAAATTATTTCAAAATATACAAAACTACAAGTAAGCCATCCTTAGTCACTAATGACTAACTAACATCTCTAATCATAGGCCATACGGTAACACATGTGTAAACATACATACATAACATCCCAAGATGTACCATAATACAAGTAAGCCTATGGGCCATAAGGTAACACATGTGTATACATACATAATTAACCTCCCAAACATACCATAATACAAACAAGCCTATGGGAAATTGTTTAAACAGTTCATCATGTAAAATCAGTTGGGTGTGTATGCTAGCCTAAAACTTGAAAAGAGTAAAACGGGGCATCATGAACTCACCTGACACAAGGCACGAAATCACCACGAGCTAGAGAACCCCTAAGTATCCCCCACAACTCAAACGCCTGTCGGTTTACATACAATCATCACTAACGGTACCGAAATGACTCGTTTATCCTACGAGGCGTTCTAATATGGTTCAAGTTACCTAAAGCCTCAACCTCACCAAGTTCGTTTAAAACAGTCACCGGGGCTTTATATTTACCAAAGCCACCCATAGGTGTTCCCGAGAATAAAGAATTCCCAAATTACCCCCAGAAGTGCTAGGTGAGACGAATATACGCGTTTAAGAGTTGTTTAGGCACTTAACATCCAACTCATCCCCGTGTGGACCCAATATGCTATATTTCACATCCTACTAGCCCACACGACACTACATGAGTTGGATGGGTCTGTAACTCGCAAGCACAACGCACCAACTATTCAATAAACGTGAATTCGCGTTGCACCGATCCGTTTGAGTAATAAACCAATTCAGCCCCATTATCATAAAAATTAAGTTTTCCACAGCCCGTAATACCTACCGAGGCTACACAATCTGAATTGGTTGTTAATTCTCTCAAACAACGCGCTAAACGAAACAATCAACAAACTAGACAAACGAAATCCTAGTTTTTCAATCTATCGACAATTGATCAATCAAACAAGCTTCATAGCCCACGATACTAAAGTATAACACATATGACATACCTAGGAAGAGTACGGAGCAAAACCTCACTTCAAACAGCCCCGACAAGAACGCAATTGGACATCCACCGGTTAAGCCTAAAACGAACGTATCAATCAATAACGAGTATAATATGCAGAGTTTAGCATGCGAAGATGCATTTTATGAAATAAGAAAACCATGGAAATAAATTATGAAATATTTACCAGGGTTTACTAAAGGCCTTAGGCTTTTAAAAATATTTTTGTTATATTTTTCCAATGCACACAAAAATCATAAAAATTCCTCCAACACAGAAAGGTACGTGCAGCTATTTTAGCACGCAGCAAAAGTGTTTTATTTATTTAAAAATCATTACCAAACCAAATTAAGCAATTCAAATTGGGTTGTAATCATAACTCAAAATGTGAACTTTTAGAAGTGGAATCAACCAATTTGGACTTGTCAAAAAGGAGTTATGATGTCTGGAAGACATACCAGAATCCGTCATCCCGCATCAGCTTTGACACACAATTTTATAAAATCATGAAAACCATTCAATTCTCGTCTAAAAATTACATATTATACCTATCTGGAAACTAGACTCAAAGTAGAACATTATGGAACCAAGATTCAGTCAAAAAAAATCAATTTTCATCGAGTTACAGAATAAACAATAAACAAGTACGAACTTGTCAGAAACTGTTATCATCAAAACTCAAACTAATATGTTCAACAAAGGGTTTAATGATGAAAAAGAATTGTATTAGGGTAGGACTGACCTTGAATTGGTCTTGGGAGGCTGAAACCTGGCCAGAGCTACACAAAAACCGAGGAATGGGCTGCTTGGTGGCTGCAATCGGACAGAGAGAGGGAGAAGGCAATGTTAGGGTTTTCTTTGATGCTATAATAAACAATTACACTCTAACCTCAAACTTATAAAATGTGATAACTTGGGTGAAAGGTTAGATAATTAGACATACGAGAATGACAAGGAGGTCCCTCAAGTAATAAGATTAACCCCCAAATATAGTACAAACTTTGTAAACGTTTCCTGTCGTTAAACAAAAAATGTCGGGTGTTACATACTAAACTAGCCCTGAACGGCCCATTAGGCTAGAGTGTTGTTACAGTCTAGTTTAGTAACGCGTTGTGTATAATTTACATGCCCTTGCTTGTGATTGTGCACTTAGGGATTTCCTAGCTCATTGCAGGTGTTCGGTTGATTCAGGTGAGTTCATGATGCCCTTTTTACTCTTTTACGTTTTGGGCTAGCATACACACCGAAATACAATTTTAAACGATTTTACTCGTTACAATGATTTGAATAGTTTTGCATGGTCTCACTCGTGATGGTGCATTTTGAAAGCTATATTTTTGAATTATTTTATATGCCTTAGGATATTTTAGACTCGTTCATGGTCTTGTGTCCTTAAGGTTACATACACTATTGATGGTCTAGACTCGAGGACGCTAGTAGACTTGGTAGTAATTGAATATGAGTAGACCTATCTACTTAGTTCTCGTATGGGATGATATATATATATATATATATATATATATATATATATGTAGGAATATATATGTATGTATATATGGAGGTATGTATGTATGTATGAGGATCTGTACCTTATAGCCTACGATTGTGTAATGATATTTAGTTCCTCGTGACTAAGAATGATGTATGTAGGCTTATTGATGTGTGTGTGCATGGTGATTTACGGCCGGGTCAAATATATTACTCGGGTTGTACCCGTGGTGGAGAGGCCCGTGTGACGTAATCATCATTTTGGCGGGTCAAATATATTACATGGGTTTTAAAATCCCGTGGTGAAAAGGCCTGTTGATGTTGAGCCGTGATCGGGTCAAATATATTACTTGGGGAAGACCCGGGGTGAGGAGGCCTGTATCACGTGCTTGGATGTATGAGCCGGGATCGGGTCAAATATATTACTCGGGTTGTACCCGTGGTGAAGAGGCCCGTACCCCGTGCTTGGATGTATGAGCCGAGATCGGGTCAAATATATTACTCGGGTTGTACCTGTGGTGGAGAGGCCCGTATCTCGTGCTCGGATGTATAAGCTGTGACCGAGTCAAATATATTACTCGGGTTTGACTCGTGGTGGAGAGGCTCGTGTCACATGCTTAGGTCTTACTGCGTCCGGGTCAAATATACTACTCGAGTCTTGACTCGTGGTGGAGAGGCCCGTGTACTTTTGTTCGACGATGATTGTATTTCTTGGTGAATTATATATAATTTATTTTATTTATACCTTCTCTATTGTGTATAACTATAGCTTTGAAATAAAGTATGAATTATTGTTTATGAAAACTTGAACTCACTCAGCTCAAGCTGACTTTGTGTGTATGTTAGATTGAATTTTAGGTTGAGGATTAGAGATTTCCGCTTGGACGTGCTAGAGACTACTCAGACGGTTGAAGGCACATCTAGTTGAAGAATTAATAACGCAAACTGTTTCTTTTAAATTATTACCATAAGTATTTAAATTTTGATTTTGGTCACTTTCCCGGGTTTTGGGAATTTTGATGTTATCTATTCCGTTGTTTACTACTCTGAAACGATTTTAATGAGATGAAGATTTCAAATAAAACGAATATTTTATTTACAATTGATTTTGGACACCTGTACCCATGTTTTGGGATTTTTAATACTTAAACTTTTCCGCTGTTATTTACTCTGAACTTGTTTTAAATACAAAGAATCGTTTGGTTTTAAATTTTTGTGAATTTGTGGATGTGATTACCAACTGTAGGATTCCCGGGATTCGGGGTCTTACAAAAACTGATCAAAATTGTGGAATTACATTGGGTTTTTGGCTGGGAAAGTTTTGGAATAGAGCATAGCAGATGCATATGTTGATATTATATTGAAAGTGAATGATTTCCTTAAGTAAATTAGATTAATATACCAAGGAGGTGTTGGGTCCTCTTTGGCGGCCGCAAATAAGGTAGGCCCTCTTGGGCCTTATTTTGGCCAATGGCCTCGATTTGCATGCCCGAGCGTAAATTCCTGAGTTCAAATTTATTTCAGGTTCGGTTTTTTGCACTAAAAATATTTCAGGGTACAACAAACAGTGTGAAAGATAATGTTTTTCGGCCAATTTCTTGTAAATTTAGAAAAACATATTATTTGTTTGTAAAAATCGAAAATATTTTCGCGGATCACTTAAAACATCCAAAATAAATGTTTTTTAGGTCATTTTTAGCTTAACGGATGATACAATGCTTGTTTTGTAACTATTTTTCGCGTTTAAATTCATAGCAGGTAGTTAAACGAGTATGTTTTCGTTTAATTGGTTTGCTATCGTACTAAGGCCATAATACTAATATGTTATCTTATATTAGATGTATATCACTTATGGATGGGCCCCCGGGATATCTAGGTCACAACCAGACCTGTTTAGCTATTCGTTTGTTCGGTACGCAATAAGCTGTTACTCGTTTAATCGGGAAATACATACTAGGATGTACCTGGTTTTGTCTCAAATGTCACATAACCAAACTCATTTGGTTATTCGCTTGCTCGTTACACAATAAGCGGTTAATTACTTACTTAATAATTAAATACTAAGGCATAATTGGTTTTGTCACGAATGTCACAGTCATTCTCCATTGTAATGCTTTCAATAATCACATCCTGATCCTCCACCTTCTTTTTCACTTATCAAATTCTTTCTTTGTAGGAAAATCTTCAAACATGTTGAAATTTATAACAGAAATGCTTCCAAACAATTGTGATTATTGAGGAATCTCTTTTGGTTGTTGAGGTTGTGGTGTATCCTAAACAATAGGATTCTTCAAAACATTATCACACCAACAGCCATGTCCTTGTCAGATGTCGCAGAATAAACGGAAGGATCAATAGGTGTTACCTTCGGTGTTTCAATTTCACTTTCTTTATTTTCTTCTTTTGTGGTTTGGAGGTTTCTTCTTCATCATCACTCTCTATTTTAAAGAAATGCTTACACCCAAGCATCGGTTCACAATTATCCATCTTTAAATATTCAGCATCTCATTCTGAATCATTACCATCTCTCCTCCATTGATTGTTTTTAGGATCCTCATACTTCTCATCCTTTACATAACCAACTAAACTTCTGAATTTTGGTATTTTCTTTTCAGTTTTGCCTCTATATATACCAATTTAGCTCATCAATTAGCCATCATATGATCCAAGTAAATCTTTTTACCCACTTTCTTCACCTCGGAAAATTGATCGTTAATAATCATCTGCAAAAATCTCAGGTACATTAACCATTTGTCTTTCCCAAAATTTAGCTTCATATTGTCAAAAATCATCCTAGGAAAGTTGACTTCAAATTCAAACTTAAAGTAGCCAGAGCACTCATCTGATAATCTAGTATCTCTTCATAACCACCTTACCTGTGACCCAAATAGTGAACAACAACGTGTACTAGAAACTTGTACGACCTCGAAAAACTTGTCTTTAAATAAAAAATTGCATTCACTCAACCTTTATATCCCATCCACATGAAACAACCCTTCACCATCCTTTCATCAAGTGCTACTGGAAATGTTTCTGTATCTCCAAAACCTAGAACTTTTCTGATCACACCCTAAGAAACTATAATCTACTTGTTTGAACAGTAAACTGAATCTCTTTCCCTTCGATCTTAGCATTATTCTAGAATTCTTCAATAATTGACTCATAAGGATCACACTGTTTTGTAATATCCTTGAATATAGTATACAACGAATAAGTCTTTTTGTAGTGTATAACACAATACAGCGTATAAGACCTCAGCGCATATGTCAATATTGGATATGAAACGTATAAGACAAATTCACCGTATAAGTCAAATTAGACTTATCCGGCGTATATGTTGTATATGCTAATCCTATATCCACAACATCAATATGAACCTAAACACAAGTTTTAACATGAAATGATTAATGATTATCAAACTAAACCTACCGATTAATCCAATTGTGCAATCAATTTTGAGGTTTAAAGCTTCTAAAATCTATTGAAACATGACATAAGGTTTCAATTTTATTATTTGACAAATTAAGATCAATTAACCACATTTAACGAACGTTTGTTGTTTGTTTAACCTCGTTCATAGATTATATTCGAATATTCATCGAAAACCCTTTGCACAGAACTCTAAGTAATTCAATTAATCCTTCCTATCACTCCGTCGCAATCAAAACCATTAAGTCTGAACAATTATATACCTTTAATAGTTTTCATGATGTGTAAATCACCAGGAAAATAGAAGATTTGGGCAGAGTAACAGGGTAACATCAAGTTTTCCAAATGAGAGAAATCGGAGCATGTAAGTGAATATGAAATGGATATGTATATACAACGTGAAAGATGATGTATTTATAACATTACATATTCGTCGTATATGTGGAAAGATATGCGCTGTGTAAGTTGATAAATCTTATGTGCCGTATAAATCTTAACTTATGCGGCGTATAAGTGTCAATTTATACGTTGCATTTTGATAATTTTCAGAATTTTCAACAACCGTAAATTCACACTCATGTGTTTAACCATGTCCAAATTAATGACCTTGGTTAAACCATAATAACTTAATTTTCAAAAAGTTTTTTAGAAAATATTATTTTAACAAGTCCAAATTAATCACCTTGCTCAAAACAAATGGCATTTTAGCTTTGAAACACTGTATGATTTAGTAGCACAAGCTCAGTCGATCATCACCCGCAGATTTTAAACAAGATAGTATCCTTACATCAAGAGTCGAAAATAAACCAGAAGTGTAAAATCTTTTTGGCTTAAAGAAATGCAATAAAAACTAAAATGTAATGAAATAAAATACTTACAAACAACGAACTTTCAAAACTATTTACAAACACAGATTTTTGTGAGTTTGAGGAGGGCATCATTTTGACCAGATTGTCCTTCCATCACAGTTTTATGTTTTGGCTTTATTATGACTGGTGTTAAGTCAGTCATTTGTATTGTTGTCCACTTAAATCCCATGACATTTTTTTCTGAAATTTCTATCATATGGTTAAGGTACAATTAAGGCACATAATATATATGCGGTTCCCACAATATCAGAAACAATCACCCTTGAATCTAAATTCAGGCCTATTTTAGTTTTCACCATTCCACCCCAACTTGACTTAAAGCTGATTAGTCTGATCAAAAACACCAGCACTTTTGACACTTTTTGAGTTTTACACATTATTCTTTATTTTGTCCGCACTTTAGGCAATAGAAAAATAAATGTTGAAGCATAATGTCTATTGATAGGGTCTTAGATGTATTAGATATGATTTTATAGGGCTTGATATGTGTTGATATACGACTTGGGCATGTCGGTCTTTTTTATATTATTATTAAGTTACTTGATAATGTAAGGGGTATTTTTGTAAATAACCCCATTTGCTCTACTGTAAGGCCATTCGTTACTTCATAATGAATGAGCCACATTCGTTATAAATGTAAGCCACATTCGTTAACCTTGCTTAACGAATGTGACAACGAATAAAGGGCTATTCGTTAAGGTTAATGTAACACGAATGAGTATGTTCATTCGTATGTATTAATGTAACGAATGTGTCATCCCCTATATATAGTTGTAACATTATCAGTAAAGTAATCGAAGTTTTTATTATTGATTTTGTGCCTCGTTACTCTGCCTGTGATCGAAGATCCGTCTTGTTGAAATCTTCATTTATATTCTATGAACACTCAGTTAAAATTTGAGACCGATCCGACGGTTAGATCTCCGGGAGTCGTAGGATCTTTGTGGGTTGCTCTCTCAAAAACGAGAATTTAGTAAGGACGGAGGCTAGAGGTGAAGATTGTTATAAAATAAGATGGTGGCTATGTTTATAGAAAGAGGGTAGGGTTTCATGTTTAACTTTTCATCTATTGACACTAAACCCCCTTGTACTTTAGATAATTACATTCATCTTTTATTATTTAATTAGACCCGATTCTCTTAAATACCTCATGAAATTTGGGATGTTACAACATGAAAGGTTTCTAAGTGGTACAAAGGGTGGTGCATTCTTGGACACTCCTTACTCTCTCTCTCTCTCTCTCTCTCTCTCTCAAGATACAATTTTCTCTCCTCTCTAAATTCAGCCAAGAAAGAGGAGCAAGAAGAAGATTTTTGAAGTGCAAAATCCTAGCTACAAGAGGTGTTTGTTGAAGGCCTGGGGTATTCTAGCTTGAGGTGCTTTTCCATTGAAGTCTAAGCCTTTCATCCATCATCTTCCTTCATCCTTCTTGAGTTTCTTGAAAGGTAGAATCACATGCATGAACTTCATGTGGTTGCATGTGTTTGTAAGTATGTTATTCGTATATGGATCCGAGGGTTTTGGGTTTTGCATATAAAATCGGTTTTATATTCACCTAACTAACAAGATTTAAAACTATATTATCCACAGCATTTTTATCATAAAAGAGGTTTTATGACTTTGATAATCTTGTTAAAACCCAACAGGATCTGTTGCATATCGATTAGAATTGCCTGAAGAAATGAAAGGCATACATGATGTGTTTCATGTGTCAAATTTACGCAAGTGTTTAGCTGATGAAACTCTTGCAATGCCATTAAAAGATGTTGAGGTTAACGAAAAGCTTAAGTTTATGGAGCAACCAATTCAAATTAAAGATAGTATGATTAAGTTCCTCAAACGCAAGCGACTCAAGTTAGTAAAAGTCCGTTAGGATTCAAGATGCGGACCAGAGTATACATGGGAACTTGAGTGGAAATGAAAATAAAATACCCACATTTATTACAATAAATCTTGAGGACGATATTATATAAAAGGTGGGGAGGATGTAACATCTCGGGAATATCCTATTCAAGTTTGAGCTAAAAATGACAATTTTAGAACTGAGAGGGTATAAAATAAAACTTTTGATTTTCTGAACCCATCGTGCTACGCGATGGGAAAACAATGTCCAACCACATGTCAACACGTGGAAATATCCTATTAATTGCGGCGTCACGCTACGTGATGGCCAGAGGAAAGCTCCATCGCGCTACGCGATAGGAGCCAAAATTTTTCCTATAAAAGGAAGTTACGGGTTTGAAGCTCATTCATCCCAAAAACACCTTCACATTCACACACTTAGCATTGGGGAGGGTGCCCGATTACCGTTAAGTTCTGAGGTCTTGTTTTCTCGAGATTCGTGCAAGTATTGGAGTTGTGATGCCCTGTTGATCGGTTAAGCGAGTTAGAAGTGAGGTGCTGCCAATCAAACAATCACTCTGCCTTAGTATTAGCATCCCGAGTATTTACTAAGGTAGGATATAAGTTTAAGTTATTTTCATTCATATTATAATACCTTAGACGCATCAAGGCTATGGCCTTTAACCTTGAAATGATTTTTTAAGCATTCACAAACAGTTTTCAATAAACATTACTTCTATAAGGGTAATGATATACAAAACTATATTTTGACGTGCATGTAGTAACTGGAAGGGGGATATCATTAGTAGAATCTTCTTGTCTAAGGTAAGTAATTCGTACAAATCCCAATCAACCGCGGGACCTGTTTACTTACCTGGAGAAGTTTGCCAACGTGATACACTCTATTAGGCCAAAGCATGCTATACCAAATGGCACATAAATACAAATATGATTTCAAACATTCACAAACCTAATCAAGGTTAAAACCAAACTTAAGGTCTATAGTCTAATCAAGAAACACCATCAAGGTGATCATTCAAACCTATTTGTTTATAGGTTAACAATCATTCACAATTAAGAAGGTTTATCAATCAATCACACCGACAATAAAGGTAAATACGTTAAACATTTACAAATAGTTAAAACATATTTATAATCTATAAGATAGATGGGTTGTTTGTTTTGTAGAGTCAGTCAAACATTTACATGAGATTGCTTGATCTCTAAAACGTTGTAAACAAATTAGAGAATAAAACAACTCAGACCGAATACACATGTGTCTGGATCCAAACATAACTGTTTAGCCTATATAGTCAAAGGCTACGTGGCTGCGGGCTAACAGTCATAACTAGTTCTTTGGAATGGGCTACGTGGCTCGAAGACTTGTGTGTGTAGGGCAGTGTTACAAATACCGGGTATAGTAATATATCTGCTAAACTTGTTAATAAAACTATATTTGTGTTATGATTGTTATTTAAATGCTTTTAGAGTCATAACGATTCACCGGCACATAGCTGACGTATTTTATTCCCCGTTGCAGGTAACTAAGTTTGATGTATTTAGCAAGGATTAGAGTCGTTAAGGAGATAGAAGTTCGCAACGCGTGATGGCTCAATTTTGTTATAAAATCCTTGTATTAACAAAACAATATTTGTAAACACCAACTTGGATATTTAATTCTCAAGTAAATTTTCCAATGTAAATTAATATTATATTAACCTTTAAGTCTTCCGCTAAAATTAACCATAAACTCTGATACATTTACAAAACAGGTACCAACTATTGGTCACACTCCTAGGCCCAGATTTGGGGTGTGACAAAAAAAAACTACATTAGCGAGGGTGGTAGTGGTAGCTCCGGTGATGAAAATGGCGGTGGCGGTGGCAGTGGTGGTGGTGGCGGTCATGCGGCATGGGCGATGGTTATGGTGGTGGTGGCGGTGGTGGGAGTGGTGGCGGTCAAGCGGTGGTAGCATTGGTAGTGATGGAGATGGTGACAACGGTGGTGACGGTCAGGTGGTGGTGGTCAGGCAGCGACAGTGGTGGTGGTGGTGACGGCCAAGCGGAGGCGATGACAATGGTTGTAGTGGTTACCACAACGGTGGTGGCTCCAGCGATGGCGGTGGTAACGTTGGTTGTAAGGTGGTGGTGGTGGCTGCGGTGGCGGTGGTAGCACTGGTGGTAACGTGGTGGTGACAGTGGTGTTGGTGGTGGCGGTCGGGTGGTGGTGGTGGCGATGGTAGTGGTGGTGTTGGTTGTTGTTAAGTACTGGTGTTGTTGAGAAAGTATGGTGAAGGAGGAATTGAATGAAAATAAAGAAGGGGGTGGGATTCGGTTTTGATGGAATGAGATTCCATGTGTAATGGATGATTTCATTCTATTGAGCAACCAAACATCACTTTTTTCATTACCACGCAATGAATCATTCCATTCCCCTGTCATTGCTGCATACCAAACGCTACCTAATTGAATTGCCCTTGATATTTCAGTAAAAATAACCTTCGTATGATACTTAAAATACCAATTAAGGTTAGTTAAGTTGTGAAAGATCAACCTTGAATTACCAAGTATTAACCCACACAACTCTTGAACAATTATAGAACTCATGTAATAACCACCCAATAATTGTTTAAAATAGATTATGTTGCACACTCACTTGATAAGTAATTAACCGATTATAGTGGATGAACATCAACAATCCATTTTCACAACATTGTCAATCATTCCCATTTTAAGATGATCAATTACTACTAATACTTCATTTGGTCCATGTCAATATTAGGATTTATGTTTTTTTCTCAACCAAGCCTTTACAAGAATGGCAGTTCCCTGGCTTATCATTAAGCTCGGTACTTGGTGTCTCTTTTAAAGTTTATAACCAAGGCCTCACAAGACTAGCAATTCCTCATATTATCGTCAAGCTCGGTACTTGGGTATCCTGTAAGAGTATTTTAACATTCATCATCATGTGATAATTACAGCATAACCTTTACTTATTATTAAACTGTAATTAAGATTCATTGTAAACCAGGATGATACGATGAAAGTTTAGCCAATAGTAAACATAATGTTATATGTCAAAATAATAGATACAAGCATGATCAAATTAGAATAATTTAATCAATTTGAATTACTAATCCTTGAAGCTAATGACTTCTTTTACGAGCTTAATCTCCTTGATCTTCAAGGTTGGATGGATGGGATAATTCACTTATTAATGGTGGAGAAAGGAGGTGTTTGAAGAGAATTTAATGTGATTTAAGGTGTAGATAGGTTGTTATCTCTATGCACTCAATGAATAATGGCATGGTATTTATAGGCAGAGCTGGGTACCTTAACACAGCTGTGGTGACCTTTTTGTCTTGTTTAAATTAGTGCTCATTGTCAGATGGTACAACAGGAAAGTAAACATGATCGTGGTGAGTCTAAACACAGCCGTGGTAAGTCTAGAAGAGCCCAAATTTGTCTTTTTCTCTTGTACTTTAACTTGGGCGTGTTTAGGTTAAACATAGCCATGTTGAGCTTTAGAATCTTCTATTTTATCTTTTCCTCTTGTTCTTGTTAACATGGGGGGGTGTTGAGGTTAACATGGCCATCTTATGACTGAATTTTGTCTTTTTTTCGTATGTACTTGACATAGTCATACCTTGATTCACCATGGGGTTTGTTGAGTTTGTTTTCACCGTTTTCTTCGTATATCAGCTCGTTTTATTCTTTAAGGTTATATTTACCTAAAGATAGAAATTATAAACATTAGTGATTATTTATTCTAATATAATTACCGATATTACGCTTATTTGGAGATATTTTAGTGCTAAAAGATGTATAAATTTATATACATCAGCAGGCCTAATATAATTAGGTACGTTGGTGATTGAATATATATATATATATAGTTAGTTTCATTTGAGAACTCAGAAAAAAGTTAAGAACTTGAAGGAACTCTTAAAAACTAAATATTTTTTTAACTTTTTTTATATATTAACATTATTTGAGACTTGTTTTATCATATTTAAAAAAATGTTTGATTACATATATAAATCACAAGTTACACATGTGTAAAATTTGTATAATAAAAAATTTACATATGTGTAAAAAAAACATACATATGTGTAAAAAAAAACTAATTTTCATAATTGTAATCATAAATATAGATACCAAAAGTGATAAAACTACACTCAAGTAACATTAGCATACAAAAAGTTTTATAAAAAACGTTAGTTATTAAGAGTTCCTTCAAGTTCTTAAATAATTTAAGAGTTCTGTAATAATACTAATCCTATATATATATATATATATATATATATATATATATATATATATATATATATATTTGCTATCTTGAAAATGTATTATTACAATTTACAACTACTAGATTCACAAGAACAAAATACTAAAAAAAATATTGTTGGGACTAGCAAGTTTGGGTGCTAATAAGACCCTTCATATGAATCGTATAGCTTATACGAGTCGTATAGCCTTCTGTACACTAACAACACACCATCTTTTTAGAAAAGGTGTTTGACCTTGTTCTTAAACATGTTTGTATGATACGACTAGTATAGCATATACTAGTCGTATACTGCCTAGACACCCTCCACATGACTAGTATAGCCTATACGAGTCGTTTTGGAATTTCATACACCCTTCATACGAGTATAAAAACTACACGATTCGTCTAACCAACTTTTCAAAACGTACATACCAGTTTCTCAGATGTGTTTGACTAGACTCAAGACTTATACGAGCAGTATAATCTATATGACTACTTTAGGTATTCTGTAATCCGTACCCCGACACTGTACCAATGGTACTAACACCATACCAGCTTTTTCAGAGCATGCATTTGACCATTTTTATACGATTAGTATTGGTTATATGACTCGTATAGATAGGCAAAATATATCATCCCTACTGAGATCTCACGGGTTCGCATGATGAAAATTATTTGACACGATACAATGGTCTCTCAGTTACTTGATCTGATATAAGATACCGTAAATTATTTGACATGAAACAAGATTCCACCATTAATTATTTGACATGACATAATCTTCTAACAAACCGAATATATAGAGGGTTTTACGTTTAGTCATTTTATTCACAAAATTATGGTTTTCTCTGGTTAAGTGAAGTAAAATAGCTATATCGTGAAAAGAAAATTTAATAAAAAAATACGAGTTAGATATGTCGTTTTTTAAAGAAAACTATCAAAAAGATTGTGTTGGTGAAACTTCCGACAATGTGTCATCGTTTTCAACCAACGAGGTATAAATCGTTTTATAAAGTATGTTTCTGTTATTTACTATTTAATGCTATTATTGTTAATAGAAGATTAAATTTGTTTTCAGCCGTTTTTGTCTGTCGACAAACTTAAGGACTGGGCAAAAACGACAGGTCGTGAAGTTAGTGTTGTCGTATTAACCCAATGATCAAAAACAAACGTTGGTGGACAAGTCGTTAAAGTATTGCTAAAGTGTAATAATGGTGGGTCATACAATTGTACCACGACAGTTAAGCTTTCTGGTACAATCAAAACGGCCTTCGAATTTAGGTTAATAAGCAACTATTTATGACAATATAATGGTTGGAGATTATGGGTGGTTGATGATACACATAACCATGAACTCGTTCAACACTTTAAGAGTCACACCTGTAGACTTAATCCTGCTAAAAAGGTTTTGGTGCATGATATGTATCGAAACCGAGGGCCACCACGTGACATTTTATGTAACTTAAAGTCTAAGGATGAAAGAAATGCGGCATGCATCAAAACCGTGTACAATGAAGGGCAAAAATCCATAAAGAGGATCGCCGAGGAAAAATGCCGATGGATGTTCTTTTCAATTTGTTGCAATACACGACTTACATACACAGCCATCGCCCATATCCATCCAAAAGTTCCCTAGAGGACCTATTCTTCGTTCACCCGACACCGCATATGATATATCGTGTGTTCCCACACGTGTTGGTGATAGACATGACATACAATACAAACGTATTCAAGATGCCGTTTGTATAAATCATTTGTGTAACTTCAACTGGCAAGACGTTTCATATAGCAATGGCAATTATATCCAATTAAAAGGAGGGTAATTTCACATGGGTGCTGACGATGCTCGGGACGATGTTAGACAACTGCATGATTCCACCTGTGATATTAACAGACTGTGATCTTGCCCAAAAGACTGCAAAAATGTCTTCCAGAATGCCGCCAAACTACTATGTAGATGGCTCAATAATGAGAACGTAAAAAGCATTGCAAGAAAAACTTCACTACCGATGAAGAATACGAATAGTTTCTTGGTTAATGGAACTGATTGGTTAAGTCTAGCACACTCCCTAAATACGAGTCAAGATACAAGCGAATTTATGATACTTTAATTATCAGCCACAAAAGTAATTTTTCTAATTCTCATATTAATTGTTTATTCTTACTTGATTCAATAGTTGTTTATTATTTGTCAGATTTATTGATTTTTTTTCAGAAGTACTTGATTATGTTCACACTAACTGGCTCGATGAGTATAAAGAAAAGTTTGTATATATGTGGATAGACCAAAATCTCAAGTTTGGTAATACCACAACGAACCTAGTCGAGAGTGCACACGCTTTTCTTAAAAAACACATGGTGGGCCAACTAACTACCATAGATGCAGCCTTTGAAGATAGTCGTAAGAAAAAACTGAATCACCACAACATACCACTTTTCAACGAGTTACACCGTCATGTTTCACGTAAAGCTCTAGATATATTATGGGACGAGCTTAAACGGGTCAACAAGTTGATGAAGTCTGGTAGAGCATGCAGGTACCATGTTCACGCAAGTTGTGGTATGCCATGTGCATGTATGATTTCAAAGTATTTCATTTTAGATTGAACCATTCCTTTGAATTCGATAGATATATATTGGAGGAAGCTGGATTTTGATCCGTTATTTGTTAATGATGATAAAGGTCTTTACTCAAAAGCGAACGAGCTAGTAGAAGAACTCATACAGCAATTTAAAAATAGTCAAAGTGCGGGAAAAAAAATTATGCTGTCGAAGTTCGCTTCAATAGTAATGCCAGCCTCATCAACCAGTCAACAACCAATAGTTCATAAGCATACCTGGTGGCGTCCAACGTTAAAGTCTAAAGATATAGCAAACGTGAGCCCATCCTCAAACGTAGTAATTCTACATCATTAAGCACTAATGAAATTATGCCCACCCAAGCAGACCCCTCCAGACACATTTCTTTTTCGGTGTTAAGAAAAACGCAAAGACACAGTTCTTATATGGATAACCAGGACTATGCGAGACACGAGTCCGATGTCGGTAACCAAGACAATGCGGAACATAGTTCTATGGAAGTTTCTCGAGTGCGACGTTACCATCTCAAGTATTTAGAACAAGTTCACTACATTCTTCAACCGTTTGTTTCACATATACAAGATGTTGCTTCTGACGGAAATTATGGATTTCAGGACCAGCACCATTACCTCGCTCAACAGCATCAGGAGTATCACCACAGGCGTGTTGTTAGAGGTCCAGCAGTATCGCGCCAGCTTATTCAAGATGTCCAGCATATTCAAGTGATGCAAGTTTAGGTTCATAATTGGATGGTTAAATGGGTGAGATCACATGGTTTTAACCCCCCCCCCCCCTCTCCTGCTCCTCGGCATTCGGGTCAGCAACACCAGCCCTCTGAGCCTCCAGTCAGTGGTACCAGCAGCTCAACATCCACCTCCACTAGCATAGGGATTTCATTAGGCAACTTGTTTGTTTATGTGAACTTACGTTTTTGTGATGATCGTTATGTTTTTTTGTTGGTATGTGGTTTCTACCGTACCATTTTACATTGGGATGTTTGTACTCAGATGTTGGATGTTTATAGGGAGAACTATAATTTGTATCTATTTACTATGTTATGTGCTATGTTACTTCTATTGTTATGCGGTTTGTATGTGTAATTATGGATAGGAAAATAATATTGTTAAACATGATTTTTCTTTTTTCCTTTTATTTGGATAAAGGGTGTTGTTGTGGTAAATATATTAAAAGGAGTAAACTGCGGTTTTCGTCCCCGTGGTTTGTCCAACTCTGCGGTTTTAGTCAATAGTTTCAAATTGGCGATTTTCGTCCCTGTGGTTTCATTTCACTTGCAATTAAACCCGGCCACACTAACCCCGTTAAGTCTGGTCATTAAACCTATCATCGTGCCACTCACGTGAGGGGCAGTTTTGGCCTTTTTCTTCCCAAATAAGCCTCAATCCTAATTCGCAAGCCCCCTCACATGAGGGGCTAAGGTGTACATGGGAAGAAAATGACAAAATTACCCCTCACGTGAGGGCACGTTGATGGTTTAACAATCATACTTAACGGGGTTAGTGGGGTTGGGTTTAATTGCAAGTAAAATGAAACCACAGGGACGAAAATTGTAAATTTGAAACTATTGGACTAAAACCGTAGATTTGAACAAACCACAGGGATGAAAACCGCAGTTTACTCTATTGAAAAACTCAAACCAAGATTATAAGTAAATATAGTTAAACATGACGGCATTAATCTCTAAATATGTTTAGTTATATTAGTGTTTGTTTTTTTTTATCGTATCATAAATTAGAAAAAAAAAATGAGGACAACTGAAAATTGAAAGTCTAGTTTTTTACAACTAGTATCATAATTTTCATAAAAACTAACTTAAAAAGTAAATAATTAAAATTTAGTTATGTAAAAATAAGCTATAAACGAACTTAAAAAGGTTTTAGGGTGCCGGATATTCAATGGGGGTATTCAGGAACATCAGTAGGTGAGGGGATCAGATCTTCAATAGGCACGAGAAATAATTGTTCTCAGTTGATCATGAGAAAAATCTGATAAAACATTTTTTTTAAAAGGTTGTATAGCATAAGTGTTTTTTATAGTATGAATTTCTAGTGTTTATTAATTTAAGTCGTATAGCCGATACTGTCTCGTATTTTCGTTTGAAAAATCAATTTTTATCTATTAAGAATAAATACTAGTTGTTAGGAAAAATATTCAAATTTATCTCATATATATAACCCATACAACTCGTATGGTATGTACTCGTATTGGCAGTCTCAGAATATGTAAAGGAATTTGACAAAAAGTTTCGTATGGCCTCCACTCGTATATGAAAATTTGAATTATCTCGTATGGTCAATACGAATCGTATGATGTCCACTCGTATAGTAGCATCAGGTCTCCTCTTCTCATTGCTGATGCTCGTAAGTGTTTATTCTTACTGTTTATACAACAATCAGATTGTAATGTAGTTAGGGGTTCCATCTAAATGCAACATGTGTGGAGGGCCGAGATGAATAGAATCCCAACTCAAGAGGCGTGGAATAGAAGAAACATTCTAGTTCAGTCAAGTAGATGTGTGCTATGTGATTCAGTTCCTGAATCAGCAAATGTCTTCCTGTAAAAACACAGGACATGCATAGAGGTATAGAAGAAAATTATAACACTTGTAAATACACATAAAATAGTCGTACAAAGTTGCAAGTAACAACTCGAAACAATACAGCTACCAAAACAGTAACACAGACGACATCAACCAGTTCAGAACAATAATTGTTTAAAAAAAAGAACAAACCACACAAAACCAAATATCCATCACAAACTGAAAACATAGTTTTCTAGTAGTCATCCCCTTCATCACCCTCATCCTCACCACCCTCAGCACCAACCTCCTCATAATCTTCTCAAGAGCTGCAAGATCCTCACACGCTTCAGAAAACTCACCCTCCTCCATACCCTCACCCACATACCAATGCACGAAAGCCCATTTGGCATACATAAGGTCAAACTTATGGTCAATCCAAGAAAACACCTCAGCCACACAAGTCGAGTTGGATATCATACAAACCGCTCGGTGAACCTTAGCCAAGTCTGCACCAGGGACCACAGTCGGCGGCTGGTAGTTGATACCACATTTAAAACCAGTTGGACACCAGTCAACAAACTGGATGGTCCTTTTGGTCTTGATGGTTGCAACTGCAGCGTTCACATCTTTGGGAACCACGTCACCACGGTACATTAAACAGCAAGCCATGTACTTTCCGTGTCGTGGGTCGCACTTAGCCATCATGGAAGATGGCTCGAACACGCTGTTGGTGATTTCTGCAACCGATAGTTGTTCATGGTAAGCCTTCTCGGCTGAGATCACGGGTGCGTACGAGGAAAGCATGAAGTGGATTCTTGGGTAGGGGACCAAGTTGGTTTGGAATTCGGTCACGTCCACATTTAAGGCACCATCCAACCTCAACGATGCAGTTAAAGAAGAAATAACCTGGCAACAAACATGAAGACCTTTGATTAGAGATATAACTCGAAACAAGTAGGCCGCTCAATGTCAAGAGAGCGTCTGCAAATATCATAAATAGCTTCATTGTCAAGAAGAATAGCAACATCAGTATGCTCCAAAAGCAAGTGTGTTGAAAGAACACTGTTGTAAGGCTCAACAACAGATGTTGACACTTGTGGTGACGGGCACACAGTAAACCCGAGCTTGGATTTCTTTCCATAATCAACCGAAAGCCGTTCAAGAAGCAGGGAACCCAAACCAGACCTGGTCCCACCACCAACAGCATTAAACACAAGGAACCCTTGAAGCCCAGTGCAATTGTCAGCTAGCTTTCAGATCCGGTCTAAACACAGGTCAACGATTTCCTTTCCAACTGAAACAAAAGCGTATAAAGTTAGAGAATTTGTTAAGAAGATATAAAATGAAATGATGGTGAGGACTTGAATATTACTTGTGTAGTGACCGCAACTCCGCGAGCAAAGTTGTTGGCAGTGTCTTCTTTGCCACTGATGAGTTGTTCAGGGTGGAACAGCTGGCGGTAAGTGCCAGTTCGCACTTCATCTATCACAGTGGGCTCGAGATCAACAAAGACGGCACGAGGGACGTGCTTTCCTGCACCAGTTTCACTGAAAAAAGAGTTGAAGGCATCGTCACCTCCTCCAATTGTCTTGTCACTAGGCATCTGACCATCAGGCTGCAAAGAACAACAAAGCATTATCATACTTGTAAAAAACAATAGTTCTCATAAAACAGTTTATATCAATAAATAGAAACATGTGTGGATCAGATCACGTATATACATATGTGTTATTTAACTTGAGTAAATATTAAACTTTGACAAGCAACTAATCTATCCGGTGCCAGATTCATCTATGACTCTATGTGGATCTAAAAGCCAGGCAAATTTGTTGACAGATTGATTAAAAAACATACATAAGTCTGTGTTTTTTCAGAGAGTGGTGTTAGCATACAACTTCTAGGCAGAGTTGGTGACAGATGAACTAACTACCTAATCATACCTAATCAAAACAGAATCTGCGTTTCTTTTTTGCTAAATAATGTAAAATATTTACTTCAATACAAATTAATCTATCGAGATCTAAAATCAAGGCAAATTTGCTGACATATGGAGAAAAGGCTGCATAGAGGTGGGAAAAACAACCGAAAATCAAAGCAAAAACCAAACCAGCTTAAAACCGATCATGTAAAAACCAGTTTAGAACCAAAGGCTAAGAACCGGTTTGTAATTCTCTCTATTTTCAAGCTGGTTAACCGAACAAAAAACCAATCATAAACCAGTTAAGCAACAGGTTTCAACCCAACCCTAAACTGGTTTTGACTTTTGTTGACCAAACCGATCCAATTTCAACCAGGACCAATTTAACTGCACCAAATCTAAAGTATTACTGACGAAATTTTTAAAGCAGATCTTAAACCAAGGGGAACTATTGACAGATCGAGTAAACACTGTACCTAATCTGATCGTAATAAATAATAATATAAAATTGCAAACTCAACAAATACTGGCAGATCTGACAAACCCATACAAAATGATGGGAATAAAAGAAAACCTGAATGCCGTGTTCAAGGCAATAGAGTTCCCAGCAAGCATTTCCGATGTGGATCGAGATACACTCTCTCATTTTCGGTTAAGAATCAGAAGGCGTTTATGAAGACGCCTTGCAATGGAACAGGGATGATGGGTTTTGGAATGATAGTGTTGGTTACTTAATTTATACACCAGTCAACTGTGGTTAGATTTACTTTACTATGGTTTACCCTTTTCATTTTGAATTATTCGCCGCCTCTTTTATTTCAATTCACGTCTAATTCAATTTTACATAAACCTTCATCTAATTATTAAAATAATAAAATGCAATTGCTTTGCTGGTGTGGCTTTTGCTTGTACAAAAGTTGGCAAGTATTAAGTTTTTTTTTTTATGCATTTTTAAGTTTTCGTAGTCACTTGTTTCTTCTCCTAAGATGTTTTCTTAACAATTAATAAACTAAGAGTGTGATAAAGCACAAAAACCAATGTTTTTTAACAACTTAAACGATCTGTTGTGGCTCGTGAGGGGGCGCTAGCCTCTCACCCGTTGTCACGCTGGTAGCAACCACCATAATGGGCTCCAACAAGTGGGGGCACTAGCCAGGGCCGGCTGGAGGTAGTGTCGGTTGGACCGTCGGCTGGGGCACGTAACTTCTAGTGACCAAAATTTTTTTATAAGTATTATTTTATATATTCACATTTAAAAATATAAAACTTGTAACGGGTTAAGCTATTCTACAAATACCAACAAAAATAAGAAGTGTGAGAAGACATAATTAATTAGCACGTGTCAAGTGGGGACCAATGAAAAAATAGCATAAAAGTAATAATACACATTTTATCTCTCAACATGCAAGTCATATGTTAATTCCTCCATCATTTGAAAGCAACTATAATTTTTTCATATGATATTTTTTTTTTAAATCACCATAATAGCAAACGTTTTTATCTTTTATATGAATATCATTTTGTTATATAAAATTTAAAACAAAAATTACGTCATTGTATTTTTATGCTTGTCATTGTGTATTTTTCGTCAACACTTGAAGGTGCAACCATGGATGCCGGAAAAATTGGCTCGCCGACAACCAGAGATAATGTGAAACATGGGGTGAAGAGCGAAGACAAAAAAAATTAAATTAAGTTATCTACCTGTCTATAACAATCCAAAAAGAAATAAAATAATTAAAAGAAAACGTGAAGAAATAAGAAGGAAAAAGAGAAAGGAAGAATGGAGAAACATAAAGGAAGTAAAATTCCATCCCACATTGGTGGAGGAAAGAAAATGGAAAACTTCCACCATGGTATAAATAGGATTTCTAACTCTTGTCACATATTGTTAGATTACAAAACTTGTAAGCTCTTTATAAGGAAGAGAGCTCACATGATAATATTCTTGTGTGCCAAATCACACCCAGTAGTCCTAGCGGAGGGTGCGAAGCACCTGACGGGCACGGGCTCGGGCGATGGGCGCAATGTGGCGCTTTGATGGCGCACTTCGCATGCTCGCATCGCCGAGGGCCGCCTTAGTATTTTTGCACCTTCGCGCGACGCGAAGGAGTGTGCTTAAGATTCTTCGCGCAACGCGAAGTTGTAATAGTTATCCGGAAAATTTTTGCACTTCGCGCAACGCGAAGTTGCGACGTGAAAGTTACGTAACGGTGACACGTTTCGTGCCACGTGGCATAGCTAGGGCTAACTCGCCAACCCTACTTCAACTTCGCGCAAAGCGAAGATGCTCAAATTCAAGTATAAATAAGGACGAATTCCGGACTTCATTCCCTGTTCATTTTCACGTCCTCAAATTTTCTTATATATAAAGGCTAGTATTAGACCCGGCTAGTTGTAAACGGTACCTCCGATATAAAGGAACTTATACACGAATCCAAAAGCTCTACCTCCACAAGGTATGACATTGTGCCATCGAGTAAAGTATCATGTCTCGTGATTATCGTTATAATTATGGGTTTACACTAATATAAATATACTACATTATGCTTAATCTAGATGCTTAATATCAGAGGGCTTGTTAAATATAAACCTGCAAGGTGAGACATTCGAGTTTTTGCACAAATCACATTTACGTGAGACAATTGATTTTCAATGCTGTCATGATGCTTTTCTAAACCCACTAAACTCATGACAAATAGTGCAAATATTTTCAACTATATTTTCAAAGGATTTAAACTACATTACAGTGATTAAGTCTCTGTAGACTTACGGGATGGTTACTACTGGTACTGTGGGGTTTTGTATACAAGGCTTGCCTACTGGGGTATTACATGTTACTTATTAGACAAGTGTTAGCCAATAAGTAATATGACCACAGTCACATATACGGTCAAGTGACAAGTACCTTTCGGTAACTTGTAAGCAGACAGATGTAAAAACATCTAAATGCTGTAACTGTAAAATGTGTCATTATAAATTAATGTACTCACCAGTATTTCCTGCTGATCAAATATTTTTAAACATATTTCAGGTGACTTGTTAGAGACAAAGGAATGATGCATGTTGGCTTTCAGCTTAAATAAGTGGCTTGTCACCAGAATAAAGAAACGTGTTTTGTAAATTAGGATTTATCCATATAAAACCTATGTTTGTATAAAAATGGGTTTTTAAATCCAAGTTTATGAAATAAAAATTTTGATGTTTTTATGACTCTGATTGTTTTTCCTAACTACGGTTCTGATGAAATATTTCGCTGCAAATTATTTTAATAAAACACCGATACCACCACTCAACATTCACGGCTCCCTTCCCGGAGTATAGGGGTCGGGGGGTTGTGGCACTGTCGCAATTAACCCTTCAATTTTAATCCCCTGCTTAAATTTACTTTACAATTGCCCTTTAAAGTTATCAACATGCTAATTTAAATCCATAACTTTAAATATCAAAATAAATCCTTTAGCATTAACAAAAACTAATAATAAATGTTATGATTATTTCAGATAACAATTCTTCGATTTAATGTCGTAAAGCATTAAAATAAAAAAAGAAAAAATCGTTGAAGCCCCCTTCTCACATGAACACACAACATGATCAAGTGCTTTATTCAAGGTACGGTTAGCATCCAGTCAACGTCATGTGGAACAATATTGAAGGATGAATTCTAAGACTGTCCGCTATGGGCGTGGTGGATGGGTCGCAAAGGGCGCGATGGGCACTGAACACCGCGAAGGGGCGCGAAAGGGTGGAGGGCCGTTGTGACGACATGCATCTATCTATACTATTTAATAAATAAAGGTTTTTTAATGGCACATGGCATCACAAAAATAGTTTCTTACAAAATTTTCTCACCTCTCTCTCTCTTATTAGATGCGTTCCTCTTTCTTATTAATAGTTTTATATATAACTTTTTTTTTTCTTTTTAATCAATTATTTTCTCTTTTTAATAGTTAGTTTTTTATTTAAAAGATTTAATAAAAACATAAATATATTATTTTATTTTATATAAATATGTTGTATTAGTTATTAACATTAAGCTTTTATAAGTAGCGATTTTCACGTTGATTTAATTAAAATAATTAATTTTGAATTTCAAATAAAGAAATTTTTACTTTATGTTTGTTTCACAATAAAGATTAATAAAAGCTAACAATTGCTTTAGATGGTTGATTTGATTTTGAGACAACCTGTTTTAACGTACGGTAATATATATCTTTTGTTATCAAAATTTGAAAGTAAAAAACAAAACAAAACAAAACTACTAATTCTGATATGGTGGTTAAAATTACAAGTACAATATACAAAAAAATACTTAGAGATTTACGAATTTTCAACAGCTTTTATTTTTATATTGTGTAATGTGTAGTTTATTCTAACATATATTATATCTTTTGAACATATTTTTTGTTTTTCAAATCGTGTTATTGTTTAAATAAATTTACTTATTCTAACTCGAATTATTTATTCTACATAGGTCTTAATGTCATATGTCATCACACATGTGTGATCCTTACAAAATTTTTTCATTTCTCTCTCATATTAAATACATATTTCTTTTTCTTATTAATAGTTTTATATTTATTCTTTTTTTTATAATTTATTATTTTCTTTTTTTAATAATTATTTCCTGATTTTAAAAAATTAATGCCAAAATAAATATATTATATAGTTTTATATAAATATACTGTATTAGTTATTAATATTAAGTTTTTATAAGTAACGAATTTTCACACTGATTTAGATAAAATAATTAATTTCAAATTTCAAAAGAAATAAATTTTCACTTTATGTTTGTTTTGCAATGAAAATTAACAAAAGCTAATGCCAATTGCTTTAGATGATTTGTTTATTTTTAAAACAGCCTGTTTGTAACACATGATCAGCTATGTGTTCCGTCATTTAAAACTGAAATAAAAATCAAAATGAAACTACTAATATTAATATGGAGGATAAAGTTAAAAATATTTTATACAACAAAATATTTAAAGATAAATGAATTTTCAACAACTTTTTATTTCCATGTTGTGTAACAAGTGTAATTTATTTTACCATACATTATATATTTCTATCTTTTGAACAATTTTTTATATTTCACATTGTGTTATTATTTAAATAAATTGATTTATTTTAATTCTTGTTCCACACAGGTCTTAATGCTATATGTCATTACACATGAGTGATCCTTACAAAATTTTATCAGGTGTCTCTCATATTAAATATATATTCTTTTTCTTATTAGTAGTTTTATATTATTTTTTTTTCTTCTTAGTCTATTATTTTCTTTTTTTTATAATAATTATTTCATGGTTTAAAAATTTTAATACTAACATAAATATATTATATAGTTTTATATAGTCTAGATTGTATTAGTTATTAATATTAAGTTTTTATAAATAATGAATTTTCACATTGACTTAGATAAAATAATTAATTTCAAATTTAAAAGAAAGAATTTTTCACTTTATGTTTGTTTTGCGTTGAAGATTAATAAAAGCTAAGATCAATTGCTTTAGATGGTTTGTTTGTTTTTGATAAACCTGCTTTAACACATGGTCAGCTATGTGTTTCATTATCCCGAGTTGAAACCAAAAACAAAGTGAAACTACTAATTTTAATATGAAGAAAAAAGTTACAAATTAAATTACAAATATTATATACAAAAAAATATTTAGAGATTTCCAAAATTTTAACTTTTTATTTCCATATTGTGTATTGTGTAATTTATGCAAGCATATATTATATTTTTTTTATATGTTGAACATGTTTTTATATTTCACATTGTGTTATTATTTATAAATAAATTTATTTATTTTAACCCGTGTTTTACACAGGTACCTAACTTAGTATATATATATATACATATACATACTAGTAGTGACCCCGCGCGTTGCGGCGGGGACGCAATGGAGATTCAATCGGTGTGAGTTTGGTTTGCGATTCGACGTTAATACGATGATTCAGTCTGTAACTGCTTAGTTCCTTATGGTTCCATAGCAATAGATTTACATATAATTCAACGGAATTCCAAAATCTAAATTTACTTCATCTCTTGTCCTTTGTTTCCTTAAAAGCAAACACCAAATTTATTGACATCTGTTAAAATTATATTTATTGTCATACATACTATAGGAACATGTTGCAATTGATAGATGCTTGTTTTTCTCAAATATGGATTACGCTTCATGTAATAATTTAATCGTGAGTCATAACTATCATGTAAGGTAATAAAGTAAATAAATTTTTACAAAATATTATAAAACTTTATTTTTAACAAAAAGGTATAAAATAATATATCATATATAATGGGTTGATATGAGTCTCCTAAACTTTTTCATGCTAAACCAAAAACACTGGCAAATCTTTTAGTTAACCAACTTCACAATGCCAAAAAAAAAAAACAACACATAATGCCATTTTTGTATTAACAATGCACAAAACTACTCGTCAACGTTGACATAAGTTTCTTTTCATTATCATCGGTAGACCGTTGAGCACAAGAAGACCTAGAAGCTTGAACTGGATTACTTGATGGATCATACTGTTGTGATGCCAAGTAATAGCAACATTGACCACATCAGCAACTGGAAGTCTCATGTTTTGTCATTCTTGAACACGCGTTGCAGCTAGATGTGCTTAGACAATGGCAATTAATAAAGCTGAAGAAAGAGTAGAGCTCGTGTGTTGCAGCGGGGACGCAACGGGAATTCGGTCGGTAACGTTTCAGTTCATTATGGTATCGGTATACGCTATAGCAAATGGCAAACCCGAACCCCGTCATTCCTGTATAAGTAGTATTGGTGTAAAATAAGTAAAAAAATATATTTTTAATGCTTCCCATCATACAAAAGTTGTCACTAAGTGTTGTCTTTTTTTTAAATGGCACGTCATATTTGACCTAAACTTGACATACCCGTATAAAAAACAAGCATTTTTCACCTATTACCCCGACCATCTATTTTGGCACAGATCTTTTAAGCAAGCATTATTCCCCCGGTACCCAACCAACCATTTTGGCACAAATCTTTTGGTTAGACTAATATCATCTCCATTGATTTAATTTGAATATCGTCATTCATGAGGTGATCAGTTGCAGCTTGAGATGTTTTAGCCAGCTCGGTGGTCATAATTGGTGGTTTTGGTTCAACCGCCCTCTCTTCAAATGCAAACCAGTGTGATTTAGTGAAAGTGGCCCGTTGAAACATACATTTGAAAGGTTAAAACAATAATTTTCTAGTTATTTGAATCTCAACCAGTATGATGAACAAAGCTAAATAGCATACCTTGATTCATCAATCATCATCAACATAAACATCCCGCAAGTGTAAGGTGAAGAGAGGGTGTAAATGGTTTTACTATAAAATATATTTAATGAAATGGGTATAGTTTGAGATCTGAAGTATATAGTAATTAACTTAAACAATGATGACAATCATTAAATAGGACTCAAAACAATAACACTTAACAATAGGCGTATCTCATCGTCTCTTTCTAGTGAGCCATGAGCCTGAACAGAGTAAAAAGAAAAACAAAGTTATACAAAAATATAATCAATGGTCCAAACATAAAACAAAATAACCCTTAAAAGGAAAAAAAGGTAGAATTATGCAAGAACATGACTAATATGACTAATTTTTCGTAGACGTCATAAGCATCATTGTTTATAAACATACTACAATGGAAAAGGTTTGCTTATTCTTATACTGATCAGTGTTCAATATCTAAAAGCACGGGTTCGACACATAACTTGTTTATGATACCAATCACTTTCAATATATATATGCTTTTTTATATCTAGCTGGTAAAAATAAAAGATTAACCTACAAGGAGACAGTCAAATGGGTCAAAAGCCACAACACAAAATTAGGCTTGTAAACAAATTGAGCGTTCAGTGAACTGTTCGGCTGTAGATTCATTCCCGTTCTTTTATCTAATAAATAAACGAAACACGTGTTTAGTCTAGTTTTATTTATTTTTAGCCCTAGCAGGTTGATGTTCACGTTTACTTTTAAATGGTGTTCGCTTAGTTATGTTCGTTTATATTCGCTCGTCTATGTTTAGTTATGTTTGTTCACCTTGGTAAGCCATTCATTTATACTATTATCGAACAAACACAAGCGAACATTAACGTACTCATCTGTTAACAAACGAACACAAACAAGGAAACCTTGTTCGCTTAATTGTTTGTGTTTGATCGTTTATTCGGTTAAAGTTACACAAACAAACACGAACATGCATAGTTTGTGCGTGCTTGGTTCTTTTATAGGCCTACATAAAATGTCTTATATCACTATTATTAGATTTGTTTTTTCGGGGGAAAAAGACATAAGTGTTTAGGCCCAAACCAAACCGTTTTTACACATAAAAAAGATAGAAGTAGTAGTTAAGGATGGAAGAAAGAATAGAGCTTACTCCATCACGGTCACATAGAGATATTCTAATTCCCTAGCAACATCAAAGCTATTTGAACTATCAAATTCCAATGTTTTTCACCTAAACTCCAAAAGATTATGCAATTTTATGACGTTTTAATTAAATAATACATAATTTAAAGTATTGGAATAATTTTATATGATGACTTACTGTACAAATGATAAGATAACTGCCTTTTCTCATGTATACATATATAATCATGTGTTGACTCTTCTCTGCACAATATCCTGCTAAACTCACAAGGTTCATATGATGTAGCATTCCCAACAACATAACCTAAAAAATAATAAATAAGAAAAGACTAAAATGAAGCAACAAAACAGCTATTCTGATTCATAAATGTCAAAGTAAGGTTTGAAAAAAGAGACTCTTACCAGCTGGTGTAAAAAGCTCAATTTTGACCAAATAATATTACTTAGAAAAGATTCTTGAGAGTTTTGTTAGTATGTGTTGAGCTGTATGTATAAAAGAAATTCTAAATTCTTGATTCACTTGTGTAGTATAAAAATTGCAAACTTCCCACTACGTGTTAAGAACCTCGTGAATAGAGATGGAAAAAATGGGGTCAAAGTCAAAATAGGTAATTTGGCAATTGGCGGTATCGGGTCAGCCAGTAACACATTTTGTATCAATCTTTCATAGTCGGTTATGAATAATTAGTGTGTTAAATATGATGAACAAAACCAATTTATCTCAGTAAAATCTAATTGTTTAATACCTCAATTTAGAAGTTTGTATGCATTTAAAATACGGTTTGGATAGGTCTGAACTCATTTTTCTTTTTAGCATTTTTATATCTACCACTTAGATATAAAGCATAGCTTGAATTAACCCTAATAGTGATATGTTCTACATGCTATTTTAAACGTTATGAAGTTCTATGCTATTTTAAACGTTACGAAGCATCGTAAGAAATCACACACAGTAATGCAATCATCACTTACTGTAAGCACAAACATCATGCAGAAAAGTTTGAAGCTAAGTGATTAATATTCAATTTAATTACCTCTGTATGAAACTCTCTCGCCTTGTTTTGAATCGGTGGCCAGAACTTTAGCAACAGCTGTCTCAACAGTGGTCATCTGAGCTTTATAAACAGAACCAAACACTCCTTTGCCTATTGTAAAAGTTAAATTACATGTTGCCTTTTGTAGATCTCTGTTTGATCAAAATAATCAAACAAGTGAAGGGAAAAAATATAGAACATTTGTTGTACACTTATAATACTACATTTGTGATTTTCACATACTTGAAAGAATAATCTTGAATACCAAATGCTGCAACTACATGAGACATCCTGGGCCCACCAAACAGAAAGAAACACCATCCAACGACCAACTACAATGTAGCAACCAACTGAATCCAATTATTAAAGAATCATAAATCCAATTATGTTTTCGAGTTTTGAACTTTCTAGAATGTTTTGGTACCATTAATTACCTTCTCCATGACATCCACATATTGTTCCATATAAGCACCAATTTTATCTCCTAAAGTCTTTGATAAAAAGATGTTTTTCAACACCTACAGCATTGGCCCTGAGCCTTCATCTGATTCGGAATGTGTCAATGGGATTATTAAAACCTTTTATATCAGTTAAATGGAATTTGCACCCTTGATGCCAACTACTAACCTGGACCTTTAGCAATAAAGGTCAAGACACGGTTGATGAAATCACCTAGCTTGTTAAGCAATTCACTGTTTAGCATAGCATGCAAATCTGCCCATGTGAATAATGCGTGTCTGAAACCTACACATGCAAATCAATAATTAGGCAGATAAAGAAAAAAAAGTCACATTTTAAATGATAAAAATAAACAAGTGTTGTACCTATGGTCTTAACATATAGTATCGCCATACTTATAAAGATATGTTTGTATCCTTTGAATCATTTTCCAAACATTCCACACCTCTTGTCTTTGAAAACTAACCTACACATTACCTCAAACTATGAAATTAACAAATGAACAATAATAGTCAAGAAAAACACAAATGCATAACATACCTGTTTCTTAATTTGGGTACTCTGTAACACGGTATTCAATGATCAATTAAAGTTATATACAAGATCAACAGTGGTGGCGCACCACCTGTTTAGGATCAGTAGTCAAACACTTAGAAATGAATTGAATAGAACACACACGACATCTGCATGCTAATTACTAACCTGGAGCCGATAACTGGCTGGAGAACTAATTAGCCATTGGATTCTTCAATTTATAGAGAGAGAGAAGACAACGGAAACGAAAGATGTTACGGTTTCATAAAAAACCATTCTTTTAGAAACTGACATCCATAAAAGGAAGAGTCCATTTCATGGCTTCAATGAGGGATTCAGATGGACGCATTCAATTGAAGCCATCGGTTCTTAAAGGAGCAATTGAATGAGTTTGCCGGAGGAAATTTGTAACAACTTAATTGAATGGCCGGCGATGAGAAATAATTAATACTAAGGCGTCTTATACGAGAGAGAAAACACGAAGATGAAAAGTTGTCAATCTCTGTTATAATGTAATAATATAATATAATATAATATAATATATCTATAATATATATAAAAGAAAACTCTAAAATCCTACGTGTCGTGATGTGGTCGCTTCCCTCTTTTATGGAAGTCACCAGATTGCTAGATTTTAAATAGAAGCCTCTCATTGATTTAACCCAAATTCATGGGTATGGGTCTTACCAAAACCAGATAGCTCTTAAACGGGTTATAACATCTCATTAAATTAAAAATTATTCTTACCAATTAATTGATAAGAAAATCCCATAAAATAGGGATATACTAAAATTTAATATCCAAATTTAAAAAAAAAGATATTATTTACAATTAATAAACAATTATATAGTAAAAAACATAAGCGGGTCATGGGTCATCAAATCCAGATAGCTTTTAAATGGGTTATAACATATCATTTTTTTTATGAAACTCTTTCATCATCAAACCCTAAGTATATTATTAACTTTCTTATAATAAAGAAAATTAAAATCCAAACAGTAAATATTAAAAAACAAAAAATGTAAAACAACCATTTTCTCAAGCCATCAGATTGCTTTATTTGTAAATGAAGACTTCTCACGCATTTGATCGAATTCACGGGTAAAGGTCTCACCAAACCCATATAGCTCTTAAACAGGTTATAACATCTCATTATATTAAAAATTAATCTCATCAAATATTGATATGAAAATCCTATAAAATGGGGATATACTAAAAATTAATATCCTATTTTATTTAAAAAAAAAAGATATTATTTATAATTAAGAAACAATTTTATAATAAAGAAAAAAAATTGATAATGAGTATCACCAAACCCAGATAGCTTTTAAACCGGATTATAACATATCATTTATTTGTGAAACCATTTCATCATCAAACCTCAAGTATATTAATTATTAACTTTCTTACAATAAATAAAATTAAAATCCAAATATACATATATAAATATTGAAAACGAATAATGTAAAACAACCCCCGTAATACGGGGATAAAATCTAGTATATATATATATATATATATATATATTGGGCGCCCAAGAGGCATTAAATCATAGCGGGGCAGGCTTCAATGCCCTATTTTCTACGATGCGATGATGTGGCGTTAACGTGGCATTGTTGAGGGGCTTCGAAGCCCCCCACCAAAGCGGATAGACTAAGAGAGGTTCAACCAAAACACGCAGTCTTAGACTATCTCCAATGAGTCATAAGGAGATATATCCTTGGAGGCCCTTGGATATTCTTGCCATTGAAGCTATCCGTTCCCATACACAAGGGCATATGTATGTTTTAGTTCATATGAAAAGACGGGCCCAAAGTAAAAATTAAAAAAAAAAGTTGTATTTAAATATTGTGTGTAATGGGTAGGTGATGAGATGAAAACTAAAGAGGATAAGGATATTTATAGGATTGGAAATGAAATTGAGGTTTTTAAAGATTTATAAAGATATTATGCGACAGATGACGTAACAGTTATGTGCGCATAAGGGTGCATGTGGTGTTGAATATAGTCTTACTATGCCAAGAGACAATCTGGTAAAGCATAAAAACAGTGATGAACACCTTATTTTATAATGCTACACAACTTGTCATGGTTACATTTTGATGTGTAAAGCCGATTAGCTGCCAATGAACTAAACGGATACTGCTGGAATGTTTTTCGACTAGCAGCATAACACGGGTTGCAGGGGCGGACCTAGCTCTTTATTAGGGGTAGCCTTCGCTACCGCTCAACTTTTCGTTGATAGTGTAAACTATTATTTTTTAGGCATGTTTTCGTATTTCATTACCCCTAAAAAAATATGGCATTAACCCCATTTGTTTAAAGCTCAACCAATTTAAAAGTTCAACCAAAGAAAAGCCCGACCAAAGTTTAACGCCCAAACCAATTAACACCCATTAGCCATTTTCAAAAGTGATACTCGTTTGAAATTGGAAACTAACCCGACATCAAACAGCGTTGCACTAGACACCACCACTCGACACCATTTTGAGGGTGGGGTTTTTTAATATAGTTTTGGATATGCAAATTCAAGAACATGAAAATAGATATAGTGAGGTCTCAACTAGTTTGTTAGAAAATTTGTCTGGTTTGAATCCTTAGAATTCATTTTCTAAGTTTGATATATCTAAGATAGTGTCATTTTATGAGATGCGTCCGAATGATTTTAGTAATGAAGAAAGATGGTGTATTTTAGGTGATGATGTTACGACCTTTTATCACACATTAAAGGAAGATGATAAATTACGAAATTGGGTGTAATGTGTAACTTTGCTCGACAGTTAAAGGTGCACGAGAGGAATTATACTACCCATGATTTGGAACTGGGCGCGGTTATTTTCGCACTTAAGATCTGGAGGCACTATTTGTATGGCACCAAATCTACAGTATACACCGACCACAAGAACCTACAGCATATTTTCGACCAGAAAGAACTAAACATGAGGCAAAGGAGATGGGTAGAGCTGTTGAACGATTATGACTGTGAGATTCGATATCATCCGGGTAAGGCTAATATAGTAGAAGATGCTTTGAGCAGAAAAGACATGATCAAACCACTACGGGTCCGAGCACTTGGAATGATTGTCCAAACCAGTCTCACCGAACAGATTCGTATTGCTCAAAATGAAGCTCTAAAAAGAGATCACTTGGAAGATGAAAACTTGCATGGGACCGAACAACATTTTGAAGAAAGAACTGACGAAATTCTATACTATAAAAATCGAGTTTGGATTCCCACTTTCAGCAATCTGCGTGACTTGATCATGGATGAAGCCCATAAGTCCAAATACTCCATTCATCCTGGAACGGATAAGATGTACAAGGACTTGAAGGAGTATTATTGGTGGCCCGGTATGAAGAAGGATATAGCCACGTACGTCAGTAAATGTTTAACTTGTGTGAGGGTTAAGGCTGAATATCAAAAACCTTCGGGAGTGTTACACCAACCGGAAATACCACAATGGAAATGGGAACAAATTACCATGAATTTTGTAACACATCTCCCAAAAACTTCCTGAGGAAATGATGCAATATGGGTGATAGTTGACCGATTAACCAAGCCCGCACACTTCCTTCCAATCCGAACCACTTACACAACCGAAAAACTTGCTCACATTTACATAAATGAAGTCGTATCCCGACACGGCGTACCCGTTTCAATTATTTCTGATCGTGATAGCCATTTCACCTCTCGTTTCTGGAAAGCCGTACAAGAAGCTTTGGGAACCCGAATTGACCTAAGTACCGCCTACCATCCCCAAATCGACAGTCAATCTGAGCGAACCATTCAAACCTTAGAAGATTTGCTTCGCGCTTGTGTACTAGACTTCGGTGGAAACTGGGATCAACATCTTCCACTAGTTGAATTCTCATACAATAACAGCTATCATAGCAGCATTCAAGCGGCACCATATGAAGCGCTGTACGGTTGGAAATGTAGATCACCCTTGTGTTGGACTGAGGTGGGAGATACCCAAATTACACGATCCGACTTGATTCAAGAAACCATTGACAAAATCCGTAAAATCACAAGCAAATTGAAAATCGCCCGAGATCGACAGAAAAGCTACGCTGATGTTCGTAGAAAGCCGTTATCCTTTGAAATAGGCGACAAAGTTTTTCTGAAAGTATCCCCGTGGAAAGGCGTCATTCGATTCGGGAAAACCGGTAAACTAGCTCCGCGATACATTGGACCATATGAATTCATTTCTAAGATAGGTCCGGTAGCTTACCGACTGAAACTTCCTGTGGAGTTGAGTTCTATTCACGATGTCTTTCACGTTTCGAACCTGAAAAAGTGTCTTACCGACGAAACCGAAATCGTGCCATTAAAAGACTTAAACATAAACAAAAAACTAAATTTCGTTGAAGAACCGGTGGAAATATTAGAGGGAAAAATAAAACAATCAAGACACAACAAAATATCTCTAGTAAAAGTTCGGTGGAATTCACAACGGGGACCCGAATTCACGTGGGAGCGGAAATCTGAATTCAAAAAGAAATACCCGCACCTGTTTCCAAACAAAGACAAAGTTGAATAATCAAATTTCAGGAACAAAATTTTCTTACGGGGGGAGAATGTGACATTTGAGCCAAAACAAGGTACACCTCAGTACGTCATTACCGACTAAGCAAATAAACGCCTTTTGCGTAACAAACTAACGATTAACCGAACGGGTCGGGTTATGACCAGATATCTCGGGGGGCCATCTATAAGTGATATAAGATCTATACAAGCTAAAATATTAGTAATATGGCCTTAGTTTCGTAGCAAACAAGTTAAACGAAAACATGCTCGTTTAACTATCCGTTATAGATTTTAACGCGAAAGATAGTTATAAACCAAGCATTGTATCATCCGTTAAGCCGAAAAAGACTTACTAAACACTTATTTGAAATATTTTAAGTGATTTGTGAAAATATTTTTGATTTTTTCAAACATATAGTATGTTTTTATAATTTTACACAAAATTAGCCGAAAAACACTCGTTTTCGCACTGTTTAACGCACCCGATAAGTTTTTCGCGCCAAAAACCGAACCCGAACTAAATTTGGACTGGGCTTTTCGTATTTGGGCTTGAGAAATCAGAAATGGGCCCAAAATGGGCCCATGGGCTTCCGGCCGCAGCCGCCACCCCCACCCCCTTTTTTTTCCTTTCACATATAAACTAGATTTGAGATATTTTTACACATATTTTCAAACACAACTTCTGGAACTCTTCTTCTACAGCCAAAACCAGCAAGAAACTAGGTAAAAACCTTATGATTAATCGATTTTTGATTCGTTTAACAACATATAAACATGTCTTGATTGTTAAAAATCATAATTAACCATGTAAAACTCTCAAAAATCATTCAAAAACATACTTTGATGTTAAACCTAGTTTCAAATCAGAATCAAGATCTTTTTTGGCCATAAACACGGATTAAAGGGTTGAAACGGCGTTTTTACGGTTCAAAAGTTCGTTTTTGTGCACTAGCCGAAACCCTAAGTTAAAGGGCTGTTCTATTGATGAAACCTTCTTGGTTTGTGGTATAGGACTTGTATCTAGCTTGCGTAGAAGCACAAGAACCTGAAAACTTGATTAGAAAGTCAGAAACGAGCCAAACCCGCTAAGGTAATGCCGAAACACTCGCTTACGGGCTATTTAGGTTAAGGTTATGATGTGAATATTATTAGGTCTTGAAATTTTTCAGGGACATCAGGGACCATGTCAATGAGTCCCTGTTTAAATTTGGTAATTTTTCGACCATCCGAGAATATTTGGCGAATTTATTACCGAATTGGGACGTTTATTTGGGAAAATAGCTAAAATACTTCCAAAATTATGAAATTTTTCTGGGAACTTTGATTTGATGTATTTTAATCACATATGAATTTTGGGATCATTTGGAGAAGTTAAATGGTGTTTTGTTTATATGCGTTAGTGTGAATTTTTATAGCCGAATTTGGGCCGAAAAGAATATCGCACGAGCTTTTTATATTCTGGAATTGATACAGGTTGATTTTGGACATGATTTGATCATTCAGGAATTTTTGGAAATTGTTTGGGGTAAACGGACGATTTTCAGGCGAAATATAGCTGACAAAATGAATTTTTATAAATTAATAAATCAGTAAATAATTCCAGAAATATTTTTATAAAAATATACATATTTTAATTGATAAGTGGCTAAATTTTCATAATTTAATGATTAACGGTTAATTAATTATGCTAATTTAAAGATTAAACAAATTCAGTTTTTATAAAAACCGGCAAGTTCACGACTAACGAACCTGCGGGAATATCAAAACACAGAGTGATCAAAAATCATATTTTTGGACTAATTAAGTAAAAACGAACTTTTCTATGAAAAACCTGGACAATCCAGATGGATTGTGCGTGTTTCTTCTTAAATCAAACTGAATAAACGAAAACGGGCCCTGTGGCTAATTCGGGACCCCAGTATGTAATCCTTCTTTATAACTTAATCATTTTATTAACCAATACATTTATCAAAGCTTGTTTTCCCATAACTGTTTTCTGAACGCGTAAACGAACAACTTGGCCCAAATGGGAAAACGGGAATCTGAGCCAAGTTCAGTTCAAAGTATTAGACATTGAACAACATCACAACCCAAGCCTATTGCCACTTTCTGGGCGTTCCAGCTACACCCAGATTAGTTATACAGCCCAGTTTAGTATTGAGATTATAATAATATTAAAATATTAATATTATTATAATATTGATTATAGGAACTACTGATAGCGGACCGAACAAACCACGAGCTGATACAGTACTGATTATCTACTAAACCGTGAGTTTCATGACCCCACTCTTTAAACAGTTTTACGAACTTTTGGGGTGAAAAGCATGTTTGATTACATATACATACATACATACATACTTATTTCATGATTACAAGTGTTAACTTGTGAATACTCATTACTGTTTTCTTGAAACTCGTGAAACTCACCAACTCTAGTAGTTGACCCTTTTTAAACTGCTTTTCAGGTGTACCTAAATCGGAATGATTTGGTGATCTGTTACTTGCCCAAGATGTGTGGTTGATGCTATGTGAATAGAAACAAGGGCGTTAGTAGTAAGACCGTATAGTTAACGAACTAGTTTTGTTTGTATCGCCTAGTCTGTAAAACAATGATAGAATAATGAATTGTAATATATTGTAAATTAGTTTGTGATGTTTCTTTATGAACAATGTGTTGATACCAGAGGTGTCTGTTACATTCCCATTTTACGCTTCCGCATTGTGCTAGTCGGGGTGTGAAAAGAAATTTGCACCCGATGTATTTAAATTTATTTATTATCATGTTTCTATACATCAAGGGCGGCTATAAGGCAGGGCCGGGTGGTCGACCGATCCCGGCCCGACACCCCGATAAGCCTGAATTTTTATTCTTTTAATTATATATATATATATATATGTATGTATGTATTAAAAAATATGTATTTTTAATATTTAACCAATAACTCAACTAATTTAAGGGCCAATATTTTTTCGCCTTTGGCCTAAAAAAATTTCATGATTCTCGGAGATGGCCCTGGTTTACTTTGTGTGAAATACGGTAAAAAGAAAGTTTTTGAACGTTACCCTTGAAATTGATGTCTAGATCCGTCACTGACGGGTTGCTACCCACTAGTAATATATTAAGGAACAATTATTATAACTACAAACAATATTAAATTAATGTTTTTGTATACAATTAACTTAGAAGATAAATGTGAATAAAAACCACCAAATACTAAAGTTAGTGGTTGAATTATTGAGCATTTATATGAAAAGTGATCTCTTAACTACCCAATAACTAGTAACTAGTAACAAAAGTTAGTTTTTAGACCTTAAAGTATATAATTATATTACAATTAGTCCATACAAATTATATAAGTTAAATTTGCAATTCTATCTTTTCATCTCTTTATCGCATCGCATAAAGGACCATATTAGGGTATGTTAAGTTGGTTTGTGTTGTTTCTCACCCAACACTCATGATTGATGTTAGGTTTTACATAGTCTATAAGCAGGGTAAGGTTTATTTTATAGTATGCAAATCATTTTGGTTGTATTACATTCCTATTTTCTTGATCCGGCCCTATACTTTCAATTCTCTCATTCACATCATCACTCTTATCGATGATGTTTTCATGCATGTCTTCTATATCACGGTTTTGTTGTAAACATCTGTTATGTCGGGCTTAGTATCATTCAGATCTAGAATATCATTTGTATTAAGCCCAACTTGTTTATTAATGGTCTTCTAAAGACGTCTCTATCTTGGTTTGGGTTGTAGTCACTAATTGGTCGATCTCGATAATGACACAAGCTCGCTTCATCAACCTCAACATCCCAACCATTAGGAATTTAAAAAACTTCTTCTTGATCATCTTGATTATCCATTTTCTCGTGGAGATAAATGTTTTATATAAATTTAATATCTCGAGAAATAACTATTTTGTTGTTCTTTGCATCATAAGTTTTATATCTTTGATTCCCCTAGGATAACCTGTTAATACATGTTTTGTACGTCTCTATCTTTATCAGGGTTATTAATGTAATAGATTAAAGTATAGGGGTTATAATGTAAATATGGTTAAAAGGCCATTCGCTCTATTGTAAGTTACATTCGTTACTCTGTAACAAATATAACACAATCGTCTAATTGTAAGCTCATTCGTTAACCCTGTTTAACGAATGAGGGCCATTCGCTATCACTTAAAGTATTAACGAATAAGCATGTTTATTCGTTAAGGTATTTGTAACAAATGACCTATTCGTTAAGTTAAGTTTAACGAATAGGGTCATCTTCCTATATATACCCCTGTAATCTATTCTATATATAAGAGTTCTGATTATTCCCTGAATCCTCTCGTTACTCTGTCGAATTGTTCTCTCAACCTACACATCACACACATTAACGTATCAACTAGCATAACAGTATACCTAATCAACATGAGCATCGATGTAATCACAAGATTTAGATCCGTCATATGCACTCTCAAGTGGTATCAGAGCCTCAGGATCTGATCTTCGATGCTAATAGTTGACTTAAGAGTATAATTGAGCGTGTATTTGATAGTTTCATGACTAATTGAGTATGAATTGAAGTTCAATAAACAGTGGAAGAATTGATTCATAGTAACTGTAATAAGTGTATTGATTCGTTTATGAAGATGTTAAGAGATTAGAATTGATAGTTAGAGGTTCATTTCAGTTTGAATTGAGGTTTGACAAGCAGGTTGATGGTTGAATGTGTTCGGATTAGTATGAATATGGACTGAGAAATTGCATCAGTTTAATGGTTGTTCGTAAGTTCGGACTAGTACAGTGAGTTCGGATTTGGTTTAGTAACAGTTTGATAAAGGTTTAGGGTGATTCAAGTCTGATTTGGACGGATTTGAAGTTTGAAATTGGTTTTCAGAACTAAAGGAGATTTGAACACTCATTCGTTATGCTGAAGACTCATTCGTTATGATGAAGACTGATTCGTTAAAGTCCTAACTACCCATTCGTTCAAATCTAACTGCTCATTCGTCAAACCATTCGCTTTCGTTTCAACCAGATTTGCTAAAACACATTCGTTATACCTCAGTCGCTAAAACTCATGCGCTAAACGAATATTGATCCATTCGTTAAGCCATTCATTCGTGAAAATCTTTAACGAATATCACACATTCGTTAAAGTAATTATCATTTAACGAATATCACACATTCGTTAAAGTAACTCTCTCATTCATTACTATACCCATTCGTGTGAACAGTAAACAATATACTTTAAAGAATTGACAAAATTGACCCTTGAAGTTTAACCAGTTGTTTCATCATGGCTTCGCAAAATGTTTCTTACTATGCATTAGCCTCTCAGAACGCGTTAATGCAACAGTTGCTAACCATGGACAATGAAATCAGAAGTCATAACAAATGTCCCAAATTGTTAAAATTGTCAGACTTTGCTCGCTGGGAACCGAGGTTCTGTGCTCATTTGGGATCTGTGCATCCTAGTAGTGTACGTTTTCTCGACGATGTGTATGCAGCACCTTTGATAGGAAGTGACAACATGGGGTGGACTCCGAAAGCATTCAAAGATTATGAGACTCAAAAGTTAAAAGATTTTGAGAGTGAAACTAAAGCCTACTCAACTCTCACTATGGCTTTACCTGAACAAATTTTTCATCAATACAGTACCATTAAAATCTATGCTTCATTGTTCACAACTCTGAAGACAAGAAGTTTGGGAAACACTCTTGAGAGTAAAAAGACTCTCGTAAAATTTCAATTTAGAAATTTTATTTTGATGAAAAACGGGACAGTTGAAGAGATGATTAACCGATTTAGTCATCTGATTGTGGAGATGTCCAGTGTAAATCTTGAGCCAACCGAAACAGATAAGATTGATACACTGAAGAATGCGTTACCTTCTTCATATTCAACTTTTCTGTTTGTATTGAAAGAAAACGGTTTCTTTCAAAACACCGAGCTTACTGCAGTGCAATTTATTAACAAGATTGAGGAAAGGGAGTTTGATATCAAATGTCAAAACTCATTGAAGGAAAATCAAAACCAGCATTATTCAACTCAAAATCCTTCACTCTATGGGGGTGCCTTGCCAGCAAATCATTCTTCAAGTTCTGTACCAATCAATGCTTTCTTTGCTCAATCTCAAGAAGAAATTCCTAATTGTAGGTTCCCAGCCGGATCTACACGAGATATCGCGTTCTACGTAGGTGCGGAATCCCTACGTAAGACGTTACGAGTATAGAAAACGATACGAGCTAACACACGATACGATAATCAAACACACGTTGTATTCCAACCGTAAACACGTGATACTATGATCACTGAATACAAACTCTCTGACTCGAATACACGAAAAACTAACTGAATCAACTTTTTCTCAGCCGTAACCTAGCTGAATATATAGGCGACAACTTCGCCTGGTAAGTTCAGGCGACGTTGTTCCTAACTTCGCTTGTTCCACAAGTTCGCATATAACTAGCGAACTTGTGATAACTTCGCTTACATACAAAACTCAAATCTAACTAACACGATTACAGACACTCGACACTGAACTACTGACATCATGCATCAACAAACTCCCCCTTGGCAGTAGCTTCATCTCTTTAGCTTCAAACACGTGTCTTGTAATCTTCAACAATCTTGCATCTTCATCTTCAAGCATGAACTCCTTCGCGTACAGAAACTGACACAATTCTTTGATATTTCTTTGCTTCGTCTTTCCAAGCAGGAATATAAAATATTTTCTTCTCATGCAACACCTGCAAATCAGCTTGTGACAAGTTCACTAGATGCATCGGATCGTACACTCTTAGCAGCTCTTGTTCATCTTCGTCTTCCATCACTGCTTCAGCTGTTTCACAATCAACATACCACCACTTTAGATCTTTGAGCACATCCTTGGGCATCTGTTTCATCGGCACTTCTTTAAGGCACCGGATCGGCTTATACTTCATAATCATCCAAGGTTTACCATCTGCTCTCAAACCTCTATCCTTGTCTTCAACAAGTTTTCCCTTTTGTGGTTTCAACAGCCCAAATTTCTTCTCTTTTATACTCTCTTTCCACACAATTTTCCCAATAACTCTAGCCATATTATCATCACTTCGGTTAATCAACCCCAATCTGGCTAAGTCTTTCACTTCACATTCTGGCAGTGTATTCAACGATCTTAACAGTCTTTTGAAATACTGAACACCGTCATATCTCTTAATCATGAAGAGCCTCAACTGCTCATCATATATCCAGCAAATAATCCCTTTCTTCGCTTCAGCATAACCTTTAATGTTGTAACTCTTCTTAAACATTGTAGGAACCGCTGGTTTCTTCGTTTTGACGAACCACTGAGCATAGCCTTCTTTCCATCTAGGCTGCTCTTCCCATTCAAATTCATCACTTGCCATCTCTTTACTCATATCTGCTTTCTCAACATCTGGAATGTCATGCTCAATATTTTCCTCAACTATCTCTCCCTCTTCTATCTGTGTATCAATCACAATCTCTTCACCAATCTTCTCTAACTCTTCACTCGGTAATACATCATCATCACCAACCAACTCATCATCCATCTCCTCAACTTCCACTACCACCACATCATCACCACCAGCTGCAGTTGTCGACTCCCCCTGAGTTGTGGAAGTTCCAAGAGCTTGATCAGTTCTTGGCAACTCACCACCTGCACCTTTCGATGCATTGGGATCATCGTCTCTATCATTTCGTCTCTTGGTCCTCAACTCATCGCCTTTACAGCTCGTCTCCCCCTGAGATGCCAAGAACTCCTTGAAAGCATCTATCAATTTTTCCATGTTCTACCAGCAGGGATAACTGCATCTGATTCTCTGCAACTAGGCGTTGAATAGCCTGGGTCTGGATAAGATTAATCCTTAACTGCTCTGCCACGACCCGTTCAAGTGCTGCTATTCGTTCAGAGTCTGATAGGGTTGCATCGAAATCGAACCTCATATGTGATATATCTTGAGTGTACTGAGGAGGGATTTCCGATGTCACCGGGACCTCAGAAGTAGAAATAGACGTAACCGCAGGTGGTATCATCACCGATAACCCTGCAGTGGCCACAACAGTCGACTCGATAAATTGTGCCACGACCTCCGTTGGAGTAACAGTCGGAGGCGGCAACGAAACGATCTCAGGAGCCGAAAGTTGGAAAGTAGTTGGTGGGAGGCCAAATGTAGATGAGGTAGCCACCACGGAAACAACCGTAGCGCTTGGCCTTGTAACCTGTAATAATGAGGGAACCATTGTCATACCGGATAGTGCTGGTGGAGTGAAACGTACCACCCTAGAGCTTTCACCGGCTCCCGATCCTGCACCTATCCGTTCCCTTCTTGACCTCCGGATCAACTGTTGTACCTCTTCCTCATAGTCTGACTCGCTGTCATCATCAGTTCTCTTTCTCTTCCCATGAGTCCGTTCATGTGTTACCAAAATCTATCTCGCTTCGGCCACTTCATCATCAGAATTCTGAGCCAGCCACCGTTGTAGCTGCCCTAGTAACATTCACACCCGAAGCACGTTCAACCGGGACCTGTACATTCTCCTCTGGATTAACCCTTTCCATGTCAAAAAATCCTTGACCGCCAAACGCTGCGTCAAGGTCAACGGTCTCCTCCGGTGACACAACAGGAGCAGCAGGTATAGCTTGAGGTGCCCCTGCCTGTTGTGGTGCCGGGTCCCTAAACTCGTCCCCACGAGCAGGCACATACCCTAGGTTGATCAAGTACCCAAAAAGTGGAGTATGCCGAGGACGGAGCTCAGGTTTGCTCCTCGCACTCGAAGATCTGCATTGGGCGAAGATTCTTTTGTTCACACTCTCTACATATCTGATTGGACGGCGCCGAGGTAGCGTTGGAGCAACATGATTCAAGATCATTTGTAGGAATCTTGGATACATGATGAATCTCTCAAGCGCCATCGCCCTTCTCTAACGATCAATTTCATTGAAGACCATCTGACTAAAGCTGTATCGCTTGTTGTAAGTCAGAGCAGTCATCGCCGACTGCATGGTCGCACCCATGCCATCAGTGCCCGCCTTTCTCCCTGACATGCATACAATCATGACATGCATGAGAAAGCGCCACTGGTCAAGCAAAAACCCTTTCCTTCTCTGCGTATCCCCCAAGGGACCAGAGTATCCCATCCTCAAAAACGCTCCATCACGGAAAGGAGCTACAAACTCTGTCGGGTCATCCCTTGTCTCATTTCCAAACCTTAAAGCCGCCCGGATTTGTTCAGAAGAGAACTGAACAATCTGATTGTTTACTGTTGCGCGCATCACCGGGGTTCGACTCTACAGTCATATTCCACGGTCTGCCAAAAATCCTCAATGTTGGGCAAGGATATCGGCAGAGTTGTTGTAATCGCGTGGAATATCCACGAGCGTAAAAGAAATGTGATGATTTCGCGGAAATCATCAACTCCGCTCGCCTCCGGGTATAATGTTATGTACATGTTATGACCCGGGAAGAACTGTCTCTGGTTATCACCTCCGTCATCACCACCTGCACCACCTGCTCCAGCAACAGCAGCCATATCTGCAACAAACAGGTTAAGTTAGATAAACGTCAAAGCAAATAACAAGTTCGCCTGTTACCATGAGCGAAGTTGTGATCTATTCTGAATAGGCGAAGTTAAAGGTGGGGCGAAGTTGGGAAACAACTTCGCTTCAACTTGAACTTCGTCTGATAACTGTTAAGTAAAATGGTCCAGGCGAAGTTAAAGAGAACTTCGCCTAACCACAACATCGCCTCCTAAACTGTTTCAAAATTAATTATCAGGCGAAGTTAGACCTCAGGCGAAGTTACGGATAACTTCGCCTAAACTGTAACTTCGCCGAATTCGAATCGGCAACAGTTAGGATAATCGAACGACGTGTAAATGATGAAATTGGAGATCGAGAACTCCGTAACACATGATTTTATGAAGTTTTAGACGTTCAGGTAAATTACTATCACGTAATAACAAGTTTGAAATCGGGTGTTTAAGGTTCGAAAGAACGAGTTCGAGAATCGAGTCGAAACGACCGATGATTAACCTCAAAAGACATTGATTATACGATGAAAGAACCCTACACACCTTGAAATCGGATTGAATCGAAAGAAAGTTAACACAGATTGAAGAACAATAAGTTCGCTTAGGTTATACGGAGATAAGTTCGCTGAGATTTGGAAAATAATAAATCGTCTAACCTTAAAACTTCTTTATATAGGGTCAAAGTTAGTACAGGCGAAGTTATCGATAACTTCGCCTATTCCAGGCGAAGTTATGAACAAGTTCTCCGGTATTTACAAAACAAACCCCTATACTTTGAACAATTTTCAATAAAGTTTTAAAACTTCCTTTAAAGCGTTAAATGATACCATCAAGACCAAGTAACCAGGTATAAAATCAAACAATTACAAAAGTAACAAAAATTTGAAAAATTAAAGTACACGGGATCAAATTTCAGTCTCGACAGGGACTACCATGTTTTAGAAAAGATCCGAACAGGAATCATACTTATTACGTGACTGTCACACAGATCCGTGTTCAGCTGTATTATGACATAAAGAAACAGGTTGTAAGCAGGTAATATACTTAAAATGGTTTTCATCGTTTCTGTGATATGAGTTAGGTTCAATTAAGCTCAAAACTTAAGTGGGCAACAACTCAGAGATTATGATGTCTCCTATCTATTCTCAAAGCGTATTCGGCTTTCCCCAAGTCACCCCGAATTGACCTCGACCCGTAGTGTCTGATTAAGTAGTAATTACTCTTCGATCTTAGACTCTGCTTCCCGTTCACCTTCTTGCGTCTTGATTGATAATCATTAACATTATGAACTCTAGAATACCTTTTTTTTTAACATGTATATACACAACTTCAAGTAGAAAACAACTGCAAGTCCCGAATCTGGATCACTGCAGTGTCTTGACACGCTATCTTCACGGGAATCAGAACACTCACGGGCTCGTGTATGACAGGGTAATCGCTTTTCTACCTATCATTCGGAAAGATATGTATGAAGACATGCACAACTCTTAAGGAGTTTCCACATAAAATCGAGTATTAGTATCACTTCTACTTTTACGCACCATAAAAAGCTACCATGACATACAATGACTGTTCTAAAGTCTTTTAGGCCTAATAACTTCACTAGTTAAGCACACAGAATTAGTATATCTATCACTTTCCAAGGTTGGATCAATTTTCTGTTAACATAGTAAAGAAACTTCTTACGAAGTAGTAGACTTGAAAAATAATTTCATCTTCCTAAAAGAAAATTTTTTTTAACTTCAATCGCCCCGACCAAATCAAAGTCTTCAGGTAAACGGCTATCCCGAAGATCCAATGGATCAGCTGGACCGACCACATACAAGTATGTGTCCTTCTAACTAAGTATGATCGATTAATTTTCAGCGAAAGAATAAAAACACATCATAAACCGCCCCGGTCACTTTCAGTCATCTGGTTAATAGCTATCCTCATATTCTACAAGTAGAAATGAGGACCAAACATATCCGAAGACATGTCCTTCAAACTGAGGCAACCGACATAATTCTAAGCGATAGTGACGTTTTTTTTTTTTTTTTTTTTTTTTTTTTTTTTTTTTTTAAACAAACATAAGAAAGCACGGTTACTCGGGATTGATCATCCCATTCAGCTCAACAAGGTTTTGAAATCTAGATTTGTCAAACGCTTTCGTGAACAAGTCAGCGAAATTCTCTAACGTGTCAACCTTTTCGAGCACAATCAGTTTCTTCTCAGCACAATCCCGTATAAAATGATGACGAATGTCAATATGTTTAGTTTTACTATGCTTTACGAGATTGTTAGTTACTGAGATAGCAGCAGTGTTATCAATGCAAATAGGAGTAAGTGAAAAATTCAGACCATAATCGCGCAACTGCTGTTGAATCCAAAGAACCTGGGAGCAGCAGTTGGATGCTGCCATGTATTATGCTTCACAGGTTGAAATGGCGACTGAGGTCTGCTTCTTGCATTGCCATGACACTAATCTGCCACCAAGAAACTGACATCCACCTATCGTTGACTTCCGACTCTGATTGCACCCTCCATAATCAGAATCTGTGTACGCGACTAGCTCCAAGTCTCCTCCTCTCGAGTACCACAACCCTAGCTTCGGCTTGCATTTGAGATACCGCAGTATCCTCTTCGCACCCTTCAAATGAGATTCTTTTGGGTTTGCCTGAAAGCGTGCACAAAGACAAACATCAAACATTATATCAGGCCTAGAAGCAGTTAAGTACATTAAAGAACCTATTATTGCCCGATATTGGGTTGGGTCGTCTGCATCGTTGTCTGAATCAGCACCCAATTTGTGATTGACGCAGACTAGAGTATCATATGGAGTGCTGTCCTCCATCTTGAAGCGTTTGAGAACATCATGAACATACTTCGTCTGATGAATGAACATACCATCTTTCTTCTAATCAACCTGCAATCCTAAAAAGAAGGTTAGTTCACCCATAGCACTCATTTCAAATCTCTTCTTCATGACGGCCTCAAACTCCTGACACATGGCGACCTTTGATGCAGCAAAGATAATGTCGTCCACGTAGACTTGCACCAGTAGAAAGTCGCTCCCTTTTCTCTTGAAGAACAATGTGCTATCAATCTTACCTCTTTCAAACTCATTCTCAAGCAAGTAATCGGATAACGTTGAGTACCAGGCACGAGGTGCCTGATGTAGTCCATACAGCGCTTTACTTTGCTTGTACATGTGATCGGGAAAGTCAGGGTCAGGAAAACCCGGAGGTTGCTCAACATACACAACCTCGTCGACTTTACCGTTTAGGAACGCACTCTTCACATCTAACTGAAAAACCTTCATCTCCTTATGAGCAGCAAATGCCAAAAACAGCCGAATGGCTTCCAATCTTGCCACAGGAGCAAACACCTCATTGTAATCAATCCCCTCTTGCTGATTAAAGCCTTTAACAACCAGCCTCGCCTTGTTCCTGATAACAATCCCTTTCTCATCTCTCTTACATTTGAAGACCCATTTTGTGCCAATCGCATGCACATTCTTCGGTTTTTCAACCAAATTCCATACTTCCATTTTCTTAAACTGAGCTAACTCTTGTTGCATGGCTTCGACCCACGAGCTGTCCTTAAGAGCCATTTGATAGTTCTTTGGTTCAATCTGGCTGATGAAGCCGGTGTACAAGCATTCGTTGATAATGCCCGTGTCTTTAATGCTTGTGTAAACACAGGTGTGCTCATTCAAGCTTTTTCTTGTTTGTACACCGGCGGACAGATCACCTATCACGTTCTCCAAAGGATGATCTTTGTGAATTCTCGTAGTCGGAACCGAACTGACATTCAGATTATCTTCCAAGTTCGAAGATAGCTCATCAATGGGTGATTGATGTTGAGAGTGAAACGGATTGATGAATTCCTCTTCAGTAGAGGCAGCAGGGGTATTGACAGCATTTGACGAGGAAGGCTGACATTCATCATACTGTGGTCGTTGCACCAAAGTGTCTTCCTCATCGCATATCATCTTCATAGCAATTCTTTCCTCAACTTCTGCAAAATCCAAATAAGGCATGTTAAAAGATTTAAAAAGTCTATCATAGTCAAAAACCCCAGCGGGTCCCGTGCTTGGTTTTGGTGATTTGTAACTTGTGATATCAGTGTTACACACCACCTCAACCTTGCTGGTCGATGTATTAAAGACCCGTCTGTTGGGAGTCCCAACAACGTATCCGACTAAGATTCCTTCGTCGGCTACTTCACCAAATTTAGAATTGGTCTTTAATATCGAACACGGGGACCCGAATGTTTCAAGACCACTCAAGTTGGGCTTTCTCCCATGCATAAGTTCATAACAGGTTTTATTTAATCTTTTAACAATTAACACTCTATTAAGGATGTAACAGGCTGTTGCAACAGCTTCAGCCCAGAACACCACGGGAAGTTTCGAATCAGCCAGCATGGTTCTGGCTCCTTCAATTAAGGTTCTGTTCTTCCTCTCAGCCACTCCATTTTGTTGCGGTGTATACGGTGCGCTGTATTGGTGTTCTATCCCCTTTTGTAAGCAGAAGATCTCCATCTCATAGTTCTTGAACTCAGTTCCATTGTCACTCCTGATGAATTTAACCCGTTTCCCCATGATATTCTCAACCTTGGTAATCAAATTCTTTACCATCTGCACTGTTTCATCCTTTGACTTCAGGAAATATACCCAGGAATATCGAGAGAAATCATCAGTGATCACCAAGCAGAAAGATGTTCCTCCTAGACTTCTTACATTCACGGGACCGAAGAGATCCATGTGAAGTAATTCTAGGGTACTGACAATTGAATTGACCTTTTTGGTGTGATGAGATTTCTTGTGTTGCTTTCCCTTTTTGCATGATAAGAATTTGTCTTCAAAGTTGAAATTCTTCAAGGGAACACCCAGCACAAGCCCATTTTTGACAAGGTAGTTCATTTTCCGAAGATGAATATGCCCCATTCTCCTATGCCACAACTCGGACTCCGATTCAGTTGCTTTTGACAGAAGACACGATTCTTCTGTGGCCATCTCAGTCGACCTCATATCCATGATATACGTATTCTTCACTCTTGGAGCCTTCATAACAATCCAATCCTCTGGTATCTTGAAACCAGGATATAGCACGATCGCCTCATTCTTTGTAAAATGTACGGTGTACTCTTTGTCACAGATCTGCGAAACACTCAGCAGATTGTGCTTCAGTTCTTCAACAAAATTTACTTTCTCCAAAGTCATCTTTCCATTCGACACCGTCCCTATTCCTGTAATCCTTCCACCGCTCTCTCCTGCGAAACTCACTCTTCCTCCTTGAACAGGTTTCCAGTCGTGTAACAATTTCTTGTTACCTGTCATGTGCCGGGAACAGCCGCTATCCACAACCCATTGATTGTTGGCAGCCCTGTTCAACTGTTCCTGCACGATTAAAGCAGTTGATTAAAATCTGGGGACCCAAGACTGATTGGTCTTGGGTCGATACATCCCATACCTTGGCTGTCCAAAGTTAGTATCATAATAATTTCTGTGAGTCCTAACAGGATACCTTCTTGTGGATTGTCTATGAGGCCATTCAAACCTTCGTGAATTAAAAGAATTATTACTTATGGTTTGGTTGTTAGCAGTGAAAAACTGAGATCTTTTTCTTTGAAAACCTGAATTAGACCAATTTCTGAATTTTGATGGGTTTTCAGTTTTAACATTTCCGTTAGTTCTATTCTCAGTTCTCGAAGGCCTCACATCTCTGAATCTCTGCTTCAGAGGGCAATCAGCAACTAGGTGTCCCAATTGATTACATCTGAAACAACTCCTGTGTTCAACTTTCTTTTCCATAGTTGTTTTAGATGTTGAGGCTGTATTACCACCCGTTTGTCTCACATAAGGTGGGACATACGGGTTTAGTGGAGACTTCTTTTCAGGTGTTTTATTTTTCTCTCCACTTTTTGGTAACACTTCCTCTTGTTTTGTCTCACTCGACTCAGATGACTTGTCCGAGCTTGATGAGACAGGACTCGGAGCAGAAATCTTAATACTAGTAACAGGCTTACTTGTTTCGCCTTTACTAACTTCTGGTTCTTTAATCGTTACTTTAACCGGAATTGTCTGACCATAGTCAACATCGACAGATTTCTGATTACTAGGGTCATAAGTGTAATTATGATTGAAAGGTGGTGGAACTTCATGATAACCAATTCCTCCCCTTTTTGGGGAACCTTGATCACTAACTAGGTGATCAAGTATAGCGGAGGAATTTCTGAATTGCTCAAGTTTCCTGTTAAGTTCCACCACTTTCACCTGGTGATCAGCTATCTGTTTATCCCTTTCAGCTATTAGTTTGGTTTTCTCTTCTAGAACTTCATAGCTAAGATCAATCACTTGAATTTTTTCAGCAAGCTTTGCTTTAAGACTTTTAATATCTTTCTCACTAGCTTTAATTTTTACTTTGTAACTATTTTCTCTAGCTTTAGTGAAATGATGATCTTCTTTTAATGTTTTAAATTGCGCATCCAAACTAACAAACTGATCAGTTATAGTTGTCAGTTGTTCAGACAGATGTTCACACTTAGTACAAGGGAGTTCGGTACTTACCTCGGAGAGCTGGTCTGCCACATCTGCCATGTAAGCTTCATTTTCGCCAGTTCCCTTCTCACTATCTGCAGTTTCGATGTTTGCCAAATTGGCCTGTTCAAATACTTCTTCAACATGCAGATTCCAGTTGTACTCCTCATTCTGTCTGGAAATCATGGCTCTATAGTCATTACCACTACCACTCTGCTGTGTAGATCTGTTTTGACTGCGTTCTACACGTTCATTTTTGCACTCTTTTGCAAAGTGGCCATTCTGCTGACAGTTGTAACAGCGAACCTTCGACTTATCAAACCCTGACCTTTCACCGACAAACTTCCTGCCAGTCTTCTTCATGAACCTCTTAACCCTTCTCACAATCATAGCCATCTGCCACTGCAGATCCATCTCCTCCAGATCATCAGCATCGATCTGATCATAGTCTTCATCCAAAATTGCAGGATCAACAATCTTACCCTGAATGTAATTCTCATACGAAGCAATAAAAGATGCATAGAGAGCAAACTGCTGTTCAGCAGATTTAACACTCAAGGGCATCTTCGAGTAGTTGTTGTTTGAAACACTTGGGGAAAAACTACTCTTGGTCGCTTGAGGTTGAGAAGCATTTGATCCTCCAGCTACAAAGCACACATCACCGTTCATGTTGAGAGATACATGTCCTTCATGTGTTGAGCTAGCGCCTGACTCTCCCTTAGAGTAATAAGCAGATGATTCAGTTTTCGAACTTGATCCTGAGTTAACCTTTGCACCATACATACCCGGATCTTGAACCTGATCGGTAGGTGTCTCTTTTCGTACCATGTTCAGTTCAAACGTTCTTAGCTTGTTAACTGCTGTCTCCAGGTCATAGTCAGCAAAGTCTTTGTCTTCTCTCATCAACACAGTATACATCTCCCATTTCGGTGGGAGAGCATCAAGAAGTTTTTCAACAATCTCATCTTCTTTGTAAACAATTGAATAGTTGCTGAGTTCAGTCATCAGATGATAATATCCAGTAATGATATCATCAAGTGATTCATTCTTCAGATACTTGAAGACCGAGAATTGGGTTTTTAGAAGTTTAATCTTCGATGCACGAATTCCCACATTGCCCTCAAACCGGTTTTCAAGCGCTTCCCAAAGCTCTCTGGCAGTTTTATACTTTCTGAAAGTGTGCAGAATCTCTTGTGGAAGAGCCATTGTAATTGCTGCATGAGCTTTGCTTTCGGCCTCATACATTTTCTTCTCTTCTTTTTCCATCTCTTTGTATTTCTTGATCTGATCACGACCCTCATACTCAGCAGTAGGTGGAATGTAGCCATCTTGTATGCACACCCACATCTAAGCATCTTGGTACTTGACATATTGTTCAAAACGATCTTTCCACGCTACATAATCTGTTTTCTTAAGCATCTTCGGTGCCTTTGTAGCCGAACCCGCTTCCACTTCCATCTTAACTAGTTCCGTAATGTTTATTGAAGACATCTTTCACGAAACCCAAAGAAACTCGAAAAATAAAAAATTTTATTTTAAACAGTACTGTAGGCGAAGTTGTGGATAACTTCGCGTAAGTCTGAATTTCGCTGATTATGAACTTCGCTTCCTTTTTAAATTCGCCTGATTCGGTGAAGTTGTGAATAACTTCGCTTGAGATAAGCAAACTTGAGAGGTAGGCGAAGTTATGGGTAACTTCGCTTGAGATAAGCGAACTTGAGAAGGTAGGCGAAGTTGTGGATAACTTCGCTTAACCTTATATCTTCGCTGAAACCCTACGAACAGTGACGGCAACTTCGCCTGATGAACACGATGAATATGCAGGTTTGATTTCTGGATTTTACGAGGTTTGTGAAGGTGTTATGGGTTGTTTATGATTGTAGGAGATGAGTATGACACAAAAACTCAGAAAACTCGTCCCGCGAATAGTCGAACGGAACGATTTCTACACCCGCGTGATAATCCCGAACCACACAATCGAGCAAAAGCTCTGATACCAATTGTAGGTTCCCAGCCGGATCTACACGAGATATCGCGTTCTACGTAGGTGCGGAATCCCTACGTAAGACGTTACGAGTATAGAAAACGATACGAGCTAACACACGATACGATAATCAAACACACGTTGTACTCCAACCGTAAACACGTGATACTATGATCACTGAATACAAACTCTCTGACTCGAATACACGAAAAACTAACTGAATCAACTTTTTCTCAGCCGTAACCTAGCTGAATATATAGGCGACAACTTCGCCTGGTAAGTTCAGGCGAAGTTGTTCCTAACTTCGCTTGTTCCACAAGTTCGCCTATAACTAGCGAACTTGTGATTACTTCGCTTACATAAAAAACTCAAATCTAACTAACACGATTACAGACACTCGACACTGAACTACTGACATCATGCACCAACACTAATGTAAACTGTTCTCCTAATGTATGTTTTATGGCAAATGGAGCTAATGAAAACACAAGTGCTTCATCATCAAGCTTGCCTAAAGTAAATCTGCAAGAGGCTGAACAACAGTTTGCATTCTTGTGTGCTTTCATGACTTCATATGAACAGCTTGTAGGAAGCAAGATTGCCACAAGTGAATTAACAGATGAAGATTATGATCAAATTGACTTGGATGATCTTGAATTAATGGATCTCAACTGGAACATGGCTATGATCGTTAGAAAGGTAAAGAGATTCATGCAGCGTACTGGGAAAGATCTTCCTGCTTTGAATAAAAGGGTCGGATTTGATAAACTAAAAGTGAAATATTACAATTGCAGGGACTTTGGCCATTTTGCCAAAGAATGTGATAAGCCAAGAAAAGAATATCCTGGGCCAAGCAATTCAGAAAGATATTAAGGGAAGAATTCATCTAGTGGGGATAAGAGTAAAACGACTGTATCTGGTGGTGAACAAGATAAGTCTCTTGCTACTTAAGCTTTGGTGGTTAATGAAGTTGTTGATTGGTCTCAACGTTTGTTGAGAAATCAAGCAAATGTGGCAATTGTTGAACCAGTAGAGAAATTCGAAGATGCTAGCAGTGATAATGTATCTGAGGAAACTGATTCATCTGATTATGAGACAGATACCGATCAGAGCCTGTCTTCTCAAACTGAATCAATCCCTGATCAAGTTGAATCTTATGCATACATGGCTAAGATTGATGAGGTATGTTTTCAACCTCAAACTAATGTATTTGAACCTTCATCTAAAGTGATTGATTATGCTGAGTGTGTTGTATTGAAAGTCAAACTTGAAACAACATTAAATCAAAACAATACTCTCACAAAAGATCACTTTATGATCAATGAATGCTACAAACAGAAAACAAAATTATTAGAGCAATCAACTCTTAAAATTCAAAAACTGTCTGAAAGCAATCATGATCTTAAAGCTAAGGTTCAGTGTAAGATCATCGAAGTTGATCAACATTTTAAGGAGATTCTTCAACTTCGAACCTGTATTTCCAATCTCGAAAATGAAGTAATGGAACTTAACAATAAGCTTGGAAAATTCAGAGATTCTTCATTTCTTTTAAATGAAATAATCAAAGTTAACCATTCACATAAGAAAAATGGAAAACAAGGTTTGGGATATGTCGAAATTTCACCTCCTTTTAAGCATGATTACAGTAGCATTCCCGATGTGGAAAAATGTTCAGATATGCCTACTGTTACATCTGAAAATGTTGATACTATTGAAACTACTCGTGAACCGATTCATATCAAAAGTAAAAATGTTTTTACCAAAAATGACTTGGATGGTTCAATCGAGGAGTTGTCTGAACCAGATGAGATTGTCAAAAACAAAGATATACCAGTTGACAATCACATTCTGTGTGAACCCGAAGATTTTGAACAAGCAGTGTATGGTTCAAAGCCTTCGGGTGTTTCATCAAACACTTCAGAAATTCCTAAGGTAATTTCTAAGGTAACATCTAATGTATCTCAATCAGACAAGCCTTCGGTTTCTGATGAGGAGTTGATGAGATTCATTAATCCTAAACCAAAATCTTCAAGTGGAAAGATTTTTAAATTAAAAGGTCTTTCAAAAGTTTATTCGGATAAGGAAGTTCCGTTGAATCTTCTAAACCCGGAAATGATAGAAAGTGTTTTTCAAGATGATACTTCAAAAGTTACCAAACTTGAACAACAATTTAACAAAAGCAAATATAAACATGTTCAAGTAAAAACAAAAAGCACCACAATTAAACCCATAAAAGTTGTCAAATCATATGGGATGGAGAATTCATCAAATTCTACCAACCTAGAATTTTTCCAAAATAAAAAGGGATTTACATCTGCTGATACTAAGAAAGTGACTTTTGAAGATTCTAAGTCTCAACCCGTGCTTGAAAGTCAAACAAGTAGATCACTACATAAGACTTTAAACTCGCGTTTATGTTTTAAATGTGGAGAACCAGGACACGTTTATAAAAATTGTAAAGCAAAGGTTAATGAGATTAAAGTGTCATTAAATAGTAACACTGATATGAATTTCAGAACAAAAGAAGAACAAGTTGATGAAAGGTTCATAATGTATTCTGAAGTCACTCCTAGGAAAATTGTTAGGATTGAATCATTTAATGTATCAAACAAATGTGTTGAACGTGCTCAACCTATTTGTTCAAACACTGATTCAGGTAGAATATGTGATGGATACTTAAAGAGGAAAAACAATAAACTTGTCACTTATTCTCAAGTACCGAATACAAGTGTTAAGTTATCATATTCTCCGAAAGTATCAAAGGGAGTGTCCAAGACTGAGGCTTGGGCTGCCTTTTTAAACTAATCATTTTACTTGTTTGTGCAGAGTACATCTAGGTCAGTGTATAATTACAAATGGATATTGGATAGTGGATGTTCTTGGCATATCACCGGCAACATGGATCTTCTAAATAACGTCAAAAATATTCAAGGGGGTTATGTTGTGTTTGCTGGTAACCATGGTGGAATGATTACGAAGGAGGGAAAAGTTTCAAACGGGAAAGTGACGTTTGAAAAGGTTAATTATTGTGAAAAGGTGGATCATAATCTGTTGAGCGTGTCACAGATTTGTGATAAGAAATTTACCACTATTTTCACTGACAAAGGAGTGTGTCATCCTTCAATCGGGATACACGATTCCTGAAGACATGGTTGTCATGTGATCACCTCGATCAAATGATATTTATATACTTGACATGAGTTATGATGTATCAGTTTCACCCTCAGCTACTTGCTTCATATCAAAAGCTACTGAAAAAGATTCTATTCTTTGGCATAGACGTATGGGACACATTCACTTACGAAAGATGAACTTTCTTATGTCAAACGATTTAGTGGATGGTGTGTCCCTCAATAATTTCAAGTTCAATGATCACTGCGTCGCTTGCAAGAAGGGGAAACAAAAGAAGAAATCACATCTAAGCAAGTCACTAAACATGATCGTTACTCCTCTGGAACGACTTCATATGGATCTCTTCGGTCCGGTGAACCATGCCAGTATTGCTGGAGATTTTTACTGTTTGGTAGTAACAGATGATTTCTCACGTTACTCATGGGTGTTATTTATGGGATCGAAGGATCAGACTCCTGTCTTAATCCAGAATCTTATCACAAAGATGGAATCACTTTACAAACTGAAAGTGAGACGAATTCGTAGTGACAACGGAACTGAATTCAGGAATAATGTATTGGGTTTCTTTTGCATTCAGAAAGGAATTCATCGGGAATTCAGTGCACCTTATGTTCCTCAACAGAACTGTAACAAATGTAACACATTCGTCTAATTGTAAGCTCATTCGTTAACTCTGTTTAATGAATGAGATAACGAATGAGGGCCATTCGCTATCACTTAAAGTATTAACGAATAAGCATGTTTATTCGTTAAGGTATTTGTAACGAATGACCTATTCGTTAAGTTAAGTTTAACGAATAGGGTCATCTTCCTATATATACCCCTGTAATCTATTATATATATAAGAGTTCTGATTATTCCCTGAATCCTCTCGTTACTCTGCCGAATTATTCTCTCAACCTACACATCACACACATTAACGTATCAACTAGCATAACAGTATACCTAATCAACATGAGCATCGATGTAATCACAAGATCTAGATCCGTCATATGCACTAAACGTCGAACGAAGTTTCTGAATCTTCCGATGATGCTGAATTTGTGGATTCATCGTCTGTTATGTTAGATGAAGCTCCAGAGACAACTGAGCCAATTCTAATTAGTGATGATTCACCGACTGTTTCTTTAGACTCAGCGGAGGAAAATATTACCAATTTGGGTAATAACGTATCTGTCCCTGCCAATACTTCCTTAAGGATTCATTCGAGTCATCCGCATGAACAGATAATTGGTGATGTTAACGATGGGGTTCGCACAAGACACCAATTAGCTAATGTATGTGATGATTAAGTTTATGATAATGTATCTCCTAACGAGGATTCAATAGTTTGTGCTTATGCGGATTTGCACTCTTCGGGTATCCTTAGTATCGCACAATACACCTGCTTCCTATCACAGATAGAACCGACAAGTGTCGCAATGGCACTCAAGGAACCGTCTTGGGTTGAAGCTATGCAGGAGGAGCTGCAACAGTTTATACGACTGGGTGTATGGGATTTAATAGATAAACCCGATCGCGTAAAGAAGGCGAGTCCAACTAAATGGGTCTTTAAGTGCAAAAAGAACGACCGCGGGGTAATCGTGAGAAACAAGGCACGATTGGTCATACTTGGATATAATCAACAAGAAGGCATAGACTACACTGAAGTATATGCTCCGGTAGCACGACTGGAGGCTATACGTATCTTTCTTGCTTATGCAGCCTATAAGAATTTTAAGGTTTATCAAATGGATGTGAAATCGGCATTCTTAAACGGGGCTATTCATGAAGAAGTATACGCAAAGCAGCCTCCCGGTTTCGAGGATCAAGACTTTCCCGAGCGTGTTTATCGATTAAACATGGCTCTTTATGGTTTACATCAGGCCCCAAGAGCCTGGTACAACACGTTGGCAGACCATCTGATTGAAAGTGGATTCACAAGGGGGACTGTGGATTGTTCGTTATTCTATAAAAACGTGGGTGATGATTTGCTCCGTCCAAATTTATGTGGACGACATTATTTTTGGTTCGACAAATGATAGATTGTGTAAAAATTTTGAAAAGATGATGCAAACCAAATTCGAGATGAGCTCGATGGGAGAGATGAACTTTTTCTTAGGATTGCAAGTTCACTAGTCTTATTCTGGGATTTTTATTCATCAGACAAAATATGTGAACGATGTCTTGAGCCGATTCAAGATATCTGACGGCAAAATCCCTTCGACACCTCTTCCCGTGGGTCACAACTTATCACCAGATGAATTGGAGGATATCGTTGATCCAACCCTATATCATGCTATGATTGGTTCACTCATGTATTTGACCGCATCGCGACCTGATATTATGTTTGCTGTTTGTTTGTGTGCTAGGTACCAATCGAGTCCCCGAGTGACTCACCTGGCGGCAGTAAAGTGCATCTTACATTATCTGAAGGGAAATCCAGACATCGGGTTATGGTACCCCAAAGATGATAAGTTTGATCTCACCGCTTTTACTGATTCGACTACGGAGGATGCAAAATCAACTTCAAGTCTACATCAGCGGGATGTCAATTCTTAGGAAACCGGCTTGTTTCCTGGCAGTGTAAGAAGCAGACAACGGTCTCAACTTCAACAACCGAAGCGGAGTATGTGGCGGCCTCGAGTTGCTGCTCACAGGTTCTCTGGATCCAGCAACACTTGAGGGATTACGGTTTGAAGTTTCTTACTACTCCCATTTATATTAATAATTCTGCTACAATTTCAATCACCAAAAATCCGGTTCACCATTCGAAAACCAAACATATTGAAATCCGTTATCACTTCATACGTGATTTTTTTGAAAAGAAATTAATATCAATTGATAAAATTCACACGGATTTTCAAAAGGCTGATCTTTATACCAAAGCGTTTGACAAAACACGTTTTCAATATTTGTTGGGTATAAATGGTTTAAAAACTTTACAAGATATTCAAAAGCTTGGTTAAATCATTTTATTTCTTATTTTATTTCGAATTTTGTTGTTTATATGGGAAGAAAAATATAAAATACAAAAATATTGTGTTTTCAGTTTTTACAGAGAAATTTGAAAAACTCCAAACACATTCAAATATTGAAAAATTTCAAAAACATTGAAAAATACTCCTCAAAATGAGTTTTGAAGCAAAAAGGGAAAATGATAGTACATTGACGGGATTGATCTAGTACATGAATAAACTAGATTAAAAATTACCGTAAGGCCAGCAATATGATATGCAAAGATAGGCTTGACAGACTATATAGAAACTGATAAGATATAAAGATAATGATTGCCGAACCTAGTGAATTACATCTTGAAAGATTGATACTATATCTGAGTTAAGAAAAGTCAAAAGTCAAAAGGATGACTGTGTGTGCATGCTTTCATTTTTGAAGAAAATTCTGCTTTGTTTTTATTTTATTTTGCAAAGAAATTCAACTTTATTTTTTCTTTATTTTTATTCAAATATTGGATCCTCTCCTGCGTGATAAGATTATCTGACATGAGGGTTAATATTTGAGTGTTCTGCTTTATTTTCTTGGTGTTTCGTATAAAATCTTGGACTTTCTCCGCTCGATAATACCGGATTATCCGAATTGAGGGTTAAGATTTTATGCAACTTCAACTTATTTTTTATCTTTTTATTTTATTGAAATGGAACCTTATCTGCGTGTAGGAATACCGATCTTAAGGGAAAATTTTGATGTTCTGCTTTATTTTCCTTTCATTATTTTTGCATGAGTCACAGTTAATCAAAATTTGGAAAATCAAAGAAAAACATACATGTGATATTCACTGTATAAGAGATAGAAATGTTATATCTGATTGATGGGGTCCACATATGGTTTTGTGCCTAATTAAACCAAATTAAAGCATATCGTAAAGTTTTCGACAAGTCTGTGAAAAGTTTAAAAGGACAATTATATCTACAATCATCGTTGGGTTACGTGTATAATAATCATCGAAATTGAAGTGTTACTTAGTGATATTTTCGTCAATATGATTCCCTGCTCAACTCACAAAAATATGTACTGCTTTAATAGTTTAGTCGTTTAGTGTTTTTTTGTTATTTGGTATTTGAATATGATTTTGAATATCCAAAAAGATTTTTCTTTCTTTTTCAATTCTGCTTTAGTTTCGATTTACCAAGCTAGCGAATAATTCAAAAGAAAAAGAAAAAGATTGATCCCCAAAAGTTTTAAGTTAATCGTGCTTAACGTAATTTACAACTAGTATCAGTTGTGTGTTTAACGTAAAAATCCACTTAAATTAAGAATTACCGATCAATGGTGATCGGGTATTTTTAATGTATGCAATTAAAACCTAGATTGGATTTAATTGACTATTTAATTTTTGGTTTAAAACCCTAATTGGTTTTAATCTTATTTAATTCCTTAAGAGATTTGTATCTCATTCGCTAAGGGAAACATGGTGATTCGTTTATTGGTTTAACGAATGTAAAGCCTTTCGTTATTTAAAGATTAACGAATGAGATTTATCATTCGTTATAATGACATTCGCTTCCGTTGTGCATAACGAATGGAAGACATTCGTGTAATCATTAATGAATGGAATGAACTTAATGTACCATTCATTAAAATTTTAACGATGACAATCTCATACGAATAACGTATATTCGTTAAAGTTTAACGAATGATCATTATTCGTCTAAAAGGATTGACGAATAAGATTAATAAGTTAACGAATGAAGCCATTCGTTAATTCAATATTTGAACGAATAACCTCGGGTTGTGTGAAATTATTGGGTTTATAATCCCAATGACAGACGAATGACCTTCCATTCGCCATTTCCTATTTCACCATCACCCTAACCAAACTCTTGCAAATTTTTCCTAAAATCTATTCTGTGTTTATTAGACCAATTGATTAACATCAGTGATTTCTACAGGTACTGGCGATTTCATACATATGATTTGTGTAGATTTTCATTGGAGATTTAAGGGTTTATGGGTTTAGTTGATATCTGCATGTTAACCGAACAGTTAGCAGCGATTAAATCACATAATTGAATCGATTATCAAGCAAATGATATACATTAGTGTAGTAAAACGATTATCGATCTTCTTGGTTAGGAAAGATTGTTAAAACTCATAAGTTATCAACTGTTTGAAACGATGATGTTCGTCGTTTTTGACTTTAATTAGTCAAAATCAAGTTAATTTTGACCTTTGATAAGTCAATTGGTGATTCGTTAATTATATAACGAATGACTTATCAGTTTCGTTAATTTGTAGCATGTAACACCCCGTAACCGCAGCGGAAACGTAAACGGGATGCAACAGACACATCTGATATCAACAGCATTGCTTATAAAGAAAACACCACTACAATAATTTACATCATATTACATTGTTCCAAGTTTAGTTCCCGTCTAGGCGATAGCACATAAGTTTCACCAACATTACATTAACATATTTAATACAAGAAGAAAAGATCATTAAGCTTCCACAAAAAGCACGCATCATCAAACATGTAGCAATTATTCCAGTTTGGGAGTACCTAGAAAGCGTGTAAAGAAAACGGGTCAACTACGAATAGTTGGTGAGTTTCACTAATTTAAACAACTGTGACAAATCATTATAATAATCATATATTAGCGATGTAATTATGCTGAGCCCACAAGTGCAACCCCTGTTAACCCAGTACTGTACCCGTTCCGGGGGCAATGTTAACCCAGAAACACTTCAAGGGACATCTGGGGACACTGTTAACCCAGTACTGTACCCATTCCGGGGGCAATGTTAACCCAGAAACACTTCTAGGGACATCTGGGGACACTGTTAACCCAGTACTGTACCCATTCCGTACGATTCCCATACAATCAAACATTTATAAATACACGCAAATCCATGCGTTCAGTATGTACTTAAACATTTCAATAGTAACATGCTTTCCGCCCCGGGAAAATATTTAAAAACAATTCAGAAAAAGGGGCTCGTGAAACTCACCTTATCGTAGGCAATTAGGTATCACAGTACACCAGCTATTAGTCCGGATCTGTAATACGATCCCTAAGTTCGTTACTATATAATCACTATTAACATAACTTAAACCGTGTTAACCGGTACATCTGGGAACCCTGTTAACCCCGTACTGTACTCGTTCCGGGGGTAATGTTAACCCAGAAACACTTCTCCGGACTCAGATTGTGATATCGTTTAGAGTTCACTAGTCAAAATTACTATTAGTCGTTTTTCCCGTTTTGCGTGCCTAGCACGGTTATCCGTTTTTACGTTTCAAAAATGAGTTTGGTCACACACGACCCGAAAATAGTTGTTGACTGATAATTTAATCATAGTTGTGAATTTAGAGCTTGGTTTAGACGCCCCGTTTGGCCGCGGGACCCGTTTCCGTCTTTAGTGTACCGGAAACTGTTAAATCGGATAAAAATTACTCAAATCATCCGAATTATTTTCGGATGATTCATTTTTACTTGTTTAACTCAATTATATGAAAATAGTTCATATTTAGGGTTTTTATACACCAGTCAGCTCGCTTATGCGAACTTTACCGGTTTACGCGCTTTAAGCTTTAAAAGTTTGTTTTTGCACCAATAATTATCCGTTTAATCCCGGATCTTGAAATTTTGCACAAATCACTTTTTGACAGTGGGGAATTTTATAAAAATATTACCAGAATTAATTTTTATATTTAAAATTTATTTATCTATTTTTAAACATCATTAAAACACTAAATATGTCGTAAATACCAAACGATCTTAGAAAAATCCCAAATTTTTCCTGGATGACCCCTGCCATCCACATAGTCCCCAGTAATTTTTCCAGAACTAAAATCTTCTTTTACATGCCATTTTCACTAAAACCGAGCTAGAAAACCCTAGAACTCGTTTAACCGAAAAGCCTACTTAGACTTCACCAACAGACCTAAAATTTGGTGTGTGACTTTTACATGTTATAAAAAGCTTATCTGGAATTTTCCAGAATTTTTCATGATATTTAACTATTTTTCACCATTTTTGGCCAAAACCGAGCATTAAATTCACCAAATATTCATCCTTTGTCCAAAAATTACCAAATATTCACAGAACTCATATTTTCATATATCTAACACCTCTGTAAAATTTCATGACCTAACTCTAAACGTGTCACAATCTGTCCAAAACACAAACATCACACAAAAACCGAACTACCTTGTGTTTCTAGCTTCAAACCGCAAGGATCTCGCTTTCTACCCTTTGCTAACAATTAGATACAACACCTACAAGCACAATAACACCACACCAAGCAAGTTACACCCACAATAAAGCCATTTCTTTCATGGTTTCGGTTATGATATAAAAACAAAGATTTAACCGTAAAAATTCGTTTTTGGTTCGTTTAACTCCTTACTTGGACCAAGATCCCTTGTATAACCCGTATACATCACTTGATCATGCAAGAATCGGTTCCATCTCGGGTTTTCACCCTTTTTCACTTGGAAACCTCATTTTCTTGCAAGAAAACTCAAGAAACGAAGATGAACACGTGAATAACTCAATCTTTACCTCGTTGTTCTTGCTACAATTCTCGGTTTTTAGCTCAAGAGGTTGAGAGGAAATGAAGATTGTTGAGTTGTGTTGGTAAAAAAAATAATAAGGAAAGGGGTTGTATCCCCTTTATCCGATCGGAGTCAAGGAGAGGGTGGGGTGGGACCCACCTCTCCATTCTTGGCCATTCATTTGGATTTCAGGAATCTGGATAACGTTTTGGATAATCTGGTTCAGTTAGTTTTTCGGTTAAATGTTTAAATCGGCTTAAAACGAGGCTAAAACGGTCGTTTTCGGCTTAAAAAATGAAATTTATATAAAACCAATTTAAAAACTTCAAAAACTTAACCCATGACTTTCATTAACTTAAAACATCATATTATTAATAATCGCGCATCTTTTTCGGCTTGATCGATCGTCTCTTGCTTGGTTTGGTATTAAATGTTTCGTTTAACGTACCGACGTACCATTAATCGAAATTTCTTTTTCTGTGCTTTAATTCACTTATCCCGAAGCTTTAACACTTCGTAAACCTCACTAAATATTATGTATCTCGTCTATAATGTATCCCCGATTCGTTCGGGCTTCAATAACCGTTAATCGGTTAATCGTATTTCCAATACGATTAACTGTATAATCGAGTATAATCTGTAATGTGAATCATACATACTCGTATAAACGCATTATAATTCATATATTCATTATCAAGTAACACATAAATAGTATATACCGGCTAGGGTATACCTGAATTTGCCGGAATCGTTACATTCTCCCCCCGTAAAAGAAATTTCGTCCTCGAAATTTTACGCGTCGACTACTTCCTTTTGAGGAAATAAATAGGGGTATTTCTTCCGGAATTCGTCCTTTCGTTCCCATGTATATTCTGGGCCTCGTTGCGAATTCCATCTAACTTTGACCAACGAAATCTTATTGTGTCTAAGTTGCTTGATTTTCCCGTCTACTATTTCTATGGGTTCTTCTACGAAATTCAGCTTATCACTTATTTGGACACCCTCTAAAGGTAACACTGATGTCTCATCCGCCAGACATCTTTTCAAGTTCGATACGTGAAACACGTTGTGAACTGCACTCAGTTCATCGGGTAGTTCTAATCGGTATGCTACGGGACCGATTTTTGCAGTAATATTGAATGGTCCAATATATCTCGGGGCTAACTTCCCCGCCTTTCCAAATCTGACTACACCCTTCCAAGGTGATACTTTCAAATACACTTTATCACCTTTCTCAAACGACAACGGTTTTCTACGGGTATCGGCATAACTCTTATGCCGATCCCGCGCGGCCTTCAGATTGTTCCTAATTTCAAGGATTTTGCTGGTCGTTTCCTGGACCAGGTCTGATCTAATAATCTGAGTGTCGCCCACTTCAGTCCAACAGAGTGGTGATCGGCACTTCCGACCATACAATGCTTCGTAAGGCGCTGCCTTTATACTGCTATGGTAACTGTTATTATAGGAAAATTCAACGAGTGGGAGACGTTGATCCCAATTTCCCTTAAAATCCAGTACGCATGCACGAAGCAAATCCTCCAGAGTTTGGATGGTCCTCTCAGACTGACCATCGGTCTGAGGGTGGTAAGCTGTGCTTAGATCAATACGCGTTCCCAGCACTTCTTGCACAGCTTGCCAAAGATTGGAGGTGAAATGGCTATCCCGATCGGAGATGATTGAGATGGGTATCCCATGACGAGACACAATTTCATTTATATAAATCTGCGCAAGTCTCTTAGTGTTATAATTATTCCTAATCGGGATAAAATGTGCCGATTTGGTTAATCGATCCACGATTACCCAAATTGCATCATGTCCTCGGGACGTTTTAGGGAGATGTGTCACGAAATCCATCGTGATTTGCTCCCACTTCCCCTCGGGAATTTCCGGTTGTTGTAACATCCCCGAGGGTTTCTGGTGCTCCGCCTTAACTCTCGCACAAGTCGTACACTTACCGACATACGATGCTATATCCTTTTTCATACCCGGCCACCAGTAGAACTCCTTCACATCCTTGTACATCTTATCCGATCCCGGATGTATGGAATATTTCGATCTATGCGCTTCGTCCATGATTAATTCACGAAGGTCATGGAGGGTCGGGATCCAAATCCGATTTTTGAAATAGAGAATTTCGTCCATGCGCTGTTCGAAATTCTTCTCATTGCCGTAAAGTCCCTCCTTTTCCAATTGTTCCTCTTTCAACGCCTCGCGTTGAGCGACTCGAATCAGGTCCGAAAGGTTCGACTGGACTATCATCCCCAGTGCTCGCACTCGCAATGGCTTAACCCGATCTTTCCTACTCAAGGCATCGGCTACGACGTTAGCCTTGCCGGGGTGATAACGGATGTCACAGTCATAATCGCTTAACAACTCGACCCATCTTCGTTGCTTCATATTCAGTTCTTTCTGATCGAATATGTGCTGCAAACTTTTATGATCGGTGAAGATGCTGCACTTCGTACCGTAGAGGTAATGTCTCCAGATTTTAAGTGCGAAGATAACCGCTCCCAATTCTAAGTCATGAGTAGTGTAATTTTTCTCGTGTACTTTTAACTGTCGGGAAGCATAGGCTATAACCTTATTATTTTGCATCAACACGCATCCTAACCCTCTACGCGATGCGTCACAATACGCGACAAAACCATCGTCTCCATCAGGGAGACTTAAAATCGGCGCTTGGCACAATTTTTGTTTTAGCGTTTGAAACGCCTTTTCCTGCTCTTCTCCCCATTCATACTTTCGATCCTTTTGAGTCAGGAGAGTTAAAGGTTGGGCGATGCTGGAAAAGTTCTCTATAAATCGACGATAAAATCCAGCTAAGCCTAAGAATTGGCGGATTTCCTTTGGCGTTTTAGGCGCTTGCCAATTCTTAATTGCTTCAATATTACTCGGATCAACGTGTATTCCTTGATGGTTTACAACGTGACCGAGGAATTGCACTTCTTGTAACCAGAAGTTACACTTGGAGAATTTTGCATACAACTTCTCCTGATTCAGAAGCTCTAAAATTATTCTTAAGTGTTGCTCGTGCTCTTCTTTACTTTTCGAGTAAATCAAAATATCGTCAATAAACACGATGACGAATTTGTCGAGGTAGGGCTTACAGACTCGATTCATGAGGTCCATGAACACTGCCGGCGCGTTTGTTAGCCCAAAGGCATAACTAAGAACTCGTAATGGCCGTATCGAGTCCGGAATGCGGTTTTTGGGATATATTCTTCCTGAATTCTAACCTGATGGTATCCCGATCTAAGATCGATTTTTGAGAAATAGCTCGCACCTTGCAGCTAGTCAAACAGGTCATCAATTCGGGGAAGAGGGTACCTATTTTTGATTGTTAACTTGTTTAACTCCCTGTAATCAATGCATATTCTAAGGCTCCCGTCCTTCTTTTTTCACGAATAATACAGGTGCACCCCACGGGGAATGACTAGGACGTATAAATCCTTTATCCATCAATTCTTGCAACTGATTGGATAATTCTTGCATCTCGGACGGTGCAAGTCGGTAGGCTGCTTTAGCAACAGGGCCAGCTTGAGGTATTAAATCGATTCTGAATTCGACTTGTCGGGTTGGCGGTAATCCAGGAAGTTCTTCTGAGAAAACTTGTGGAAATTCGCGTACCACCGGGATATCTTCCACCCGTTTCTCCTCCGAATCTGTGGCCGTCAAGCTCGCTAGATACGCCACGCATCCCTGGCGTATATATTTTAACACCTTGAGGTGGGATATAAATGGTATCATTGTGCCTGACTTCTCTCCTTGCACTAACACCTCTTCGTCATCCGACACCCGGATCTTGACGATTTTCTTTTCACAGTTTATTTCCACTTTGTTACGTGCTAACCAATCCATTCCCACAATTACGTCAAAACTACCTAATTCTACCGGTAATAAGTCAATCAGGAAGGATTGATCGTTCAGAATAAAAGGGCAATTCCGAACTATCTGATTAACTATCATGGTTTTACCGTTAGCGACTTCTACGGTATAAGGTTCTATGGTTTCACTAATTGGAAGGTTTGCTATCGATAGGAACTTAACGGAGACAAAACTTCTATCGGCGCCCGTTTCAAATAATACAGAAGCATAATGATCAGAGACGAGGAATGTACGTGTCACTACGCTGGGGTCCTGGCGTGCTTCGTTCGCCCCCATCACAAATGCTCGGCCTCTCGCCGGATTGGACGACGATGCCTGACCCACGGTTTGCCTCCCAATTCCTCCCTGGTTCAGTTTCGGACAGTATCTCTTGAAGTGATCTGTGCTGCCGCATTCAAAGCAAGCACGGCTGGTGGTCATCGTTTGGTTTCCTTGTGGGTTTTGTTGTCGGGCTGGTTGGGTCCTAAATGGCTGCGCACGGATAGGTTGCGGTTGTCGGTTCAGATTGTTCAGGTTTGTCTTACATCTCGGTGCGTAGTGCCCATCCCTGCCACACCGATGGCACACTACCCCCCTGCACTCGCCACCATGCTGGTAACCGCATTTCCCACACTTAGGGAACGTCCCTTTCTGCGGTTCCTGCCTTCCGCCTGAACAAGTCATGGCGTAGTTCTGGGCAGCGGGCCTAGCACGTTTATGTTGCTGCCTCTCCTGGATCCTATTGTCATACATACCTCGTTTCCCCCCAGCAGACTCTCCTGCCACCTTCAGTGTCCCACTCCTCACGAAATCGTATGTGACGATACCAGCTTGCGTCACCACGCCCTCAAACGTCTTGTGTCCCCCCAGAGTTGACTATACTCCTTACTACTGGAGTTAGTCCCCATATATAACGCTCAACCATCTTTATTCTGGGGTGACTAACCATGGCACCAATCGCGACAATTCATTAAATCGGTTCGTATAACCCAAGTGGTCTGCCCCCTGCATCTCTAGGTTCCACAGCTCGTTTTCTAACTTCTGCATTTCGTTTTTCGGGCAGAAATGTTCCAGAACAAGGGCCTTGAGCTTTGCCCAGGTCATGCGGTTTGTCGCTGCCTGACCGCGAGTTTGCACTATTGTGTTCCACCATGTCAAGGCATGGTCCGTGAACGTGCAGGTAGCAAACTTAACAACGTAGTCCTCAGGGCAGTTACTGATGTTCACAACCGACTCTATTTTCTCAATCCACTTAACCAACCCATTGGTTCCCTCAGACCCGCTAAATTCTAGGGGCTTGCACAACATAAAATCTTTGATTGAACAACCTTTTGTTGCAGGAGTCGGTTCAGTGCGGTTCGTTTCTACACTAGGTATAGGACCATTACTGTCTGTAACGACCACCCTAGGCGGTGCGTCATTACTCGGAATCGGGTTACCGTTCGGTGGAGGATTAACATTTTGTTCCCCAACATTATTGGTGGTCGTTTGATTGCTTGCAGGGTCTGGATTGGTCGTATTGTTAATACTGGCGGCGATGCGCGATACTATATCCGGTATCGCCGCCTCTAACTGTCGAGCAATCAGACGACTCACATCCACTTCTGACATTTGAGCTGACCGTTTTGGTGCCATTCTACACAACATTAAGAAAATACATATAATTAATACAATTTCCAATCTCGATACACAACACATATTCCATTCATTAATAAACATCAGTATATATAACATAAACATCATTACACATTACATTCCTACCATCATCACATAGTTTCAGTTTTCATACATTAGTCCTACATCGGCATCATTTCGACATAACCCGCTATGGGTCAGTGCTTGAATGATACACCCAAAAGTATCTACAATGATATCCCCAAAAAAAAGGCCCCCTATGGGCTAGTGGCTGTACTATAACTACCCAAGATTCACTCTATGTTAGCATCGCCACTGACTGCTTACACAGAGTATCAAAAAGCGGATCCTGACTACTACCACCCTAACATAACTAAACATGGTGGTATACCAACCACACCATCACTGCCACCATCACCACTAACACCGCCATCAAACCCCGAATCCATGTCTCCATCCGGTCAATCATCCACTGGGAGTATGCACCCTCCCTCCTCAGCTGGCCAATCGCGTACTGGCTGTCCAGTACGCATTCCGCCAAGTGATTCCTCCTCTAAATACCCACCGTCAAGGCGATGGTGTGCTCAACCACCTGCTCGTGGAGCACTCGGAGCCATGCAGCCTCGGAGGAGGGACGCTCATCCCTCTCCGGCCTAGGGGTACCCCACACGGGTGGAGACACAGGCTCAGGCTGGAGGCGGGAGGACTCGCCCCTGTGGTAAGTGGGTCTGGGTGGGGTAGAGGTAGGTGGGACATAAGGGATACTGATCCGCGCCGTGAGGCGGGAACCGGGTCTGGGAGGGGTAGGGGTGACCTGTGGTGCGGGTGGGGTGGGGGATCTGGCAACCCTAGTAGGGGAGGACAAACTAGCACTCCTACGGCTAGTCTCACTAGGCTCAGTGCTGGATGCTAAGCGTAAGCTCCTAGAGTTCCCGGAACTGGCCTCCTCCGGGTCCTCTTCCACTGACAGGCTTCGTGATCTCGACATCCTTACCTGTACACATGTTAGCAAACATATAGTTTCTTTCATAATGTAAATCATGATTAATATACACATACTTATACAACTTCGTCACATAAAAATATTATCATATACTTACACATATGTTGCCAATTTTACCTATTAATGTTCCCCGTGACTTCCCCCGAATTCCCTCGTGCGGACAAGTCTGTTATTATGTTCCAGACCATAATAACTCACTTGTCCATTCAAGTTCATCCAGATCTCGTCACTATAAATTATTAGTTGATATTCAGATCCTATAATACTTGAGCTACTGGTTATATTTTAGGTATCTTTTAAAGACATCCTAATTCTTTATAACCAATGGCTCTGATACCAAGTTCTGTAACACCCAGTAACCGCAGCGGAAACGTAAACGGGATGCAACAGACACATCTGATATCAACAGCATTGCTTATAAAGAAAACACCACTACATTAATTTACATCATATTACATTGTTCCAAGTTTAGTTCCCGTCTAGGCGATAGCACATAAGTTTCACCAACATTACATTAACATATTTAATACAAGAAGAAAAGATCATTAAACTTCCACAAAAAGCACGCATCATCAAGCATGTAGCAATTATTCCAGTTTGGGAGTACCTAGAAAGCATGTAAAGAAAACGGGTTAACTACGAATAGTTGGTGAGTTTCACTAATTTAAACAACTGTGACAAATCATTATAATAATCATATATTAGCGATGTAACTATGCTGAGCCCACAAGTGCAACCCCTGTTAACCCAGTACTGTACCCGTTCCGGGGGCAATGTTGACCCAGAAACACTTCAAGGGACATCTGGGGACACTGTTAACCCAGTACTGTACCCATTCCGGGGGCAATGTTAACCCAGAAACACTTCTAGGGACATCTGGGGACACTGTTAACCCAGTACTGTACCCATTCCGTACGATTCCCATACAATCAAACATTTATAAATACACGCAAATCCATGCGTTCAGTATGTACTTAAACATTTCAATAGTAACATGCTTTCCGCCCCGGGAAAATATTTAAAAACAATTCAGAAAAAGGGGCTCGTGAAACTCACCTTATCGTAGGCAATTAGGTATCACAGTACACCAGCTATTAGTCCGGATCTGTAATACGATCCCTAAGTTCGTTACTATATAATCACTATTAACATAACTTAAACCGTGTTAACCGGTACATCTGGGAACCCTGTTAACCCCGTACTGTACTCGTTCCGGGGGTAATGTTAACCCAGAAACACTTCTCCGGACACAGATTGTGATATCGTTTAGAGTTCACTAGTCAAAATTACTATTAGTCGTTTTTCCCGTTTTGCGTGCCTAGCACGGTTATCCGTTTTTACGTTTCAAAAATGAGTTTGGTCACACACGACCCGAAAATAGTTGTTGACTGATAATTTAATCATAGTTGTGAATTTAGAGCTTGGTTTAGACGCCCCGTTTGGCCGCGGGACCCGTTTCCGTCTTTAGTGTACCGGAAACTGTTAAATCGGATAAAAATTACTCAAATCATCCGAATTATTTTCGGATGATTCATTTTTACTTGTTTAACTCAATTATATGAAAATAGTTCATATTTAGGGTTTTTATACACCAGTCAGCTCGCTTATGCGAACTTTACCGGTTTACGCGCTTTAAGCTTTAAAAGTTTGTTTTTGCACCAATAATTATCCGTTTAATCCCGGATCTTGAAATTTTGCACAAATCACTTTTTGACAGTGGGGAATTTTATAAAAATATTACCAGAATTAATTTTTATATTTAAAATTTATTTATCTATTTTTAAACATCATTAAAACACTAAATATGTCGTAAATACCAAACTATCTTAGAAAAATCCCAAATTTTTCCTGGATGACCCCTGCCATCTACATAGTCCCCAGTAATTTTTCCAGAACTAAAATCTTCTTTTACATGCCATTTTCACTAAAACCGAGCTAGAAAACCCTAGAACTTGTTTAACCGAAAAGCCTACATAGACTTCTCCAACGGACCTAAAATTTTGTGTGTGACTTTTACATGTTATAAAAAGCTTACTTGGAATTTTCCAGAATTTTTCATGATATTTAACTATTTTTCACCATTTTTGGCCAAAACCAAGCATTAAATTCACCAAATATTCATCCTTTGTCCAAAAATTACCAAAAATTCACAGAACTCATATTTTCATATATCTAACACCTCTGTAAAATTTCATGACCTAACTCTAAACGTGTCATAATCTGTATAAAACACAAACATCACACAAAAACCGAACTACCTTGTGTTTCTAGCTTCAAACCGCAAGGATCTCGCTTTCTAGCCTTTGCTAACAATTAGATACAACACCTACAAGCACAATAACACCACACCAAGCAAGTTACACCCACAATCAAGCCATTTCTTTCATGGTTTCGGTTATGATATAAAAACAAAGATTTAATCGTAAAAATTCGTTTTTGGTTCGTTTAACTCCTTTCTTGGACCAAGATCCCTTGTATAACCCGTATACATCACTTGATCATGCAAGAATCGGTTCCATCTCGGGTTTTCACCCTTTATCACTTGGAAACCTCATTTTCTTGCAAGAAAACTCAAGAAACGAAGATGAACACGTGAATAACTCTATCTTTACCTCGTTGTTCTTGCTACAATTCTCGGTTTTTAGCTCAAGAGCTTGAGAGGAAATGAAGATTGTTGAGTTGTGTTGGTAAAAAAAATAATAAGGAAAGGGGTTGTATCCCCTTTATCCGATCGGAGTCAAGGAGAGGGTGGGGTGGGACCCACCTCTCCATTCTTGGCCATTCATTTGGATTTCAGGAATCTGGATAACGTTTTGGATAATCTGGTACAGTTCGTTTTTCGGTTAAATGTTTAATTCGGCTTAAAATGAGGCTAAAACGGTCGTTTTCGGCTTAAAAAATGAAATTTATATAAAACCAATTTAAAAACTTCAAAAACTTAACCCATGACTTTCATTAACTTAAAACATTATATTATTAATAATCGCGCATCTTTTTCGGCTTGATCGATCGTCTCTTGCTTGGTTTGGTATTAAAGGTTTCGTTTAACGTACCGACGTACCATTAATCGAAATTTCTTTTTCTGTGGTTTAATTCACTTATCCCGAAGCTTTAACACTTCGTAAACCTCACTAAATATTATGTATCTCGTCTATAATGTATCCCCGATTCGTTCGGGCTTCAATAACCGTTAATCGGTTAATCGTATTTCCAATACGATTAACTGTATAATCGAGTATAATCCGTAATGTGAATCATACATACTCGTATAAACGCATTATAATTCATATATTCATTATCAAGTAACACATAAATAGTATATACCGGCTAGGGTATACCTGAATTTGCCGGAATCGTTACATAACGAATGATCTCTTTTGTTTGTTGAAATTTATCGAATATCTATCTTATTCACTAAGATATCACATATAACGAATAGGTGATTCGTATGATAACGAATAATATGATGTATCAGTAGATTCGTTATTATTAACGAATGTAAGGTAATTAATGTTAACGAATATGTTTCATTCGTTAAAGGCAACGAATGGAAACTTATAATGTATAACGAATGTCTCATTCGTTTAAATCTTTTGATGAATGAGATAGCCCTTCGTTAATAAGTATTGAATATTATACTAATGTTTGTTATCTTTAACAGAAATGGCAGACGAAAATGTTCAAAATCCTAACCCTGATCAACCTGTTCAAGTCGAACCTGAACATGCACCAGTACGTTTGTCTTGGAGTGAAAGTCATAACATCTGTGCATATCTTGAGCCTCAATTTGAAGATACATCGATTTTTGGCGGGATGATCAGTTTCTTGATTCGATCAAGAATTTACAAGGCCATATCCACTCGCACTGTGATTTATCAGAAGATTATACGTGCGTTCTGGGATACAGCTTGATTGAATGAAGCAGAGAATCAGATCGAGGCTGTTATTCAAGACAAGCGAGTGGTGATCGATGTTAAAGTTATTTGAGACTCGTTGGGCTTTATTGATACAATTGACGATCCATGTGAGTTCGATAAAGATTTGATTAGACGGTTATTCAGCCGTGTAAAGTATAATGGTGATCTGGGGAGGTCCATGTACAACAAGGATAATTTATGTGAACAATACAAGTACTTGTTACATGTATTGATACACTGTCTTGGTGGACGAAGAGGTGGATTTGACGATTTTCAAGCCATGTTGCAATCTGCTTTTGTTGCCTTGGTGTTGAATAAACCATTTAACTTCTCTGAAATGGTTTATTATCACTTGAAGGAAAACTTAACGAGCCACCATAAGTTTTTAATGTATCCAAGATTCCTCCAGATGATAATCAATGATCTCCAACCTGAGTTGATTAAAGATCAGGAATATGTGATGAAGTTAAAGCATATGGATGAGGAGACCATGAGACGTTTGAGATCGTACCGAAGTCAGAGTCTTGCAGATAGACCAAAGTTCAAGCATTTGATTGGTCACTTGGTGAATATTGATTATATTGCACCACCTAATGATCGTTGGATTCACGATGATTCCGATTCTGAACGTGAAGGTGGTGGTGGTGGGAATGGTGGTGATGGTGGTCCTGGACCACAAGCCGTGTTAAGTTATGAACAGAAGCGTAAGCGTAAATGAAAAGAACTGATGATGGAAAAGGGGGAGAAACCCAAGAAACAACGAGTTAGAAGGGGTTCGGGTATAGAGGTACCTAGTCAACCATTTGTACCATCTACTGTTGTTTCTGCTTCAGTTATTCCTACTACTACTTCTCAAGCTCAACAGAGAATTCCACGATCTCCTACTCCTACTCCCATTTCAGATTTTCCTCGTTCTCCAACACCTGTGCAAATGCCTACTTCTCCAATGCCTCCAACTCTGACTTTGGCTACTACTGTGAGGCTTTATCCTCATTTTGGAGACGTATTACAAACTGTATTGGAACGGATGCCTACACCACAGCCAACTACTCATGTTACTCCGCAATGTTGCCAAGACCTGAGCATTCCTTTATGTCATTCAGTCGTCCTCAGGGTCCTATGCAACCGGTGCATCCGAATTTCTATCATATGGCTCCCCAAGCTCAATGGTTTCACATGATGAATCTGTTGCATTTACAGCATACCTAAATGCAAGCAGATAGAGCTGCTCATGAGTTAGCACAAAGGAATTTGCTGCGGCATATCCAGTTCACTCAACGTGAAAACAGGGAACTTTGAGCCCTAATTGCTGCTCAGGGGGGGGGGGAGATTGGATAAACATGATGAGATCATTCTTCAGTTGACTTGTAAAAAAGATGAGCTGAAGAAATTAAAGAATGATGTCGTACTTGAGTTATCGAATTAAATGAATTATTTAACTATTGTCACTTAATAGTGTCATGTATTCATGTGCAATCAACACGTGCCTCTGCATGTTCCGCTGTTTTGGTTAGGAAGTGACAAGTGACACCTAAATCAACTATCCAACGATCCTTGAAACAAGTATTGCTAGCTGTGTTTGCAGTCTAGTTTCCTTGTGCCATGTTCACCTTCGATCCATTGCCAGACTTTTGTTCTTTGGTGCACAAGTTCAAAAATTTGTTTGTATTGCTCATCAATGAGTCCCGATATAGGACTTCAATATGTCTTTTGGGACAAGGCTATATCAATGGTGGATCTACTAAGGGATTAAGGGCTACCGATTTATCGTTCTACTTTGTTGGCGAAGTGCGATATTATTGCAATTTTTTTCTTTTCCATTTTATGTACTGGAAACCCGTAGGCGGATTCAGGGCTTCCGTTGGGTGGGCCGATGCCCACCGTCCACCTGTCGGAATACCGTGTTTGCAGGTACAAATTAGTATAAGTTTAGTTAATAATAAGTTAGTGCCCACCTTCGGTTTAACCCCGGTTACCGAAGATATGCACAAATCAGAACGGATCTGTGTGTGTGCCGGAAGAATGTCGATGGTTATGGTCATCTCCAAAGATTGAGCAACAGTGAAAATGAGTGCAGACGATTAAAGGAGTTGTCGTTAGGTGAGTTGTGGTAATTGTTGGGGTGTTCGGATATGCGGGAAAAATATTAAGTTAGTAACAGAAACACAAGGATAAGAAAGAACTCAAGATTCAAGATGGATATAAAAGACGTGCACTATATTTGCAAATTTGACCTTTTCTTTTGTTTTGTTCTTTCTTATTTACCACAAATCAGTAAATCACAGTAACTTATTTTGTTTTTTTTTACACAATGTTTATGTTTACTCTCCAATTTAGCATATATATAATATGGGTAAGGTTAAAATAAAAACCCACTTGAATTGTGAAAACTTTCAAAACCCATTCTCAACCACATGTTTTTAATTAAAGTTTGAAACTTGTGGTGCACAATTAAAATTAATAAAAAATATAAATATAAATATAACTTTTTCTCTCTCTTCTGAAAACATATATAAAAATTTGTAAAACAATGTTAAAAAATAGCAAAATATTTTTTTTTTTAGTTTTCGATGTTTTGTATTAAATGTTACAACATATATTACGTGTGTAACAAAAAAAAAACGATGTTACATAGGGTTTTCACGGGTTTTCACAACTCAAGTGGGTTTTCATTTTATACTTCCCCTATATAATATAATTTATTAATTACATTAAATACCTATGTTAGTTTTATAATTTATTCATAGAGCATACTATTAAAATTTTTTGGGTCCACCACTAGTGGGCATGATAATGACGATGGTAACCAATGATAGTGCGTAACAATTAAAGAGGTGGTCGTACCAAAATGAAACTTAATTATATGTTATTATTATATACAACATAATATGTATTTTAACTTTTAAAGAGTGATGTGTATGAAGACCAATTTATCCTCTCATGTGCTTCAAAAGTTCCTATCCGATCTGAGAAGGGAGATGAGATAAGATAAGAGAGGGGAGATTGAGATGGTTTGGTCATGTTAAGAGAAGAGAGATGACGGCTCTTGTCCGATCTGTAGAAATTATTAGTATAGAGGGGAAGAGGGATAGAGGACGTCCCAAATTAACTTGGGCCGAGAGGATTAAGCATAATTTGCTAGATTTGCACCTCTCCGAGGACATGGCTGAGGATAGGAATTCTTGGAGACGTAGGACTAAGGCTAAGGACTTTTAGGAGAAACGTATAGTTTTGATTATAATTCTATCATAGGGGGCGTTTCTTCACCTTATTTCGAGTGAAAAATGATATATTACTATGATAACCTATCCTCAAATTAGTATTACTTATTAATAGCACTATTATTATTGATCTACTCCCATATTTAGTAAAACTATTATTACTATAGCACATATTTAGTATTCATTACTAATATCATTATTATTACTATAACATATTTTTACTATTGACCTATTCATTATAATATCACTATTATTGATCTATTCATTACAAATATCACTATTATTACTATAACACATATTTAGTATTCATTACCAATATCACTATTGTTATTGACCCCATGCATATGGTTTTCGAGCAGGGGTTCTCCCTGGAAGCAACCTCTCTATCCTTTGGGATGGAGGTACGGTTTGCCTACATCCCATCCTTCCCAGACCCTGCTAACAGCTTTGCTATTGGTGGGATTTATACTGGGTATGGTTGTTGTTGTTGTATATGCTTCAAAAGTTCATTTTATATGGGCCTTTAGAATGGTTGGTCGGTTGTGTTCTCTTTGACCCGACCTGTTTTTTACTCGATCCATTTTGTGCCCCCCGTGGTAAAAATTCTTGAATCCGCCTCTGGCCGTAGGCCCAAACATTTTCTGGGATATCCCTGAAATTTTCTTTTAGATCTGCCACTGGTCTACATGGTCGTTATCTATCAAGAACCCATCTACTGAAGCTTGTTTGGACTAATAAGATAAATAGAGATAATATGGTGATTGGTGATCGGTAGAGCTTGGTTAAGCCTTGTCGTCATTGGTCATGGCACAAGTTTCTAATACTGTTTGGTACCGGTATTATAGCTAAAAATTCGGTAAATACCCGATCTCAAAATTCGAATCTTGATTTTTCCAAAACGTTTCGATACCGGCACCGTTCTCAAACGGATTAAAAGAAACCCTAACTTTAAGATGAAGCCTAAGAAAAAAAATAATGAATGGAAACAATGTATTTTCCTTCCGTAAACCTGACCTGGTTATGTATAAAATACTTAAACTCGTCAACTATTGGTGGGATAGATTTCATATATATTTTGGGTCCTGCTAGGGACACCTTCACACCCCTTAATACGTCGCGTATAGACCTATACGCGGCGTATAGTGTACGATATGACATCTAGCCCGAACGCCAGTCATAGGCTTGTCATATCGTACCCTATACGCCGCGTATAGGTCTATACGCGGCGTATTGGGTTTGTATATTATTGGAGCCCGGCTCTCTCCCCTCCTTGTCCATCCTTTTTTTTCTTTTTTTTTTCCTACCTCACCCTCACCGTTACCCTCTCCATTCAACCAACAACAACAACCATTTATTTCCGGACTCGGACGAGGAGGAGCCGGGGTACGCCGCTAACGGTCATTCAGACTTAAACCAGGTTTCGTTTTATATTTATTTAGTACATGTTAGGACGTAGTTGTACATGTTAGGACAAATATTTGGTGACTGGTTTAGTTTTATTATTTGACTCTTGAAAAAGTAAACTATATTTTTAGGCACCGACCATTATATTACTCAATGCCTACTTACTATATAGACACCACGTATATGTTTTACGGTAACACTAGTTCGTCGGGCCGTTTAAACTAGGTTTCTCGTACTGTTACTGTTATTGTTTAAATTTTTATTATATTATTTCAATTAAAATATTAATATTATTATTAAAATGTTATTGGTATTTAAATTTTATTGTTAATAAAATAAAATATTATTATTGTATTTATGAAAATATTATTATTATGATTATTAAAATAGTATTATTCTAGACATATAATTATTATTATTAAAATAATAATTTTTATATTATTATTTGTATTAAAATATTCATATTATTAGGTACCTGATGTACGCCAGAGATTCAGATTCGGGTGTCAGGCGCCGGCGTAAGACGTTCGGAGGTACGTTCTTATAATATAATATAATATAATAACATAAATATATGTTATTATTATATTATATTTTATTATGTTATATTATATCATGTATATTATATTATTTAGGTTATATTATATTATATCAAACGGATGCGGGTTATGTTGGGTGGGTGTTGGGTTTTCTAGAAAAGTCCACCAGTTTTGTCTTATTATGGTTTTTTTTCTTTCGTTTCTTTTCTATTGTTATTATTAATGTTATTTATGTTTATTATTATTATTAATATTATTTACTTATCAATAATATATTATTATTCAAAATTCGACAACGGGTGTTCAGTTGCATGGCTTATTTAGGAAAATTGACAGTCGAAACAAACTTTCAATTTATTGGCTAGTTTCGTTATCGACATCTTGAAATTAGTTGTAGGGGCTTACTTGGGAAACCTGACATTTCCGAACGAATTTTCAATTTCTTGCCTGCTTTCGTTATCGACATCTCAAATCTGGTTCTTCGATTTCTTCTAACTCCAACTGTCTTGACCGTCGGTCACCACCGGCAACCGTAGTTGTGTTAACTCAAACACATATCAGTCGTCACTAAGCTTAAGCTTAGGCTTTTTATTGCTTTAATGTTTAGTTGTGGGTATTGTAAGTTGATCATGTCGCGTATGCTAAAAGAATTATCGGCTTATATATACACATACATATATATAGTAGATGTGCGGTATAAGAATTCATTGCTCGGACATAACCAGCACCAGATCGAGATATTAGTTTGATGAGTTTGAATCTCTCGGATCCGCGGTATCCGCTAGCGGCAACGACAACCAGAGCCCATACTTTGGAAAGGGAAGTGGAATTCGGTCATTGCTCCAACATAACGAGCAACAGATTGAGATATTATTTAGTATTTACCTGAACAGGTTGGCACGTATGCTGGCGTGGATTTAGGTTCGGTGTTGACGATGACATTAACACGTTTGCTTTTAGCTTTCGTTATCTCCGGCATAATACACAATGAAGGCACAAACTCAAACAACAATCCATACAATAGCAATTCTCTTCATTACTTTTCTCTACTTTCCCTCAATAGAGTACAAAACATGAAGAACAGACATTACTATGAAGAGAATTGTTGTTGTATGGATTGTTTTTTGATTTTGTGCTTTCATTGCGTATTATGCCGGCGATAACGAAAGCTGTAAGCAAATGTGTTAATGTAAGCGTCAACACCGACCCTAAATCAACGCCAGCATACGTGTCAACCGGTTTAGGTAAGTCCGGCTAATATCTCAGGCTGGTGCTCGTTATGTTGGAGTAATGACCAAATTTCCACTTCTCTGTCCAAAGTATGGGCTCCTGTTATCGCTGCTGTTAGTCGATACCGCGGATACGCGAGATTCAAACTCATTAAACCAATATCTCGATCTGGTGCTGGTTATGTCGGAGCAATGAATTCTTATATCGCACGTCTACTATATATATGTCTGTGTATATATAAGCCGATAAATCTTTTAGCATACGCAAGATGATCAACTTACAATACCCATAACTAAACATTAAAGTAATAAGAAGCCTAAGCTTAAGCTTAGTGACGACTGATATGCGTTGAGTGAACACAACTACCGTTGTCGGTGGTGGCCGAAGGTCAAGATAGCTGGAGTTTGAAGACATCGAAGAGCCGGATTTGAGATGCCGATACCGAAAGCATCCAAGAAAGGGTTCATTTGACACTGTTAGTTTTTCCCAAGGTAGTCGCTGTAACTTATCAAGTTGTCCATACGGCATCAGCCAATAAATTGGAAGGTCGCCTCGCAATGTCAATTTTCCCAGATAAGTCCTACTACTGAGCGCCCTTTGCCGAATTCCGAATGGTAATATGTTATTCATAAATAAAATAATATTAATAAAAATAATTATAATTAACAATAAATAACAAAAAAAAAAAGAAAAAAAAAACAATAAACATAATAAGACAAAATGGTGAGTTTTTTCTAGAAAAGCCCCTAATACGCCGCGTATAGACCTATACGCGGCGTATTAGTTTGATAACAACCTGCCCTGCAAAAGCAAGGCTAGGTTGTCAACTCATACCTTATACGCCGCGTATAGATCTATACGCGGCGTATTGCTTTTGTTGAATTATTGGAGCCCGGCTCCCCTCCCTTCCCCTCCTTTCCTTTCTCTATTATAAAGACATGTGTCTCGACGTTCAACTAAAAAACAGCATAACATTTGTACTATATATACCCAGAATGTCTTGGTTTAACCATTTATTTCCGGAGGAGGAGCCGGGTTACGCCGCTAACGATCAGCCTGGCACGCCGTGGTTACCCGACTTGAATCAGGTTTCGTTATATATTTATTTAGTATGAATTTGGTAGTTTTTTTTACTAACATGCTACATTACGTTTTTTTAGGAGTATGTCGGGTATGATACGCAGCCCCAACAACCTTATTGTCAGCTCGAACAGTTTTATGGTAACACTGGCTTGCCGGGCTTACCAAACTTGAACCAGGTTTCGTTAAAGCTGTTATTATTATTTATTATTATCACTAGCACCGTTGTTTGAATTTCTAATTTATGTATTGTAGGAGTACTTCGTGTCGGATTACGGTATTCAGCCGGCGTACCCGTCATCTGTCGCCTGGTCGGATTATGGAGGTCAGGCTTCGTCATCATACCAGCCACCAGTAGCAAATGATCCTTTTTATGGAACCGAGTCTTCATCGCACCACGGGCGAAACGATCATGCTGGGCCAAACCCAAATAACGAAGATGAGTACGATGACGACTACATACGCGAAGTGAAGGTTTCGTATAAAACAGATGTTGTAAGACACCGTGTGTTTTGTTTAATTTAATTTTATTTATTTGTATGTTATTTAATAAACGGCTTAATAAATAGTGTAAAACTGTTTCAGATTTTTGAGAGCCGCGAGGAGCTGGAGAAATGGGTAAAAATTAGAGGACGAGAGCATGGCTTTGTTGTTGTGGTCCAGCGGTCAAGGAGAAACGCTGTGGACCTTGCATGCAATCGTGGGGGCGAACCCAAAATAAAGGCGACGATGAGACGTACCGACAGCATAAAAAAATGCTGTCCGTTTAAGATCCTAAGCAGGTACGACTCGAGGGGTGCCTGTTGGAGGTTCAAGTGGTAAACGAGACTCACAACCACGATCCCGTTGAATTCGAGGAGGGGTGTGCGTCTTTTAGAAAAATGAAAAGCGACCAACTGGATATGGTTGAGAGTTTACACCGGACTGGCGTTAAGCCGCAACAAATCGAAGCAGCCCTCCGCGAAAAGTTTCCCGGTGTGTAGCCTGTAATAAAAGATATATACAACCACACCGCCAAGATTAGGAGGGATGGGCTACTAGGCGATACCCCTATGAAGGTAGTTCAAAACATTTGTAGTTTTAATGTGTACTTTCCGTGCTTGGAATATTTACTAAAGTTTTATTTCATCCAATGTAGGCGCTGGAAAACTTTCTTGCAGGCAACGGTTTCACGTTCTATACCCGGGAGAGTGATACCGACGACAGGACGGAGGAAATTTTCTTCTGTCATAATAAGTCGCATAAGATGTGGCGTGCGTTCCCCGAGGTGTTGATGATTGACACGACGTACAACACCAACATGTACAACTGGCCGTTGGTTCAGTTTATTGGTGTGACGTCGACATCAAAGTCGTTTTGTATCGCCACCGCGTTTGTTATCAGGGAACGGCAGAGGAACTTCACATGGGCTCTGGAGAAACTTAAACAAATGCTGGATGACTGCATGGAGCCACGCATGATCCTGACTGACGCAGGACCAGGTGCTCATGAACGCCTGCGACGCGGTCTTCCCTAATGCTTCCAAAAATTTATGCAGGTGGCACATATCCGAGAATATAAGGAGAAAATTTAAGAGCCTATATAGGATGGATATGGGGAAGAACTTTGCGTATTGGTGGAAGGTCCTGTATCAGTCTCCGACGATACAGGACTACAACAACCGTCGCATCAACATGGAGCGTCATTTGATACAGGACGATAGAGCAGGTGAGTCCTTCGTACCGGATGACAGTTTTTAATAGCCTAAACATACGTCTTAATAACGTTTCCCTTTATTTTTCAGAGGTTTGGCAATACATTCGCAACAGCTGGCTGGATTCATACAGACACAAGTTTGTAGGATGCTGGATTGACAAACGCTGAAACTATGGCAAAACTACGACGAACCCGAGTTGAGAGCGAGCACGCAAATCTGAAAAGGTACCTCAATGGAAGCAACAACTCGCTTGACACAATTGCCAGGCACATCCTTAAAATGGTCAACTCACAGATGAAAGAGATCGGTAAATCTTTTCATGACTCCCGTTCCAAGGTCATGGAAGGACATCGACAGCACGTCTGGTTGAAGAAGCTAATAAACAGGGTGTCTATTCATGCTCTGGGTCTACTTTTGAACGAGTATGAGTTGATACACAAGATGCGTGACGGCGGGGCTTCATGCGACCACCATTTGCATTCGTCTTCGAGGCTGCCATGTGCTTGTCGGATTGAGGGATACATATTTAACGACACGTGTATCCCAATAAAGGATGTGGACCCGTTCTGGAGGAGGCTTAATTTTGATCCAGCCTATCCGCCGAACGAAGAGCCAGACTACGAAGCGGGTCTTCGGGACATCACACATACGCTATCGTCCTTAGATGACCCTAATCAAAAGAAAAGTTTTTTCGCCAAGCTCATATCTGCAATGCCAGGTAGATCTAAAAAGAAGGAGCCCGAAAAAAGAGAGGATCCTCGGGGGCATCCCAAAAAAGCAGATCCCCCGAGGCACAACTCATACACCCCCAATCCAGATCTCCCCAGACACAGATCATACACCCCCGCTCAAGATCTCCCTAGACACAGCTCCTAAACCCCATTCTTCGGCCCAGCCAAGAAACCCCCACCCCATCCTTGCTATCTCGTTCCTTGTCCCAGTCAGCTTCGCGGTTTAAAATTCCTCAGGGACGACCTAAGACATCGAAACCTACGGGAGCTCACCCCGGGTTTCCTTTGATGGTTTCGCCAGTGCAAGTACCGGCGATAGAAATGTTTAGGAGCGTCATTCCTAGCTGGGCTCAGCCGTTTGTCGCAGACATCAAAAACGTACTCCCAGACGGTAATTGCGGTTTCCGATCAATCGCCGTGGGTTTGGGGATACTTGAGAAACTCTGGCCGGATATTAGGCGGCCAATGCAAAACGAGCTGGAAACCAACGAAGGGTGGTGGAGGGCGATGTTCAGCAAAGAAGATGAAAGATTGTACGGCTGGGTTCATTCCAGCATTCCGTACTCCAACACTGTCAAACCGGCGCCGCCGAGTTGTTGGTTCAGCGTACCCGGTCACGGGCACGTGGCTGCTTAGACATACGGGTGTGTGTTAGCCAACCTAGCTGGCAATCATACCGAATCTTACTTCCCATTAAGAATCGGTCCTGACTTGATTCCGGATCCAGTGGTTATAGGCATCGCTAACTGGGCAGGTGATCACTGGATATATATCAAACTGGTAGGAGATTTCCCAATGCCTACGCCGAACCTTAATTGGGAAAGAAGCGGCGTACCGACAGCCCTCGAATGGAAAACACTGTACGGACAACGCATGGAGGAGTACGAACAGATACGCACGGGTTGGCGAAGGGAACCCTTTAACGTAGAACTAGACAGCTTATAGAAAAAACTGTATCAATGGATGTATGTAGACACACAAACACATATACATACATAAATAATAATAAATAAAGAAATTATAATAATAATAATAGTAATAATAATAATAATAATAATAGTAATAATAATAATAATAATAAAAATAAAAAATAATAACCTTCCAGGCGTCGATACGACACAGTCGGAGGTTTCTTTCCGCATGTTCGGGCAGGACGTCCATCTCTCCATGGAGGAGTTCGCAGTTGCTCTTGGCTTATACATCGAGCAGGAGGTGACCAGCCCGATATACACGGCGAGCATCCACCAGATGCCGGAGGATGACCTGCGGGTACGCTGCACATGTACGTTCTTAAAATGTATTGTATTGTTTAATATAACGAAATATATATTAATGATATTATTTTATATTATATTATATTATATTATATTATATTATATTATATTATATTATATTATATTATATTATATTGTATTATTATTGTTGTTAATAAATTATATTATCTTATATTACACAGGTAGCTATACAGGCTGGTTGCGACGTCTATCGCGGGTCGCAATCAGGGCGCGGAGCACTGCAGCCCGCGCGACCTGTTTTTTTTGAGGTGTCTGCTGACTCACACGCACTGCAACCTCGCTAGGGGGTTTTTGCAGACTATTTTGTCGGCTACCAGTTCAGGCAGGGACGAGGGTCCTTAATGGGTGGCGGGTACTTCACCCAGCTTGCGATATCTCTGGGCCATGGAGCCCTGGTGAACGACATGCGTATCGATCCGACCCCTCCGAGCGAGCTGGACCGCGTCCGTTGCGGCGGCATGCACATTGTACGTTCGCTCACCGGGCCCAACGGTTCGTACGACCGACTGGTGGCTGGGGCGGGGGCACGTGTGCCTTACGTCCCGGTGCCTTTAGTTGAGCCTCCCCCGGTTGCGGCACCGGAGGTGGGGCTTCTCCATGAGCCTGTCAACGCGGGGGAGGGGGCCTGCGGGGATTCGGACGACGGTGGTAATGGACGTGAGGATCCGAGCGCATCTCAGGTACATTTTAATATATTATCGTTTTATCGTTTCTTTTAATTCTTCTTCGTATTAAACGTATTTCTGTTGTTTTGTTGTTAGGGGCCGACGCAGCACGTTCCACGCACATATCGCATGGTGCGTCTGGGTCCCGCCACCGACGTTAGGCTGGAGGCCATTGAGTTGGAGATGAGGCAGATGTCGCGCAGATAGACTGGCGGATGAGCCAGATATCGCGCCAGATCGACAGGCTTGTTAGTAGTCGGGTAGCAGAGCTGTCTGGACAGCAGTACACCGTGCCACCGTCACCACCCCCAGTTTTGACCACGAGGCGAGCACGTCTGGCGTGAGATGCGGACGGGGCGACGACGTGGATGCCGCGGACGGTTTGGGGACTAGGCGCAGGGGAGAGGACGACGCCGATGTCGGCGTAGCGTTTGGGGGCCACGACGACGGCTTGGACATGAACATGGACGACTTCCTGCCATAGATTTTTATGTTATTTTTATGTTTTTAGTTGTCGTAGTTTCTTTTATTTGTACAGTTTATTAATATAACAATGATTTTTGGTATATATATGTGTTAATTGTTTTCACCGAAATAATATTAAATATTAAATAAATAATTAATATATAATGATAAATAACAATAAAAATAATAACAAAATAAAAAACAAAAAAAAAACATAATAAGACAAAATTGATGATGTTTTTCAGAAAAACCGTTTAATACGTCAGGTATAATCCTATACGCGACGTATTAGGCGGTGTTTTAGCGATCCGGACGGTTTCCCTATAAAATCCTTATATTTTTCCATATTCTATCCTGTTATCCACCACAATATTATATTTTCCAAAACTATTGGTGTGGGGTTTTGGCATTTCTCGTCAATCTTCCATCTGGACTCATTCCATAACTTTCTAGATCAATCTCCGATCACTTCAGCCCATTCATTCCATCATGTTCCATCAAATCTTCCAACAATGGCTGCCACTCTCACAATCTCCTACTCCAGCAAGCCACACTGCTGCTTACCCATCAATTCTTTCTTTAACCAACCAACCCATCTGTCATCCACTCTCACCAACCCGAAAAGAGTAAGACTCAACATCTCACTCAAATCCCACAAAGAAACTGATGATGATAATACCCATCTGGAATCTAAACTGATTGACCATGAGAATGATGATCAGCAAGAACAAGACTGGAAGAGTGATGAGGAGTTTAAAAAGTTTATGGGTAATCCTTCTATTGAGGCTGCGATAAAGCTCGAAAAGAAACGGACCGATAGGAAGTTAAAGGAGCTTGATCGAAGCAATGATAATCCGATAGTCGGGCTGTTTAATCGAGTGGTTCGGGATAATTTGTTCAGAGAGAAACAGAGGTTGGAGTTAGCAGAACAGAGTTTCAAGGCGCTTGATCTCAACACCGTAAGTCATGTCCAATTCTATCTTTCTTTTTTTTAAATCCATGTAAATTGTTAATTAAATTAATTAGATTTTTTTTTACTTCGAGTAAGGTTTAAATGAGTTGGGCCGAACCCAGATCAGCTTATTTAAGCTTGTGCTCGATTTAAAGCTTATGATCATGTTTCGAGCCTGGCTTGTTTCACTCTTACTTTTAAAGTTCGAGCTCAGTTGTTTTCAAACTAGAACTAGGCTAGTTGCTATTATTATTATTATTATTATTATTATTATTATTATTTGTTGCTATTATTATTATTATTATTTATTAATTTTTTTAAAACAACGAATTGACTTTTTAGACTTTTTTTTCCTGTTGTGTGTCACTGGACTCTTTCAATTGAGGAGCCTTGTTGTCCTTTTTGGCCAGACTAAAACTTTTAATAACTTTAATACTTTATAACAAATTATATACATACTTATACTTAATACATGAAAAATTAGATATATAATGGGATCGTTTGGGCGTTGATAGGCTTGGGCTTGTTTATTAAACGAGGTTATTGTTTAGACCCACGTTCATTATTAAACAAGCTTTTAGATTGAACATACTTGTCTTAGAACGAGTTTTAAGTTTGAGCTTGGTTAAGTCCTGCTCGTCTTGGCCTGAGCCAGTTTTATGAATGAGTTTTAGGTTTGAGCTTGTTTAAGTTCTGCTTGTCTTGGCCCGGGCCAGTTTTATGAACTATTTTTAGGTTTGAGATCGTTAAAGTTCTCAACTTTTTTGAAGCCCATCTTGAGTAACTCGTCCGAGCAGCTTGATTCGCCCTTTCAATAATTCATAGCTAATCAGTTATCAGATGCTTGCTACAATAAGCAGCAATTTCTACTAAATTGAATAAAAAAAATGAAATCAAAAGTCAAATGTGAATTGCAGTTAAAAAGCTGTTTCGGGTTTACTCCATTCTTTGCAACGGATGTCAGAAGATTTGGCGATGGAGGGATATTTATTGGAAATTTGAGAAGACCCATTGAAGAAGTCATTCCGACATTGGAGAAGAAACTGTCCGAAGCCGCAGGAAGAGAGGTTGTTTTATGGTTCATGGAAGAAAAAACTAATGATATTACAAAACAGGTCAATCACATGTTCTTCATTTTGTTTGATTCATTCGGTCTGGTGTTTCATCCTACTAATAAGCCTGCTTTGCCTCTTGTTTTCATCTGCTTTCAGGTTTGTGTGGTGCAACCGAAATCCGAGATTGATCTCCAATTTGAGTTAACCAAATTAAGCACACCATGGGGCTATGTTAGTGCAGTAGCCTTAGCCGTGACCACTTTCGGGACAATTGCTTTGATGAGTGGCTTCTTTCTTAAGCCCGACGCTACCTTTGATGATTATCTGGCGGACGTTGTCCCACTCTTTGGTGGCTTTCTAACCATTTTAGGTGTTTCGGAGGTAACTTAGACCCTTTTAATTTCTCTTTTCTGTTGGATTTTGGAATGTTTTGACTCTTGAAGTCAGAGACATCAATTTTCAGTTACAATATTATATTAGCCACTTAGATTTTGTCATTTGGCATTCATTTATTCAATCTCAACCTTATTAGTAAGCTTTTAATCTTTTTAAATTATAACAACTTTATTTCCTCCTAATGACTTGCGTTCGTCAATTTAATAAGAAACTAAGTACGTGTTGTGATTATTTTATTTTTTTTCTCAACGTTCCGATATAAGCTTTGTTAAAAACGAAGTTGTATCTGAAATAAAACATATTTTTTAGTATCTTAGATTATTCCGAGTGTCGGTACATTGCCGAACCTGACCAATATTGACTAAACAACATCGTTTCAAAGAAATCCCATATCGATTTTGACTTTGAAAAGTGCTGGAGTTTACTTTACTGGTCAAACTAATGTTAGCTTATTATTGTATTATGCAGATTGCCACTAGGGTAACCGCAGCTCGTTATGGTGTTAAGCTCAGTCCTTCGTTTCTGGTCCCGTCTAATTGGACCGGATGCTTGGGTGTTATGAATAATTACGAGTCTCTTCTCACTAATAAAAAGGCGTTGTTTGATATCGCAGTGGCACGGACTGCTAGTGCGTATTTGACTTCATTGGTGCTTGCGGTTGCTGCTTTTGTTGCTGATGGTAGCTTCAACGGAGGCGATAATGCTTTGTAAGTTTATGTTTCCATTGCATACCGTAATTGGATACGTTTTAGCATTATTCATCATGGGTTGTTGGGTTGGTTATATGCAGGTTTATAAGACCGCAATTCTTTTACAATAACCCGTTGCTTTCTTTCATCCAATTCGTTATTGGGCCGTACACGGACGATCTAGGCAACGTGTTGCCTTATGCCGTGGAAGGTGTCGGGGTTCCGGTAGATCCTCTTGCCTTTGCAGGACTTTTAGGTGAGTCTTACGCCAAAAGATTTGAAATTTCTTTTTGTTAAATGGTATTCTGGTGTTATTGTAAGTAGACGGTGTGTGAGTGTTTTTGCAAAAGTTTTGAAGGGTATTTGGGTCACTTTGCAAGTATAATTTTAGGTTCGCCTTTTTGCAAAGGTTCTGATTTTTTTAAAAAAGGGTATTTTCATTATTTTTTACGTTTACTTTACTTTTCGTCGAGTTGTTTTGCAAAAGTTTTGAATTTTTTGATAAAGGGCATTTTGGTTATTTTGCAAGTAGACTTTTAGGTTAGTTGTTTTGCAAACGTTTAGATTTTTTTTATAAAAGGGTCTTTTTGTTATTTTCAAGTATAATTTTAGTGGTCTTTTTGCAAAAGTTTAGTAAAGGGCATTTTGGTCATTTTGCAAGTAGACTTTTAGGTTAGTTGTTTTCTAGAAGTTACGATTTTTTTTGGATAGAATGCACTTTCATCATTTTGTAAGTATACTTCTAGGTGAATCTTTTTGCATAAGTTTTGAACTTATTTTTTATAAAGGGTTAGGCCTTTTTGTTAGTAATCGGAATTTTTCCGTTTGGGATAGGAATGGTGGTGACTACGTTAAACTTGCTACCGTGTGGGAGGCTTGAAGGCGGTCGGATCGCTCAAGCCATGTTCGGTAGGAGCACCGCGGCTTTGTTATCATTTGCCACATCACTCTTGTTAGTCATAGGTGGTTTTAGTGGTAGTGTCTTGTGTTTGGCTTGGGGGCTCTTTGCGACCTTCTTTAGGGGTGGAGAAGAAATACCCGCAAAGGATGAAATTACCCCTCTTGGCGACGACAGGTATGCTTAGGGATTTGTGCTCAGGCTAATATGCTTTCTTACGCTTTTTCCCTAACGGTGGTGGAACTTTCTCTAGCTCGTTCCTTAGTGGGCCGTATTTTAGGGGTGGTTTGTAAGTGGTATATGTTGATCCGGTTGGTTATAGGTTTAATATGTGGTGAACTTCATTTGTAAAAATCCATGTTATTAGCAGCTGATATGTTATACAGTTCAATCATATGCAATCTTTCACACAATACCTCAACCAAGTCTAGTTACTGTCAGCTTAAACTTTTAAACTATTAGGATCCTTCTTTGAAGTGTAGAGATGCCAAGTAAAATTCTATGAGATAGAAAATGTTTACTGAGAAAAAGAGTGCAATACATATTTTCTTTTCTCGCCGTGATAATCACACCACTTAATCCTCTTGGCCCTTTGTAATAATAACAATTTTCACTTTTTTATTTAAAAATATTTTTAATAAAAAATCATTTATATAACTATTTCTATGAAACATAAGAACCTTATATTATTTTACACAATATGCTAAATATCTTTTGTAAATACAAATACACAATGTCTACAGGGGCTATGTGTCAACCTACAAACTGATCCTCCACCATCACCTTCGTCACCCTTCCAGCATCATCAAGCCTCTCGACATATGCAAACTTGAGGTACCCTCGATTGATCGTACTCTTGTTGGACCCACACCTAATACATTCGTATATCTCTCTCCCTTCCATTTCCATATCCCTATTACAGTAGTAAGTAATATTTTTTTTTTCTTTTCACAATGAAGATACAAGAATTACCTAAGGATATTGAGTAACTTTAGAATGATTGACGACAACCGAAGTATGATCAGATTTGTTTAACCTGTAAAACAAAACACTATCAGAGCTCGTCAGAGGAAGAGGGTCTCTTTGTAGACCACCTTCTGGAGTGAGAATAAGCAACTGTGTATGTGTATAGACAGAAAAAGAGTACAAAATGGATCAAAGAATAAATTAGGATTGCCTCACTTTAGTTTCACGCATGGGGTTTTTATACCCTAATTGGTTGGGTCGCCAATGGTGGTCCCCTACCAAAGGAATATGTGTCATAATTAGTTACAAGTGGTCTCTACCGAATATTTTCTGACACAGGCCATTGGCCTAGTGGGCCCCTTTCAGGTGTACCGCTCGTCCTAATCACTTCTTCCGAAGGTCACGCTTTGCATGTAGTTTCGTCTAGGTATGCTACTTAGACATGCTACATGCTATTCTTTTAAGTCCTTCAGTGGTTTGTCTGTTTAGGACGTAACCTCTTCAAGTCCCCCTAGTCCACTAATCTGGACTATTTGATTTAGTTATTGGACTATGAAAAGTGAGCGAAAATTTTTTACTGTTTTTTAAATTTCAAATTAGAGGCTGATGATAAACTGGAGGGAGTAGTTACTGTGTTGCTTTTAACGTGCCTATATTCTACTAGACGCTTTTAACTGTGTTCACCGTCTTTTCGGCTACCCATTTTTCCTTTTAGTAAAATTTATCTTTTCAAAATTTCCTTTTTACCAGTCTCATCCTCTTCCTATCTTTAGCCATTATGCAATCATCTTCCAGGTTTGAATTTGTTTTCTTTGTTATGGAGAAGAATAAAAAAAACATGGCTCTCTTTTTTGCCCTACAGGAAGCAAAACTTTCCCAAATAATCAGGGATTTTAAGATTCCTCTTGAACTAAATGGGTTTTACTGGTAAAAGAGCGATTAATATACCCCATTCCTCCAGGAAAGATTGGTGATTATACTCGATTGTCGACTTTAATTGTAGGATTCCGTTTAATCATTTCTTGCTTAAGATTATAATGTTTCATAAGGCTCATTATTCTCAAATAATCCCATTGCTATAGCTAGAGTGATGCACTTTGAAATATGTTGTCGTGCCTTTGACAAGATTCCTTATTCAGATACTTTTAGGAAGTTTTATATTCTTAATCACGCTGGTGACTAGTTTACCTTCCGAAACAATCGTGGTTTTGATGAATGTGTGGGTTATGTTCTGTCATGTTTAAAATATCGGTGATGATTAATCTTTTGATGACCCTCCCCCCTATTTTGGTCAAAATCGGTCTAAGGATCAAGTAACCAAATTAGTATGTGAGGATTGGTACTAGTATGAATCAAATAATCAAAGTAGCAATTGTAAAGGTTGAACAACAGGATTTGTAGGAGGAAAAGCCCTTGGTAACTAGTATCCCGCCGGCATAAAAACCTCGGGTAGTGAAAACTATCACTACCAATTACATTGAACTAAAAAAGATTACAAATGGTGGAGTTAGAGCTGATCATGAGTACAATGTGTTTGCTAGTGTGATTCTGAGTATGCTATGTGTTTTGTGTTGTGATCAGCTATAACTCAATATATATAAATAAAATTACAACGGCTAATAACTAACTTCGCTATAATCTCTGCCATGTCTGGTTTACTCTTTCCTCTTGACCGTTTAAGAGCGTAGGCGAGAAGGGTAGACCAGGTAAAATATCTCATCTGTAATAATAGGAATTCCAGTAAGCACCTGTTATATCTGCAAAAAATATATTAGAATATAACTGAAGCCGACTACTGAGGATTCTTGATCCACTGAGGATCCTCAGTCCATGAAACAGCTACCCCAGATAACTGATTTACAAGGATCAAGAATCATGGTTCCAACAATTGCCCCCAAACATGATAGGTGTGAATGGATAACAGCTGACATGTTTATCCCGAGAAAGCCGCACCGCAACCGTCGATTAGAATTAGATGTGACTGTCGCCTGCCATTGTATCATTATCTCTAATAAATAGGTCTCCAATCCTTATAACTTCTCCTTTATTATATTCAAAATCATATTCCGGTGACTATAATCCTCAGGTATTCCACTTTCTTCTCTCAAGTCTTTCCTTCATTATTTTTTGTTTTTCCATTATCTTCAATCATGCCGAAGAAAATCTTGAAAGCCACCTATTGTTCGAGCCCTAGGGAAGTAGTTCCTGAACTTAGGTCTCAAGATCTTCTCAAAGACCCTGCATCCGAAATTTGTAAATTTACTGACGAGGAGATTGAGAGTATTTCCACCTGGTTTCCCGAAGGAACCGTTTTCAGGCTCTATGATGGTTAAAAGTGATTATATCTCTAGTGACTGGGTTTGTTTTCAAGAACTTCCTTTCTTACTCGGTTTCTCTTATCCTTTCCCTGACCTGACGAAAACCCTCTTTTCATTTACCGGCATGAGCTATATCCAGGCCATGCCGATGATATGGAGAACTCTGCACACCGTCGAGAGATTGATTGAAGAAAGGAACATTGATTTCAACATCTCGGCCCTATCTTACCTGTATACTTTAGTCACCCATGGCTCCAGCAGATTTGTGTTTAAGAGTAAACCTTTTCAACCTCTCCCGATCACTAAAACCACAAACAATGACCAAAGCTGGAAAAACCAGTTCTTTTTTGTTCTGAGAGACTCCATCCCAAATGGGAATTAGCTACCAACCAGATGGATTCTCAAGGGTAGGATAGTGGATCCAGAGGATAGGTGGCCCTTATATTGTTGATTGTCTGACTATAGGTTTGTTGTTTCTTGTGCAGTGTCCAAATTTTCAGATCTTGTTGCTGACTCAGACGGCATCAAGAAGGCAAAGGTGCTTCTGTCTTTGGATCCTTTCGATAGAACCTTCAAGATTGTTGGTGAAGAGTTAAGTGACTCGGACGAGAAGACTGCAAGTTCCTCAGAAACAATGTCCAGTAAGTTAGAATTGGTTTTTTGATTATCAATATAGTAAAAATATAGAAAAACAATAGACTATAAGGAACTTATCTTTTTTTTTTTTCGGGTAGGTGCATAGAAATCATCATCCAAGCCGTCCAAGAACCTACTGGGTCAATTCTAGTTGGAAGACGTTGATAGCCTCATCTCCTCTCGCTCTTCTGAGAAGAAGCCCATGAAGAGTTCTAGCCTCGCCCCGCCAAAGACTATGATGACTCGTTCCAAGGACACCGTGAATAGAAAGAGGGACCCTGATGTGGAAGTCCATAGTGCCCAGCATGTGTTCGATCAGCTTTCGGAGGTAAGGATCCTTTATCCGCAAGTATAGAAGGTTTGATCATTCCTGTTAACCTATTGTCCTCTTGTAGGCTGTAGCTAACTTCAAAGCCTTGTACGAGGAGAACTTGTCCAATACGGAGAAGGGATTGGCCAAATATCGTGCTGGCATAACTCTGAAGGACAAGCTTAACGCAGCACTTCAAGCTGAGAAGGAAGCTTTGGAGGACAAGCTCGCCCTTGCGGACATCCGAGCTCAAGAGCAGGTGATGGAGGTTATGGAGCAAGCCAAAGTGTGGGCTGGTAAGGCAGTGCTCACAGCCAGGATCAAGATGGCTGCTGAAGCTGAAGATGCCAGCTTTGATAGGTCTGCTTGGAATGTGGCTCTGTGGGAGAAGGCACTGGCTGGCTTCGGCGAAGAGAGTTGAAAAAGGATGCTATCTTGAAGTGGATGACAATAAGGATCTCTAGTTGTTACAGCTTGTATCTTAAAGTGCGGAATCCATTGAAATTGAACACATCCAAGTAAACATTAAGCATATTTTCATATATATTAGGAATACAAGATATGACACTTTGCACACTTTCTCTCTCTACTCTCTCTCTCTGACAATCACCAAAAGTCTAAGTAGAAACGCATAAGTCCCCTATTTATAGGAAACATGAACAAGCTCATCAAGTCCGTATATGATAAACGACGTATATCATATACGCCGCATATGATATGCGTTGACTTGAAGACTTATGCGTTGACTAACAAACACAAACTATACATTTGACATTTTTAGCCATATACAATCATATCTAATACATCTAAGACCCTAGCAATAGACATTATGTTCTAACAAACTCCCCCTTGGATGTTGCTAGGTCTTCGATCTTCAATCTTTCATCTCAAACAATTTTTCTTTCTTAAAAGTAACCTCTTTTTCATGAACTCCTACGGTGTAGTCTTGGAAGCACTCGGGTTACAAGGAGTCATATAAGAAGGATATGATCAGATAAATACTTGTATCTGATTTGTGATGGTTTCATTCATTATATGCTCACAACAAACATGATATTTGAAAGTAACGACTTATAAAAGTTTGATATTTGAAAGTAACGATTTTGACTCTTTAATCATTTCCATCAGACTTTCCATCTTCATCATCTCCATATTCTTCCTCTATCATCCTGTTTTAACCTACAAATATCAAAACAAATAGATCCAGGTAAGTACAAATGAGACAGGTTTAACTAAATTTGGAACCAACTATTCAACACTATCAATTTCACTTCTAATCATATTATTTGAAGTAACTCAACACCTAGTTTGTACATTAAAAGAATAACTTAAATAAGCTCAATGTTGAAAAATAACTATTTTACCAATTCCAAATTGATGACCTTGAGTAAAACAGATAAACATTTGATTCTTTGAATTTTGTTTGGTAAAAACAAGCTTTGTTGATCCATGAAAAACACCCAGAGATAGTTCACCCGCCCATCAAGAGTCGAAAACTAAATCAGAAAGAAAATCTTTTTGAGTTTTTTAGCAACAAATATTTACAAATCAAATATGAAAAACTAGTAAACAATACAGAATTTACATATTTTTGTGAGTTTGAGCAGGGAATCATATTGACTAAATTGCCCTTCCATCGCAGTTTTATTTTCAGCGTTTATTATGACTGCGTTAAGTCGGTCAATGGTATTGTTATCCACCTTAACCTTTTAAACAAGTGATTCAGGAATTTCTGTGATACATATAATTGGTTCATTTAAGCACGAATCTTATGTGGACCCCACCCATTAGACATAATTTGTATATCTTTATACAGTGAGTTTTTCACATGTATACCATTTCACTACTTACTCAAAATCGATTAGCTGTGACTCATGCAAAAATAACAAACCAAAAAAACTTAGAGCGTTAAAATTTTCCCTTAAAATCGATATTACTACACGGAGATAAGGTTCCATTTTAACAAAAATAAAAAGATAAAATAAGTTGAAGTTGTACAGGCCTTAATCCCTAGTTCGATACATGACTTTCACACGTTTATGCTTATAGTATACGCGGAGGAGATCCAAGGCTTGTACGAAACACCAAGAAAATAAAGCAGAATACCCAAATCTTAACCCTCAGGTTGGATAATCTTATCGGGCCGGAGAGGATCCAAGATTGGAATAAAAAAACAGAAAAAAAATAAGCTGAATATCTTTGCCAAATGAAAGATAAAACAAGTTGAATTTTCTTAAAAAATGAACGCATGCACACACAGCAATCTTTTAACTTTCCATTTTCTTAAAGCAGTTATTAACTAAACTTCAAGATGTTAATCTACTAGATTCGGCTGTATTTAGGTTTATATCACTTACTTTCCCTTGTTTGTTTTAAAGGCCTACCAATGTACCAATACAATTAAGCACACAGCCTTTTATACCTACTTTTTACTGGATTCGGGACCAGATGATCAATGTACTATCATCTTCCATTTTTTGCTTCAAAAACTCAATTTCTGAGGAGCAACACTTTTTTAATGTTTTTGACATTTTTAAATTTTACTGTTTTTGACTTTTTCAAAATTTTTCAATGGTTTTGGTTTTTCTTTGAAATACTTCCCCCCTAAAATAAAAAATTATCCAAAAAAATATTTACAAAAAAAAATAAAAATTGACTTTGATGTTCAGGATCACAAGGTATCCAGCACACCTGTAATCTCGGTAACCCCCTTATTAACACCGCCCAAAAATTTTAACCCATTTAGTTTTTGTAAGTATTGAAATCTTGACTTATCAAAAGCTTTGGTAAAAAGATCTGTTTTTTTGGTCATCGGTGTGAATCTTGTCTACGGTAATCAACTTCTTTTCATAGCAATCACGAATGAAGTGATACCGTATCTCTATATGTTTAGTTTTAGAATGGTTTACTAGATTCTTAGTTATCGAGATAGCTGCATTATTATCTATAAAGATAGGGGTAGAGAAAAATTCAAACTGTAGTCCCGCATCTGTTGTTGTATCCAAAGAACCTGAGATCAGCAACTGGAAGCAGCTACGTACTCAGCTTCACAGGTAGATAACAAAACTGTGGTTTGTTTCTTGCATTGCCAGGTGACAAGTCGTTTGCCAAAAAACTGACACCCTGCCGTTGTGGATTTGGCATTCAGCTTACAACTTCCACAATCTGAGTCAGAATAAGCCTTTAACACAAACTCATCGTCTTTTGGATACCAGAGACCGACCCCCGGACATCCCTTGAGATAGCGTAGTATTCTTTTGACGATCATGAAATGGGAAACCTTCGGATTTGATTGGTATCGGGCACACAAACAAGTAGCATACATGATGTCTGGCCGAGAAGCAGTCAAATACATCAATGAGCCTATCATGGATCGGTATAAAGTTTGATAAACCTTTTCCCCGTTAGGATCAGGAACGATACCATGATTCAATGGTAAGGGAGTACTGATAGCCGATGCATCAGACATGTGAACTTTGTCAAAACGTCATTGACATATTTTGTCTGATGGATAAAGATACTATCTAGCAATTGTTCAACTTGAAGTTCAAGAAAGAACTTCATTTCCCCCAACGCACTCATTTCAAATTTCTGTTTCATGACTTCTTCAAACTGCTTGCACAGAACATCATTCGTCGATCCAAAGATTATGTCGTCGACGTAAATCTGCACGATTAGTAGATATCCATCAACAAACTTAGTGAAAAGTGTACAGTTGACAGTTCCTTTGATAAATCCGTTGTTCAAAAGATGTTGTGACAACGTCTCATACCAAGCTCTCGGTGCTTGATGGAGACCGTAGAGGGCTTCATCAAGTAGATACACTTTGTATTTGTGGATCGGATCGACAAACCCCAGCGGTTGTCCCACATGGACTTTTTCAATAATATTACAATTAAGAAATGCTGATTTCACATCTAACTGATAAACCTTAAAGTGTTTCCAAGAAGCAAATGCTAGAAAGATCCAAATAGCCTCTAGCCTTGCAACTGGTGCATAAACTTCATTGTAATCGATACCTTCTCTTTGATTGAATCCCAAAACAACTAATCTTGCCTTGTTTCTTACAATAATACCATTTTCATCCCTTTTGCACTTAAACACCCACTTGGTGTTGATCTGCTTATTATCTTCAGGTAAGTCTACCAATTTCCAGACCCCGGGCTTCTCAAACTGCATAAGCTCTTCTTGCACTGCATTAACCCAACTTTCTTCTGTCAGGGCCTCTTTATATGTATTTGGTTCTACCTGAGAAATAAAACAATTTAATGAGAATCGATTTTGTAAAGGAGAAATATGAGTATAGAAACACTGAAGATTTTGATCAAGTTGTCGTCTTGTTTGTACTCCAGCATTCAGATCTCCTATAATATTCTCCTCGGGATGATAAGATACAGTTCTCGGGACCACCTCTAAAGATACTGACACTTCGGATTGAAGATTTGTAACATTTTCTTCAGTATGAGAAATGGATGGAGAGATTGCTTCGATTTTCACATTGAGTGTCTTTTTCAAACCTTTTGGTTTCTTTGGAACATAATCATTCCACAAAAGTGGAGGCACATCATGATAATTTTCTCTTAAGTTCTCGGTCTCATTATCGTCACTCTTACGACGCAGCGTAGCTTACCAATTTCAGGTTAACTCGTTCAGTCTCAATCTTGAGTGTTTGAAGTTCAAGTTTGAGTGTTGCATTTTCATCAATGTGTCTGTTAATGGCAATCTGCTTGTCTTCAACCGTGTGCTTAAGCATTGAAATTGTCTTTTGGTTTTGTAAAATCTTTTCCCAAAGACCTTGTTCACACCATTGAAGCTTCATGTAGGCCTCATTAACAACATTTAAATCAAACAAAGATTTATCATACTATCTCTTTAATTTTTTTATTTCTAGATTTTTAAAATCACATTCATAGCATGGTAATTCACATTTTTCACATAGATTTGAGTTTAGAATTAACTCATTGGCCATGAACGCTTGATCAATTACTTCTACACTTGCAGTTTCTGAGTCAACATCAGTGATGTCTTTTACCACTCCTTCAACAAACTTATTTTCAACTATCTTTTCATCAACAGAAACGAACTCCTCCTCATCTTCTGACTTGATGACGTCTGGAATTTCATCATTTTCTTTCACACCAAAATCAATTTTTCCTTGTGGAACATCCTCCTCATTAAACCAACCTGCAAAACTTTCAACAATATTAGGAGGAAATAATGAGATAAGATAATCAGAAGGAACTTCATGAATTTTATCATAGGTTCAAGGAAGTTCATCATCAGAAGTATAACAAACAACTTCTTTCTTATTGTTGCTATCTTCATTCACATTCTTGTCTTCAACTGTATCATTAGACTCTTGAGTCTCAGTCTCAACTTTATCCTTGTCTTCAACCATATTATCCATCTTAATCACACTTTTAGCAATAACCTCCTTTTTGTCCTCATTAACCACTTGAGCTACATTCGCTTGGAATACAGAATTCCAATTGTAACCTTCATCAACTTGGGTTGTAACTGATTTTTGTTGCGAAGTTGATGCTTCAGTAGGTTTCTTTTTCTTATATGATCCACCTTCTGGACAATGATATATAGCCTGTTTGTAGTAGTCTCGTCCAAAAGGATTCGCAGCATTATCATCAACACTCTTACTTGTGCATTCCCTTTTAAAATGACCCTTCTCCTTGCATCGAAAACATCTAACCTTAGACTTGTCAAAGCCTAATTTAGATGTTGTACCATCAAGCACATTTCGACCAGTAATCTCTTTGAATTTCTGAGCACGTCTAATAACACTAGCCATACACCATCTTATATCAATCATTTCCATTTCCTCCGGGTCTATCTGGTCATAATCTTCTTTAGTTATATGATTCTAGAACAAATCCTAGAAAAGCCATGTGTTCCTTAATAGTGTCAGTGGTCATGTTTCCAGTATTTTTCAGATTCACTGCTATGCTACACTGGATAACATCAGAATCCTTTTGAACTTGAAGCTTGAGTAATTGGAGTTGTTCCAGAATAACTACTACTATATTGAGGAGTAGTAGTAACATTTGTAACACAAGCTAGACTGATTGATTCAACATTAAACGCAGTAGGAATCGTGGGATTTGGAGTAACACTTGAATGAGAATTCTTGTAATAAAATCCCACATCTTGTGATACGACTGTAGATTTCATCTTTTGTTTCTTTCTAACTTTCAAGTTTCTCGATAAAACTTGCCAAATTCAGACGGGCATAAGCAATGGGGTTTGATTGTTGAATCAAGATAAAAGTACCCCATTCTTCAGGTAAAGCATCTGCAAGTTTATCTATATACTCATACTCAGGCTTGTCAATCTTCAGCCTCTTCATCTGATTCACAAGATAACAGTGTCTTTCAATCAATTGAGCAAATGATTCACCCTTAACATGAGTGAATATGCCAAATTCTTTCTTCAGCAAAGCAATTTTGCTCTTTCTCATGTCAGGGTTTCCACGATCTTTATTCAACAACGCTTACCATATTGAGTAACAAGAACCATTGTGTTGCAGAAGTTGAAAGATCTCAGCTTTGATGGACTGTTGAAAGAGATTCAACATCTTCTTCTCTTTAAAAAATGAATCTTTATCTACATCAGCAATATGAGATAATCTGTAATTTTCTCCATTCTCATTCTTGGGAATTATGTACTCTTCCTCCATGGCAATCCATGTATCATAGTTCAACGCTTGAACATACGTCTCAAATTTGTCAGCCCATGAACGATAGTCTTCCATTCTCAGTAGTTTAGGAGGCTTGTTGGAAGTTCCCATTTCATTTTCCAAACTAATATTGTGAAGTAGAATAGACGGCTGTGACACGAACGCACTTAGGTTTTCCATATCGAATAAAGTCAACGTATACCTTCTGGTTAAACGGATATGTTTCTAGTAACGGATATGAAACTGGTCAAGGTAGGTCAACGTATATGAAACTGGTCAATGTGGGTAAACATATAAGTATGAGGTTTAAAGGTCAACGGATATGTATGAACAACAATAATGATCAACGTAAATGTCCAAACCAACGTATATCTAATCCCAGTATAACATATGCGGCGTATATGTTATACGCCGTATACAATCATATTTAATACATCTAAGACCCTAGCAATAGACATTATGTTCTAACAAGAGTGAGGATGCATGGGTCGAGAGGAGGAATGAGGATGCTGGGACGAGCGGGACGAAAGAGGATGTTCTGGAGGTCAAAGGCGCTGGTGCTTGTGATGAGGGTGAAGTAAAGGAGTGAGAGGGTTAATGGGCGATGATGGATATGAAAACAAGGCCGGAGCCCATTTTTATCATGTCTTAATGGTTTTTTCTGGTCGTTTATGTGAAAAATAGTCGTTGTAATCCTCAGGATCGATGATCCTTAAAACAATTACGAAAGGTGGTTAGGGTGGAGGGATCATCTGTTTTGGGGTATCAAGCCTTAACCGCCTTTCTTTTCATTAATTTCTGCATGGACATGTGATAACTTTGACGTAGTTTGATCCAGGTGGATGGTCCAAGTTTTGCTGGTGAAGCCCGGATCACCTTCTGCTTATAATAATATAACTCTTTTGATTTCTGTCTTATCTGCGTTGCTAGAATAGAGGATTCCTTATCCTTAGTGTTGGGTTTAACAAGATTATCAAAGCCATAAAATCCCAATTTTATGTAAAACGCAGCGGAAATATGTTTTAAATCTTGTTAATTAGATATGTATAAAACCGATTTTACACATGCAAAACCCAAGACCAGATCCATATACGAAATACATACTATCAAACACATGCATGACACTAAAAGTTCATGCATGTAAGACTACCTTTCAAGAGAACAAATCCGGGTGAAGAAGGAGATGATGGAAGGGCAAGAACATCAAATGGAATGTCCTCAAGCTTGCATACCCCAAGCCCCCGACAATACACCACTTCTAGCTAGGTTTTTCACTTGAAAACTCCTCTTCCTTACCTTTGATCTTGGCCGAATCCAAGAGAGAAGAGAGGAAGAGTTGAGAGAGTTTTGTGTCTTGTGTTGTTGTGTAATGAGAGAAAGAGAGAAAATGGTCATAAAAGATGCACCACCCAAGTCCTCCCATGAGACTCCTTGCATGTACCTACTATCTTTGGGATATTAATAAAATAATACAAGGGATGAGAGGGGGGGTGGCTTCTTCTTTCCTTTCTTGTTATTATTATTTGTTAACTTTCCACAAATACCATTGTGTAAAATAACTTGTATTGTGCCATAACTAATATTGTGTTATACACACATATATTGTGTCACACACAATTATATTGTGTTATACACAATGACACATTATAGGTAACATGCTTAATATATTGTTACTTAACCATTTTAAATAACAATATGGAATCCTCTTTCTCAAAGTATAAATCATGCATATGATTTATTTAATTCACAAGTATATTTTATTTAGAAACCCCTTTTCAAATAACTCAAGTGTTAATATTCATTTGTTATAATCATATCATATATAAACAAATATTATTGGTGTTTGTCTAGCTTGTTATTGGGTATGACCCGACTTGGATCATGACATACTAGCCACAGCAATAATAATATGTGTCTTGGGCATAACGAGTCCAACAATCTCCCTCTTGCACAAGATACATAGAAGTTTGATGCAAGTAGCAAATGTTGGGTCAGATTTTCTACAAAGAAGATTGGAATCTTCTCAATCTCCTCAGAAACGGCTAAGTATGGAATTCAAGCAAGCCCAGACGATTAAGCATGGTTTTTGCTACTTCAAGCAAGGTTCTGAACCTTAAATGGTTGATTCTTCCAAGTGTTAAAGGCTTCAAGCAAGCTACACTACAACGAGCAAGAGTATTCTTCTATCGAGCATGGATTGCCAATCGAGCAAACAGCTTGATCATACAAGTTCTAACCAAGTGTTACGAGCACAGGATGATCGAGCACATGGGGACGAGCATGGATGCAATAAGAGGATGTCACTTGAATCAAAGCAAAGACTTCGAGCATAGTTCAGTTACCGAGCAAGATTTACATCCGAGTATGCTAAAGATTGCTGAATAAGAAAAGCTGAAGACATCAAGAAGAGTGAGCTTGCTCGATGGACTTATTCGAGCTAAGCTTAAACAAGTCAAGAGGAACGAAGCTTACTCAAAGGGAATATGTATTCTTCGAAAGAGAATATATTCCAAGTAAAGTCTGCTCGAGGACATTCACAGAGCACACCTAGTATAGGAAGTTTACTCGAGCAAGGTATGTACCTTGCTCGAGGACTGTAACACTTGTATTTGATTTGTCTTTCATTATGTAATGATTTGGACTTCTAGAAGGAATGTCAGGGTCTATAAATAGACGTCTTAGGATACCTTTTAGGACACGGATTTTCCAGACGAAATACAGGCTGGCACGCACTGATTATTCCATTTTGTTTGTCATACAATAGCCGCCGCCGTCACACAAAACCTAGACATTCCATTCACTGTTTTATTAATGAATCATTAAATATAGTGAATCTTTGTCTCTGAAATAGCATTTACTGATTATCATTTACTGTTTTGTGTTTGATCATTGTTCACAATCCTTCATTCCCAATCATTGGATATCCTGATTCTGCCGGGATATTCAATTGGTCTCTGAGTATTCGAGTTGGTGTGTTCTTGTCGAACCTTTGCTAAGGTTTCACCCGACTCACGGTCCTGACAAGTGGTATCAGAGCTTGAGTAAGCTCACTAAAGACCACGGGACTGAGGGTTTGTGAAGAAGCTTGAAGTTTCACTGTGCTCTGCTGCTGAAAAACTCAGATCTGGTGAAATGGAAGACCAGGAAGTGTCAACCAACAAGATTCTAAGGCTGCTTGGACAAGAGAACTTCATAAAATGGAAAGTGTTGTTTGAAGCTGCTGTGAACTATAATGACCCGGAACTTTGGATGTCTATCACTGAAGGGAACTATGTTCCTTCAGCAGCTCCAAACAACAAAGCTGCGGTCGATTTGAGAATGAAAAAGAGGGATGATAAAGCTTTGTCAATGCTGAAGTTGGGGCTTTCATGGGAAATTTTAACCACTGTCAATCATCGTAAAACCGCAAAGGATATGTATGATGTAGCGATTGAAATGTTTGAAGGAAACACTGAATTGAGAGATATTAAGAAAGACCGACTGAAGCAGCAGTTGGACAGATTTAAGTTCAAAGAAGGAGAAAGGCTGAAGTCAGTGTTACAAAGGTTTATGACCATTGTGAATGAAATTAGGACCACTGATTTGCAGATTTCTGACTTTGAGCTAAACAAGAAGCTATTGTCATCCTTGTCAGGAGTATGGTATACTGCCAGCAAATTCATAAAAGAGAAAGTCAGTTTTCCAACTTTCAAACTGGATGATGTGATTGCTTTTCTTAAGGCAGCTGAGCATGAAATGATTGAGAACAACATGATTAGGGAGGATAAACCAAGTTTTCAAATGAACAATGCTCTCATAGCACCGATGGGAAACCTCACAATCAAATCTCATCAACCAATCATTGAAGAACCATCAGACACAGGCTCAACCTGCAGTGGACAGTCAAGATTTAACGTCCAATTGATTGAGGATGAGGCTCCATCTGCTGCTGGTGGATAATTTGCTTTCTTACACAACAACAGTGCTAATGGAACAGATTATCAAGCCCTGTTTTCAATGTTCACTGATTCATATCATGCCTTTGTAGCCAAAAATCTCATCAATACAAGCATTGTGTAGGAAGATCTAGAACAAATTTATGCTGATGACTTGGAAGATGTGGATATCAAGTGGCAGACAGCCATGCTAGCAGTAAGAAGCAAGAGATTATACAACAGGACTGGTAGGACAAGTTTCAATGGACCTAATGAGAGAATTGGATTTGATAAATCTATGGCCATTTGCTACAACTGTCAACAACCCGGTCACTTTGCAAGAGAGTGTAATCTGCCTAAACAAGCTGGAAACCAATTGAACCAGACTCAATTCTACCAAAATCAGAACCAAAACTTCCAGCATGGAACTCAAATCTACAACCAGAACCCATATCAACACCAAAACAGAAATCAGCAACAAACCTTTTAACCTCAGAGAAATAATCAGATGCAGGTTCACACAAACCAAAACAGACCAACTCAAAATGTTGTGAACCAGCAAAGGGATCAAGGGAATGTAGCTATTACAAGGGTGGCTCAGGATGGAGAGTTTGACTGGAGTAATCATGCTGCAGAGATGGAGAAGGCCAATGTTGCATTCATGGCCAAAATTCATGACAAGGCTGAGTCTTCCAACACTCAGGTACATTCTGATACTTCTACTTCTGATCTTCTTGCTAAAATTGATGAATTAAATCAGGAGGTTGGAAAATGGAAAACTGAATGTGGAAGGAAGGATGTCTTTCTGAATGTGTGTGTATGAGGCAAGTGAGGCAACATATGAAAGTCAAATCAAGGGATTGGAGGATGATTGTATGGTATCATATCAAGCTCAATCCAGAATGAGAATTGAGATAGAGGGACTAAAGAAAATGTTTGCTGAAGAAAAACTCTAGATTGCAGAGTTGTTGATTGAAATGGAGTTTTTGAAAAACCTTGTTTCTACTGGAAACATTGTTGGTCATATTGAAAAAATGACAGAGGAAGAGAAGTACAAGAAGGTACCACCACCATTCTGTGACAGTTACCCATTAAAGGTTGATAAAGAGAGCAGGAGTGGGTATCTCAAACAGTTCAAGAATGTGTTTGATGATAAGCCTAAATTTATCAAGCAGTATGATGATGTGATTGTAGATCAGGATGGAGAATTTTTGATGAAACAGACTGACAAGCAAGAAACTGTGATTGATGAACAGCTTCAAGGAGAGAAAAAAAAGTGGAGTGAATACTCCAGTGAAGAAAGCAATTGTAGCTGTGGAAGCTCAAAGTCATCAAAGGGGAAGAAGAAGAAAAGAGTGAACAAAAAGAAAATTGACAAGATTCCAGTTCTGCCACCTATGACATCAAAGGTAAGAAAGCACAATGAGAGAATGAGAAGAGAACATGTTCCATTTGATCTATGTGCTAGACCACAGCCAGTCATCAAGAAGAGAACAGAACAACCAATTAAATCCTCTTATGATCAGAGTCATCCACCAATCTACCCAGTCTTTTCCAATCATGAATTATTTGATATTGGTGATGTGGATTATGCTCCAAGAAGAAGATATTCAAAAGAACAAGAGGGAAGCTCTTCAAGAATGCCATCCAAGCTGAAGAAAATTGTTTTTGTCAAGGAAAAATATCCACAAGCAATTGATATCAGCAAGCCAATCAAGATGATTCTCCAACACTTTGAATCCAAAGACATCTTTATGATTTGACTTCCCTAAACCAAGTGACAAGATCAAGGACAAGAAACTTCTTGAAGATATGGGAAGCTTTGCTAAAGTATTCTGCAAGAAATGTGATGCATATGGGCATCACACTGACTCTTGCTGGATTCTTGAGGATATTTTTGAAATTCCAGATGTGGTTAGTGGCTTTGACATGAAAAGCTACAAAGAAATGTATGAGAGATACTTGAATGGAAATAAAAACCCATCTGAAGATAAGAACCATTAGCCAGTGTTGGAACATAGGCTCAAAACAATCTTGAAGATAAAAGAGAATGACCAAATCCTGACAAGAACAGACAAGAACAGAAGGCCACTTAATGAAGAGAAAGCCAAGAGGAGACCAGGTGTTTTGAAAGGTGATGAGAAGTTTCTGTTAAAACAAGGATTTGAACCTAGAGGATTCAAGTGGAAGACAAAGAAGGAGGTAGAAGAAGGGAAGGATAAGGTGATTGAGGAAGTTGATAGTAGCATTAAGGTGTCTGCTGTGTACTCTGGATCAGAGTCAGACATTGATGAGGATTGTGAAGTTGTGTATGAAGATCCACCACCAGTTCCAATTCCAACTTCTGATGCATCTTCCACTATCTCTGAATTAGAAACTGATGGAGTTTGTAACTCAGAATCAAACTGATTCTTTTTTGTGTATGTGCAGGAACATTCCATGAGTAGCAATGATCTATGGCATATGGACAGTGGATGTTCAAGGCACATGACATGTGACAAGACTGCGTTGATTAATTATGTGAAGAAATATGAGGGACCAGTTGCATTTGGGAGTGATGAAAATGGAGGAAAAATTGTTGGAAAAGGAATACTCACAAATGGCAAAGTATCCTTTGAGAATGTTCTACATGTTGAAGGACTACAGTACAATTTGCTGAGCATTTCTCAAGTACGTGACAAGGGATACAAGGTTGCCTTCAATGATGAACATTGCCTGATTTTGAAGCCAGAGTTTGTGATTCCAACAGATATGATCATAATGATGGCCCCAAGAAATGGCAACCTCTATGAACTGAGAATGAATACTGCAACTTCAAGAGGTGGTTCATGCTTTGTATCAAAGGCAACTGAGAATGAAACCAAGCTATGGCATAGGAAGATGTGTCATGTGAATTTGAAGAACATGAACAAACAAGTGAAAGGTGAACATGTTGTTGGCCTTCCCACAAGAGAGTTCAAGCTAGAAGAAAAATGCGCATCTTGCCTATAAGGAACACAACACAAATCCTCACACAAGAGCAAACTGATAAACACAATAGATGAGGTCTTGGAATTACTTCACATGGACTTGTTTGGTCCAGTGAGTGTTCCAAGCATTGGAAAGAAGAGATACTGCCTAGTGATAACTGATGACTTTTCAAGATTCACTTGGGTATATTTCATGGGCAACAAGGATGAAACCCCAAACCTGATCAAATCCTGTGTACTCAAGATGGAAAATCAACTTGACAGGAAAGTGAAGGTAATTAGAAGTGACAATGGGATAGATTTCAAGAATGAAACTATGTGTGAATTCTGCACTTCTAAGGGTATTTTCTAGCAGTACAGTGCTCTTAGAACCCCTGAACAAAATGGTGTTGCAGAAAGGAGAAATAGAACTTTAATTGAAGCTGTAAGAACCATGATTGCTGATGCCAACCTTCCTGTTACTTCTGGGCAGAAGCAATCAATACTGCATGTTATGTGCAGAACAGGGTTCTACTTAACAAGGCTCACAGCAAGACTCCATATGAAATTCTCTTCCAGAGAAAGCCTTATGTGAAGTTCTTGAAGCCTTTTGGATGCAGATGCTCACTCTTGAACACAAAGGACTACTTGAACAAATTCTAGTCCAAATCACTGGAATGTTTCTTTGTGGGCTATTCATCTCATTGAAAAGCTTATAGAGTCTATGTGAAAGAGCACATGGTGGTCATTGAATCATCTGACATAATCTTCAATGAAAATCAGTTCAACAATACTGATGGTCCAAAATGGCTATTTAATCTTGAGAAAATGATCAAATCATTTAAAATCTATAGTGAAGACATGGATGATAGTATGTACAGAACCAGCTTTGAAGAAAAAGGAAAAGCAAAACAAGTTGATCTGGACAAACTATGGACATCAGTTGCTCCTGAAGCAAATGGATTTAACTTTGAAAGAAACATCCAAGGAGAAGTTGAAGTAGAGAGATTTGGACAAGAGGCTGCAGTTGAAGTCTCACATGAAGGTTCAAGTGATATTGAAAGTGAGCCTATCCAGAGTCAACAACCTTCTCAGACTGAAGAAATGCGTCAGTTCGAAGATAGGTTTCAGACCTTGTTTGACTCATTGCAGCTGGGAGGAAATAAGGCATCTACATCAGAACTCAATCATGTTCAAGACTCTACTGAAAATCAAGACAGATCTGAGGACGAATCTGCTGAGATGAATATGACAAATCTAGAGGCAGAAGTGTTTGTACAGCCAGTTGTTCAAACTACCACTGTTGAAAGAGATCACCCTGCAGAGAACATAATTGGAGACCTGCATGAAAGAGTTACCAGAAGTGCATCTGAAAGAGCAAATATCTGCCTGTATGCTTGCTTTCTATCCCAAGTTGAACCAAAGAATATCAATCAAGCACTAAAGGACAACAGCTGGGTGGAAGCTATGCAGGAGAAATTGGCTCAGTTCAGAGACTTGCATGTGTGGGACTTGGTGGACAAGCCCAGAGGCAAGTATGCAATTGGTACAAAATGGGTCTTTAGAAACAAGAAGGATGAAAGGGGGATAGTGATAAAGAACAAAGCTAGATTGGTAGCTCTAGGGTGCCTACAAGAAGAAGGAGTAGACTTTGAAGAGGTATTTGCTCCTGTTGCAAGACTAGAGGCTATCAGGATTTTTCTAGCATATGCAGCATCAATGAACATTAAAGTCTATCAGCTTGATGTAAAATCTGCATTTCTGAATGGAAAGATAGATGAAGAAGTTTATGTCACTCAACCTCCTGGATTTGAAGATCCAATTCATCCAAACAAAGTCTACAAGCTCAGCAAGGCACTTTATGGACTACATCAGGAACCAAGAGCCTGGTATGATGAGCTGTCTAACCATCTGTTAGAACATGGTTTCTGCAGAGGGGCCATTGACAAGACTTTGTTTTACAAAAGAAAAGGAAAAGATTTGCTACTACTGTAAGTGTATGTGGATGACATCATTTTTGGCTCTACAAATGAACAAATGTGCAAGGAATTTGAGCAAGTGATGAAGTCCAAATACAAAATGAGCTCAATGGGAGAAATGAATTTCTTCCTTGGACTACAAGTGCAACAGAAGGCAGATGGAATTTTCATCAATCAATCAAAATATGTTCAAGAGATTCTCACCAAGTTCAAGTGCCAAGACTTCAAGACAGTGTCCACACCAATAGACACACATGAGTAAATGGTACCTGATGAAAAGGGGGAGCCAGTGGACCAGTATGAATATAGGGCCAAGATAGGATCATTGATGTATCTCACAACATCTAGGCCAGATATTATGTTTGCTGTGTGTGTCTGTGCAAGATTTCAAGCTAACCCCTAGGTGTCACATATGCTAGCAGTGAAAAGAATATTCAGATACTTGAAAAGAAAACCAGACTTGGGAATTTGGTATCCAAAGAACCCTTCCTTTGATTTGATGGCTTATACTGACAGTGACTATGATGGTTGCAACATGAGTAGAAAATCAACTTCCGGAGGATATCAGTTTCTTGGAAAGAGACTCGTGTCATGGCAATGCAAGAAACAAACCACAGTGTCAATCTCTACTGCTGAAACGGAGTACATTGCTGCATCTACTTGCTGTGCACAGGTTCTGTGGATTCAAAACCAACTGCTGGATTATGGTCTGAATTTCTTACTCACACCTATTTTAATTGATAACACTGCTACTATGTTTATAGTTAAGAATCTAGTCCAACATTCTAAGACTAAGCATATTGAAATTAGGTATCATTTCATTAGAGATTGTCAAGAAAAGGGCTTAATAGAAATGAAAAGGGTAGATACATCTGAAAATTTGGCTGATCTGTTCATCGAACCTTTAGATAAAACCAGATTCCATTTTCTATTAAAATGCCTAGGAATGATTAATGCTGATGAAGTCTGATTTAGGATGTGTGCTTAGGTGAGGTGCTAATTGATCATCTATGTTTCTCACTGTAAATGTTTACATGATTGATTGCTGTGCTTAACTGACTATTCTGCTTGCTTTAATCATGTGTGTGACTGTTTATTCTGTGTGCTGAAATGATCAATCTAATCATGTGTATGACTGAATTGTCTAAAACATTTTGATTTGTGTTTTTACAGCTATTGATATCTTGACTTGTGTATACATGATAAATTTCAGGAGTCTAAGTACTTCGAGTATGATTCTGTGCTCAACTGTGTGCTTATTGCTCCTCGAGCAAAGGCATTGGATCTTAAATGTCAATTTCAAGGCATTCGAGCACAGACATCATAGCTCAGTTGCTCGAGCATGGAAACTTTGAAACTTTGATTCCAAGTCTATCGAGCAAGAATCTGCGTGGGATGAAGTATTTGTGGCTTCACTAGCACAAATGGTCATGCTTTATAAACTCTAAGTGTTTCGAGCATGACTCTGTGCTTGGTACTGTGCTTAATGTTCCTTGAGCACATGCAGTGGCACTTGTATTGACAATTCCTAATTGTTAGTCCTTCGAGCATGGTTGAATGACTGTTGTTCGAGCATTGATATGGTTACTCGAAAGGTAAACTTATCCCTTACTCGAGCATGCAACAACGAGCACAAAACCCTTCTGAATATTCTATGTTTGCTTGTTTATTCTAATCTGCTCGAAAGGATTTCGAGTATGCTCGACAGATTACTGAGCATACTTGACTGAATTATGTGCTGTAGCAAGTTGTGTTTACAGTTCTGAAGTGTCTGCTAATTAATTGTGCTTAAAATACAACACAGTTTTTAGAATCTAAGCTTATAAAATGACCTGTCAAAAGAAATGATTTTGAAACTGTAAAATGTTTTAAACTAAGCAACACTGTTTTGGTGATCATACAAGAGAGATGATAATGTTATCCAAGTTCCAAATCAGAAGTGAAAATTGATTTTGAAGTGGAGATTGAATCCAACTAATAAATGGGAAATTATAGTATATTTTCTAATCTCCTAACTCATGGATTATAGGCTTAAAAGATTTCTGTTCAGTAAACTGACAGTTTGTGTGGCTTCTTCTCATGAGTGCAGTGACCTAAGTGATACAAATACTATAATCATGCTAAGTTTGATGGGGTGATTCATTTGAAAACTAAGTTATGTTTCCTTGCACATCTCTCCGAATGATAGGCAGAAAGGCAATTATCCAATCATACACGAGCCTGTTGATGTTTTGGTCTAACAAAAACAAGTCCTCTAATTATGAGCAGATACTAAATAGCTATATATATATGTGTGTGAAAGTTTATCAAAAGAAAATGAAGCAAATGAAAATGAGTGAAAAAGAAAATGAAATATGCTTCAAAATAATTAATGATAAATAAATATATCATGACCTTAAGGGGCACTAAGAGAACTACAAGAGTGGGGCATTCAAATAAGTCCTAAACACTTTGAATTAAGGCATGTAAGTCCGGATGGCTTGTAAGTCCAACATTCAACCTTATGGTCTGAAATCTATATATCTTATTATTAACTAAACTGCTCGAACAAATAAATATTTTGACCAAGGCATCAGGGGATTGAAGTCAATTCGGGGTGATTCGGAGAAAGCTAAATAAGCTTTGAGAAGAGATAAGGAACAACTGAAGTCTAAAATGTGACCATTCTAACTCAAGCAACTAACTGAACCTTAAGAATATCACAAAAAGTCATAAGAATCATGCTAAGTCCATACACCTAGTGTCAACCTGACTTAAGTCATAATACGGCTGAAAATGAAGTGGTGTGACAGTTATTGGACAATCTGATCCCATGTTGAGATCTCTCCAATGAATTGAAATAACTTTTTGAACTGGATTTTGATCTCTTGTTCACCTCAAACCCAAGCTTGAGCAAACGGAATGATTTCATTAACTTGTAATCTTAATTATTGCAAAGTTTGAGTGTGATCTTTGTCTTAACTTCTAGGCAAATGATATATACTTCACCAATGTTATTTGTGTTTCTTCTAAGTATTTTCGAGTATGATCTAGGAATTAGACTGTACTTCGAGCTTGCTTTTGATGTGTTTATGTTATCTTTGTTCTACGAGCACGAAGATATGCTTTGTTATTTTACTAAGTACCTTCAAGCATGATTGCATGAGTAAGTGTTTGATTTCAAGTCTACGAGCACGAGAACTGACTGATAGGAAACATCTAAGTGTTTCGAGCAAAGTGTGCGCTAGGTGTCTTAGTGAGAGTTTCGAGCTTAGGAGATAGATGAATCTATTGCTAAGTAATTTTCGAGCACACTAGAGTACTAGATTTGAGTGTTCGAGCACGAGCTTAGGAAAGAACAAATGTGCCAAGGCTTCCGAGCATACAAGTACATCGAGCACATCATGATTATTTGGATAAGGCATTGAGCACAAGTCCATTCGAGCACACTGCCTAGAGTGTACTAGTGCTCAAGGACGATTATATTCCAAGTACGTCGAGCAAGGATGTACTAAGAACTCGAGTACAGGGGGAGCCAGCTGTCTATTTGGCTGTATGCTCGAGCATGGGAGGTACATTAAATTTGAATTTATTGACAACTCTCGTGCACTAGATGACAAACCAAGGTACAGTACCACCCAAACGTTAGGTATAAAAGAGGGACTTAGAAACTTTATCACTTATTTTCTCCCTCTCTTAAACCTAAACGCAAAACCCTCTTGCTCGTGCTTTCCCCTGCCTGCACGACTACGCTACTACTTGCTAGTTCATACTTTGATTTAGCCATTAGCTCTGTTTCGACTTCAGTAAGACATCAATGATTGATAATCATCACACCGATTTCGAAATTAGGGTTTCTAATTGTTTACTTGTTTGTGCAGGTACGCATATTACTGTGGAACATGTTATTGAAGAGACCATAATCATCTAGTTGTATTCATACCTTAGTCTGCAATTTTGTGTACTGACTTTATTCCTTTCATTTTGCAGAACTAATGGCCATGAAATTTGAAAAGAGGCATAACATGAGTGCCCTGTTGGAGGTAAATGACGATAATAGGGAGGTGGAGCTCATGATAAACTTCCTGAACAACTCCAACCTGAGGGTTGCTCTCACAGTTAATCCCACGATTTACAGAAATCATATTTCCGTTTTTTGGGAGTCAGCTATCTATGTGAACGATGTCAATAGAGAATGAATTGAGGCATCAATTTTGCATCATGAAATTGAGATCACCGAAGCCTCAATCAGAGAGGCATTTGAGCTAAATGACAACTTTGATGCTCAGCTCTCATACTCTGTCCCAAGATTGTTAAGGGTCTTTCAAGAGACTCTAGGGTATCAAGGAGGAGTTAGTGAAGGACAATTTCAGAAAGGAAGCTTTCCTTTGATATACCGATTTTTGATACATCATTTAATTCAGTCTCTATCACCTCGGAGAGGGATTTGGACTATTTTGAGTAGATAACTAGGGACACTCACAGTGGCTATTCTCTATCAGCAACCATTTAATGTCTCAAGACTCATCTTTTAGGGGTTGAAGTCGAATGCAAGGAATGAGAGAGGCAAGCGGTTTCTCATGTATCCGTGATTTTTACAAGTTTTGATTGACAGAGCTCTACCTAATCTTGCATGAAATGGTGAAATTTTGAGATTACAAGATCCTAATGTATGCAAGAGGATGAAGGATGCTCAAAGTAAATTCGTCGAGAATGATGATTGGGATGTACTCCCATGGCTGCTTGAGCCACCTCTTGTTGCTGTTGATGTTCCAAGTACTCCTGAAATGAGTGATGATGAGGATGATAATGATGCAAATGATGGTGATGACCAAAATGATGGAGGAGAAGATGGTTCTGGTGGTGCTAATTTGTTGATTGAAGGCATTGTTGAAGGTGCTCAAGCTGCTATTGTTGAAAGTGCATCAACAGTTGAACAACTCATTAATGAGGGTAATCCTCCACCAGCTTCCCCACCTCCTGAAACTTACAATGATGATACAGAATCAATTGAGGTCGATGATGCCAATGACAATGTTCCTCTCTCACCAGCAACTACTAAACCAGTTCTATCTGACAATGAACAATCTGTGAAACTTCCAATTCCAACACCACTTTCTTCATCCTTGAAAGTTTCCCCTACTCATGATACTAATCCAATTCTACCGACTCAACCAACAACATCTCATGAGCCATACAAAGTTCCATCACCTGAAACTCAAGATTCTGAACCGTTTTCAGAACCAGCTCCAAAACCATCTGTTGAAACTCCTATATCCAGTCCAAACCTCTATGACACTATTTGTGAAAATGCTGAACTAGAGTTTGAAAACATTATGTTAAGGGAGAGAAATGCATTTCTAATGCGCCAAAACAAAATGTTGGAGGCTACAGAGGATTCGAACCCTAGAGGGGCAGTCTGAGGTTGAGAAGACCTCTAATGCACCAAAACAGGGGGAGAATATTGATGTTGAAGATGGATTAAAAGTGATAGGTGAGTTGTATGAGAGTTCTGAGGAGAAGGAAGAAGAGGTTGGACCATCAAATGCATTAAACATGATCAATCAAGCATATGTTGATGTAGATTCTGAAGTTGAGGGGGAGAATATGGAAGATGAAGAAACTGAAGAAGAAAGGCAAAAGAGGATAGAAAAGGGGAAAAGGGATTTGCAGTTACTGATGAAGACTTACATCCCCTGTCCCAACATAAAGTTCAATCTGATGAGATACTTCATAAGGAAGATGTATTTGATCCAGATGTGGCTGAAGGGGAATCAGTCAAGACTGCCATAAGGCTAATGAATGAAGATATGGATTCAATGACTGAAAGAGCTCAAGAAGAAGAAAATAAAATTCCATTAGATGTGATTGAGGCCCTGATTAATTTGAAAGAAAAGGAAGAGGAAGATGAGAGGAAATTAAAGGAGGCTGATGATGCTTTTAAAGCTACTTTGGAGGCTCTAAGTGCAAGGCAAAAAGAATATACGCAAGAGCCTTTACAAGATGAGACTATGCATCCTGAACAAGAACCCATTAATGCTGAATCAGTACAAGATTTGGTTCCATTTGTTCAAAGAGAAGAAGAAACAATTCAGGTATCTTCAAGCACAATGGTCAAGCTTGTGATAATGAAAGATCTGACAGTTATCATGAAAAATCCAGAAAGACATGATCCTGAGATTGTGGCAGCAGCAAGAAAGATCAAACAAGAATTTATCAACCAAAGAAAAGAAAGAGAACCAAGAGTTGAAGAGGTTGATGAACCAATTATTCAAGAAGTGGCTGAAGAAAGAAAAGAGACTCACACAGATAATCTGGATGATGAAGAATTTGAGTCAGTAGATGAAGAGATTATCTTAGAAGGGCCAGAAGTGAAATCCAATGAATATAACATTCCAACCACCACTCCATCACCTTTGAAAAGAAAAGACACTGATGAAGTTGAGACACCTAAAGCTAAAAGATAGAAATCCTTGAAGAAAAGGGTGTACCAACTGAGGTTAGACAAGATTCAGCAAAGAAGAAGGGCACAAGCTGCACAAAATGAAGAACCAATAATTGATGCCCTGCATAATCTTGAAGAAACATTGATTTGATTGATGCTGATAAAGATGAGGATGAAGGTGAGAAGAAGACTAAATTGGAAAATAAAGACAAAGAATACCTGATCAATCTGGGGTATGATCCAATATTCATTAAAAGACTGTCATCAGAAAATATAGCAAGAGATGCTGAGGAATGGAGAAAAAGAACAACAAGAAGAGAAGCCTTGTTTAAGGCTGGACACAAACCAACATTCCTAAACTTACAATCCTTTGAGAATATAGACAAGATGTATAAGAAAATGGTTGTGGATGATATTGAACAACATGTCAAGAAAGCAAATCAGAAAAGAAACAGAGTGACAATGCTGACTATGAGAACATAAGAGCGAAAATGAAAGAAATCAACTTCCTCATAGTGCATGGATATGATTACAACTCACTTATCAAACTCTCTCTAGAAAGTCTGAAAAGAAAAGTGCAGAATGTGAAAGAGTCTAATGCTGAACAACGAAAGGCTACAAATATTGAAAGAGAGAAAAAGGAGAGTGAATAGAGGGAGAAAGAAAGAGAAGAGGCTAAGAAGAAGGAAGAGGAAGTGAGGAAATGGTTTGAAGATCCTGAAAGATTAGAAACACTGAAAGAGGTTGTTCTGAGCAAGGGAATGATAGAAGAACAATTCCAATCTATGCCTCAAGAACAACTGATGGAAATTTACAATCGAAAGCAGAGGTTGTATTTGGAAACTCAAAGAAGAATGCAAGAAGCAAGAAGGAAGGCAGAAGAAGAAGTGAGAGCCGAGATGATGGCTGCTCTACATAGGAAAGGGGTTGGAATGGGCAGATTGTTAAATCAAACTGATGAAACTTTAAGAAGATGGTATAATGAGGAGGGGCTTGGTTCACAATCAAGAAATATCCAAGGAAGTACAAGCCGAACCACAAGGCCTGAGTTTGTGAGGTATGTACCACCAAGAAGTCTAAACCTACCCACGAACATTTACTTTGACAGAAGATCCAAGACTTTAAGAGTGGTGACTGAAGATAAAACAGAGAATCTCATCATCTTTAGAGATGATTTGAGAAAATTTACAATTGAACAGCTGACCAAGATGGCAGAATTACCTTTAAATGACAATCAACACAGAAGCGTGCCATCTAGTCAACCAAGAAATGATCTCTCAAAATTCATCAAGGAACAAGCAGAAAGGGGATTCTCATTTCTGAAGCAGAAGAGAAGAGAGATCAAGAGTCAAACAGAGAGGGAGAAGAGAAACAAGAGGATAAGTGAAGTTCACATATCTGAACTCTCCATGTTTGATCAAAAGAAGAGAAGGACTCAAGCAAGTAGCTCCCATCACAAAAGGAAGACCTTAAAGGAATGCTTGGCTATGAGGGAAGTAATGAAGGAGCCCAACTCAAAAGTACTGCAGTTTGGAAGAATCACGTACATAACGTACAATCAACATGATGATTCTACCACTCTAAGAAATGAGTCCGGGATACCCATTGCAACCATACGAGAAGATGGAGATCTGCATTACATGCATCCCGAAGACTTGCAAGACCTAATTGATGCTGGATTTCCAACATATGCTTCTGACTCCTCAAAGCTTGACATGTTGAAACAAAGACCTGCGTATGTGAAAAGACTGAAGATGGCAGCTGAAGCCAGGAGCAGAGGAAGAAGATAGAAGAAGGAGCTAAAGGATTATAGATTTTATTTCTGTTTATCTTTGTATTTTGTTTGAGTTGTAAAAATTTTAGTTTGTAATGCCCATGAGGCAGAATTCCAATTATGTAATGAAATGACATGTTCTTAAATGATTTATCTTGAAATCTGATATATGTGTAACTCTATGTAGGTATGTTTTGGTGCATCTGAGCTTGTTCCAATCTAGGGGGAGATTGTTGGGTCATATTTTCTACAAAGAAGATTGGAATCTTCTCAACCTCCTCAGAGTCGGCTAAGTATGGAATTCGAGCAAGCCTAGACGATCGAGCATGGTTTTTACTACTTTGAGCAAGGTTCTGAACCTTAAATGGTTTATTCTTCCAAGTGTTAAAGGCTTCGAGCAAGCTACACTTCAACGAGCAAGAGTATTCTTCTATCGAGCATGGATTGCCAATCGAGCAAACAGCTTGATCATACAAGTTCTAACCAAGTGTTACGAGCACAGGATGATCGAGCACATGGGGACGAACATGGATGCAATAAGAGGATGTCACGTGAATCAAAGCAAAGGCTTCGAGCACAGTTCATTTACCGAGCAAGCTTTACATCCGAGCATGCTAAAGATTGCTGAATAAGAAAAGCTGAAGACATCAAGAAGAATGAGCTTGCTCGATGGACTTATTCGAGCAAAGCTATTACAAGTCAAGAGGAACGAAGCTTACTCAAAGGGAATATGTATTCTTCGAAAGAGAATATATTCCAAGTAAAGTCTACTCGAGGACATTCACCGAGCACACCTAGTATAGGAAGTTTACTCGAGCAAGGTATGTACCTTGCTCGAGAACTGTAACACTTGTATTTGATTTTTCTTTCATTATGTAATAATTAGGACTTCTAGAAGGAATGTCAAGGTCTATAAATAGACGTCCTAGGATACCTTTTAGGACACGGATTTTCCAGACGGAATACAGGCTGGCACGCACTGATTACGAAAAACATTCCATTTTGTTTGTCGTACAATAGCCGCCGCCGTCACACAAAACCCTAGACATTCCATTCACTGTTTCATTAATGAATCATTAAATATAGTGAATCTTTGTCTCTGAAATAGCATTTCTGATTATAATTTACTGTTTTGTGTTTGATCATTGTTCACAATCCTTCATTCCCAAACATTGGATATCCTGATTCCACCAGGATATTCAATTGGTCTTTGGGTATTCGAGTCGGTGTGTTCTTGTCCAACCTTTGCTAAGGTTTCACCCGACTCACGGTCCTGACAGCAAATACAGCCTAACTACGGTCTACTACCCCTAATATGCATGACGAAGTGCCATTCAATAACATCATCCCCTTCAAGTCCCTTACTTGAAATGATTTAGGTACATCTATCATTTATCCTTTTTCCATAGATGTCATGTCAAATCCAGAGACACAGAGTGATCATTCTCTGTTGATTTAACTTTTCAGGCCTTAGACATCTCACTCTCTACGAATAAGAGGGACAAATCCCCTCTTGACTACATACGTCTCTCACAATCACCTTGTACCAGACCTGATATTAGCCTTACGTACTATCATGTTTCAGAGCAGCGAAGAACTAAGTCAAAGTATAATACTTGGTGAATATCAAGACCCAATATGTATCTCAGGTCGGAGGATACTATGATATTCGCCTTTACTCAAATTTACTTATGATCAATCACAAGGATTCCATGTAGTAACATTTGAGAGCGGGTCAGTCCAATATTTATAACCCATAAATCTCTATGAACCTTGGCAGCAACCCTTGCTCTATATTCATATCCCATGAATATCCACCAATCCAAGTTCATAATAATATGAGCGATTACGGACATTTAGAATAAGTAACTTATTCACGGATTTAAACATGCTAAAATGGAACATAACTCAAAATGTCATAATCATAAGCCATAATCATATGAAGGAGTCAAAATAACAATTTTTCCGATATCCAAATACAAAATATGATCATATCCAATCACTAGAATATCGAAGTCCTAAGCCGCAAGGATGACCCTCATGCTTTGGCCTTTCAAGGAGCTTCGTGAGTGGATCCGCAATGTTTTGATTGGTGTGAACTTTGCGAATACATATCTTTCCCTTCTCAACTTCATCCCTTATGTAGTTGAACCTGCGCTCAATGTGCCTCGTCTTTTGATGAGCATGAGGTTCCTTGATTTGAGCAATCGCACCCTCATTGTCACAAAAGATTCTAGAGGGTCCTGAATGGTACGGACTACCCCTAGGTCAGCAATGAATTTTCTAATCCACGCAGCTCCTTGAGCTGCCAATGAGGCGGCAATGTATTCCGATTTCGTGGTGGATAATGCTAGCACCTCTTGCTTTGAGCTCTTCCAAGAGATTGCCCCACCATTCATAACGAAAAATATCCTGATTGTGATCTAGAATCATCTCGATCGGTTTGGAAACTCGCATTCGTGTAACCCTTTACAATGAGTTCCTCCTCACCCGAACAGTATATTAGAAACATATCCTTAGTCCTTCTAAGGTATTTCAATATACTCTTGACCACCATCCAATGGCTACTTCCCGGATTATGTTGGAATCTACTTATCATGCTTAAAGCGCATAATATATCCGGTCTAGTGCATATCATTTCATACATGATGGATCTAATAGCCGATGCGTATGGGATCCCATTCATTCTATCTTGCTCTTCCTTCGAGCTTGGACATTGAGACGCACTCAATATCGTTCCTCTTTGAATAGGTACCAAACCTTTCTTAGAGTTCTCCATCTTGAACCTCTTCAAGATTTTTTCAATGTATGCACTTTGGTTTAAACCTATCAACCGCCTTGATCTATCCCTATAGATCTTTATTCCCAAATTATAGGTGGATTCACCAAGATCCTTGATAGAAAAACAACTTCCAAGTCATGCTTTTACCCCTTCCATGGTTGGAATGTCATTCCCAAATAGTAGTATGTCGTCAACATACAATACTAAGAAGGTAATGATGCTCCCACTAGCTTTCTTATACACACAAGCTTCATCACCATTCTTGATGAACCCAATATTCTTAACTTCTTCATCAAAACGGTGATTCCAACTTCTAGATGCTTGTTTCAATCCATATATTGATTTCTTTAACTTGCATACTTTATTAGGATGTTGTGGATCGACAAAACCTTCGGGTTGAACCATGTAGACATCTTCCTCAAGATGCCCATTTAGGAAAGCGGTTTTGACATCCATTTGCCATATCTCAGAGTCATAATGTGCGGCTATGGCAAACAATATCCTAATAGACTTTAGCAATGCTATGGGAGAAAAAGTTTTATCATAGTCAACCCCTTGAGTTTGAGTGAAACCTTTTGCTACAAGTCTAGCTTTATAAGTATCCAAGTTTCCATGCATATCGGTTTTCTTCTTGAAAACCTACTTACTTCCAACCGGTTTGGAATTAAGAGGTGATACAACCAAATCCCATACTTGGTTGTCATGCATGGATTGCATCTCAACGTTCATGGCCTCAAGCCATTTGTCACAATCGGATTGTGACATTGCATCACGGTATGTGGTGGGTTCATCCGAATCTACCACATAGCATCCATCCATGAAAAATCCATATCTTTCGGGTGGATGACTAATTCTACCGGACTTGCGAACGTTTTGTGTGTCTTGATCAACCATTTGATCATTTTCAACAACCTCTTGTTGATTGCTAGTATCAACCAAACGTGTATCAGCTTGTGGTTCTCGATCCTCCTCGAGTTTCACTGTTCTACTAGTACCTTCCATAAGGAACTTAGTTTCCATGAACTCGGCCTTTCGAGCAACAAATACCTTTTTCTCGGTTGGGTTGTAGAAATAATATCCCATAGAATCTTTGGGATATCCTACAAAGATACACTTAGTGGATCGACTTTCAAGTTTGTTTTGGGTGTTGTTCTTGACATAAGCCTCACAACCCCATACCTTTAAATATGACAATGATGGAACCCTTCCATTCCATATTTCATAAGGTGTGTTGTCCACTTTCTTGGTTGGGGCCATATTTAGAATACGGGCTGCGGAGAGCAAAGCGAAACTCCAAAATGATAGAGGCAATGTGCTTCTAGCCATCATAGATCGAACCATATCCAATAGAGTTCGATTCCTCCTTTCGGACACACCATTATGTTGTGGTGTTCCGGGTGGAGTAAGTTGTGAGATGATCCCACAACTCCTAAGATGATCTCGGAAAGCATCACTTAGGTATTCACCTCCTCTAACCGAACGAAGTACTTTGATGGTTTTATCGAGTTGATTTTTTACTTCATTTTGGAAGACTTTGAACATTTCAAAGGCTTCATCTTTGTGTCTTAACAAGTACACATACCCATAACGACTATAATCATCGATAAAAGTAATGAAGTATCTTTCACCATTCCTTGTCATTGCCTTAAAGGGACCACATACATCTGAATGTATGATACCCAATAAGTCTTTTGCCCCTTCATTTGTTCCACTAAAGGGGTCCTCGGTTATCTTTCCAAGTAAACAAGACTCACACTTATCAAATGAATCATCTTCACTTGATTCCAAAAGACCATTCTTTTGAAGTGTATGTATACGATCTTTGTTTATGTTACCAAGGCGATAATGCCAAAGATAAGTCTTACTCAAATCCATTTTGAGTTTCTTGGTGCTTGATTGGTACAACATGTTATCAAAGGATGTGTTATCATGAACTAATTCATAAATGCCGTTAGACGGCATTGCTTTAAAATAAAAGACATCATTCATGAAAACACAAATACCATTGTCCACAAATTTAAAATCATACCCATATTGTCTTAACAAAGAAACGGAGATAATGTTCCTAGTCAAACTTGGAGCATACAAAATGTCTTTCAAAATAACTTCCAAACCATTTGGAAGCTTCAATGTGTAGTCTCCTTGGGCTTCGACAACAACCTTTGCTCCGTTGACCATGAAGAGACTAATATCTCCTTTCTTAAATCCATTATTTACCTTGAACCCCTGCAATAAATTCAAATATGAGTTCCACATCCGGTATCCAATATCCAAGTGTTAGAGGAAATAATATTAAGATCAACATGAATCATGAAATTTGTACCCGAGGTTTGCCCCGCATCCATCTTAGCTTTCAACTCTTTTGAGACGGGTTGGACAATTCCTCATCTAATGCCCAATCTCCCCACATCCAAAGCATGGATCCTCCGAGCTAACCTTTAGCTTTTATGGTTTGGGTGGTTCCACTTTAGCCTTTCCCTTGAACTTGCCCTTGACTTGTCCCTTACCCTTGGCAACCTTTGACTTGGGCTTCAGGTGATGCCTTTTCTTGTTGCCTCCCTCATTGATCGTGAGAACGGGTAAAACCTTTTTACCCATTCCCGTCTCGGCCGTTTTGAGCATTGCATGAAGCTCACCAATGCTCTTGTGCCACCCATTCATGTTATAATTCATAACAAATGTCTCAAACCTTTTAGTTAAGCCAATTAGGATCAAATCCGTGGCTAACTCATTTGAGAGCGACTATTAAGGCGCTCGAGACGATCAATGTGGCTTTTCATCTTAAGTACATAAGATGAGACCGATTGGGTTTCCTCCATACGACATGCATGAAGCGCTAGAACCGTTTCGAAGCGTTCCACCCTAGCTTGTGTAAGGAACATTTCCTTAAGTTTGGTGAACATGTCGTACGCCCCATGAAGTTCAAAATCCTTTTGAATCTCGGGAATCATAGTTCCCAACATGAGGCAAGAAACTTGCATCGAATCCTCATTATGCTTAACCCAATTGTTATGGTCTTCGGCATCGTCAATGCTAGGTTCATCGGGAATTGGATCTTCTAATACATAGTATTTCTTTTCTTGCTTGAAAACGATTCTCAAGTTTCGATACCAATCCATAAAGTTGGTATAGTTTAGACGATCCTTATCGAGAATAGATATTAGTGATAGGTTGTTAACGGGTGGAATAATAACATTAGGTGGATTGTTGATTGTGGCCATCTACAAATATAACAAAGCTCAATTTTAGTATTTTCGATATCAATTATTTTAATCATTAATACCCTTTTATGTCTCCAAGATGATTAATGATTAAAAATCTAGAACCCAACGTTACATTCAAATAGTAGTTAGGTGATCTTTATCCCACTATTCAAATTAACAAGGTAGTCAACGTTTGACGATTGCAACCCTTTGCAACTTCTAGTTTTATGGGATCGGTTAAGCATCTCATGCTTAGTTGGCATGTTTAATCCCATCAACACCATTGTACGCCATGCTTCGGTGACCCTATTCACATGGTTTCCAATTTAAGTCGTCCTACTTACACACACGTGTGAGTTTACACATACAAGTGGTTAGGTGACCTTTATCCCACAAATATGGCAAACCCACCTCAACTCACAAGTTTCCTCTAATGTGGTTAGGTGACCTTTATCCCACACCGAGTTCCCAAGTGATTCGAGTGTCATATAAAAGGATGGTGTTCAACTTATTTTATAAAAGGGATTTTTAGTTTTCTAAATTCTAGATTGGAAAACTTTTTATGTACCTTTCATTTGCATGCATTCAAATGTATGGTACTTATTTGAAAAACCCATTTCAAAGTTCCTATTAATAAAACTCATTTTATTACGAAATCATTAGCCTTTAATAAAACCCATTTTTATAACTAAAACGATTTCTAAGGAACCAATTTTATGCTAGTTGTTGATTTTAAGTTGTTTAGCAAACCACATTGCAATAACACAAACAAAAGTAAATCAACCATGCAAGCATAAAACATACACAACCACAAGTTCATAACCATAGCCTCCTAATGTTGACCACACTTGTTGACCGAAGACAAGTGTGTCAAAAGGTCTCTCCTAAGGGACTCAAAGGAGATGTGCTTGTGTCGGTGAACTCCCACTTGATCCCGCATCCAAATGCTGCAAGTGTTCACCCCCGTGTTGTGGTCTCCTTCATTTTATTTGGACCTCCTTCCTTGCATCTTCTTTTACAAAAATATATCCTAATACACTTTTCTAGTAAAAGAAATGCATCTAATCTACTTATTATTACAAACCAAATGAAATGAATAAATAGATTACACAACCCAAATAAATTACAACCATATTGAATGAACAAACAACCACTTTGAATGAACAAACACATCAACACAAACATTCAACCAAACATAAGGCCATAGCTAGGTTATGAACATCTATTACATATCCAAAATATGCAATAACACAAGACCCAAAATGATTCCCCTTGACCCTTGAAACTTTCGGCTAAAACAAACAAAAACCGAAAGTTCCGGTTTTTGTCCAAACAACACAATTAATCATCCAAATGACTTAGTTTTTCAAGATTACCACATGCATGTAAAGTATAACCTTGAAAAACCATGGGATAACCAAAACCCCCAAAATATTCGGCCATATGGTAAAACCCCACCATAAACCGAAAATTTTTGGGTCTAATGAAGCATGCATCCGTATAAACGGCTCTTGATGCCATTGTTGGGTTTTAACAAGATTATCAAAGCCATAAAATCCCAATTTTATGTAAAACGCAGTGGAAATTAGTTTTAAATCTTGTTAATTAGATATGTATAAAACCAATTTTACACATGCAAACCCAAGCCTGGATCCATATACAAAATACATACTATCAAACACATGCATGACACTAAAAGTTCATGCATGTAAGACTACCTTTCAAGAGAACAAATCCAGATGAAGAAGTAGATGATGGAAGGGCAAGAACTTCAAACGGAAGGTCCTCAAGCTTGCATACCACAAGCCTCCGACAATACACCGCTTCTAACTAGGATTTTCACTTGAAAAACTCCTCTTCCTTACCATTGATCTTGGCCGAATCCAAGAGAGAAGAGAGGAAGAGTTGAGGGAGTTTTGTGTCTTATGTTGTTGTGTAATGAGAGAAAGAGAGAAAATGGTCATAAAAGATGCACCACCCAAGTCCCCCAATGAGACTCCTTGCATGTACCCACTATCTTTGGGATAATAATAAAATAAAGGATGAGAGGGGGGGGCTTCTTCTTTCCTTTCTTGTTATTATTATTTGTTAACTTTCTACAAATACCATTGTGTAAAATAACTTGTATTGTGCCATAACTTGTATTGTGTTATACACAACATTTTGTGTTATACACATATATATTGTGTCACACAATTATATTGTGTTATACACAATGACACATTATAGGTAACATGCTTAATATATTGTTACTTAACCATTTTAAGTAACAAATTGGAATGCTCTTTCTCAAAGTATAGATCATCCATATGATTTATTTAATTCACAAGTATATTTTATTTAGAAACCCCTTTCCAAATAGCTCAAGTGTTAATATTCATTTGTTATAATCATATCATATATAAACAAATATTATTAGTGTTTGTCTAGCTTGTTATTGGGTATGACCCAACTTGGATCATGACATACTAGCCTCATCAACTATAATATGTGTCTTGGGCATACCGAGTCCAACACTTAGAACTTTCCCTTTAAATCATTTACCTGTTAGAGCAAATCAGCAAAGGATAATATAATAGTTAGAAAAGTTGGTTTTAGATCCAACTATCTTGGGGACAAGCCCAGTAAAACGTGGGGACAAGACCGATAAAATGTGGGGACAAACCAATAAATACGGGTGACGAGCCGATCCTTGGCGTTGGCCCAAATAAACGCGGTGACAAGCCTAACCCGGCATTGACCTTAACTTGTGTATTATGATACGTTTACCATTTAATTCGTAGGATCCAAGATATGATTTTTAGACATGAAATTGTCAGTCACGTATAGTGTACTGGTCCCACAACCTCCAATCATACCTGGATAATCGTGCGCACCAAGCGAGGGTGTCGAAACCCTAAATTCACGGGATAAGGTGAAAACCTTATAAACCTAGCGACAAGGCCGATTAAACTTAGGAGAGAGTTGGCCAACCCGTTTTTTCCACTTGAAGGCCTTATTGCTCGGCGAATCTGCAAACTTGACATATTTCGACAAAACAAAAACGTAACATAATAAATATAGACATAAAGTAAAGTTTTACTAAGTACTGGACTGAAGTAACGGATTAGGATCCAAGATCCATATCAACAGAAGTACTTTTTCAGATGAATTGCATTCCAAGCCCTTGGGAGCATGTCGCCTTTCATATTCACCAAACGATATGCCCCCCTTTCTAGCCTCTGACTCGATCGAGGAAGGCCCTTCCCATTTGGGTGCTAACTTTCCATCAGCAGGATTAGTTGTATTTTGAAAAGCCTTTCTAAGAACTAAATCCCCAACTTGAAATCTTCTGATTCTGATGTTTTTGTTGTATGCACAGGCTATCTTCCGTTGGTAGGCAGCCATCCTGAATCTTGCTTGATCTCTAAGTTCTTCCACAATGTCTAGGTCTTGGAAAAGATTCTCTTCATTCATCTAAGGATCACGGATGCTTGTCCTGGCTGTTGGATACACCATTTCGGTGGGGATAACGGCTTCAACACCAAAGACTAATGAGAACGGTGTCTGTCCATTGGCGTTCTTTGGAGTTGTCCTATCTACCCAAAGAACATAGGGTAATTCTTCTGCCCATTTTCCTTTCTTTGCTCCAAGATTCTTCTTCAAATTGTTGATGATGATTTTGTTACTTGACTCGGCTTGGCCATTTGCTTATGGATGAACTGGTCTTGAAGTGATCATTTTAATTCCCCAGCTGTCACAAAAGTTAGTAGTTCTTTTCCCAATAAATTGGGAACCGTTATCACATATAATTGTTGGTCTCGGTCTGCCCAAGACACATATTATTATTGATGTGGCTAGTTGATCCAAGTCGGGTCATACCCAATAACAAGCTAGAAAAACACCAATTATATTTGTTTATTTATGATGTGATCATAGTAAATAAATATTGACACTTATGTTATTTGGAAAGGGTTTCTAAATACAATATACTTGTCAAATGAATAAATCATATGGATGATTTATACTTTTAGAGAGAGCATTCCATAGTGTTATTTAAGATGGTTAAGTAACAATATGTGAATAATGTTACCTAGCATGTTGCCCATATTGTGTTATTTTTATAACACAATGTAACTATTTTTATAACACAAAATATATACATATATATAAGTTATATATGGAAGGTTTGAAAATAATAATAATAATAAAAGAAAGGAAGGGTTAGTTTATTATTATTTCAAAAGATAGTGGCAACATGCAAGGACTCTCATTGGACCTTTGGGTGGTGCTTTGAAAGACCACAAGACTCTCCCTTTCACATGACATAATTTCACAAATATCACAAATCTTTCTCCTCTCTTTTCTCTCTACATTTTCGGCCAAAATAGGAGCCAAGGGAAGGAAGAAGATTTTGAACAAAATTCTAGCTAAACCAAGGGTGTTTGACAAGAGCTTGGGGTATACAAGCTTGAGGAACTCCTCTTTGAAGTTCTAGCCAACCATTTCATCATCTCTTTCATACTTCCTTGGATTTGAAAGGTAGTCTTGACATGCATGGACTTATAGTGACATGCATGTGTTTGATAGTATGTATTTCGTGTATGGATCCGGGATTGGGTTTTGCATGTATAAAATTGGTTTTATACACTTTATATTAACAAGATTTAAAACATATATCCGCTGCGTTTTGGTAATTGTAAGGTTTTATCACTTTGATAATCTTGTTAAAACCCAACAATAATTTGAAAAGGAATACCAAATCTAGTAATAATATTATGCTTAATAAAGGATATAACTTCTTTTTCCCTAACTTGAGGAAGTGCCTCGGCTTCAATCCATTTAGAGAAACAGTCCATCTTTGCTAACATGAAGACCTTTCCTCCTAGAGCTGTAGCAAGCTTGTCCACTATGTCCATTCCCCATTTCATAAACAGCCACGAGGAAACGATAGGGTATAAAGGTTCAACTGGCTGGTGAAGGATGTTGCCATGCTTTTGACAAACATCGCACTTCCTTGAGTATTCCATAGCATCCTTCTTCATAGTAGGCCAGAAGTATCTAGTCCTCAGGATCCTGGAGAATAATGCTCTGCCCCCTGTATGGTTGCCACAATCTCCTTCATGGAAATCCTTTAACATTTCCCGAATTTTGGATTCTTCTATGCATCTTAAGTATGGACCTGCAAGAGATTTCTTGTATAACATATCATGTATAATAGTATATTGTGATACCTTTGCTTTGAAAGCCTTGGTGTTTTCTCCTTCCGAGATCTCTCCATCTTGGATTATTTCATTATTTGAAGGATCCAGGATGAATGATCCTGAAGATGATCCTTAGGATCCATGAATATCTCTCCTTCTATTTCCATTGCCTTATACTCCTCAAAAGCCGGAGATAAGACATGAATAATAGGGATTTTTATATTCTCGAGAAGCTTCAAGGCTGAAGCTAGATTTGCTAGAGCATCAGCCCCAACATTTTCTTCTCTTGGTACCTGTGTAATGTTAAAATAATCGAAGGATCCTGCATGATCCTTTACTATATCTAAATATTTAATTAATTTTTCACCTTTGACTACATATGAGCCATTAAAATGATTAGCAATTAATAATGAATCCACAAATATTTGAAGATACTTGATTCTCATACCTTTGGCTAGTTGTATACCTGCAATAAGTGCCACGTATTTTTCTTCATTGTTGGTAGCCTGGAATTCACAAGCTATTGAGTGAGGTAATATGTCCCCCTGTGGCGATTTTAGTACTATTCCTAATCCTATTCCTGTAATATTTGAGGCCCCATCCGTGAAGAGTGTCCAAGGATGTCATAAGCACTTAGTTCATATTCCTAAGCCTATGATTTGATCGCATTCCTAGGCTCATATTGGATATCATAAGCACTTAGTTCGACAATCCATTTAGCCATTCTACCTGACATTTCTAGTTTTCTAAGGACATTTTTATAGGATAATTAGTTTTTACAAAGATGGTATGAGTTTCAAAATAATGTCTTAATTTAGTTAAAGCCATGATTAGAGCAAGAATAAGTTTTTCTATGTGAGAATACCTGGATTCTGCATCAAGGAGACTTTTACTTACATAGTAAATAGGATGTTGGTTACCTTCATGATTCTTACCAAGACTGCACTTAAAGAAGTGAGAGAAATGACTAGATAAAGGATCAATGGTTCTCCATCCACAGGCTTCATTAGAGCGGGGGCTGAGGATAAGCAGTCCTTTAGAGCAGTGAGGGCAGCCTCGTGCTTCTCCGTCCACTTCAATTTCTTGTTTTTCCTTAAGATGTCATAGAAATCTTTACATTTCTCTGAGGACTTCGATATGAACCTGTTCAGTGCTGCCACCCTTCCTGTTAATCTTTGCACCTCTTTTATGTTCATCGGGGACTTGAGATTCAAGATAGCCTGAATTTGCTCTGGACTTGCTTCTATCCCCCTCTTGGTCACTAAATATCCAAGGAATTTTCCGGCTTTGACACCAAATACACACTTAGTAGGATTTAGCTTCATGTTGTATTTGTCAAGGATATCAAATTCTACTTCCAAATCCTTGAGGTGATCTTCTGCCTTTTTAGATTTTACCAGCATGCCATCGATGTAGACTTACATGGTGTCTCATAACTGATCCTTGAACATCTTATTAACCAGTCTCTGGTACATAGCACCTGCATTTCTAAGACCAAATGGCATGGCAATATAACAATATATGCCCGTAGGGGTTATAAATGTCGTTTCCTCTTGATCAAATGGTTCCATCTAGATTTGTTGAAATCCTGATGAAGCATCCATAAAGGTCAACATTTCATTCCCTACGGTAGCATCCACCATGGAGTCAATGTGGGGAAGAGGGAAAGGATCCTTGGGACGTGCCTTATTTAAATCAGTGAAGTCGACACATACCCTCCACTTTTCGTTTTTCTTTTGAACAACAACCACATTGGCTAATCATTTTGGATACTTTACCTCCCTAATCAAACCTGCCTTCAACAAGTTTTGAACCTCTTCTTGGAAGATCACATTTCTTTCGGGAGCAAATTTCCTTCTTTTTGATGAATAGGCCTGAAAGAAGGGTTAATTCCAAGTTTATGGGTTATATCATTTTTAGAGATACCTGTCATATCTTCGTGCTTCCATGCGAAGGTTGATTTTCTTCGTTGTAAGAAGGATACTAGATCCTTTCAAGGGATTCTTGTATTTCGACTCTGTCACACCCGGCCCTGAGCGGCGGAAACAGCCGGGCGCGCGCGAGTGGGGATTGATAATTAAGCACGGGCCATTGCAAACATTCAAAGTAAGATTTTCATTGCGCATGAGATGTTTAATACAAATACATTGCATTGTTTAAAAATTACATAAAAACATCCAAGTATAAAAACTGTTTAAGATGATTTCCACGCCATATCCCCTTGCGCGGCGGGAACAACCACGCGCATCGAAGGGATAGAACTAAAATCTTCCAAAAAGCTAGTTTTAGATGTTCAGCGTGAGGTGCTCTAAGTGTGACTCCATGCGCTACCTAGTTATCTCCTGAAAGGCACGTAAAACATTTGAATCAGTATAAACTGAGTGAGTTCACAAGTTTTAGTAACTTGATAAATCGTATCGCGTCATAGTCTTGATAAAAATCATTCTATAACATAATTCTGATAGCATCATTGAAACACATGCTCAGTAAAACATAGTTCTGATAACATAATCTGATAAAATCGTTCCGCTGGTTACGCGCGAACATTTCTGGGAACTGTGCTCGTCTGTGTAAGTGGCGCTGCCACTACGAGTGAAACAAGTAATACCGTCCCGCGGGTTACGCGCGAACGTTTCTAGAAAACGTGCTCGTCCATGCAAAGTGGCGCTGCCACTACGAGCAAAATAATGTAATGCCGTCCCGCGGGTTACGCGTGGACATTTCTGAAAAACCGTGCTCGTCCATGCAAAGAGGCGTTGCCCCTACGAGCTAATCAATAATACCGTCCCGCGGGTTACGCGCGGACGTTGTGTCGGAAAACAAGGCGCTCGTCCATGCAAAGAGGCGCGACCCCTACGAGCGGGCTCAATCCCATAGTACTGCCCCATGACCATACTAGGCACTCGTCCATGCAAAGAGGTGCGACCCCTACGAGTGGGTGGATCAAACCAGCAGTCCCTACCCTTAGAGTTCCAATGGTAAAGTGATCACTTACTCGAATTCTAGCGCACATACATCGAAAACCATAGATAACCGTTCGCATTGCTCATCATGAAACATAATTTAAACACATAATCGCTTGATAGCTTGTAAGTATACCATGATAAAACATTATTTAAGTACGTGTCCCTCGCCCCGAAAACAGTTTAAAAGTAGTGAAAACAGTGAAAATAGGGGCTGTGAGACTCACCTGTGGTTCTTGTTAAGGGATTAATCGAGATTCGGGTTTTCTTGGTGTTGGCCTCGGAATTGAAGGTCTAGAATACGATTAAATAACAAGAAGTATATATATTAAGATCAAGAAATAGGAGAATATAAGGGTTGAAAAGTAGATCTCAAGGTTATATTCTCGGCTTACCTAGTAACAGGATCGGAAATGAAAACAACGGATGCTTGGGAGAGGATTAGTGCAAGTTTGCAGTTCTTTGAAGTGTGTTTTGGGTGATAATTTAGGTTACATATTTATAGGCAAACTCAAGGGAACACAATCCCTTGCTTTAGGGGATTGTAATCTTTTCATATCTAGGTGTAATGATGATAAAGTATGGAAATTATTAATATTTATTTAAAAGTGGAGTAGTTGATAAAAGATTTTGATTTGATTTGGACAGGACATGCAGGTCTGTGGTTGGTGGGAGTAGGGTGGCTGACAGTTGACTTTTCATGTTACAGTGTGCTTTTTCAGGCACTTTTGTCAGTGTACAGTAAAAAGTAGAAATCTCTGAAACACGCTACTGTTTATTTTTTGGCGGGAATAATCTCCTTACATCTGGAGAATAAACCAAGTGTTCTGCGCGTATTACTTTGTGCGCATAGCTTTCTGCGTGAAGGACATTTCTTTGCTGCGGGTAGGTGCGTAACCTTCTCGCAGTCGGGGACATTGAGTTTCATTTGTAGGTTCTCCAGGTGGTCTTGGTATTTCAACATAGTGATCAGTTATGTTGAAGTCAATTCCATCTTGGAGCTTCAGACAAACTAGCTCTCAATGTTCCCGCCATGCGGGGAGGTTAGTTCCCTTTCCGCACGCGCATAAACGATTTGGGATGCACCCGCCTTAGCATCATGCGAGACGGTCAACCCAATAGACAACATTATGGATACATAAAACCAATACACTCGCGCATGGCGCATATAACATATGCCCACGCTGGTTCTTATCATGGCGCGCTCGCGTAGGGTGCACATAACATGCCCGCGCTGACTAACATAGCGCGCTCGCGCAGGGCGCACATAACAATTGCACGCGCTGATTAACATAGCGCGCTCGCGCAGGGCGCACATAACAAATGCACGCGCTGATTAACATAGCGCGCTCGCGCAGGGCGCACATAACAAATGCACGCGCTGATTCTAATATGGCGCGCTCGCGCAAGGCGCATATAACAAATGCACGCGCTGATTCTAATATGGGGCGCTCGCGCAAGGCGCATATAACAAATGCACGCGCTGATTAACATAGCGCGCTCGCGCAGGGCGCACATAACAAATGCACGCGCTGATTCTAATATGGCGCGCTCGCGCAAGGCGCATATAACATAATTACCTAATATTTAGGTTGATTACTTGGTTTAAGGGATTGGGAATTTACCGGGTGTCACAGACTCCAATTAAGACGTTCCTGTCAGGATCCTCTGGATGCAAGGCCACTTCCTTGGAATCTTGTTCCCTAGTCTCCGTGACGGTTCTTCTTACTTTCTATAATTGCTATGACTCCCTTAGCCTTTTTGTAGTCTTCATCGAAGAAGTATAGCAATCCTTAGCGTCTTGTTGGTCGCTCCCGATCTTCGCTATTCCCCATGGAGTTGATAGTTTCACACATTTGTGGTAAGTAGAGGGGACTGCCTTCATCTCGTGTATCCAAAGCCTGCCAAGAATAACATTGCAACAAGACAAGGTATCGATAACACAAAATTTTTGAATAGAATTTACTCCCTCTATGTATATGGGAAGTTTGATGTCCCCTAGTGTGTTTTTCGTTTCTCCACTGAATCCTATAAGAACGGAGGATCTTGGTACGATTTCTGACTCTGGAATGTTCATTTTCCTGAGCACTTCCAATTGCATGATGTTGACTAAACTCCCGCCATCAATAAGGATCCTGCGAACGTAATGGTTAGAAATAAATAAAGTAATGACCAAACCGTCGTGATGAGGATCCTGGATGTTGACTCGGTCATCCACATCAAAAGAGATGACTTTTTGCTCGACTGTAGTTGAAGTCCTGATCGGCCTTTCACCACTCTCCAATTTGCTTTCTTTGGCGTGCTTCTTTGTAGCAGAATATGAAGTTCCGCATATGTCAAAACCTCCAAAGATTACATTGATAACTTGAGCGTCTGGAGGAGGTGGAGCAGCCATTTTTAGGACAGGTTTAGGATCCTGTAACGCCCAAAAATTTTCGTTAAAAGGATCTATATGTTGTAGAGTTTGTATTTTTACTGAGACTCGATCTGGCCTTCCTCGGGGACCTCTTTGTCTTTCTTGTAAGCCTATTTAGTTAACGTTTAATCCAAGACATCATAATTTATAAGTGGAAGGGCCTAGATATAAAATTTTTATAACATAAACCCTAACTTGCTTCCATCCTCCTAATTCCGATCGGCAGCCATGGGAGGGTCTCCTCCTCGATTTCCGTGCAGGTTTCAGCCATTCTCCGGCCTCTCGAGTCTAATTCAAGGTCGGTTCTATC